>NW_021940291.1:3916752-4516752 GCF_001715985.3 Manacus vitellinus
AGTTTCATACCACTTTGATCACCACTTGCCAGTGCAGGAGTGCAGTCAGGGTTTGTAGGAATTCACTACTCAGTGTCAACAAACATTTCTCCCAGCATTTACTAGCTGATTTAAGTAAACTGTAACTTGTGACATGGTATAGTAAATTGATAATGACAAAGCCATAGAAATAAATGCAACTCTACATGTCTGTTCACTGAAATAAATCATTGTAAGGAAAGGTTTCTTTGTCTGCTAGTGAGAAGAGACTTGTTCAGTTGTGAACGTATTATGAACCTGATTTGAGATTCATCTCTTGCTGCAAGTTACGTCTTTCACAGGGAGCTGGGAAGGGCTGGTAATCCAGTTCTATGTACTTTTGGTTTGCTTTGTTTCCTTGGGTTAATTCATTAAACTGTGTCTCAGTTTCATCTTTTGTAAAGTGAGAGTACTGAGAGAGTTGCTTAGTAAAGGTGAAGATATTTTGAGATTTCTGGAACACGAGAAGTGGTGCTGATTGCCAAATATTAGACTGCTTCATCACCTTCTATGTAAAAAACAACCAGGGCACAGTCTCAAAGTAAGAGAACCTCTTTGTGGAGGTGCCTTCTCTTGGAGACTGACCCCTCTGCTGAAAAGATGAGAGGGCTCACCCCAAACCTGCTTCCTTCTAGGGTGACCCTGTGCCTCCCTGCTAGCTCCAGTTTCTGCCCTGGTAGGGCTTTTCCCTGCCTGAATCAGCTTCTAAAACCTCAATGACCAAAAATGATTCAGCAGAAAAAACCTGAAAGTCTTTGCTTTCACCCTTTTCACGCTTTATTTTTGTCTGCTCAAATATGGGCACCTCCTGATGGGCACTCGCCCTGGTCCTGTCACCTCAGCCCTGTTCTGGGTAGTGCTAATGCCAGGGGGAGGCTGCCAGAGCGGTTGTGTGCTGGGGACGAAGCAACCTCATATAATTAGTGCAGAGTTTGCGCCTGCTGTGCTGGGGGTCTTTACATATTTGGATGACCCCTGTCTCTTTCATGACCTTGCTCCAAAGGAGCTGCTGGACTGCAGTGCTTTGCCAAGTAGCAGCATAAGAATTCATGTTCAAATTAAAACTTAAAATTGTTTTTGGTTTAGTAGTCTGTGTTTGATTCTTCCCCAAATTATACTCTGCTATTAGCGTTTATGCCAGTCAGAGAAGTAATTTTTGTGGGTTTTTTTTGAAAGTGCTTCTATGTGTAAGTGAAGAGATCTTGTTATTTTGAACCACTTCAAGAGGAATACACTTAAAAATACAGAGAGCAGTGGATACAGTCTGCTACGATTCCTAATCTACCTTACTAGTTTTTGCATTTCTCTGCAATGAGTGTTTGAAGGAATATTATCATGTCATACGATTCCTGCTAATATTGTAATGGTAGTCAGTTTTTCACAGAAAACACAGAAATTTCATACTGCAAAAGGACCCAATGTAAAATTTCAATGCCAAGAAAAGTTGCTAAGGATATATATCTTTAGATGACTAAATAGTTTTCAGTTAACCTCAGTACAGCTGTTCTGATTTGCAGTGTATGAGGATCCAACCCATTCTCAAAAGTCTGTAATGATTCTATGTCTGTGTCATAATTCCTAGATTAAACGATACATTTCTTTCCAATTCTGCTCATATTTGGTTTAGAACCACAGACAAAGCACTGTCTCGTTTATGGTTCATGGTAATGATATCTGTACCAACTAAACATGCCTGTAAAGCTGTATGCATGTAGGTATGTATGTATTATGTTCTGTATGGCAATGCTTTTGAAATCATTAACAGAGCTCTCAACAAACATCAATGAGAAAACAAAACTCTCCAAATCTGGTTTTAGAAGTAATTGGCTGCACATATGTACTGTTTACTTGTCTATTATAAATTATTACCAATAAATGTAAGTGAGAAACTGTTACAAAATATAGCCCTGAGCAAGAATTGACACTGTTTGAGAAGACAAGACTGCTTTACAAATGCAGATCATATGTTTTGTCCTTAATATATAGGAAAAAATAGGTCAGAGATGAAAACCGCAATAAGACAATGATAACCATACTGCATCCCAACTTAAAAAGAATATCTCAGTATTTTAGCAAAATCATTTGTAAGGGATCTTATTGAATTTATTTAAAATCACTGACAATATTGTAAGTTTGTATTTTAGACGTTTGGCTTTTTAACTTTCTAATTATTTGGAAACAACTTCATTTGGGCCTTTGGTTCGTGTGCTGGTTTATCTTTTGTTTTGTACTCTGATAGTTGTTCTTCATTATGTTCTATTACACGTTTAAAAACACTTAACACTGAACTTTGAGCACTCAGAAATACAGAGCAATTCAGAGCCTGGGCACTCTTCACCTTTACCCTTGTGATTGATTTTGTTATGCATGTTTCCTCCTCCTTGTTAGAGAGCAGATGCTCTATGCTATAACCTTCCATGAAAACAGGATGGTCGAGTGTCCTCAGTTATCGCAAATTATTTCTTCTAGCAATTTTATGGTACTTTGCAGAACAGAAACCAAAAGACAGGGAGAGTTTGTAGTTTCCTTTGCA
The DNA here is from genome assembly GCF_001715985.3 of Manacus vitellinus. NCBI lineage: Eukaryota > Metazoa > Chordata > Aves > Passeriformes > Pipridae > Manacus > Manacus vitellinus. The sequence continues at coordinate 3,919,304 of NW_021940291.1, forward strand.
GCTGATGCAGTTTCAGAGTGCTGTATGCAGGGACTGCTGCTGCTTGATCTCTCCAAGCTGAATGGTGAAGTGGTGTAGCTTTTACCTGTGGCAGTTACTTTTTAATGTTCTCTGATTCTTTTTAGTGCCTAGTCTGGATACCTTAGTGAATTTCTTGAAAAATACAAAACTTGCTTTGGGAAACTGGTTAATATTAAACATTTTTTTTTTTTAAGCTAAATACTTGATGTTGTTAAGTATGTCATACAAAAACTTTGAATAACAATGACTTAGTTATTTCAGTTTTTTTTAAAGGCAGTTAAAATTGGTAGATATTTCATCTGTGTAGCTTGTGAAAGGATAGGAGGTTCAAAGTCTCGATAAATTGAACTTTAAATTGTTTGCACTTCTTAATGGCAACTGATTACCTTAATTAATAGAGGAGATAATGTTTTGTTACAACTTGAGTTCTTAGACTGTTGCAATTATTTATCTTTTGTCTTCATATTTTCATATTGAAGGGAGTTAACACAAAAAGAAAAGGGCCCAATCCTGTTGCATAGCCAAAGAGGTAGAGGGCTTGGGGGGAGAAAGAGAGATGTTACCCCATTGTTGTACTTGGCCACATTGCCAGTCAAATAAGGGTATTTCTCAAATATTTTCTGGGTAGTTTTAGCTAGGTATGTAATCTTTTTCTGAACAGTACCCTGCTTTGGACTACCCTCTCCTTTCTCCCAGTAGTAGGCGCAGTCCACTGTGAATGAGGTGGTTCCTCAGGGACCTGTAAGCACATTTTAGGGTTCCTGTTGTACACATACGTAATGATCATATTGTGTAAACTGTAGTTCAAAACAAAGAAATATTGTGCACAATGCTCCCTTCTAAAAGCCTTAACAAAAGTCACAACTTCCCAAAGTTGCAGAAAAATGGGCATTGTGTCTAGTTTTGTTTTATCTGACCAAAATGCATCTGACATTAAAGTTGTTTTGGGGTTTTGCTACCTTCCTGTGTTCATTATTCTGTACCAGTGTGCTGTGTTGTATGATACAGTGTAGTGTACAAGAGCAAACATCAGTGGCCAAAAGCTGCTAGCAGGTTGCAGCTGGAAAGCCCAGCCTTTCCATGTTTGCACCTGAGCTCTTGGGGATGCAACGCTTGAGACAAGGCGCAGGAGGAGTTCCCAGTTATGTGAAGCTGCATCTTTTCCTTAACCTCTTCTGCGAGGCTAACAACATATTTTAGTCCTTGTGCCTATTTTATCCACAAGGGTTAGAATTACATCTGGCTCTGGTGCAATTGCTCAGGGTGGAAAAAAGCTCCTTGTCCATTACTGCCATTCTTGAATATTCCTTCAGAGAAAAGCTGATGTCAAAGATGGATTCTCGGCTTTGCACATTTTGCTCATCTCTCTTCTTTTCTAACTCATCCATCACTGGTGAAACTGTAAAGAGTACGTGAAGGTGCATTTACATCAATACATGTGTAAGAACTTTGTGTATGTGTTAGTAGTGAATGGAATATCGATACAGAAAAGGTAATCGTTAATATCACTCATCAATGCAAGTTTCTCAAGAAGGATTTAAGTTTAGCTTCATCTCTGTGAACCAGATGAAAATATTTTTCCATGTATATATCCTACCTAGGACACTCTTCTGTAGTTTATAGGGTGCCCAGAGCTACTGTAGATATAAAACACAATTTCTGGCTATTAGATCTCTGCATCACCAAAATGCAAATTTCAGTCCTGAATATGTAGGCCACTTGCTGAATAACCTCAAGAAATATATGGTGAAAATGTTATTTCTCATGTATTCAGATTACTCCCTTCAAAGGTTTTCGTCAGGTTTTTAATATCCTGAAGGTCCCAGTTCTGAGGCAGACTGCAGTTCAAACTTCATTTTCAGTTCTTAGAATGAAGTCATTTAAATAAACAAATAAAAGTGGCACGTCATGTGTAGCTTGTGCCAAAGTACGCCGTGTGCCAGTTAGAATTAATTTTTATGAATCCTTACATATATGAGTTTATAATAACAACAATACAGATACATATGCTTGTCCCTAGCAACTCTGATGACCCTTGTAGTGCTTTATATGTGCAGAAGTAAAATCCCAGCACAGTTCTGACCTGTGTTTATTTTTAGTATTCCATGAATCACCTCCTTTAGCTGTTTTTCTTTTCTACCTAATGAAAGGCAAATAAATCTTATTGCTAAATAGCACTAGGATATTTGATAGTAAGAATAAAATCCCTCATCCTGTTTTTTGTTATTTGTGTGAATAGCCAGATGGAAATGTTTACCCTTTAGAGAAATTTAGATCTGATATTTTTGTTATGTTTTGTTGGCAGTTTGCTGATCTCAAGTTATGTGTTATTACAATGGAAGGTGACAATTTGATTGTCTTCAGTTGGAGAAACAAGCAATTTTATATTCACTGAGCTGTCAGGTAACAGTACCTTACAATACTAAGAGCTCCTGGCAATGTGGTTTGGCACCTACATTTAAGTGCTTTGATGATTGCCTAACCTCTACTGAATCAGAAATATTTTGCCTGATAGAAATGTTTTTAGGCTTGTAGTGTAAGGTTTTTATTAAGAGGACAATCTGTAACTGAGTGCGGAGCCACTGTTTTATGTTACGTGGAGGTACTAATTAGGTGGCAAATGGCTACAGGTGAGCCTGGAACTGATACTTCATTTCACTATCTGCTGAGCTGCTTGGTTTGACTCAGAAATGAGAACCAAAAACATGGAAAGGCGGCAGGAGAAGGGGAAGGAGGGGAGAGAAATCTGACAATATTAATATTTCTGTTGTGAATTAGGTGGTGCAGAGAAATGGCATGTGACCTTCCACACCTGCAGAATTAAAAAATAACTGTTTGATTCATTACCTGGAATCTTAAGCAACTCCTGAAAATTACCTGTAGGTGTGAAAAAATGTAAGAATACTATCTCTTACTGTTGAAGCACGTTTCTCATAGAGTATTGAAAGGATTTAATGAACATTTCAGGAACTTATTCCCATCAGATTTAAGTGTTGTCAGGAAGATTTTTAGTTATTAGAACAACTTCTTAACTAGCTTTGTAAGGGGAAAAATAAATGTATTCTTGAATTCTGTGTAAAGTCTCAACTCAAAGTCTAAACATGCTAAAATAAATTTTTAGTATTTTTAGACACCCTTTATCAAAACCATTTATATAACCATCCAGATAAACAAGTCATTCAAATACATTAAAAATATGTGGATTAATGCTTATTTATAGCAACCATTGTTTTTAAATTTTATTGTTAATGATAGCTTTTATTTATATTGTATATTCTCTTAACTTTCTGCCTGAAAAAACAAATCCTAATAAGTTGCTGATGGATAAATTCTTGGCACGCTTGCTCTTGTTCCCATAACTATTGGTAAAGATAGCTGGAAGTCAGTACTGCCTTTTTTCTTTTTCTTTTTCCAACAGTAAGAAATTGGATATCCAGAGACACATGGCCTAGTCATAGGACTTTAAAGGCAGCCATCACTGAGAAGCTAATACCAACCAATTAAACAGAGGTGGTTACGTGATGTAACATTATCAGGAGAAACAATTCATGAGTCAAAGCATTCCAGGGCATATGAGCTCCAGTCCAAAGAACAGTCTCAAGCTGTTTAAATAAAGTGACAGCAATATTGTCAGCTAAATATAAACTATAGAAAATATTAACTACAGTGGCTGAAGATGAGCACATCCCAGGTGCTAAGTGACTATTCTTTCAGTGCCCTTTTACTGCATTTGAAGTGAGTTCACCTTAGGCGTTTTCAGTGAAAGCTTCTGCTAGTGAATAAAGAGAATGGAATACTTAACCTGCTAGAAAGATAGGTTGTATTTTTGGCATTTTATGAATCCAAACAAATACTTTGGATTTTCAATGAAAAGTCATGGGGGGGGGGGGCTGTGAGGATGTTTTGCTGCATCTATTTTGATATTTTCAACAACTAGATGAATAGACGAGAACTTGTTCCCTAGCCCTAATATTTCACTGTGGCTGCATGGCTGAGGAGGTCACTCTAACGGCAGAACATAAGGAAAATAGTTTCCAAGAAGATTGAATGAGCTATTTAGCTCTCACATTGTTTATTACAAATCAGAAGAGATACCATAAAAGTTGTTCCAAAGCTCAGGGTGAGCTTTGAGGGAGTCTGAATCTGAAGTCAGACTTTGTGATTTGGATTCATATCTATTAGCAGAAGTGTAATTTGCCTGGATTGGAAAAACAAATGCAAGAATAGCTGAGTGTGTATCTTGGAAGCCGTGGGTGTATCGCTTAGCTTGATGCTTATTTCAGCTAGAGATTTGGGTGCTCAGTTAACATTATAGCTGTCATTTCTTGAATCACAGTTGCTTCCACTCCCCCTCCCGCCCTTTCATTTCCAAGGTGGTTCCTGTGATTACCATAAGCTCTCTAATCTTGCAATGCTGTTTATGATCTATATGTAACTAATTCTTACAGAATTCCTGCAAAATGAAGCCAAGGAAGAGCTTGAGGGAGTTAAGCTGGTTGGCCTGAGGCCTTGCAGTGACTCAGAGCCAGGAGCAGAAACTGGGAGATCCTCTCCCATTGCTACCTTCTCAAGTTATTCAGGATTTTTGCACAGGGATTTATATTGGGGTGTGAGGCCCCAGGAGAATGAAATTTTTTTACTAACTGTTCATTTGTGTTACTCATTCTCCTTGAAAATAGATATGAGATTTCATAATTTTAGGAAATAGCTGTTTATTCTGAAATGGCAGACAGATTACGGCGTTAGCTTTACAATGAGTTACGTTACTGAGTTCTGCCTGCAGAACATTGTTTTACAGGGCCAGAGCTGCAAAATTTTTAGGCTACTGCCAAAGCATGTTCATTTTTCTTGAAGTCTATCTGAACACTGCTGTAACTGGTATATTTATACAGCAAAAAAATAAAGATCAGTTTTCCTGAATGTTTAATCTAAGCTAAACTGGTTTGCAGCTAGAAATAAGTAAATTATTCTAGTAGCTTCTGTGCAACTATGTCAGTGTACCCCATTCTGTGTCAGGTCTGTGCTTGTATAGGTGAACTTGCACTGCAAAATAGGTTGCATAAAGGACGATTTTGAGTTTCAGAAGGGGTTTGAGGATCCGTGAAAGACATGGCTGTGCCATAGGTATGAAAGAGGAGGGTAGTGTGGGCAGTGCAGGTGAAGAAAAGTATATGATATATCTAATGTATCCCAAAGCTGAGTGCTGATTAGTGAAGGAGGGTCCTGTAACCATGCTTAATATTATGAGAGGAATATGCACCTTTGTTGCTCTTTTAAAAGGGGGGAGGGATAAGGTGCTGTGGCTGAGTTTTACTTATGAACACCAGATTAACACAGAAGTTTAGAAGGAAATACTTAAAAGGTTATGAGTACCTCTAAAAATGGTTTCTCTTAATTTATTTAGTTCTGGAGTCACCAAAGCACTTAGACATGTGCTTAACTTTTTGAAACTGAGTAGTCCAATTTGAAATTAGCGGACTGCTTGCATACTTACAGTTAATCATGCACTTAAGTACTTTAATCTGGCACTTTGGGGAAAAGGAATGGAGACTGTTCATAAAAGCTCTGTAAGTGAATATATTTCTAATCTAATCTGATTCCAATCTACTGTTGGAGCTGTAGACCTGAGTTATGTCTCTACTGCAGTCACTAAAGCAGGATCAATTAGTCCATCTGAGCACCACACTACTGTAGTTGGAGAGCTATCAGAAGCAAGCTTGTTTAAAATTAGTTTGGATATCTGAGCATTACAAAGCAGTCATTTATGTAGCTGCAGTGTAGACATGCCTTTGGGTTTATGAATGCTTTGTGAGGGTGGAGCAGAGCAGAAGCTAGAGTCTCTGGCCAACTACGAGCCTGCTTTGTCATATATCTCGTTGTTATTGCTTAGTTTATATGTTTTTGAAACAGTGTCTGGGCTTTGTTCTTGTCTGTCGTTACACTTCGTGGCTTGATTCTGAAATGTCCAGCAGCTAAAATTCCAGGTCTAGCCTTAATTTCCACGGTAACATTTAATCATTTGAGCAGACAGCAGGGATGGGAGAATTTTTTCAGGATTTGGAAGCCTTTCATGTCAGGACTATCACCTAATTGATATGAGAGAGGATATGAAGTTTTTGAAGAATGTGAGACCATAGAAAAACCTTAAACAAAATAAAAAGGTATTATTATTTGTATTTAGAAAGGTGTAATACACAGTAGCTGTAGGGAAAAAAGGAAACCCAGTGTTTTGTGAATCTGACTGACAGCCTTCATTAGGGCACAGAGAATGTCTTCTCTGGTTTAAAATAAAAAATCGTGTCATATCTATAGAGAATGGAGCTGTTTGGGACAGTGTTTAGCTATTTGTAGGTAAAAGACCCTTAGCAGTTCAACTGTAGCATTACTACCTCAGTACTGAGGCCAACTGAAATTGGGGTCCAATCCCTCAGCTTTGTGGACATTTTGATAAATGATCCCATTCTTTTTCTGTCTTGAGTTCAAAATGAGATAGAATTTATTTTAGTTTTGGAAAATACAAATCAAGATTTGTTAAATTCTCAAACTTGAGTAGGTGGTAGGACTTCAGATAATTAGGGTCTTTTTCAACTGTTTCTCATACCCATTAGGTATTTTTTCCACCTTTAGGTATTGCTGTGTTCAGATAATCAGTCAATTTAACCAAAGCAACAATTTCACAATGTAGTTTTCTTTCTGATTGTGTGCTGTGTAATCAATATACTGATATAATGTGAGTGTAATTTCCTCTCTTATTTTATCTCCACTGCACAGTATTATAAATAAACAGCTAAAAAAGAAAAAAGAAAGAAAAGCACCAAACAAATCTGTTGCATCTTCTTTTAAGATTGTACCACTGTAGACACTTGTTCTAGTAAAGTAGAATTGGACCCACTTGATTGCATTTAAATTTTTCATGCTTCAGCAGTTTGTCTGGGAGCACAGTAAAGAAAACCCCCCGAGCGAGGATAGTTTAGAATAATAGAACTTGATTTTGTGTATTATAGCGGCACCATTTGCGCTGCTGTAGTTAGGGTTGTGTCAGCACTTCCATTATAAACCCCTGTTTGCAGGGGTTATAACTAGGGAGATATTTTTTATCAGAAACTTTTTTTTAAATCATGCAAGTGAGTTTAATTGATAATAGGAGAAATAAAATAAAATAAATTATAATGGAAATTAGTAAGTTTCTAATACCTTTTACAAACCTTATTTATTATGAATATTGATTTTTTTTTTTTCCCTCTCAGCAGGGATTTTTAACAAATGCGTTTTGAATGTTTTAAACATAAAATTGGGAAGTTGTTATGGCTTAAAATTTGACTGCTATTCATGCTCATATTTTAACATTAAAATATTTTAACACAACACGCTGTTCTATGGTTTAATTTTATCATAAACATAAACTACTCAAATGAGCCAGATTCTTCTCCCTTTGAATTGGATGAGACCTTGGAGTTATTGTCTAGACTCTGCCTTTTGACCTGATGGAGTTATGTGTACAGAATTCTCCCATTTAGGTAAAAATACACAGGGAACGAGTAAAACCTACATGAAGGAGTTGACTGGATAACATCCAGCTGCAAGAGTTTAAATTTACTCTGCTTTACTGATTGCTAACCTAGGCATAATCAATGTTTGGTGCATAACCAGGCACCCTCAGAAGACATGTAAGAATGAGGTACGTTCATTCAGTTAATGATTGTGCTGGGAAGGAAAGTGGAGGGCTTAATCTAGCAGGGCCCTACACCTCTGTCCCTTTTAACCCAATGTTTTAAATTTAGCAACCAAAAAACTGAAACCATTAAACCTAGTTGTTTTAACAAAGCTCTAGGAGAAAATAGGAGGGAAACACACCCCTAAAAATTATGTCATGAGGAGAGTGAGTGCCTAGGAGGCCTGCCTGAGCCTGTCTTCCTTTTCGGGCTCCAGCACTATAGGTAACTGAGTGAAGTACAGCATGAAACGTGTCTGACCATAATGCAGCAGTGGGGAGAAAGTGTAGGTGGAGCTAGGAAGCATTTGAACCCCACCCTTGGTCTGTTTTACTCTAGTACAGAAAAATATTGCTGGGCATGGCTTGAGATTATTAGTGAATGGGAGTTTGTTGATATAATTTTATTTTTAACATTAACAAAGTCCCTTTTCTGTATGTAATCAGAACTTGAATAGAGATTTTTATTGAATTGTGTTTAAAACATCTTAGATAAAAGCAAAGTATATTAGTGTACATTGCAAAGAAAAAATGCTTCCCCTACAGTGCATTACCAGTAGATAGCTTTACTGAATGGTCACTTGAGGAAACACCAAAAGCCTGTTTATGAAATAGAGGTGAAGCCTTTCTAGACTAATTATATTCAGCATGTAATTTCTAAACTTCAGTCTGAATTTTGATTTTCAATTAACATTCCCAATTTGAAGATAATTTTCTATTTAATGTAATTGCAGGAAATAATTTATTGGCTGATTAAGACTGAGGGCCCAGCCTTCCTTAAGAAAACAGTCCCTAACAAACCAGCCTTTAAAGCCAACTCGTAGCTTTGGACAGATTCAGCCTATTTTTGCAGCTGCAGAGTTGTGTTTAATTAGGATTGTGCACTATTATTCATTGGTGCAGTTTGTAGTTGAAATTATTCTTAAGAGACATTTTCATTTCTAGTTTTCTGTCATAATTAATTTATGGCGAAGAAACAGCCATAGCTATTGCTTTATACAGAAGCTTGTTCAGTATGAAACAGGAATAAGATCTGTTGAGAAGGTGAAAGAAAGGAAAATCCTTTATTGTGACTTTCAGTTTTCATGTCGGGTTTTCAAATTACATAAAGCATGACGTATATTTTCATGTGAGTGATTACATTAACGTGGCTATTTTAATGAAAAAAGGGAAAGCAAACCTTTTATTTTATCTTAGATCATAGCAATTATGAAGCAGAATCTTTTGAAGTACATACAGCAATGCTGGTTGCTGAACTCTTGGCATGTTCTCTGTAGCATCAACACAAATTCTTTAGTGTAGTAAGAATGTAATACGCGGTTTGAATTCCTCAGTTCTGCTTATTGGCAACATTAATATTAGACTCCCACTTACACTTAGGCTTCCCTACAGAAAACACAAACCTTTTTTTCCCCACCAGTGTCGAGTTTAGGAGGCAGGATTATCTCTATTTGTGGAATAGTTATTCTAAATAGGTATCAGTGTTTTAATATGTTTCAAAGCACTTCAAAGCTTGTAATACTTTCATATTGAACTGTACATAATTAGATTAGTTGATCCTATATTAATTTTTTTTTCACTGTAGGATACTAAATCTGAACTCCCTCATTAATTGTGAGAAATTTAGCATTAGCTGTTAAATCCTATGTGAAACACAGGCTGCTACATAAAAACTACTGTTTAAATTGGAATTAACTTAATTATTTTTCTTTGCACTTGATATTTCCTTCACTGTAATATTCATGAAAGCATGTGACAGATTTGTAAATTTAACTGTTAGTCTCAGATTTCCAGACCCTTTAATCAGTATTTATTTGTCTGTAGAAACAGTACTAGCAAGTTAATGATTTGCTAATTTGAAAAATGCTCATGTGGTTTCCTATGTTAACTGATTTGTGCATTTTTAAAGAAATGGTATGAAATCAATTATTGTTAAAAAGCAATTAAGATGAAGATCTTATTCCTCAGTTTCTCAGCAATTTCAGTGTCAAGGATATTCTAAAGTTACTAAACCCTGGGAAAATAGCTAATATATTTTGGCTCTCTTTTTTTCAGGTTTATTAATGATTGTTTTAACAGTTGCAGTTGATCGTACCAGAAATTTTGAATACAGTGTTTTCAGATTTTGAGTTGAAGTCAGTAATATTTTCATCTAAGTGCAGAAACTGTGGCAAAAGCTGTGCTTGCATGTGAGATGGTAGTAAGAGGCCATTATTTGGAAAAGACATTTAACATAAATCTATGCATTTATTCATTACACTTTTAAGTAATTTGAAGTATTTTGTTGAGCTATATCCTGTACTCAATGCCTAATATGAAGCGAAATGTAATTATTTTAGATTTTTAGTCTGAATTGTAAAAGATTATTCAGATATTATCCATCCATCCATCCATCCAACAAAGTTTAGAACACTTTTTACATGAGTTCCTGAAAACATTTTCTGAAATGTAAAACCAGGTAAAATTGAAACAGTTTAAAAGCAGTACAGCTTTAAACAAACAGCAAAAGGACTTATTTAGCAGAATTTGAAATGGATTTAAAAATTCTTATCTGTGTAGAAAACATCTTCTTGCAAGGAATGAGATTGGGTAAGCATGATGGGCTCTCTCTTTTAAACATTTGCTTATAACCTTCAGATTGCTCATGGGAGTAAGAGTTTAAATAATTGAACTCTTATGCAAAATCAACATGAAAATAGCAATAAAATCACTATTTTCTTATGGCTGGAGAAAATTATATTGTTTGACAAGCCTAAACGAACAGAATGATGTCATACAACTTAACCCTGACCTTGTCTTGCCATCAGTGAATACTTTTTCTCAGTGTTTTGGATCCAGGTCCCCCAAACCTGTACTTTTTAGAGTATTTCTGTTACCTGCGTGTGACTAATTTTTGACTTTTGTAGGCAGATGTGATGCGTTTAGAGGACTGTTTTGAGCTTGATTTTTTTTTCACTTAGCACCAATTTTTTTGTTTTTGTCTGCTTTTCTTGTCTCGTAGAAGAATGTCTTCCAAGCAGGCCACCTCTCCATTTGCATGTGCAGCTGATGGAGAGGAAACAATGACCCAGGATTTAGCATCGCGAGACAAGGAAGAGGGCAACAGTGATCAGCATGCGGCCTCTCATCTGCCTCTACACAATGTAATGCACAACAAACCTCACTCTGAGGAGCTACCAACTCTGGTCACGACCATCCAACAAGATCCTGAGTGGGATGGAGTAATCTCAGCCCAACACAGAATGGTGAGTTTCACACTTCTCGCCGTGGCTTTCCAAATTACTATCGTAAAAGACCGTTCGCTCCCATTTTAAAAGGCATGTTCACGGGTAAAGCTTTTTAAATGTTATAGTGGCAGTGTCAGTAGTAGATCAACATCATATGGTGTAATTGTAAATTACAATTGTATAATCTACTTAAGTATACACGTCTTTATGAATGAGGTCATTTGATGAGTTCACCTTCTGAAAGGAAATGCATCTATTTATCATGTTTTCATTCATACCTTGATTTATGTCATAACCTTTCTAGCTCATATATTCAAGCATTAATTTCTGACAGCAGGACGTAGCTCACAACTGTTTGTCATCTGCAAAGTGTTGTGCTGAAGGAAGAAACTTTAATGTATTTTTTTACTTGTCTCTCAGAAATAGAACCCACAAAATCTAGAATATTCTAGCTTTACACCACAACAAAGCATGGCATTTTAGGTGACAGAAATGTCTTGCTGTATTTATAGGAAATTGCAACTTTTCATGGAGGGGAAAGGTGTTTATGAGCAATTCTGTCATGCTCTTCTGCTCTAGCTCACCAGTTTGTATACAGGTGACATTAGGAATGATCAGAATTGTTATCTGTATTCTCTTCAGTAGCCTAGATAAAATTGTTTTTTGGTTGTAACTTGCTTCTGCATCCCCAAAACTCTGCAGTAAATGGGCAGGCTGAATGAAGGCTGAAAGGGCATAGCATCTCAGCCAATTTATTTTCCTTGCATGTGTTCCTCAGAAACAGAATTAAGGTACGTGGAGCAGCCAGGTGTTCTGTAAATTTAGAACATCATAATTCCAGACTCTCCCTAAAGTGACTTTCACAGACTTTAAATTCAAATGGTTAGCTTAAAAAAATAATCTGCCTTTTCATAAAATTTCTTCTGTGTTTTTATAAAATATCTATGAGCAGATTCTATTCAGCAAACACTTTTTTTTTTTTTAAGTACAAATCAGCATCTTTCAATAAGGTTAAACATAATTGTAGATTTTTTTTAACAACATTAACAATAATCAACTTATTTCAAATTTGACTAGATTTAATAATTCTAATGCATTAATCAGTATAGATACCATAGATCTTTGTGCATATTATGATACCTGGAGTTAGTTAAATAATAACACTACAATAAGAACTATTTTGCTAATATAGTGTTGAATTTTTTTTTCCTAAAATTGGATTGATTCAAAAGATCAAACCAAAGCAGAAAATTGCTACCTAATCCATACTGTACAATTTAATGCAGTGCAGAATTTTCTGTCAGGCCTAAAATATTCCTGAGTATTTGGATGATTGTCACAAAGAAGGCAAAATTTCAACTGCGGAAATAGCTTTAAAGAAAAATGATGATAGATTAGTAATTTGGCAAGGTAGGTTGTAAATTGTATATATGTCTTCTGTTCAGAATTCTGAGATTTAACCTCATTTTGGACAGAGTCACTCTTTTTCCCAAGTTATGCAATAAGCATATTAGAATAATTTTAACATTTGTGTTATCAGGAGAACAAGCTGGATGCAGAAAGGATGGGTCCAGTTTGTTTATAGAAAAAGTAAATCTGTGAATTCATTGGCTACTTCTCTATTCATTCAGAGAGGCAGGTGCACTCTTAGAATTTTAGTATTAGGACACCAACAGCATTGACAAAATTACTCTGTGTCCTAGAGAGAGAAACTCCTGGCCTCCAGGAGACACTCAATGCATTTTTTTTTTTTTGGTTCAGTCTGCTCCTTGGACCTGGAGTAAACCAAAATGGTAGACTCTTTTGTAGAATGATCAGTTGTACTTGTGTGTATTGCTCTGAAGGGGGTTTGCACTCACAGTGACAGAGTGCAGTCTCTGTTTTCTTTCCTAATGCTGAACTATCATGTCAACACTCGCTGTTCCTCTGGCCAGGCACGAATCAGTACTCAGCTTATCGTGTTTCAGAACAGGTGCATAAACTTTGCTTGAGGGACTTAGCACTCTGGTTTTCCTTTCTCCTTTTTCCAGTAAATATGCCATCATATATGTAGATGAATGTCCCGAAAATCATTAGGAGTTTCCAGAAGTCCCTTGGCTTAAATCTGGTGGTGGATATATGTCAACCTTATTTAGGTAACTTTCAACTAAACCAAATAGATTCTTTCTTTTGCCCAGCTCAAAGCTGGATATAATTTGCAAGGCTTGGCTACCAGCGCAGACTGAAGTTCTAGGGCATGTTGTTTCGTTGCACTTAAAAGAGATCTAAAATGTACAGAGCAAGGCCCCAGTGTATTTACAGCTAGGTGAGTTAGGTGACTACTTAGATCAGCACAGTGAAGTGGTGAAAAAGTGTTTTTCTCCTTAAGGTACTATCATTTAGGGTACCTTGTTTGATATTTTTTTTTGGGGGGGGGGGGGGTGTGAATGATTTTTTTTTCTCCCTTAAATATATCCTTCATGAGCAAACCTTTAAGCCTCAATCAATTGCAGAAAGCTCTTCTGAAGTATGTCAGTCTCCAAGCAGGCATGATATTGCTAAGAAAGAATTCAGAGGTGCCTGCAATTATCCTGATGAAAACATTTTTATACTCCTTAAAGGGAGGAAAGAAGTTTCTTTCCAGAAAGACAAATTCCAGAAGGTGGATTGGGCAATTCTGAGATTAGGGGCTGTGGTAGTGACAACTTTCCTACTTAATAAAACCAAATTCCCAGAAGGTAAGCACTTTCTGACTCTTTCCCAGACGGATCCTTTAAAAGCAGATTTGAAGAAGCACCTGTTAGTACGATTTACACTGAAAGTAAAGACAGTAGTGCTTTCATTAAAATGCATCAATAATGTGTGTTGTCTGGTTAAAAGATAGTAAATTCAAAGAATGCTGTGTTGACATATGGGGAGGAAAAAATTTCTCTTTTATCTGGTATCTAATTAAGGGCAAAATCCTGCATCGTTGTGCCCCTAAAGCTACTAAGGAGTTCAGTGGAATTTGAGAGAGCACACAGTATGCATCATAACTTGTTATGAGGGCCATACAGATCTTAAGTTTAAAAAAGATACAGTAGAAGGGCAATTTGACTGGAAAAAAATTACAATTTTGCCCAACATTTATGGCATGCAACACTTCAAGTAATGTAAGATACCTTTAAACTACATCGTGCATTATCATAAAAAAAACACACTGGCTAGAAATGTTTTCAAACTTTCACTCCCTTTTGATAGCAGGCATTGCTTTCCACTGAGTCCTTTGTGTATTCTGAATGTCTGGAAGCCAAAATATTTTGTTTTAACTCCCACTCTATAGTATTTCCCAGCTGTGTACTTATATGGTGTAATAAAAGGATTTAACAAATGGGAAATAGCAGCTGCATTTGGAAATTCCCTTTGTGCTCCCTCTTCATTTGACAGATTCAGCAATGTGTAACAACTGTAACGTCAGACCTGTAATGACTTATACTGCAAGTATCATATCACCAGCCAATTTGATGTTCCAGTGGGGAGAAGATGAAACAACCCAAAGATTTCTGTAAATTCGTATTGCTGAGCTGAAAAGATTACACGTGTGTTTCTGACTGTAACTTAATATAAAAATATCTGGATGTATGGGGTATTTTTGCTGATTGTAGCCCTACTAGAAAATAAAATCTCTTTTAGGCTAAAACCATATCTATTTGCTGCAGTAAACTGTAGGGAAGAGGTCAAAGTTGTACAAAGATAACAGTGAAAGTGTCATGCTTTCACCCATGGATAGCGAGTATCAGGCAAGAGATACAGTCAAATTTTTAGATTGCATCCAAAACTTGTCTCTCTTAGGGCAAAAGACTGAGAGAATGAGTGGGGAAACCCAAAAATACTTAAATTTGCTATATTTAATAGTAACTGAATTGTTGTATCCCAATAATATGTTAGTTAGACAGTGTGTACATACACTGAATGAGGGCATCCACATCTTTTTGCTCTACCGTTATTTAGAAGTGAGAGACTGTTACAGGGAACAACTGCAGCAATTCAAGTCTAAAGGATGGGTGTTATTTCCCTGTGACTGATGGAAACCCGGCACATATACATATACAAATACAATTAACTACCTCCAAACCTGTGCTATGTTTCCCTATATGTTTTCTAACATCATTCAGAGATCCCTTGGATTTAGAAATTAATTGTATCTCATTGGATTTTATCTCAAATGGCAGCATCAAAATATATTTCATAATTATATCAAGTCTCTGTCTTATGTTGACTTCTTGCCAAAAGAGCAAAAGACTTGCCACCTTTCCACTGTGGCTGCATGTACGTCTCAGCAGTACTGTGAGCAGATTTATAGATGCAGCAGAAAAATCGAAGATCTCTTAATACCACATGTATTTGTTCCTTTCAGAATTTAAATAATTTTAAATCACCAAGTATCAAATTTAACTTCATATCGCTTCAGCAAAGTTCCTGGCATCAGAAACACAGAAATAGGTGGTATCCTGAAGGTCTTAATGTTTCGGTGCTTGCTGTCTCTACCTGAAGCAGACACAATCCTGTTGCTCCCCCCTGCTCCTTGTTATTAACTTCTCATGTTGAAGATTCTTCCCTTTAAGGAAAATAAACTCAGGTGTTTAGGGAAGATCATTGGAAAATGTTTACACATGCTAAACACTGTGAATTTGTTGTTATATAAATTCATGGCTTCAAATTCTCAAAAGTTATAGATACAATTACATGTTTTGAAATTTTATTTTTACTTCCTTTACGGGCTGAATATGAACATATAAAATGCATCAAATATAAATGCCCTAAACTCTGGCAATTTTGTATCTGCTAAATTGCTCATGCAGCTGTTATTTACATGTACAAATCTGAGTTTTGTGATCATCGAAAGCAATTCTACTGTGCTTGTGATATTATTTCTGCATGCCAGGTAGTGCATCAGAATTTTTTATCTAACTAAAGAGATAAATACCTTCATATATAATTGCATAGATATAAAGTTTTGACTGAAATTAAAGAGTGTGAAAAAGCAGATGATATGATATTTTTCCATAAAATAAACTTCAGTGAGAAATATATTGCAGAAAAGATACAATTTTTTTTTTTGAGCATGTTGTTTTGATTCAGAAAGCATTCAGGTATGTGCTTAACTTGACTTTATTAGGACTACTGGCAACTTTAATGTTAAGCACATGTCTAAAGGTTTGAAATATCAAGGACAGTTTTACTAGCTTTAGCATAAAAAGATGTTTACATTTCACATTAAAAATAATAAAACAATTCCCTAAAATTGTGCAGAATAATGTGCTTAATGGAAGTGGTGAAATACAAAATGGAATTTATTTGATGAAGAATCAAATAATTGTTCCTGTTGGCATACTTCTTATATTTGTTTCATTTTCATTTTGACATTGTATAATATTTTTTTCCAAATGCACGGTCTATTTTAAACCTTTCCCTACATTCTAGGGTGAACTGTGTTTTAAATAGAACTAATCATCACCTGAGTTCTTCACAAAAGATTTGCTGCTTTTGTCCATCTAAACTTTTAGTAATTTCTCCTCTTTTAACATTTCCTATTTTTTATGAAGTAATTTCTGAAAACTTTTTAATTCACTTCTGTATATTGACATGAATTTTTTCAAAAGTATAAGCATTAACACATTCTAAATTGTTAATTTTTTTTTTCCTTGGGCAAGAAGGAATCAGGTATGCATGCTGATTAACACACTCCAGTCATTAACATGTGATTATGTGGGCTGCATATTGAGCACCTGCCAAAAGATAAAATCCAGCACTTTACTACATCTGTGCAAGGACTTTTTGCATTTCTTTTGTACTTTGACAGCTCAAGAAAAAACAGACTTTGATATCTTTGTTCAGCATAATAAAACTGTGTACATAAAATATCTTCATGGAGGAAGGAAAGATACTACATATATTTATTTTAGTCTTTGAGGCCATGAAAAATCCAGGGACTGAGACTTACACAGCACCAAGTGTAATATGAATCTTCTAATGCACTGTATCACTGACATTCATACACAGTTTACAACATTCCTGCATGTTTATAAGGATTATCTGTTCTGGGATGCAGCCAATGTTATTGTAATTCACAGCAATTTTATGTGATACCTTTATGTCCCATAAATGTCTTGTTTTTATTTCAATCTTCCAAATGTTTCATCAGTGTTTACCTTAAAGAAATACAAGTACTCTATGCAGCAGGCTGGTTTCCTGCATGCATTCCTCTGCAAATGCTAAAAGGGAAACATAAAACATGTAATACACACCATGTAACTATATACAGAGAAGGATTTTCATGCTCATTCAATATTGCTAAAATATAAAGACAAATTTCATTTCTATATTTACAATAGATCTAGTTATAAGCTGGACAATTAAGATGACCTAATAGAGGGAAGTTGGATATATACAAAGTGGTCTGGAATATCCAAGCCACACAATCCTTGTTTTATTTGGCAGCTTCCGACAAGCATGCATCACAAAATATGTGTCTTTATTTACCCAAAAGGTAAACAGTGCTAATCAGCTGAGACTGATCACAATGCTTCTTCAGTTTCAGTTTAGATGAAAATGTAAGTCTAAATACTCATTTTGTAAATGGCTCTCCATTACTTTTTCCTTAATAAGAGCATTTAACCAAAGTGCAGGGCATAAAGTCTCAATATTGTGATTTATTACCAAACCTAAACACTGGGAGTTAGGACATATGGTATTTGGATAATTAAGGAAATCCTTAGCATCTAACTCTTACAAAAACACACGAGTTTATGCATATCATTTGTGGGTGAGTTGATTGCCATATAGAAATGATTTGTCATTGTATTTAGGAATTTGGAGGTGATTTTTCTATTGTGGAACGGAGCTAAATGCCTGTCAAAGCTTTCCAAAGTGTCGCTTATTTGTAAAGTAGGGTTTAAATCACATAGCTGAAAAATTGTAACCTGAAATCTCTGTGCCCCATGCTGGTTTACCTGGATTGATCTGGTTTGCTCCAACCACTGAGTATGAAGGGATTGTTGCAATTAAGTGGTCATACTTTACATGAAGCAAAAAGTCCCGCCCTTTTCCTTCCAAACAGATATTTAGTTTTGCAGTGACCTATTCATAAGACCATACTTGTATCACATATGCCTGATTATTATGACATCTTGTTTTTAAACCTTTTATGTAAACTAATTTTCCTTTTTTTTTAAAAATTTTTTTTTTAATTCTCAATTTATTATATTATTTCTTGGCTTAGAGCTAGTGCTTACTGTTGTATTGTTTCTTGAGGTTTTTTGATGTATCTAAAAGATGAAATACAAACCTTTTAAAGATTGTATTCAGCCTGTACTTTGGCAGTGAAATCAGTATAAGTTTTATCAGAGTAAATGCTGAGTTAAAGACTTGAGGCTTTATTCCATTACTTGCCATTTGCCCTCCCACTAGCATAATTTGCTGAGACTTAGCAAATGATATTCTCTCAATAGCTCATAGCAGTCATTCTCAAGCCTTGGATTTAAATAAATCTTTCTTAATAAAACTTTTGTGTTTTTTTTCTTAATCGGATGAGAATTGGAAATGATCACTTAGATTTGTAATTTCTTTTAATTCTGTTTAATTAAATTCCTCAAAATGGGAAACCATATTTAATGTAGTGATTGGAAATGATTTTGTAAACATTTGCTTTCATTATATGTTAACTCCAGACTAGTTCCAAGTGCCAGCATGCCTCTAGTACTTGGAATCAAAACCACTCTGGATATCCAACTTTCCTGGGGTGTTTACATGTGTCCCATTCAATGCAGAGACAGATAAATATCCCTTTATAACAGAAAAGCCTCATCCACATGGAAATAAGCAATTCAGCTAACACATTTTATGTTAGTAATATTTGCTTTCTACTTCTTGGCCATTCATCCTGTGATTTCAGTTGAACTCCTACAGAAACAGTTTTCTCTCTGGCTATTAAGTGGGATTGCAGTCATCAACTTTCAATCAAAGTTGATCACAGTTATTCTTAAATTGCTAACTAACACTGTGACCCCGATTTTGTACAGCCCGCAGTTTCATTTTCTGAGGTTTCCTCTTTTTCTCACCTTCAGAGAGCTTCTCTCTTTGAAACAGGATCTCTCCTCCCTACATGAAACATAAATGCTGCCATTTAAATCTGCAGCCTTGTGCACTCCCCCCGTTTAAGACTCCTGACCAGAGAATCCAGCTCACCAGAATGTCGGTCTGTCCTTAACCCTTATGAGGATACCAAAGAGAGATTTGTCCCACACCAGATCTCCATGCATGGTTCTGGTGTCCCCAAACTGAGATGCTGCTTCTCAGCCTCCAAATACAGACTCCCATATTTTGTACTTGGGCCGTGTGGAGGAAGGAGCAAGAATATCAAATCTTGCTTTTAACCTGTAATCTTTTGCCAACAGAACTGTAATTTTGTGCCTGCTTACTCTATTTTGGAAGTGAAAAGACTTCATAAAAGGTGACACAAGTTGGCTTATGATTCAGCTTGCAGGTATTGCTATAAATACTAGCTTCCCAATATGAAAAATACTGGGTAAACTATCAATACCTTTATTTACATCCAATGCTATCCCTCATTTATTCTGTTAAAACCAAGAGAATCAGTGATGGGAAATGCACTGCTTAAACTTAGAATCTAAATATGTAAGAAAATATCTTTTTACACTAACAAGAAAATTAAGATTATTTTTTCAATCCCTTTTCAGCAGAAACATCTGAGAAAGTATAAGGAATTTCCTTTCTTTGTACAGAAACTATTAGTTCTCTTTTTGAAGAATTTAACCAATGTAACTTGTGAAATTTAGCAAATGTACATGCTAAAATATCATTTTCTCAGAGTAAAAGGCTTACTGAACAATTTATACATCTTATTTAATGTAGCAGTTTTAAAAGAATAATTGTGGCGTGTGAAGAAAATACCATGTTTATAGTCACAGAGAGTCCTGTCTTTATTTATACCAAGCTGATGCTTGTAATTATTCAGAATTGTTCCTGCTGTTAGCAAAGCTATTCTTGAGTCATTCACAGTAAGTCTAAAAGGAGTAGTCAACAGGCCACTCCTTGTTTACACCAGGCAGCCTGGAAAGATAAGACTTTGGACACTGTTGTTGGACCACCTATAATCAAAGAAAATTTGAAATTGGTTAAAGTATACTGTCCTCTAACATGAAAAAGGCCAAGGATAAACCTAGGAAAGCTTTTACCATAGTGTGCTGTAAATCTTAATGTTGTTTTCCCACTAACAGATGAGTAGGAAGGTAGGTAAAGGTTTTAGGGGTAAGTAAAAGTATGATTTTATGCATGGGCTATCTATCCCTGAGTGACTCATGCATAGTATTTTAGTGTCCAAGCCTTGCTAATTTCTGGTTTTCTGTCTTTTGTGCATTTATTTATTTTGCTCAATTTTGTTCACTTTGAAACTTAATCCTTAAATTTTAGTGTCTATATATAGGTATTTAAACTGTTATAATAAGAACATTTTGTCAAAACACTAACCACAGTGAGTGGAATGATCAGTAATAAAATTTGGTCTGTGCTAATAGGCTGGCAAGAAAATGTACACAGGAAAAATGCCATTTATTTACCTTGATATGAAAACCCAGCATTTCAAAAATAAATTCAATTTTGTCCCTGCTGAATAGTAACTAGCTGAAATAGTGGTCAAGAGTTTCTCTCTTCAGTTGTTGAGGAGTAAGATTTTCTTATTTAGTCATCTCTGCAAATAAATACCTTCTTCAAATTAAAGCATTTTTATATCTGACACGGTAAGGCAAACAAGAAAGCTTAAGATGCAAAATCATCATATTTTTCTCTAAGCAGTCAGATTTGTACCTGTTTCTGTGTAATAAGCTGTCTTCAAATTTTATTGTTTGTCAACTGTTAGAGGGCTGGTCTGGAAATGCCTTCATTGTGGTGAACAAAAATCCCTGTGCATTCTTGTACAGGCATAAATAGTTGTTCTACAGTTATCCAGTACTAGTGTGTAAGTGGGAGGATAGATTTGTAAATCCAGCAAAGGTGTGTAGGGATTCTGAGCAATCTTCACATGGATCAAACTGAGAAGAAACCCACATTGCTCTATTATTTGTAGTAAGCAATATGTTTAGTTAACACTATTAGGAACAAATTACAGTCCACTCTTTCTGGAAGTAAAAGATGCTTCAGATGGACATAATATTTTGATGCTGACACTTTATTAACATGTTGATGATTGTTCTATTTCTTGACTGAAAATTTAATTAATCCTAATATAGTCAAGATTAAAAATGTGTAGGGTTTACTGTGACCAAATTTCACCAGTCTTTGGCGAAGAGGCATGCTCTGTGTTAACTCTTTTGTCCATAGACTAAATGTTTGTTACTCACCTGATTATAAGATATTTTCCATTTTTTTTCTCCCTCCTTACATCAAAATCACGGACATTAATAAGAATAACACACCTTGAATTGTGTGCCTTCAAAGGGAATGTCATGTGTTGAAGACATTACTTCAAGTTTAGACTTAAAATATCGTTTTTACAGAAATACGTGAATTTTAAACCTGAGATTTCAGAGATGTGTCAGTTGTCTAGTGTATCTGGATGAATTTGGGCACCGGAGTGTGTCCAAATAAGTGAAGTGGACATTTGTATCAGTCATGTTCTCTTGTTCATTTTCTTATCAAGTTTTACCAGTTATGCTGAAAAAAGTTGGCATGCATGGGGAATTTTCATCAGTGCCGATGAATTTGATGGTTTGGATTTTGCAAATTGGAATAATTTGAGCTGATCTCGGTTAGGCACTTTCCTTGCCTTTACCTCTTCTTCCGTGCTCTTGGAAAAAACATGAAAAAGACCATTAATAGTATCCTTTCTTTTCACTCTTTGGGTCAAACAAACTGTGACTTCCTTGTTCTGTAAAAGGTGGCTTCATAAAGTTTGTTAAGGATAGGATATCTTTCTTCAGTGAGTCCTCCTACATCCATATTCGAAAGGACCAGGTTCTCCTTTCCCAACCATGAATTCATCAGCTTGTTCTGTTATAGGAAGCTTGGTGGTTGTTTTTAATCTGAACTCCAGATTTTCTAGTGAGACTACTTCATACACTAGAGCAAGAAGTCCAACAAAACATTTGTGGAGGTGATGATACCTCTTATCTCAAACAACATATACGATCCAAGTAGTCTATTTTCAGAGGATACCTGGGCCATTAGGATGTATTAAGAGGGTCTCTCCATGCTGCTTATGAACATCAGTGCAAATACATTTTTGATAGCCAGGCCTGCATCTGGTGTATGTGATAGTTGCAGTTTTGGTCATGCAATGGGGTGAGGTGCTGGGACATAAGCGTGACATGCCACAACAATTGGTCTGCAAAAGTTTATAGGGTGCACCGTGAAAATTAAAATACTTTGTAAATTTGCTGCAACATTTATTTGATTTTCAACAAACAGAATACTGCAGTAGCAACAGCAGATACAGTTGAGTCAACTTCCTAAGGAAAAAAATGAATACTTCCTTTGCCCCCTTGTGTTTTGATCTGTCTAGTTTGCCATGAACATAAGGTCAATATAACCTGTTTATATGGTTGTAATGAAAAGAAAGTTGCCAACAATAGATACATAGCAGTAAAAAATATCTATTCTGAATGTGTAGCAATAAAATTCCTTCTGAAGCCTTTTAAATATTTCATTTTAGCTACATTTTATTTGTAGGTTATTCACGGACTAGTCCATAATCAAAGAAGACATAAGAATTTTTTTTGTTTCTCGTAGATAATTGTACATGCATCTGATGTAGATTTTTCTAGCTGAGTTCTGCTATTATTATATAAGATATTTACACTGGACTAGTCTACTGTTTTCCCATTTACCTGTTTAGCCCCTTGAATTCCTTTCAGTTTGTGCAGTTCTTCTGCTGGATCCTCAATCATGCTTTTTAATAGTTTCTCATTTCAGAAAAAGATGGGGCTCAGAAAGTCATCCATACTGGGTTTCTTATATTGCCAATTCAGATAATGCTCTGCAAATGTATTAGCCATTCGGTGACCCCAATACTACAGCTGTAGGGCTAAACAGAACCAGAAATATTAGGAATGCATTTTATTCTTTTATTTTTGTTCTGCATTTTATTCTTTTATTTTTGTTCTACATTTTAAATACCCACAAAACTGACAGTATAAAAGAATCTATTAATTGGACAAATCCTCATTCTTGCAAAGGCTGTCATTCTACCTCCATTCCATAAATCTGTATCATTTGCATGGAGTTTAAACTTGTCTCATCTTCATTATGGATATTGGAGTCTCTTGGACAAGAAAAAGAAGGATGAATTTGCTGCCTAATGGAGGCAGGACTTGGAGAGTCTTTCATTAGCAGCAAAAGAACATTGTGCTGGACCACATTTCCAGCATCCAGACGAGAGACAGGATAGGTTATCAGGAGGAAGAACATTCAGTTATTTCCACTTGCTCCACAGATTAGCCCTTTCCGGGATAAACAATAGATTTAGTGTTTCTTGCTGAGAACATGAAAACCCCTGCATTGAACCTGATGGATGTTATTTCATGTGCTGTAAAAGGATGTTCTCTCTCGAGAACAGATTCTTTTAAAAGTACTAATTGCTCTTATACTGTTGTCTTCAAAGGTGAAAATGCCATGCTAAAAAGTATTAATTTTTTGTTGAGGAAAGTTATAGAAATTCCAGATCTAAGTTTGAAAAATATTAGAAGATGCTTTTTTATCACCTCTTTGATAAGACCAAGTTTTAAGAAAAATGCAAAGTAGTTTTCAGAAACAATTAAATATATGAAAACTTTCCATTTTAAAGATGACCTCACCTTGAATATTGTGCACAGTTTTGGTCACCACAATATAAGAAAGGTATTAAGCTGTCAGAGAGTGTCCAAAGGAGGGCCATAAGGATGGTGAAGGGCATTGAGGGGAAGCTGTGTGAGGAGCAGCTGAGGGCACTTGGTCTGTTCAGCCTGGCAAAGAGGAGACTGAGTAGAGACCTCATTGCAGTTCCTCCTGAGGAAGAGGAGGGGTAGACACTGGTCTCATCTCTGTGGTGACCAGTGATAGAACCTGAGATAATGTCCTGAAGTTGTGTCAGGGGAGGTTTAGGTTGGATATTAGAAAGAGGTTCTTCATCCAGAGGGTGGTTGGGCACTGGAACAGGCTCCCCAGGGAAGTGGTCACAGCACCAAGCCTGACAGAGTTCAAGAAGCATTTGGATGATACTCTCAGGAACATGGTGTGACTCTTGGGGATGGTCCTGTGCAAGGCCAGGAGTTGGAGGCTTGATGATCATTGTGGGTCCCTTCCAACTCAGAATATTCTGTGATTCTGTAAAAAAAAATTATCTCTGTACCTGGTCTAGGATATTGTTGTCCTTTGTGATATTAGGTTCTTTAATGAATGCAAATGGGTGGAATGAAAAATTCTCTAATGTTTCATAGATAAAAAAGCAAAGGTAAAGTTTCTGTTCCATGTCACCTCTCTTTCTGTTTGTGCTTACAAAACCTCTGTCGCTCCTATTGTGTTGACAGGGTGCTGCTACTACTGGGGTGTAGAGTCTTCTAGTTCCCTGTCTTAGTTAATAAATACTTTTACAACATCACTGGCAAATGCTACCTCCTTCTCCAACGACTGTAAGTGTTGTGCTGATCACCTACTGCTGTGCTTGATGACAATGTGTCACCACCACCTTCTACACAGTCTGCAGCCCTGAGTTACTGTGCTTGCTCCTTGTTGGTGTTGCTCCTTCAGTTACATTGCACAACTACTTGATCTGTTCCAGACTGAAGCAAAAATTTATATCCGATGTTGTTGCTGATGGTTAAAGCTTTCTAGCCTTTCTTCAGACCCTGTTTCAGCTAGGGCATTTCCCATCACAAGTTTCTTCAGTAGGTGGATATTTTCAGCTCATAAAGTAGTATATATTCTCCATATATTTATGAGGAACACTGTGCATTGGAAGAATGATTTTTGACAAAACTATTAATTAGTCTCTTACTTTAATTTTTAAATGTATTGCTACTATTATTACTCCTTAATTTTAAAGAAAATGTTTCACAGAATCTAATATACACACTGACATTTCTAAGCTTACCATAAATGAAAAAAAATCATTAGTTCTTTAGCCCAAATGTTTAGCAATCCTAGCCTGGCATTATTAAAAATTAAAATAGAAGAGTAATTTTGGAAAGGAAAGTGTGTAAGAAATTTTTGTGGTTGAGTTTTTGAGGGCAAATTAAAGAATGTGTTCTCATTTTAGCTGAAATTGTGAAAACAGAGATGCAGTGAATATTGCCTCTGTTGCTGGGAGAATGGGAAGTCTGAGCCAGAGAAGTTCAGAAAGGCTTGACTGTTGGGTGACAACACAATACTGAGAAGAATTGGCATTACTCATTGCTTTTTGATACCTTTTTTGTTTTTTCTTCTTGTTTCTCAATTATGCACTATCTATTGACAAGGGAGATTAATCCTTTTTACTTCTATGCTTTTGACTGTATAACGCCTCTGACACACGTAGTCTCAGTACCTATGTATTGGCATACATGACTTGTTCTGTCATAAAGTCGTTTCCTTGCTCATTCTTGTCTATGTTGGCCTGAAAGAAACACTTCCTTTTGTATATTAGAAGCATTTTAACCTTCATTCTTAAAAAAAAAATGGTTTAATTTAAAGAGGAGTGAATGAGCATGGGAAGACACATATCATCCTTATTTAACTGTGAAGTAGATTCTTGTTCCTCAGTCTTTGTTGGCCTAACTTTTTCTCTAGTTTTAAAGTGATGTTGTTTTCCATTAGCTGAGGGTTTATCCAGGAATAATTTGTACTTGTCTGTACTTTCTCTCTTAGTGCTACATGTATCATCCTTACGTAAGGAACTAAAAAAACCTGTAAAATCTTAACACATTAATTGTTAAAAAGTGTTGAAGTGGCTGTTCCTGACAAGGAAAATCCCTGATGAAGGAAGATGGCATGAGGTATGATGGAAGCATAGGGAGAACTGAGCTTAAGGACAAAAGAGCCCTTGTGAAGCACTGAAACAAAAAAATTCAAATCATAATGCTCATTTTAGGAACTTAAGGTTACTAATAAATAATGCTTCCAGCTTTTACCTGTCTGAGATCCTTCTGCCATAAGAGAATATTTTCACACTGTTTTGTTTCTTTACAGGAGTCAGAGAGTAATAAGTTATGTTCCCTATATTCCTTCCGAAATACCTCTACCTCACCAAACAAGCCCGACGAAGGAGGTCGTGACCGCAGTGAGTTAATGACCAGTGTTAATTTTGGAACGCCGGAACGCCGCAAAGGAAGCTTAGCAGATGTGGTGGACACACTGAAGCAGAAGAAACTAGAAGAAATGACCAGGACTGAGCAAGAAGGTATGTGTTGGAAAAGACTGATACTGTTTCCCTACCCTAAAATCCTATAATTTTTATAGCATAAAGGATGTCTTGGGCATCAAGAGCCATAAAATTGCATGATTGGCAAAGGCTAGGATAAAGTTATTCACAGGTTTCCATGGCAGTGGTAGTTTGAGGTCCTTTAGGGATTTTAGACAAATACGCCAGTTTTTAAAAGTTTTTAAAGTTGGTTGTGAGTCAAAGCAAGAATGTTGGATTAGGTGAAAACTCAGCCCTTACTTGAAAGGTTATGATGAATTCTCAACAGGTTGTAGAGTTGTGAGGGGTATTCTTCAGTGGTATTTGTTCTTCTTCTTTTAAAAGATAAATGTTTATTTTAAACAATAAGAATGAATAAAACACGAGCTGGTTTTTTTTTGCCTTAGAAATTCTCATCTTTCATCACCCTAATGACCCAGTGTCTGTAATTAGGAGAATGGGAAACACTTTAAAGTCTAAAACTATATAGTTCTGGCCTATGTAGCTATAATTGTGCAGTCTGCTCAGATATTGTTACAAGTATTAAAACGGAGAGAAAAATGAGGAAAAATCTTTGAATGCTGAGATAGTTTATGTATTCAGTCCTCATTCAGATACTTTCACTGACTTTGCTAAGATTTTGGCCATGGCAGGAGCCAAGTAGAATTGGAGAGTGAGTTTATCAGTGTATCTGTGCACATGGTCAGGGCCCATCATGAAAATTTCTTTACATATCAAGTAGAATGAAGTCTTGCTTGGTTCTGCAGTAATACCTTCTAGTCTGTGTGCTCATACATGAGTTTGAATCAGTGAAGTTGTGAGAGTAGGAGGCTCTGAAATAGATAAACATGTGGATTCTCTTAGTTATTTTACCAGTGTTCCTTTGTGGCATTAAAAATAACCCAGGAAGATTATTTGTAATGTAGCAGAGCCACAAGGCAGTAGAACTTCGTGATTCATTTTTTTTTTTTTTTTTTGAAATATGAAGGAGTTCAGAATTATTTTGACTTTTCAATTTCATGGTATGGTCACAGTGCACTTCAAACAGTGCACTTTAGGTTAGGTTCCCTTGACTCCACGTATCAATGTAGATTTCAATTAAAATTGAAACTGATACAATAATATGCTTAAATATGGGCTAAAATCATGTAGGGATGGAAGTGGGCTTTCATATTTCTTGGCATAATTGTTAAATGCCAGTACATAGATAAATGTGTTCTATAGGTATCCTTTCTGAAGCTGGTGAAACATCTCTAAAGAGAGAATGTCCCAGATTCTTTGCTACCATCTGTCTGTTTTCAGCTGTAAAGATCACTCTTTCAAAAATTTCTTAGATTTGGTAGTTAGACTTAGAAAACTATTTTAAATATTACTTTAGCAGAATTGTTTTTTGCAGTCAGTAGCAGTCGTTCAACACTCCATGCTAATCAAAGGTCTTGGCTCCTACTTTGCTGTGGGAGTATAAAAGTTGCTGTTGATTATATTGACACCACTATTCCAGGAGTATACTGAATGCTGTGCTAATAAAAATATGCATCAAAAAGTGTAAACACAGTATCTTAATGTATGGATTCAAGCATTTGATAGCTTATTTTTGTATGAATTCTCTAGAATTTTCAGCGTTTCCTCTGCATTAGTACTCATTAGTTGTTTTAAGAGAGGTATGTGCACAGCAGAAAGATCCCTCTCACTGAGTTGCAGCCTTCTGTGCTATATTTTCTCATCAGTTGTGAAATAAAGGTAATTTCTGATCTATAAAGTAATCTTGCCTTTTATGGACCGCATTATACTGGAAAACTATTCTAAAGTCTGCCTGTAAGTTCAAAGGTATTTGACTGTATCTTCATGTTTAGATTAGATATTCTTCACCGTGAGGGTGGTGAGGCACTAGAACAGGTTGTCCAGAGAAGTTGTGGATGCCCCATCCCTGGAAGTGTTCAAGGCCAGGTTGCATGGAGTTCTGAGAACTCTGGTCTAGTGAAAAGTGCTTCTGCCTATGGCAGTGGAGTTGGAATTAGATGATTTTCAAGGTCCCTTCCAACCCAAGCCATTCTATGAAGTTATGTTGAGAGCTTAACTATGTTAAGTTCTTCTCAGTTCATCCAGCATTTTCTGTAGAAAAAAAGGTTACTTACATTTAGCAGAAAAGAATGAATAATTGACTGATATTATATAAACTAACACAGAAAATCATTAATAGAAAGATTGGAAATTCTTCAGGATGTTACACTTAGAAAGTTCAATGTGTAGATCAGGAATACCAAAATTCTTATAGCAGGTTTGAATACCTATTTCAGAGGTTTCTCTGAATTAAAAAGAAGTAAATTCTCCATACTTGTTTAAGTAAAATAAAATAATATTTTAAAAATTTTATGACTCTGAACTTGTTTTAACTCTGTGCAGAGTCAGTTGGAGAAATGAGATTATGAAATTGTTTTGCCATCTGATAGTGTCTTTTAAGCAACCTGATTAATAGCCTGGTCACACATATACTACATATGACACTCTTTAACACCTACATTTTAAAATATGTTTCTGTGCAATTTTTTTCTTAAAATGGTACACAGCCAATGCAGCTCTAAGTTCTGATCTGTCACAAAATTCCTTACCTTAATGAAAAAACACCTGCTGATTTTTTAGCAAATAGAGAGCATAATATATATTGCTTTAATGAATGGAATGGGGAAAAGATGTGTATTTCCATTGTATACTATTGTGTGGGGCTTTAAGTCTTGCATGACTCCTTTAAAAAAATTTAATAATTCATGTGAACCTCTTTTGTAGAGATGACCTCCATGACCATTGATGTAGCTGTGGAATTTGGGCTAATGTACAGTCATATGTCAAAGTAATTGTAGAGTTAGAAGTGGAGTAAAGAACTCGAGCATTCCAGTCGTCAGATCTAACCCCCCATGCGAGTACAGCAAAAAGTCTCTTTTAATATTATTATATAGTCACTTTCTGGTTCATCTTCAGGATCTGAATTTGAGTAATATGACTTGCTGGGGTTAAATACTTAAATATTTTGTGGTATACGTTCAGATATTAGGTGTCTGTTATACTTGTATATACTACTTGTGGTCTCCACTGTACCTCATAACATTGAAAAAGAAATATGTACTGAGAGACTTTATCATGTCTAAATGGATATATTTAATCAGAGTCCTTTGGCTTCTGAAAACAAGTTGTCTGATGAGAATTTCATCTGAGCAGCTGTGACTGAGGAGGTCAACAGGCATTGCCTAGGAGAATATGGCCCAGCTGGCTAAATCTGGTTGTTGTAGTGATTTAAATGGTCAAGTGCTGCTTGTAATCCAGGACCGTCTGTTTGTAAAGGGAAGAGTGAGTGCTTCAGCATAATGTACAGCTGTTTTAATCTCTCTTTAATAGTAGTGCTTCAGCCAGTGTCATGTCTTGTGTATGGTACTGGAAACATGAGCGCCTCATGCAGGAAGGTACATACCTTGGGTATGTTTTTAGCATTATTTGGAGTCTGAACAAAGACTACCAACATAACAGAATAAACAATATTTTTTTTGATTTCGGGGTCCAGTATTTGCATTTTTTTGTACATTAAGGCATTCCTGTGTCTTAATTGGTAGTGATTTGGAAATGAGAAAATTGATGAGAATGTTGTAATTGAAAAAGGAAAGAATGCTACAAATATTTAGAGTTAATTTGAGTATGTAAAGACTTTGCTGACTTGTGTTCTCATAAGACAGAAGAGATCAGAAATGAACAGGTGTCTAATTTAATCAACAAGACCAGACTCTAGGGCCTCTTGGATAACTTTAGTATATTCGTCTCGGTTTTTCTGTGAGCAGAAGTATTGTTTTAGTTTTTTTTTTTTCTTTGGAAGTAAGTATCCTCCAGTACAATCAAGTATTAAACCTCTATACAGCTCAAATGAAGAGTTTATGTTAGATAGTATGCTCTTACTGCTTCTTTCCCTTTCTATCCCCCTTCACTAAAAGACTTTTCTTTTTGAATATTGCTTATATTACTTTTGTGAGACAGATTTACAGCCTGGGCCACCTGAATTCTAGTCTGAGAATTGGCTTCCAGACAACTATCCTACTGTACTTCATCATAAGCCTCTAGGAGCAATAATTGGTAGTACACATCTTGTCTGTAGCTAGGAGAGCAGATTTCTCCCTTTCAGATCTGGAATGCTAGGTTGGCAGGTCAGCTGGCACTTCTGAGCTGGAAACTGGGCATGTCATTTCTGCTAAGTGCTAAGCCCTCATTACTCAGGGCCTGGATTCCTAATTCACTTTTGACCTTGATTCTGAGCAATGTATACAGTATCATTTTTCAACCAAGTTCAGTTCACAATTCTAGCAGAAGCTTTTTATAAAGTGATTCCCATTCTTGTTTCCTCCTTGAAGACCATAGTTGAATGTTCAGTGATCAAAGATTTTTATGTGTGCATGTTGGAATAATGAACATCTATATAAAGAGGAGTATATTCATAAATTTCCATCTATTCTCTGTCATGTGCACCTGTTTGTACTCTCTCTCTACGGGTGGATATATGTAACTCATAGTCATATATAATATGTCTAAAGATATCTAAATTAAAAATTAAGGGTTCACATGTATTAATAATTTTATATGCAGTAGGGAAAAATCTTACTGCAGTACTCAGTAGTGATGGTTTTTCTGATTTTTTGTTTTGTTATTTTTTTCCTCCAACTTCATCAGCTAATAATAATTGAAAATTTTTTGTTATATTGGCTTAAAATAGACACTTCCCCTATAAAATGTTCTATTATTCCAGTAAGGACAGTATACTCAATTATTGCACACACAAATATGTACATATTTCCTGTTAATTTATTTGGGAATGAAGAAACTTAAACTTTCCCATACTGTGTTTTATAAGTGGACATTTTGGTTGTAATTTTGATTGTAATTTTATGCAGGGTTGTTTAGTTGTTGTTGTTGTTATTATTGAGGTTTCGTTTGGGTTTTTTGTTATTGTTGTTTTGAGTTCTTTTTTAATGGAATCTGTGCATATTATATTAAATGAATGGAGAGTTTCTGTTTTGTATTCTTTGTTTTAAGCCTGTTCTCAACCACAGCTGAGAACAGAAAGTGTTCAGACATAAATAAGCATATACTTGGTTTTAGCATAGTTTTTAGCATAACCTTTGTGGACAGTACATGTCAGGAGTTCTCCTTTGTGGATCAGTCTTAGAAGTGAACTGTTGACCATTTGTGGTCAATGAATATTTTTAAATGTTTTTCAGAATTTTTACAGAGATTTAGTTCAAGTTACCTGTCTTGTGGTGTGCTGTATACCCACATTTTCTACTGACAGTCATGATCCTTGGTTCTCCTAATACACTTGGCATTTAGAGACCGTTTATAGACCCTTGTTCTTTATTATTTTTTTTTTATGGCTACAGATATTTTGTTCTCTTTCAAGGCTTTAAAAATGTTGCTGTGTTTTGCTATTAGGATTATCCAAAGTAATGGTTAAAAATGAGTTAATACTACTGTTTTCTTTTTTTATGATATCTATTAAATTTACAAATGACAACTGGCATTCCTCTCAGCTAGAAACAAGCCCTTTGGATATTAAAAACCCCACCCTCTTCAAACTTCTTTCATCACCTTTGAAAAACCTTGTCATCTCTGCTAGGTACCACTCTCATCGTGTTTCCTTTTTCTTCTTAAAAATCAGTTTTGCTAAGTAAATTCAGAATCAGTTATGTGTATGGTTAATTTAATACTTATCTTTCACTTGCTTTTTTTAGAAGCCATATATGACATCTAAGATGAAGATTTTTTCTTCTAGACTACAAACATGCTTCCAAAAGCCCAAAGGTCCACACAATAAATAGATGACTCAGATCAAGTTAAAGGAGAGATATGAAACACATTTTCCTAAATCACTGTTTACTTCAATTACTTACCTCTTTACCAAATAATTAAATGCAACTTACTCTTTCTCTCTCTCTCTTTCTTTTTTTTCAATCCAATTACCTTGGTAAAAGCACATTGATTACTCTTTTTCCTTGCAATATATACTGCCGTTTTAGAAAAAGATATTCTTTTATTTATAGATGTTTTATAGATCATAAAATGTCTAAGAATTCATTTATTGAAGTGCATAGTGAATTCCAATATCTCAATATGTTAAATTAAAATAATATAAGACTTTTTAGGAACATTACCACAAAGAAAGTGTTTTATAGGGTTATTTTCTGGTAACTAAAAGAATTTGCAGCTTTTTTTTTTCATTCTATCCATTGTATTTGATTTTTCCATCAAAAATTCATTCTGTTAAATTTTATTACAATTTTAATGAAATTTCGACTGCAATATGTGTTTACATATTTCTTTTTTGCAATGACAGACCCAGTGTGTGTAACCATACTGTATCCGGTCATTAATATTTTGTCTCATATTTTTATTTATCATTCTAGGTTTGTGAGGATTTATGCATTTTTGATTTTTTTACTTTCTCATATTCTTTAAGTCTTTCAGAGTACTGTTTTGTGATTAAATGCTATCTCACAAATTTTATTTAAGAAAGTGGCACATATTGTCATTTTTCCACCTTATCTTTGCATTTATTATCTGGCTGCCTACACTAAAGTCTTACCCAATGTTGCATTTGAGCATCTAGTCATTACTCAAAGGTTTTGTGTTGATATAGTAATTTTTCAGTACTTTTCAGTATACCTCATGCTACATTTGAAAGCTTCACTTCAGTTTTCTTTGTTCTGAAATTCATTCATGGCACACAAAAAGAGTATAGTACAGACTTTTACATGGGTATCGTGAAGAATGAGACTTACATGAATAGGTTGATAAATTGTATAGATCATCTGTTTTGCTTTAAGGTTTTCATATCTCTTCCATTCTTAGATCTTATTCAGCATCATCATCAGGAATCTGGTTAGTCTGATAGTAGCCATGTGAGAATTTGCCAGGCAAAAATACACCTTGGTTACTACCAGGCAGTTACCTAGGTGTAGGACCCATGGGATTTTCTGGAGCTTTTACTTTTCCGGAGGTTCAGTTTCCCGATGCAGGTTGTTCCTCTGCATATCTACAAAATTGTTGCTTTTGCTGGTAAAGAGAGTTGATCATATTGAATCCTGATGGGGGAAGAGTCTGACATTCAGGACTCAATTCTAGCTATGCAAATTCTTTATTTTTGGGTAGATAATTGCTCTCACCATTTTGAGATACTTACATCACATTGAAAAAATGTCTTTATTCAACCCAGAATATTTGAGATGAGTAAAAATCCTTTTCATTAGAACAAATGAGCCTTCACCCTTTTCTCATTTTCTCTGAATTTGAGCGGTAGATCAGGACAGATTACACTGAAAAAGGCTGAAATATTCTCTGTGCCAGCATCTACTGACCATTCCAACCAGTTCTTCCCCAGCAATTGTTTTCTACCTTCAGGAATCATCTCACCTTTTCTTTTTCTTTAATCCCACTCTACACATTTTATTGTGTGACAAACTGTGTCCATGTTTCCATTTTATATAATTTTCTGCGCTATGCTACTCCACACTTTTGTCTCCTTTTTAGACATGGTAAAACATCTGCTATCTATACACTATTTGTATGATATTAGTATTGTGAAAGCATTATTAAAATAGCATATCTTAAAAGCCATCTTTTTCCTAGGGGCAGTAAGAAGGGCAAGTTCAGTGTGAATAGGTACAACTGACACTGAGCTCTGTGGTAAAGAATGTGAGTAAATAGCTGTAAAAATATGGTGAGTTGCTTCAGTTGCATGATCTTGGCAGCAGAAATATAGATTCAAACTTCATTGGTTTCTGATGTACTGTGACACAAGCAATGTTATGATCAGATCATGCTTTAAAATGGCAATTGAAATACATTTTGTAACCATCAGGTTAATAGTAGGGACTAGACTGCAATACTTCCCTTCCTAAAATTGCTAATGTAAATATAAAAATACAAGGGAAAAATGGGACTCAAACATGGCTGATCTTGTATGCCATTGTATTTTCCAAGTTCTGTAAGGTGAATGGCCTCAGATTTCTTTGGTGATGAACTTTAGTTTTAGTTGGTTTTATTTGCTTTGCCGTTCCTGCTGGTTTGCAACAGGGCCTAAAAGTGCTTTAAGTGCTTGTGACTGAGGTAATGAATGAAAATATCTTTCCAGCACTGAGAGTATTGCATTAGACTGAATAGTCACCTTACTTGTAAAAGCACTATTAGAGAAGGGCAGCTGTAAGTAAGGATAACGATTTGTGTCCAGTGCTTATTTACTGAAAATTGTAAATGTATTATTTATTGAGAGCTCTCCAGACAGTACTTGTCAGAATAAAAATGTCAACTCTAAGCAAAACGTTATAATACATAATAAAAATGCTAGATACACACTTTAGAGATACAGTTAATTAGATCTGCTTTTCTTAAAGAAATGACAGTAAAAATGCTCAGCAGCATATACGTTTTAAATGCTGATATATTCCTTATTTTTCTATACCATATTTGGTTTAGATACCTTGTCATTATTTAAAAATAATTTTGACAACTTTATTTGGTTGCCACAAGAGAGACAGAGGTACTTGCTCCTGGGCTTCACGAGGTGGCTGCATGCTCAGGCTGTCTTCATCTAATGGAGAGAGCAGCTACTTTTACCTCTGTGTTTTATTCTGAAACTCCAAGATGCCACTTGTTGCCTCCAGTGAAAGCAACAAACAACTATTAAGATCAGTCTTCAGCCATGCTAATTAACCCCAAATAATATTGTGTTAAGGAGGCTAAATTCATTCAACATCACTGTTACTTTTGTGTATTATTAAATGTGAGTAGGAATTAATGAGAAAAAAAGTAGTTTTTTTTTTTAATTTAAGTATTTTATTTAAGTATTTTTAGGCATTTTTATTTTCTCTGAAATTTACAATGGGAAGAATATAAGCTTAAAAAAATTTGGAAATCTGCTAGAGTGTTTTTGAGTGTGAGGGAGGGACTTGGCTTTTGAATTTATCCTTTTTACAAAGAACTGCTCAGTTCGGCACCATAAAATTTAGGATGTCGTCATTAAAAGCAGCTTTCTTCTCTCAAGTGTATCAGCCAATATGAGAAAAAGCCTTATATCTATATTCTCCTACACTCAGTTTGCTGTGGGTTCCATAGAATCAGAAAATCACAAAGTGGCTGAGGTGAGAAGGCACTGTCCAACCCCTCTGTGCAGAGCACAATCACCTAGAACAAGTTGTTTAGAGACATGTCCCATCAGTTTTTGTATATCTCCAAGGATGGAAACCCCTCAACCTGTTCAGTGTTTGGTCATCCTTACAATAAGAAAGATTTTTTTTCTTATGTTTCAAGGGAATTTCCTGTATTTCTATTTGTTCCCTTTGCCTCTGAGGCTGTCGTTGGGCACCACTGAGAAGTGCACGGATCTGCCTTTGTTACTCCTGCCATCAGATATTTTTATGTTATCCCCTGGGGCCTGCTCTTTTCCAACCTAAACACTCATGGCACTCTCAACCCCTCTTCATATGAGAGATGCTCCAGTCACTTGTTTGCCTTGTGGCCCATTTGGGAGTCTCTCCAGTATGCCCATGTCTTTCTTGAACTCGGGAGCCCAGAAGTGGACACAGCACCCAAAGTGTGATCTCCAATATGTTTTATTTTAAAGCCACTGGTTCTGCACTGTAGGACTGAGCTGGTGCCCTTAAATCCAAGAGGGGCTTTATCAAGAACTTCAGTGGTGTGTGCTCAAGCCCTGGCTGTATAATTTGAGTTTTCATCCTGTCTGTGTGCTCTTCCTTCCTGGCGTGTAGCTGATGAGTGCAAAGTGAAAACCAGGAATAAAAACATAATTCAGTGTTCTTAACTACGTATTTCTGTGCTTCAT
The DNA here is from genome assembly GCF_001715985.3 of Manacus vitellinus. Lineage (NCBI taxonomy): Eukaryota > Metazoa > Chordata > Aves > Passeriformes > Pipridae > Manacus > Manacus vitellinus. The sequence continues at coordinate 3,955,516 of NW_021940291.1, forward strand.
AAATGTGTTTTGGATTGTGAGGAATCCTTCTAATTCCCATTTGTAGCCAGGCTTCTTCCTTGTTTACTCATTGGCATGTTGATCTCCAAAATGAAGCAAGAGTTAGTGGTGGTTAATGTGTCAAAGCCTCCCACTTCTGTCTTGCTTTAATAACGTAAAGAAGTGGTGGTGTTTTTGTAAAGTTCAAACTGTGATATTCTTGAAAAAAAAAGCGCAATAGTCCTTGTTAAATATAGTCTTGAGGGCAAGTACTGTGTAAACATCTGCAGAGAGCTCCTGTTAGCATTGCTCTGTCCTGACTAGCAGCTCTCACTCTGTTGCAGTCTTGGGTCGGTCCTTACTATGGGCTGCCAATCAGTAAAGCTGTGCCAAAATGTCTTGTTCTACAGCCTAGCATTTTGGAATGTATCTAATAGCTGTTTTCTTTTATTAATCATAATATATTTTTAGTTTTACTTACATAGGTGCCCAGAGTTCCTGGGCACAGTGCCCTATGTATGAATGGCTGTTTATTTTCATCTTCCTCTTTGTTAACTGTTTTACTTAATGCTTTACATAACTATTTGCCATATTTCGACATGAAGCTACAATGCACTGCTGCCTGCTTACATTTCTTAAAGAACTTGATGTGACAACACCCTCTACAGTAAATCATGATCTTCACTGAACCTAAGAAAACCCATCTTGAATACTCTTCTGTCTTTTTATTTGTTCGAAAATGTTGAAGAAAGCAGGCTCTTTCACCCATCTGGAAGAAGTCTGAACACTACAGCCTAGAGAGCCTGTAGTTGCACCAAAACCTTTGAAGGCTCTGTACTGAATTTCTTAGTCTAATGCCACCTTAAGAATGAATTCTGTTTGCATTTATAGCTGTGCTGTATGTGTCACGGGATATGCATGAGGACAGGATTTGGTTCTTCCTACTCTATCTTAAAATTTACCTGCATATTCAATATTTAAAACAGCTCTGCTTCTCAGTGTAGGTCTAAGCAGTCCTTATCATATCTTAAATATGTAACAAGCAGATTACTTTTAAATATTTACAATGAAACAAAAACTAACACATCGGGCAGAGGTTTGTTAAAATGTCAGAACTTGCCGTAGTGAAAAATAAATATTGAACCAAGTTTATTCCTGAGGTAACTCTATTAATTTCAATGGAATTACTGCAGGAGTAGTTCTGGAAAAAATCTGCCTAGATTTTATATCATAATTTTAATATTTTGTTACAGAACTTTGAATAACCCAGAAATAATTTTATAGATCTGGCATGCACACGCATCACTGAGTAAAATAAGATTCCTTCGCTTCAGTTTCTGTTCCCTCTGTGGATGTTTGTGTTTTAGCTGTTTAAATGTGATTGTTGCAGCTTTGTTAATAGGTTTTGTTACATCTGCAGTTATACTTGTAATTAAAAATTTAGTTGGAGCATTGGTTCCACTAGGTTTCAGTGTATCTGGTGTTTCTGTGATATAATGACTAGACAAAGAATCATGTCTGTTGCCCTTTTGTGTCTGTGTATCAGGTAACACAACAGACAGTGGCCAGACATATGACCTCAAAAATCAAACCAATTTGTTAATGAACTAACAAGGCAATGTAATAAGCATCTCTATTCAGTCATTTTCCTCAGCTTTCAGTTATTCCTTAGAGCAAGAGTAGTTAGTGCTGTATCAACAAATTATTTGATGACAATAATTTGGCTGATGAGAATACAAGGAAAAAGCCACAATCTAATTAGAAAACACTGTATATTAGGTGGCAAAATGTGACTAATGTTTTATCTCTAATTGTAAAACTGCAATTTGCGACTTTTGGTAGTTAACGGTTTTTACACCCCCCCCTTCCTTCTTTCTGCAAAGAAAATCATTAAAAAAAAGGCCAAAAAGAGACTACAGGATTTGAAACACAGTGGCCCTGAAGTGATGGGAAAATGGCCAAGGTGTCACAGCTAATTTCTGACCCTGCTTTATGAGTTCTGCTGTTCCTTATTCCCCTTGTCAGTCTGTGAATCCCTGAGGCTGTACACACTGGCCTAACATCACTCAACTCCAGTTTTATATCCTCTTTTAATAATGTTGAGTCTATTCTGTCCAACTTTGATTCAGACAACCTGCTTGTCTTGAAAAAGTGATATATTTAATCAGTGGCTCTGTCTCCAGCATAGCTCCCACTGCGTGAGACTAGAGCCAAAGAGTAGTGCAGTGGCCTGTCACTTCTGTTTGAATAGGTAATGTGGAGCCGCTCAGCCGAAGAGACAGGAGCTGGAACTGCTTGTTAGGACACATGATCAAAAGCCACTCTCTGCTTTCTGCCAATCAAGCCTCATGTCGCCTTGTGGGGCAGACATTAAATAGATTTTTCTGCCGTACACTGTGGGCACTTTGCCAGTTTGACATGTGAACTGTTACAAAAGATACCAGAGTTTCCACTTCTTGCTGACTGCTTTTAAATATTACCAAACCCTTGCTGTCCAAAGTAGAATATTTTAAATAATGGATTATGATAAATCTCCACTACAATTAGGCAGTCTCCTTCCTGCCCCCAATTGTTCAAAGATATTTTTAAAAACAAAAGTGTAACTTGGCTTCAGAAAACAAACAGGCGAACAAAAAAAGTGTTGAACAACCCTATGGCACATAGATTTGAACAGCATGATTATTATCTGAGAATTATAGTGAGTTGTTGCTTTCACTTGTGTGATTTTGAATATTGTTTCTATTTTTGGTCTTCTTACATTATTTAATTAGATTTTCCTAGTTGTGATCATAGCACTATTTTATTATTATTATGTTTATGTGGGGGGATATTAAAGTTGGCCTTTTTTTCTTCTGTAAATGAGGTTGAATTTATTTATTGTGTTTATTGGCTGCCGGTGCAAATATAAATGTCTTAAAATGGCTCTGTAGTTGGTTTTCGTTACACTTTCCCTTGGTTTTTTCTCTTTGTCTATTACCCTTCATAACCACCTCAGCTCTTGTGCCCATGGCAACAAAGCTCAGTGGTTGAGGCTAACAAAGATGACATTTAAGCTTTGCCTAAGTAATGAATATTCTTTTGTAACTTCCAGGGCCAATGAATTTGTGTCATTTTTTAGAGGTCTCCAGTACCTAGAGAACTGCTTCTATTTATGTACTTGTGGTCATGATATGCAGATATTTGCTCCCTTGTGCTTGCCTTTCCTGATATATCTTTTCCTTTTCTTCTGGGTTTTTTTTTTTTTTTTTTTGAGTAAAACTTTTTTTTTAACCAAAACATACCATGGCAATCTAGTGGAATTCATTTAAACAGTGAGCTACACATAAACAGCTGCTCCTTCAATAAGCCATTCTTTATAATACCCTTATTACCTTCTAGTGTCTCAAATTCTGATTAGTCAACAGTGCTGATTACTGTATGGCATTCCACTGCCCATCTTCCTTCTGCTCAGCTGCTCTTGTCTTAGCTGTTATGTGATTACAACACAACTTGTGCATTGTTTCTCCAAGTTGTTCTTCATATTGTATATCTTTAAAAAAACAACTAAACGCTCTCAAAGAGATGGAAAAAATTAATTTGAGTCACTAAGAATTCCCTGAAATTCTGTGAATTGTTTTTGTATGACTGTGATCCTCATAATATCCGTATGCTCTGCAACTTTCTAGTGGGATGAGTAAATTCTTCAGATTTACAAGGGTAGTCGATAAATAATGTCCAGTTAAAAGAACTTTAGAAAAATGACAGTTAGTTATTGAAAGTACTTGTAATATATCAGGACAGGAAAGGCCAAGGACTGCGTTTTTTAAAAAAGAAAACCACCGAAAACAAAAGCCAAAAAACACAAAGGGCTTTGGCCTGGCTTTGCTTTCACAAAAACCAGTGGGTTCAAAAGTCACTAAGAACAGAGCAATGTCATGAGAAAGCAGTTTGGAAAACGTACCCCCAGTAATACATGCTGAGTTTCAGAAAGGTGTGTGACGGTAGAAGGAATGCACAGGATGAAAATGGGAAGGGAAGGAATTGTGTCCCTGGTGCTCTGGATCTCCAGTTTCTGGTCAAAGCAGCAAATGCAGAGGTTTGTTACGGACATTAAAACTTTTCCAGCTGGTTTATAGGTAAATAGTAGTGAGGAGAATACCCTTTCTGTGGCTCCTCAAACCCGCTCAGCTTCCTTTGGTGCAGCCCCTTAGAATCAAGTCCTGGTGAGTATGAAACGCTGACACACTCAAAATGCAACCCCATTAAAGGCCTTAAATCTGTCATTGTGCTCTGGAGCCTGTTCTGAAAATAGCAAAGCTCTTTTTGTAAATTAAAATCGGTGTGAATGGGAACAGATGTTGACATGCTTTACTTTATCTGCAGGGATCCCCGTCAGGGGGGAGAGGGTCAGTGAGGTTAGATAGCAGGAATTACTGCAAATGTGCAAAGGACAGGATAGTCTGATACAGACATTGTCTCTGGTTTTCCTAGAGAAGCAATAATATCCAGTGGTTACTTCTCGCTGCTGCTAAGTCTGTATATAAGGAAAGATGATTGTGTAACACCTTTAACTCCTTGGAGAATGCCGTCCCCTTGTATATCTGTTTACACAGATAAAGGGGAGGGATGCTCAGCCTGTTTTACAGAGTTGGTGTACTCGGTCAGATCCAAATTCCAAGTGATTCTGGGTGACCCCAATTCCCGTTTACTTCCATGTTACCTGAGCTCACTCAGGACCTTGTGGAAGGTGCTTGGCATACCCTAGGTGAAACCTACCAAAAATTGTATTCAGTCTGATAGTGGATAGCTTTTTTGGTGTTTCAGCATTACTTTTTAAGGCTTTGGGTGAACTCTCATGTTGCATTAGTGTCATCGTCAACTTTTAATAGTTTTTGAAATAAAAATGTAGTTCTGTTCTGAAATGTGCAATTTATTAAATAGCTTGCTAGTCAATCTCAATAAATTCTTGTTGAAAATTTTTCCCAATTTAAAAAAAAGATAGCAAAGGATGAATTTATTTATAAGAACTGTAATAGTTTCCCTCAATTCCTTTTATATTTTAGATTACCTTATAATTTTCTAAATCTACATGAACAATAATGATCAATTTTGTCAGTATTATTCACACCTTTTATTAATTTAGCATAGATGAATAAATGTGAATGTTGTGAAGAGTTGATTGGGAATAGATTTTAAATCTGACAGTTAGATTACAGGGTACCTAAGAAAAAATGGCTCTTTCACTAGGTACCTAGTAATTTAATTCTTGTTTGAAATTATTATAATTTATTACAGTGTGTGGGTCCTAATGAATGTCTACTATTAAATGAAAAGGAGAAATTGAAATTATGAAATTCTTTTAACTTGTATCTTAAAAATCTTCTTAAACAATTCAGTACATATTAATAAGCAATGTGCTTTTCTTTCCCTTTTTCATGAATGTAAACAAAAACATTTTTACCAGTACATAATCACATTAGATCAGTGCTGCTGGAGATTCTTACTTAGAATCAAGACTATCTTAAAATAGAATGGAATAATTTTATGTAATGAAAAAACCCCAAAGTTTGCTGTCTTGATTAGGCATTTAGACCTTCACATATGAGTCCTTCTTGAAGGAAAGCTCAAAATCATTCCTGGCAGTTTTACCTTTGAATTGCAGATCTGTGTATTTGCTGACAAATTAAAACTTCTCAACATTTTTCCTACTGAGGGAGTCAACCATCAGGACATGAGAATATAATGCACATTATACTTTTACTATCATTATATAAAATTATTTTTCCACTTTCTTTATTGGTTTCCTTTTGAGAAGTGATTTGGAGAAATTGGTAAAAATGGGTAGGTATTTCCAAATAAATGTAATAAATAGATTATAGTGACATTTCAAATAAGTGATGGAACAGAAATTGTGTTAAGAGGGTGAACAAGCATTAGAAAATTCTTAGATACAAACTATGTTAGTTTATAATACATTAGTTCACTTAAAATTATGCCACTAATGGAGTTATACCAGAATAAAGTATATTTCAAGAATAGAAGGCCTCTATTTTTTTCTGTAACATACCACAGTATTTAAAATTATGTGACTATTGTATAAGCACCTGATAAATAAAAAAAGGTTAGAGGTTGCAGTAGAAATGTCATTTGTAATTACACTGTTTTCAAACCAGTAACAGTTGTGGCCTTTGGCATTCACTAGTTTCAAACTGGCTCAGGTTTCTCATCTGTACTGTTTTTTTTGTAGTTCTTCTACATCTCTTACTGTAAAGGATTTCCATTATTATTAAAATATGAGCAAGCATCTTTCTACAAGTCAGAAAAATACTCTTCTAACCGGAACAAGTCATTAGGTCTGCTTGCCATTTGTTGATTATTTTATTTAAGTGGAAAGGAGCACAGTTACTTTCCTTAGTGAAGTCAACTTAGTATGAGTAATAAAATATTACCTCTGGTTACCTGTTGCTGTCTTGCAGCTGACGGATGGAACACCAGTTGGATATTCCATTTTAAGGTACCAAGGATGCATGCTTGCATCCTTTGAGGTACATGTGTCTTTTCCTCTGGGAAGAGCATGTGAGGTATTATTCCACTGCTTGTTTCCTGCTATGTGAGAAAGGAAAAGAAAAAAAAAAACCAGAAAAAGAGAAAAGAAAGGAAAAGACAACAGTAATAGAAGGAAAATAAAAAAGAAAGATAACAAGAAAATAGTAAAGGAGTGGGGCTGTGACTTTTCACTTCAATAATTTTTGCATTTTTATCAAATAGATATTTTAAGTTCAAGTGAACATGGCTGAAATAGGTATTTTTGAAAGTGACCTGGATTTGGTACTGTAGTTTTTTTCCTTATTTTCCCTCACCAAAATAAAAGGCACCCAAAATGACCATATTTGAAGACTACATTAGGGACAGAACAATACTGGTTATATTAACCCTTTGTGCTCTTTCTGTACACAATTGTAGTGAAGAATTTGTTTGTCTATGAACTTTGCTATTTAGCTGATAGGATTTTTTTGAAGCCAGTAGTAGAAAAGTGGAGACTGAACAGAATTTGTTCTTCTCAAACTTCTAAAAATACTCGTGCGTTTCTCATGAGTTAGGAATTTTTATATGTTTACTGTTCTTCACTATAACCAATTCCAACAACTGCCTCGTTACAGTAAAAAATTAGGAGTATGCTAAGACATGAGCTGAAAAACCCTTAAGAGCTAACATTTCAAAATATAAACACGAATTAATGCTAATGTCATTTTTTTCCCCAATTTCTTAGGCAAAACCTAGCTATGCAGGCTGTTTATTAAAATTTGTTTCAGTAAAACGTGTAAGTACTATGAAATTAAATTATTTTATTAAACTTGCAGTTTTGGTATTATTTGAACCTTGAACGTGGAAATCTGAATGAGATGAGATTAAAAGGTTTAAATAGCTTTAAAATTATATTTACATTAGTGCAATCTGTCCTTTTTAATACTAATCTGCTTTTTTTAGTTGAGATTGTGTTATAAAAAAACCACCCAGAGCACGTTTAAAATGGTCCAAAACGTTTGCACTATGAAGCTTGTTTGTTCGTTTCTTAATCAGTCAGAGTTCTCAAGGAAAAGTTCAGTTCAGATATTAGCTGTACTTCTTAGAAATGACCTTGTGGGGTAGAGAAGCATGGCACAGTGGCACTTTCCAGCTGTACACATGGTATCCGTCGGGGTACAATCATGCTCAGTCCCAGCACCGCAGGCTTGGACATATGTTGAGTTTTATTTCTTTCTTCTGACATTAATCCTATTCACCAGCTGTTCTGCCAGCTGCCATTCTTCAGCTTGGAGATTACATTTTGGGGGATACCAACAATCGCCTAGTTGACCAGTGTTCTCCCCACTTACTTTAAAAATGATTGGAGTTCTGGGTTAGCATTACTCAGTCTTTTTTACTGCCTGTGTCCTTAATTGTCTTTGAATTCTAGACTTGATTTATGATCACTTTGAATACACTGCAGAAAAGCCCTCAAAAGAGCTCTGATTTCTACCATACTGGTAAATCTGTGCTTACAGAAGAAAAAAAAAAAAAGGTTTGCAGTTAACATTCTGAAAGCTGTAATTAATGTTACATGCACTATTATGTAAACAGCATTAATTAGTGACAAATTCTTCTGATAAAAATCATTTTTAATCAAAAGAATATCTTGATTTTTCATTTTTACATGAGTCTATTTTAAGAATTTGCAGTTTTGTAAGAAACTGTTTCACTAATCTAGTTTGAACAGCCTATTAAATCTCTGCTGCACTCATAACATATACTAATAAGTCGTATAGATTTCTTAGTTCATATTCCAGATGATCTGTCCATAAGCAGGATGTTAAACATCTGTAGTTTAAGCCTTCTGGGACTAACAAATGCATTAATGCTGGAAAGAAATGTGGCCTGAACAATAAGGTTACAGACCATGTGGTAAAGAAACAACCCCGATATCATCAACTCAGCACATACGGTGCCCTGTGCCTGAGTTCTAATACAGCAATGAAAGAACAATGGCAGTTTTAAATTGTGTCCATTTATAGCATATATTTATCACATTCATATCAGTAAAGACAGAGAATCCCACATTCATCGTAATTATTTCATGCGGCAATTTAAAGATCTTTGTTGCACATTCTTCACAATTGAGCGAAATTGGCTATTAACTGGATAAGGTTAAACTAGAAAATAATGGTAAATATTTATTATAAGAATATTCAATTAATAACATGTATTCTGCATTTCTTTGCACAGCCAGTGATTACGTTTAGGTCATACAAAGCAGACATTCGAATTGTCCAACTCAGATCACACTTTAGGGAAACAGTAGCTACATTAATAAAACCCACCCACCTTGATTATTTTCGCCTGTTCTCTTTTGCATACTTCACATAATATTCATTTAATACAGTTATAGAATTAAGATACTGATAGTTAACACAGATAAAATATTTTTTAAATAGGAGTTACTCTTGACTTCTATCATAGTCAGGAAAAGTTCTTGGGAGGAATAGGGGTGGGGGAGAATCCTAAGAAATATTCCCAATGAGATAATGTTCCAGACTCACCAGTAGTGAACCCCCTTTACTAAATATGGCCATTCTATTTATAGAAATATTCATATTTTCATTGGTGGCCAAAGCACTGCTTATAGGAAAACCTACAGGTGACTAATAGGAGTTGCTCACTAAGTGGAATAATGAATAGTATTAGGTGTCAATTAAATCAAGCTTCCCCGAGGTGCAGGTGCTCCACAATGTACTGACACATTTCAAGTAGCAGCGCCACTTCACCCATGCATATGAACAAGCACATTTGCATATTAAAAAGCTGAAAATTATTTAACTGAAGCAAAAGTCTTTTAGAGATGATGGAGGTTATTAAAACTGTTGACAAGAAAGAAGGTAATTGCCTGAAAATGAGAGATGACATTCTGCTATACACAGGGAACGTTGTTTTTGTTGTATTGTGCAGCAGTGCCTGGGTGTATAACCTATTACATTGAGATTGCTCCTATGCAATTAGACCCTTTTTGTCCTCACTTCAATAAGGCTATGATTATGAAGGATTGAAGAACACTTGGCATATTGAATGTCTGTTGTTTTTATAACTTCGTCAGAAATGACAAAACACGTTTTGTGTCCTGTTTTTTCTTTGTAGGCTTATTGATTCTGTGATTATAATATTCATAAAAGACAATGTGTTCATGGTTGAACACTGTCATTTATACAGGTTTTATTTTTTTTATTTTTGAGCATAGTACTTGTTTGAATGCCAAGGTGTTAGTCAGAAAGACGGGCATATAGAAAGTAAAAAATGAATAGGTGAGAAATTTAGCACTAGTAATACCAAATATTTCTATTAAAAGTCAAATAAAAAGCCCATGCATTTCAGGAGTGTCTGCTCAGAAATATTCACCAACTTGCAGTGAATTTACTTTTTATCTCTCAGCAGTGATTGTTTTCCTATGTGTGTTCTTTGTCCTGACTTTCCTAGTGATAGCCTACAGAAACTGCTTGAATTGTACCTTGCAAGGGGCAGGAAAAATTGTTTCTGTGCAAGCCATGAGTGAGAAACTTCATTTAGCTCACATACTCTTCTACAAGGAAGAAAACAATGAAGCTTTCTTTTATGAAGCTCTCTAAAGATAAAGGTGCCTGGCAGGCAATACCATTTAATGCTTACCACCTAAATGGTCATTTGTGGTGGGATTTGCAAAACTGCCTAAGAGATTTGGATGCCCAGTTCCCATTAAAGTTAATGAGAATTGGCAGCATCCAAATTCCCTTTGCAGCTTTGAAAATGTCAACCAGCCTTTCAGTGTTTGTGATCATGCTGTATGTTAAGAGAATGTTTCCTACAAGCTCTGTTTTTGTTAGGTTTTCTATTATGTTCCAGGAGTTGCCTCAGAATCTGGAGAGAAGCACAGTGATTGCAGTGGCTTGCTTTGAGTCTGGGCAAAGATGTTAACCTTTCTGCTTCAGATACCCTGTCTGTAAATTGGACACCCTAGCACTTTGATTTGTGTTCTTTGGTATATTTTGAATTAACTTATTCATATGAAAAAGTATTAAGACTTATTAATAAGAAGGTTTTATTTCAGTCTTAGTGTCCTGGTCTGTTGAGGTGTGTGAGACATATAAGACCCTCATCAGTCTGAAACAGTTTTAAATGCATTAAACCACAGAACATTGTAATGATATAAATTATTTATGATATAATTGATGTACTTAAACACATAATGAGTCATGAGGATAGATGATCCAAACTCAAGTAAAAGTATGTCATCTATTAGTATTAAGTATCTTTTCAAGAATGCATGATTTCCTTCAAGTTGTGGCTTTTTTGTATGTGATTGCATTTTAATCTTTTGTCAGCCACTGGATGCCATATACTTGCAGCTGACCCTTTCATGAAACCACTTATTTACTTTGATCTCTGAGACATTGGAATTATCTGGTTTCTTAAAATTACTTCGGTCACAAATGGAAAGAGTAAAATTTACATTTTATGGGACCAATCTTGCAGTTCTTGCTTAGATAATATAGTGTTATGCCTCAAGTGTAATGAATTGTTATATTAAAGATGCTAGTTGGACTTTGTGTCATTGTGAGATGCCCCCACTGGAAGAGATTTTCAAATGGCCCTAGTGTTCAACAGCGCTTATTCAGTCACAAAAGAAATGTTTAATTTATTAAAACTTTCAGCACTGAGAATAGTGGGAACACTTTGGAGAAATTGTTCACATCTTTTGAGTGCTTGAAAGATAGTTGAACTTTCTGGAAAATGTAACTTCTTGCTTCTTGGTGTAAATACATGAGAAAAATGGAAGCTCAGCAGCTGTGACATAGTTTTATTCTGTATCGTTTGGTATGATACACATATTGAAATATGTATATTTCAATAGCTATGTATTCAATATTTGATATTTCATTGCCTTAACATCTAGTATTCTTTTCAAACAAAGAAAATACAAAATCAAAGAAAACACTGATCTATTTGTTTCAAGGGAGTGTACTGCTTACTAGCTGTAGAGAACCTCTATAGCTTGATAAAATAAGCTGTAACTTCAAACACAGTAGCTCATATATTGTACTATAATATACTGTGGGAAGGTTTCTTAGCCAGGAGAAACGATAGATGACTGTTATGGGCCAAGAAATATAATTTGATAGGTCTTGTGTAGAAACCATTATGGAAGTCTTTTAAAACTAAAAGTAATCTCACAGATTTCACAGAAAATGAATCAGTTTGCATGCTATTGAAAATTAATGTTTCTAAAATAAATCTTGTTTTAGCCAACAAACATTTGGCTTCAACCAAAAGGCAATCAGGGAATGTTCTTTATGCCATTAGTGAAGCAGAGCATATGTTTCTGCTTTATTGGTTGCTGACATTAAGCATACTGATTTACTGGTTTGAAACCGATAGTTGGGCTGCTAGGATTCATTTAATTTATATTAAGAATTAAGTTTAAATTTTCTGAACTTCTAAATTTTAGAAAGTTTTGTCTTTTTTTTTTTTTTTAATTATTACAGAGAGAGTAAGGAATATTCTCAAATCAGGATCTCTCTTTTATGAAGCTGGGCAAACTCCTGTGCTCTGAGCTATGGAAATGATGAGAGCGGTAGCTGTTCATTTGTTGGACTGTCAGTCAGTGGGCAAGTAGGGAAAGAAAAATGACATTAAACCCAAGTCTGCTGAACCCCTGTGCTTGCAACCACTCTGAAAGCAGAAACCATGTTCATTTTGAAGTGAGTAGCCACATGGAGCTTGGTGAGCTTTGCAGAGTTTGCTGCTGATTATTATATGGTTACCTGCACTTACTGAGGACAGGGCTCATGGGCTCAAGAGATCCCTGCTTGGCTGGGGCTTCTAATGTATGGGGTGACTACTGACACTTCTGGCAACTCCTTGTTAGATTTTGTGTCCCAGACTTCCAAGATAGGAGGTACGTCATTGGCTTTGTGAGCTGTGGTGGAAGGACCCACGAAAAGGCTGTCTGAGTATGATGAGAAAGGGTTAAGGTCTCCAACAGAAGTAGCTGACTCCCCCTCAGGGAGGCTGTGAATTCTAAAAACATATTTGCAGCTGGTAGCTCCTGTATTGCTTTGTCTGAAAGGTATTATGTAGCAGCCTTTTTTCTGATGGAAATGATATTCAGCTCAGAGTGTCTTGACTGTGTAGTTGTGTTTACTGCGAACATCCTTTCCAGTGTCCCAAGAGATCAGTTGTGGTTACTGACTTTGGATACCTAACTTGAAACATAATGGGACTGATTTTTGAGATATGTTCAGCACTTATAACTTTAACTTCCAAAACTATTGGGCCCACCACCAGCTTTGAAAATGAGATGTAATTTGATTCAAGCACCATTCCTAAAAGTTCTGTCTATTTTTTAAATACTACAGTTGTGTATGTATCAGTTTCTAGCTATAAGCAAGAGATGTATAAATAAGTTACATAAATATTCAATGTTCATAAAATACATGAGTTCTATGTATTTCAATTCATCTGGGCAGTAAAACCCAGCTGTCATTAAACATCACTTTTCCTTTTTCAAATGACAGTTATGAAATGGCAGACTAGTCATTCTTCCAAAGACCCAGACCTCAGTTATTGAGATGCTCAGAAGCATCTGTTGATTTTGCTGTGCCTCTATTATGCCAGGCTGAAGGTGCTGTTGATAAAGCCTTCCGAACAACTTTCCCTTTTAACAGGGATCAAATTCTCTTTATTAGCATGAAAAAAGAGAAATAGTTGTCATTTGAACTGGATAACAGCTTCTTCAATTCTTACTAAATGTTTCTGAAATCTCAGGGGTCAATAAACACTTCCTTTCTTTTCTGATTTTTGGAGGTACTAGTCTGATAAATGAAAATCTATATGTATTTCAGTGTAAATTACACTTTTTTCCTGCCTATATTTATGCAGGAAGGATTATTTTTTCATTTAAATGGATTTTTTCTTTAATCTAACTTAAGAATGGAATGGTTGAGAACTCTTTTACTATTTTTTCATAGACATATTAACAGAAAAGCTTAGGTCTCAGTGGAATACAGACACCCAAACTATTGTTTAGCTGTCTAACTCCCAATTACACAAATGGCAATTAGTCACTTAAATCACATTTATATATCTGAATAACATCAGGGATTTGAGCTAATAGATCTTTATGTATGACACATTTCTTACCTGAAAGCAGACTGAGGGAGGGGAACAAAGGCAGAAAGAAATATAATGTCTAATGAATAGATTCCTAGGTGACTAGTCTGGCTGACTATACAGAACATTTATAAGCGTCTCAATGAAATGTTTAGGAAAGTAACCTCTGTCCTACTTATTAAATTTTGACATTTCAGAGATACACCTGACACTTTTGATTTCTCAAAAAGATAAGTTAAACAGAGAGCAAACTCTTTTGTGAGGGTCAGATTTTTATTTGGTATGACTCACAAAAGATTCTAAACATAATATTTGTTTGCATCTTATTTTATTTTATGGCTTAAAACAACATAATTTTTGAATGACACGTATGGGCAAATCTGACCTCTGATGAACAAACTCTTGAAATTTGTCTGAATAACTGCTTGAAGAAACGTACAGGTCCAATTTGTAGGTTTGTTTTTTTTTTTTTTCATCTGTAGATTGCACAAAATCTAAGGAGGGGCTTGGTGAGCAAGATATTTTGGCTACTTTTGGGTGATGATAATAACTGAAATGAAATTCTGAGCCCCACTTGGAATAATTAATTATTACATTTTCCAGCCATGAGTATTTGGGGCAGCTCTTTTCTGTCACATGTAATCATGTAATACTCATTATGAAATTATGGTCAGGATGAGCTTAATAACTTTGCATTGTTTTGTTTTCAATTCAGTTATCTCTATTACACAATGTTATTTTTCAAGTAAATTTTTTTTAAAATTGTCGTTTGCCAAATTTTCCTGTTTATGAACTATTCAGAGATAATTGAAATTGCCTGTTTCTCACATGTATCCTATTCATGCCATCTGCTACCTGAAATTTAGCTTGGATGCTTGCCATGCAGTTGTAAAGGGTTTTCAGTTTTATTTATTTCTTGTTGACCATATGTTGTTCTTATATTTGTGTGTGTTTATATCATATATATATATATATATATAAAGACAAAGCATTCAATTATCTTGATTTAACTAGTTTACAGCAGATATTTTTACCTCATGATGTCTCAAGTCCAAAATTAATTTCTTTCAGATTTAGTGAAATTTGGTCTTCATTCATGACAATAATTAACAACTACTGAATATGGCATAGTTCTGAAAAAATATCAAGTAAACATTGAAAGTATGTAAAAGTTAAGATGGTGTCACTGAAAAAAAATACTATTGTGCTTAAAACTGTTTATATTACCATTTTGCAAAATGATTTAATTCTTCAGTAGTTGTATGAGATAAAAAGATCATCTTTCTAACTGAGAAACAGAGTAACGAAAGAATTGAGGGGCCAATTTTTATTAACCCACTGGTGTTTTGGAAACCAGCATGTTTTGCAGGAGTTTGATGATCCACTTTGATATTCCTATGTTCCAGCCTCAATCTGGTGGGGTGGGCCAGCTAGACTAGTCTGTGTGACAGTCCAGTAGTAAGCAGAGCAGTTTCTGCACCTTCCTTATGCTTGCATGGTAGTTTTACAGTACACTGAGATTTTTTTGAGATAGTTGGAGAGTTGCTATATTTTCCTTAACACCAGTTTGAACAATAGCACTGTGTGAATATAGGTGCACAGCACAGCTGCGGGTTGATTTGTTATGATATTTTTCTTCCTTTGTGCAGTGAGATGGTATAATTTACTACTGGCTGTATCACTCAGGAGTAATGCTTTCTCTATTTGCTCTTGGAAATAAATTTTATAGCAGGTCAGCCATCATATATCTCTCAAATTATTTCAGAAATGCATGTTTGTGTTTGTAATATCCATTCTGTCTGTGTCAAGGGCTGATAAAAGTGCCCAATAGCAGTGTGGCATGCACAGAGCCTTCACCAGCCCAGTCACTATGAGTGGGCATGCATGCTGGCTGGATGCTCCTTTAAGGTTCCCAGGGGCAAAGTATTGGAAGTAGGGTCCGAGAAGAGTCATGGCTTCACTTCTGTATCTGAGCATGTATAAAAATCTGGCTGGTTAGAGGGAAGTGTTAGACTCTGTCTGCAGCATCACTGGCTGAAGCAAAGCTACTCAGAAGATCTTGCTGGATTCATGTGCTGCACTGTTGCCTTCAAGGGAATGGCATGTGTTTCAATCAGTGTTGCTGAACATTGAACTGTCATACTTTCACAGGAGAGAATGCAAAAGAGTTAGTGAAGGTAGAGGGGTAAAGCTTAGTACTCTACTTCATTGTCCAAAGTATTCATGGCTCTCATATGCATATACTCTGCAAATAAACTTCTGAAGCCTTGTGTAGAACAGTATTTAATACTCTTAAAACTGTTTAGTTCTCCATGAAAGTCTTTAACATCACTTCTGAGAAGAGAATCATGCCTGCTTTGTACTCATTGGCCCAGGTTCACTGGCCCGGAGGTGTCACCTGTGGAGCCTGTCTGAGCAGAATACATCTTTCAAGAGGTACAACAGAAAAGAGTATGTGCTGACATAAAGATTAGATGATCCTAGGTAAAGGAGAAAGAAAACATAAGAAGCCAGAAAAGACAATAGAAACATTAAGCAAGAAGGATACTTTTTTCCTAATCAAGTCCAGAAGGAGTGTTTGCAGATTGGGTGCAAGGTTTAACCCCACAGCCGGTTTCACCATTGGAGACCACTTTGTTGTATGCACAGAACCCATCTTTCCTCTTTCATACATGCAGAACTCGACTCCCTAAAACTTATGTGTTACATGTATGGATTAGAATTATTTCGTATTTGCTCACTGGTATTTAGCCTGTGGTCGCTTGACAAGTGTGGCATTTTTAGGGTAAGTGCTATTATTTTTTTAGGCTCAGGGTTTACAGTCGTCATTTCATTTGGAAAATGTGGACAGGATGAATGGGTTTGTTCCTTTTGTAGGGGATTACAATAATACACGGAAGCTTGTGAGTGCTTCTGACAGATGTGCTGGCGGCCTGCCACTGCGTGAAGGGTGCGGCTCTGACTGACAACTTGCAATTATGTGATGATGAATGGTTCTGATGTGTGTTCAAGAGAAAACCACTTTCTAGAAAGTGAAAGTTGTGCATACGGTTCCTATAAAGTAAGTCTTAAGAAAGGCCTTAACTTCTATTTTTTGTTGGGATAACCAATTTGAATCCCCTTTTCTGTCAAACTTTTTCTGGTTTTGATAAATAGGGGCCAAACCGAAGTTTATATGGGGAAAATTAGCTTTGGCCCGTTTTGGCTTAAGAAATGCTTTATCTGCATTTTTAGTCAAACTGACATCATCACTGTAGAGATATACAAATGCATACACACAGAGAAATACTTAAATATATACACATGACTTTGCAGTAGCCAACAAGTTCATCAAAGAAAATCCATCGAGCAAAAAACCACTTTTCTGTCAGGGGTATAATTCACCCATCAGTAGGACTGCGTAGCTCATGTTAGTGTTAATGGGAGTTTCAGCCACACACCAAAGACACAATGTACCCACAGAGGACTTATAAATGATCCCTTTCTTTGCTAGATTTGATCCAGACTTTTTTTTTTTTTTTTTTTTTTTTTTTTTTTTTTGCAAAAGTCAAAGTCAGAGTCTCTGAGCAAGGAGACATAAAGAAGGTCCAGTATAGGGGACGGCACCTGACACCTTGGCCCTGGAAAGTTGTTGCAGAATATAATTGATGTTGGTTGGTTTGGTATTGTTTTCCAATGTATTTAGTAGCTGATATGAATTGTCTAATTTTGGGGGGATTTTATGGGTAACTTCCTGTGATACTGTGAATTGAAACCAGAACACCTGCAAAACAAGAGGAATTGGGCTTTAAGATTAGGATGATCCCCACTGGTGTACTGCATACAGTTCCAGTGTCCCAGCATAAGAAGTACATGGAACTGCTGGAGCAAATCCAGAGGAAGGCCATGAAGTTGGCAAGAGGACTGGAGCACCTCTCCTATGAGGGCAGGCTGAGAAAGTTGGGGCCGTTCAGCCTGGAGAAGAGAAGGTTGCATGGAGAGTTCATAGCAACCTTCTAGTACCTGAAGGGAACCTATGGGGAAGATTGAGAGGGACTCTTCATCAGGAACTGTAGTGATAAGACAAGGAGAAAGGGGTACAAATTGAAACAGGGGAAATTTAGGTGAGATATTAGGAAGAAATTTTTTTACTGTGAAGGTGTTTAGGCACTGGAAGAGGTTGACCAGGGAGGCTGTGGATGCCCCAAGCCTGGCAGTGTTCAAGGACAGGTTTGGTTGTGGGCTTAAGCAACCTGGTCTAGTGGGAGGTGTTCCTGCTGATGGCAGGATGGTTGGGACTAAATGATCTTTAAGGTCCATTCCAACCCCTTAAAATTTTATGATTCTATGTGCTGTCTGAGCAGGGAACAGGAGGTTGTAAAAGTTATGTTTAAAAAATAAAGAATTGAGCAAAGTTAAGAGTATGTGTATCTGCCCATGTAGCAAACATATATTTTTGGATGAAAAATTAGTGGTTTAAAAGTATTTTTTTGTGGTTTTCTGTTTGGCCAAACTCTACCCTTTTGGAGGACTGCTGGTCCTTGTCTGTGGTACAAAGGTGTGGAAGCTTCTTCAAAGGAAAAAGAACACTCTTGAGTATAGGTGAAACATGTTCATGATATTAAAATTTTTAATTTAGTCTTTGCAAAAGTTGCCATTGTTAGAGAGAAGTTGTTGAGCAGCCTGATCCAACATGGTGTTTCCTGCATGGCTTTGCAGCAAATTATTATCATGGTTTTCTTATTACATTTGTTGTCAATATTCGTTCTTATACTCTATTCATCCGTTTAATAAGCATAAGGTTTCTACTACTGGGGCCTGTGTCTCTTGTCAGTATCCATACTATTTCACTAGTGTAAAAAGAGTAAAAAAAACAGTAATCAAAATGAAGGGGAAATTTTAATACTATTTTTGTAAGTAATTGCAAAAAGTAATGGAATGCTGCAATTTTTAAATTCTTAAACATATTTTCTGTAGTCTTAGGTATTGAGTAGGTCCAGTTAATAGTTTTCAAAAGAAAGGAGATGTTATTGTCTTTGTGTCAAAGTTCACGTACATACCATGGTATAGGCTAGTACACTCATTAGGGAGTTACATTTTGCTGAAGAAGGGAACAGTTCACTTCCTATCAGCTAAAAGGCTTTTGGACAATTCCTGAAAATATCTGAATGTGGGATAGCTCACAGAAAGGAGTTGTTGTTCCTACATGCATGATTTTGTCACATTTCTTCTTACATGCCTAGAACCAGAAACTTTCTGAACTTGAGAATCTTGAGAAATATCACAGTAGAATTGAAAAAAATTCCCTGTGACTTTCAGCATTCCTGGACTGTACCAGCAGCTCTGGCACCTGCAGTGTCCACTTTGCCTTGGGAAAACTATGCCTGTGCATACTGCCTTCACCTCTTCGTGCAGGCAGAGGTTCAGTGTTTGTGGACCTCTTGCTTAGGCTGAGCAGTTGTTTCAGTTCAGATAGTAAGTTTATGACATGCACAACTTGGAAAGTAAAAAGGACCAAAACCCCTGAGATTAGCTCAGCTGGTTAGAGAAAGGTGCTAATAACACCAAGGTTGTGGTTTCAATCCCCATGTAGGTCTTTCATGTAAGAGCTGGACTCGATGATCCTTTTGGATCCCTTCCAAATCAGAACATTCTGTGATTAAAAACCTCTAGTTTTTTTCATGGCCTCTGAGTTCCGAAGAGTCTCTGAGTTTAATAGAAGTAATTCAGATGTTTTATTGTAATTTTTTGCAGGGGCCTCTCTCAGAAAGCAGGTTAGGTGCTGTACATGTAGCAGTAGTAAAAGCAAACAACAATCCTTGCCACAGAGAGCTCTCAGTCAAGTCTTGTAATAGGAGAGAACAGGTGAAAATCTGATTGGTGAGGAAAAGTGGGCACTGCTGACATTGACGTTAGCATATTGATGTAAGGAGCAGCAGTCACAGTGTGCCACCTGCCCAGCCATACATAAGGTGGTGTAAATTATACCTTGCCCATAAATAAGTGTTTAAAAAAAGCTTAAGGAACCAGAGACGTGTAACTTGCGATGTTTGAGATTCTGCTTTCCTAGTGCTCATGATTATATTAATAGTGTAAGGGCAAATATGGGAGCAGGGTTCAGGCAGCTTTGCAGCCCAGAGATTAAAGAGGTGATTAGTTGACAAAAAAGATTGTACAGTTGTCTAAATACAGTAAGTTTTGTGGGTAATGTCAAGATAAAAAGCGTAGTAAGATAATTTTCATGCGGAGTAAAGACAATGCAAATGCAACTAAAGGGTAAGAGATTGATGTCAATTTTAATGTATGTAAACACAAATTCGGTGGACCAAACTGTGAGCACGTGGAGAACCTGGCAGCAGCCCAAACTTCTGCTTTTGGCTTGATAGTAACGAGCCTTTGCATTGCACATTCAAACAGTTGTGACCACACTACTTTTTCTGTATGAAGTCCATACATACATCCTTTGTATATAAAGGATCTAACCTTAGAAATCATGCAGTGCCCTTGCTAAAGAAACTCTAAAAGGAAGTATAAGTATAGAGTTTAAAAGAATAATTATAACAATTAAGAAATATATGATTGCTGTTGTGAATTTTGTTTTTCCTTGAGTACCAGTACATGAAGTACATTAGTCTGTGATTATTGAATGCAAAAGGAAACAAACCTTTGCCTGTTATTCATGCACTGAATTTGGTATTATATTTAAATTAATAAGCCAATATTAGACCTCATAGCAGTCTACAACTTCTCTGTGAGGGCAAGAGGAGGGGCAGGCACTGGTCTCTTCTCTGTGGTGACCAGTGACAGAACCCGAGGGAAGGGTCTGAAATTCTGTCAGGGAAGGTTTAGATTGGATAGTAGGAAATAGTTCTTGCCCCAGAGGGTGGTTGGGCACTGGAACAGGCTCCCCAGGGAAGTGGTCACAGCACCAAGCCTGGCAGAGTTCCAGAAAGATTTGAACAATGCTCTCAGGCACATGGTGTGATTCTTGGGATTTTCCTGTGCAGAGCCAGAAGTTGGACTTGGATGATCTTCATGGGTCCCTTCCAACTCAGAATATTCTGTGATTCTGTAAATATAATAATTTATCAATGTACTATGTCATTTAGTATTCAAAAAAAGATATTTCCTACCTGTCCTTTTCTTTGGACTGAATAATTCTAGGATCATAAATGACAACTTATAATTGAGTAATCTTTTATTCTGATAACGTGGAATTTTCTCTTGGTCCTAAATATGAAAAAACCCCAACATCTAAAAAAATAAGTCTGTGTTAGATTCTTTTTAATTGGTGTAAAAATATACCATAAACCAACATTAAGCTACAATTTCAAAATAACTGTGTAAAATTTCATGCATGGTTACATTTTCTGGGGAGTTATGCAGCTAAAATTCACCTCATAAATTTAAACCGTTATAACTGCAGAGTCTGGATTAAATGAAAAAAAGGCAAGAAGGCTAAATGCTTAACACAGAAATTGTGTAAATTATCTTTGTTACTTGAAATACAACTTGTAGTGAAGATTGTGGCATAATTGAGCTCCATGGCCTGTTTCTTGCTTGTAGTGAGGAAGATTCTGGAAAAGAAAGGTTGTTTAGTAGCAGAATAGGAAATAAAGAATAACTTGAAACAAATAGTGTGAACTTACTGTTGTTACCCTTCTATGTAGCTATGAAGATTTAATTGTACTGAATATGTTTTAACGTTTTGAGTAGCAGATTAAGTATTATTAAATCTCTCAGTTTACAAATGACTTTCATGTTCTTGGCTCTGATATTGATTGTATTACTGTGTTACATATTTTGGGAAGATGCTTATGGTGATTCATTTTTCCACCAATTTTGGTGGCAAAAATTATTTTCTACTGTGAAACACAGGGTCCATTAGTGCGCAGCAGTGTGACAGCACTTTCTCCAAGCAAACAGGGGAACCTACACAGGTCTGTCAGCCTGTACAGGGGGGGTGTCAAGATCTGCTCTGTCAGGAGAGCAAAAGGGGCTTATCCTGTTTTGCTGCACTAGGACAGGGTGCAACATGCACTCTTCTATTATCACTAGTGCTTTTGGTTGGTGAAGTGCAGTGCGCAGGAAATATTTCCTGTTCACTCTGTCTTTAATTAGGCAAGATCAATACCCTTCAAATTGCCATTGTTTCCAAATCTGACCACTAAATCTAATTTATAGAAGTCTGCTTTAAAGTTTTAAACCTGTGCTTTAAAACTTTTCGTTTTGCCCCATGTCTTCCCAACTGGTGAAAGTTTTCTTCAGTTACTCAACAGAACTTAAAATATACGAAAATTAAAACAATTTTTGTGTCAATGTAGATGATTTTCTTACATGATTAAGCAATACTTTTTCCTCAAGAAAGATTTCTGATTCATCCAGTTCACTGACAGGATGATCCTCCACGAATGTGAAACTATCCAGTAGCTTGTTATGTCCTTACTGGTCATTGAAACCTTAATGCCTATTAATTGCTTGTCATTTGAGCTCTGCTCTGAAGACATGGATATTACAAAATTGGCTAGTGTTATTTTCAGCATGTTCTGTAAATGTGCTACAAATAAATTATCTTCTCCAAACTTTTGTAAAGAGGGAAAAAAAGTGTACTCAGTATGCCAGCTTCACAGGTGTGGGACTAAGAGTTTGACTTTAAAAACATCATTGATTTCTTGGTTGTTCAGCTTGAGGTGTTTAGGCCCTGAGTCTTTTCCGGGGGACCTAACTTTGTGCAGCAGTTTATATATAGTTATATATATTATAGCCTCAATTTTTACATTGACTTTACATTGACACAGCTGCAGCTGTGAATGTTCAGCAGTTCCTCAAATAAAACCCCAAGTTTTTTTAAATTGAGCTCCCAGAAAATGAAACTGCGACCCATCATTTCTCCTCTGCAGTTCCCTCCCTCATTCATTTAGTTTCTTTGAACTTTTGCAATGAAATATAGACAATGACTGCATGGGCAAAAGCCTCATTTGCTCTGCAGTTCCAGTTTATGCCTTTGTCTATGATTATCCCATGTACTGAATATAGCAAGAATCCCATACAAAAATTTGGCATATTTTTGTTTTAATTAAAAAAAAAAATTAGAGAATATATCATAAAATACAGGGGGGCTGAAATAGAATTTCCTGGGTAACTGTAATTCTAAGATTTCCGTATCTTTCCATTCATTGACTATACAAAATTAATAATGTTCCTTTAAATGAAAAAAATGATGACTAATTTTCTGCTCCATGTATATAGGGAAGTGAAAATGCTAGAATATTGTTCTTGAAGATATTAGTTCCTTCTTTTCTTAAATCTTTGCAAAGATTTGTAAGAAGCCATCTATTATTCCTGAAATATATACCCATGACAGTATTATGTTAATGGTTGGATGCCATGATCTTAGAGTTCTTTTCCAACCTAAATGATTCTATGAATCTGTGACTTGTGAGGTTTGTAAACTTTTTAAAGCTCTGTTTGTTGGAATTTGCTCAGGAAAGTCTTACCTGATCTGTATTTTTATTTATATAGAATATGATAGTTTAAGTTAAAATTTTATTAATAAAAAAGGGGCTACAGAACTGATTTTGTCAGTGTATTGTAGTGTCCTGGAAGAGACTGCATTATGTACCATAGAGACCTTCAGAAATGGTAATAGAGAGGAGATTCTAGCTATTGTTTTCATTCCTTTGCATCCTCGTTTGAAGTCATTTCAAATCAAGAGCATATTATTTTGCTTTCTTTGTATTACACTTTTACATTCAAAAATGCTTAAGGATTTCTCATGAAAAATTCTTTTTGTTATACAATTGTTTTAATTTCAGAATATTTTATGTAAGAGCTGAGTTAAGATTTTTATACACAATATTAAGAAGCCTTCAAATCTTTAAACAGATGTTTATTACTGCATTATTAGGGTAATGAGTAGAACATGATTTGGGGAACAAAATAGATGTCTTTTGAATCATTCATGTTTTGTTCCTAAATCATCTGGTGTCACAAATTTTGCAAGGAACATTAATCAGTTTAATAGAAACTGATTTTTCTTCCTTTTCAGGAAGTCCCCTCACTCCCATTCCCTCAGCTCCCTGAAACTAACCTGGTGTGAAGAAGCCTCCACACTATTGTGATTTTGTATTACCTTTTGTTTAAGATGCTTTTACTCCTCAAAACTTTGACTGATCTTTTCATATTAATTTTACAGAATTTCTACCTTGTTAAAAGATGCAATAATTAATTGGCATTGCACTTAATAGGAGAAGACTCAATAACACAAATATCTATTTGTGTCAAGATAATTTCTTAAGTTGAGATGGGATCCTCTGCTTTTTTCAGCTTGATATAAGAATCTGAGAGAGTTGTGCAATGTTAAGAGAAAGAAAATCTGCCCCCATGTCTTTAATAAAATGAATTCAGTGACTGGGTTTAGAATGCAACTGAACAGAGGTGGACATGCCACCTGCAACTTCTTGAGCTACTAGGGAAATTAATTTTTAAAAGAAAGACACTCCATGATGATGATGGTACATGATTTTTCCAGAGAAGTTTAACAAAGAAAGATTTAAAGATTAAATTCTCAATAGTTTGTTTGAGGAATAAGGAGAAGAATGTCACTTCAGTTTGGAAGTGTTTGAGAGGAGTGGATGCAAAAGATGAGAGTGAATTGTTTAGGGTTATAAAAGGACTATAACAAGGTACAGACATATGAGATTATGAGAAAGAGTAATTAGGCCAAATATTGGGAGAAATTTCAAATCTCTTTAAGATTAAGTAGGCTATGATGGAACTATGCTGGTGAGTTCTAGCTCACTTATTGGCTCAGTCACTCTTTTCCACTCTGAGGTATGAAAAAAAGATCTTCTAGAGCTGGTCAATATAGAAAAATGTGAAGATGTGGAGGCAAAGAAAATAATGAAGATTGAGCTCTGCTTCTATTAGCACAACTTTCTCCTTTTGCAAAACAACAAATATTGCAAATCCTATAGGTTTAGTTACTTTGCTAGTGTGTGCATAGTGAGAAACAGGAAAATAAATCTGTAGTTCTCCTTTTTTATATCAGTTTATATATCTTTTGACGAGTGATTACAAGCAAGTAGTCTATCCCTGATTGCTGTTGTGTTAAGCCTGATGTTTCCTTTTGCCAGTATTCTATGTTCACTTGGGAAGTAAATAGAGGTACACATACTTAGGGGATACGTGTATTCGTACAACATACTGTGTACTATGATTGTAATGCAAATAAGGTAATGCCTTCAATGAATACAGCCAATCTAACATTAAAATATAGCTTATCATGGAAGGGAAATTTTAAGTGGAGGAATGAAATGTACATGTAATTTTGATAGACTTAAAAGATATTTCTCTTCTACTAATATGCCAAAACATTGCATCCAAGCAATTACACTGACACTTGAGAAAGCTCCTTTTGACATACATAGTGTATTGTCTAGTGCAGTGTTCATGAAATTAACATTTTCCTGAAGTAATCATATACAATTAAGTGACCAAATAGTTCTGAGGCAATACAACTCTATTTCACAGGAACTAAATATATTTCTTCACACTGATCCTGCATGTTTTAGTTGAGCAGTCATTAGCATGTTTATAATGGTTCTAATTTAGCACAACATTTTCTGAATTTTATCCTTGAGTCATTTACAAATTGTTCATATTGAGTAAACAAAGGAAACAGATTGCATTTTATACTTAGTAATTTATCTGAAAGAAGAGGGGAGGGTTAATTGTCTAAAAGTTTTGCTCTGTTTGGGGAAGTGATTCTAGTCTTGCATTGCTTGGCACACAATGCTTTTTTCCCTCTGTTCCAGGGGGAAAAGAGAAAAAAAAGAATGGAGGAGTGAGTAAAATGAAAAATTAGGAGCAGGACAAGATTTGCCACTCCCAAAGGGGAGTGTGGAGCAGAATTTGAGCTGGCACGAGATTATCTAAAACAGTTGGTGCATTCCTTAATGATCAAGTGCTTGAGAAGTCCAGCTCTCTCTCACAGAGCATCTGTGTTGATGTTTATATCAGTGCCCTGCTGTATGGGAAAAGCATGCTTTCTCTTGTTGCTTTTCTAAAAATAGTGTGGCATATAGCATTGTATGAGTTATTTTAAGAGAACAAAAACATTTGCAAGGTTAAAGGTCCTGCTTTTTAATAAATAAATAAAAATAAAGGTCAGAACTGTATCTTGGGTTATTCTTTCCATGAAATTCAAACTCCTTTTTATCTAGAGTTTTGCATTGAGCAGAATTCTGCTCTTTGCACTAGAGAATTCCTGTTCAAGCAAGCCATTTTAGGCAGAATTGTACAGGCTCAGACTCTACAGTTTTTCCCAGTAGCCACATCACAGAAAGCAGGTCTGAAAATTACCCCCAGTTTAATTTCAGTGTTTCTGTTTAGAATGTCTGTTGTTTCATGCAAGATCTAGACCATTCAAGTAGTGCAAATGAATTCAGAGGAAAACCAGAACATTTTAATGCCTAATTATTTTTAGTGAGCTTGGAGAGTTTTAATTAAAAGTTAAGAGAGCTCTCCAAGCTCTTACAGTTCTAATTTTATCATATTGTGGAAATCTTGTCACTGTGAAAAAATGTACAGCAATTGGCAGATCTGCTTGGTTCCCTGTCCTAAACAAAACTGTATGTTAGGTAGTCAGATCTCAGTTGTATTTCCATCATTGCTCTTGCAAGAAAACATCTACTGTGAGCTGACTGCCTTTTGCATATGATTCTATTTAGGAAGGATTCTTTGCCTTTTTTACTTGTTTGTTTGTTTTTGTTTGTTTGCAGTGTTTATTCCCCCCCCCCCCTTTTTTTTTTTTTTTTTTTTTTCTTTTACAATACTGCCTGGGTAGGAAAGAGTCAATATGAGAGGAGGGAGTAAGTGACTGGCCAGGATTATTTGTCTCCTTAACATCCTAAGCAAGATATAGAATTTAGGAGTGATTTGATTTTATTTGTATTTTGCAATAAATAAAGCAAAAGGGATTAGCTTGTCTTCCTGTTCTAAATGTCACTTTGCTCATTTTTGAGTTGTGATTGCATTTTTGTTTTTTCAAGAACTTGTTTTCTGAAAGTTTATTAAATCAAGAAATTCTTGAAAAGTTGGCCAGAGAGATAAGTTCACTGGGTAACAACATGTTGAAATGCCTTATATTTTAATTTTCTGATAGACCACGACAATTAATTACAGTATGAGAATAGTATGGAAATTGAGAAGGATGAGATGAGATTCCCCTGACCTGCCGCTCCACTGACAGCAAGATTGGAGCCAAGCTGCTTGTGAACAAGAGACAGTGGCAATACATTGCAACTATGTGTGTTAAGCCTTCAGGCTGATTTTTGATTAGTTTTGTATTGTTACTGTCTCCTATTCTTTTATTTAAAATTTATTGAAACAGAAAAGGATAATTTGTGCTTGAAAGAAGAAAAAAGTAACTATGGCAACAAAAAAATCTATTTTAGTAACAAACTTTACATCCTTGGAATAAAACAGGATAGATAGTTCCATCCAGCAGTTAAGTTTCTAATAGTCACGATTGAATTATATTTTATTTTTCAAATAGTGAATGAAAACATAAAGTCCTTAATTTAATTTTGGATTGTTAGAAGATTATAAAATTGTGTTCTTTCAAAGTGAATTAAATTAACCTTTTGCCTTTCCTTTTGATACTGAAATGTTAGAGTTTGCATATAATTTTAAAATACACAGTATGAAGCATGAAAATTAGGAAGTATTTTTATGATCTAGTTCTGTACTAGGTGGTTCTTTATCTCAAGGAAATCTGATTGGCAGTGAACTCACAAGAGATGCATAAGCAAGCTGTTGTCATGTACTCAGAGAAGGATCAGTTAATCAAAAGTCCCAGCACAAGTCTATTAAAACACTAGATTTTAAAAAATATACTTAGTTTTCAGAATAATTCACAATTTTTGTGAATGGATCTAATAATAGCACTGATGGACCTGGTGTTTCAGTTTAATTGTAGGTAACAAACATTGACTAGAGTAAATCTAAATTCTGCTTGACTTTTATTCAGAAATATTTGTAAAGTACTGATTTAATTTTGATTTTTCTACTCTGAAGAGTATTTAGTATCCCATGAAGAATATTGAAACAAGTATGC
The DNA here is from genome assembly GCF_001715985.3 of Manacus vitellinus. NCBI lineage: Eukaryota > Metazoa > Chordata > Aves > Passeriformes > Pipridae > Manacus > Manacus vitellinus. The sequence goes on from NW_021940291.1 coordinate 3,983,246, forward strand.
CTCTTTCACATCCATGATGTATTATTATTTTAGATGTCATGTACTTAGCTTCACTCACTTGAAAGAAAACCCCATTTGCACATGGAGCATGTGGTGAGATATGCAAGGGTACAACAAGAAGCAGACCAAGAAATGGTAGTCACTTTAATGCTTATTTGCAGTTTAGCTGGTTTGGGGGGAAAAAAGCAGCTCTTCTGTGGAAGGAATCCAGTGCGGTAGGCCAATGTCTGTCACAAGGAGTTCATACTCTCATTTAACATTGTTTCAAAGAAAAAACCAAACCCACACAATACTTTTTCTCTAACAAATGTTTCATAGATGCTGACACGCTAATTCCACTTGTGCTGTTTTTCTTATATAGACTTGAATGAGGCATTTGAACTTATTTGACAAAAGCTGATCCAAAGGACACCTTTTGTCTCCCCTGGAGCTGAAGGCAAATAAATGTAATGAGAGTAGATTTGGGAATATAGAACATTAGAGATGAAGGAACTTGCATAGTGCTAGGTAGTCCCAAACCCTGCAAAAATGAGATCTTTTTATGTTTAGCAATATCTACTGAATTATAATGGGATATAAGTACAGACTATAGTCCTGAAATAGAGACAAAGATGCCTCTAGGTCTGTACTATCGTTCTTCTAAAATGCAGAAAGGAACTGTATCTTCCTCCTGCTGAGGATCTGATCATGCTTTAGAACAATTTCTCTTGCAGCATGCCTGATTTCTCTTCTAAATCCTCTACCTTGTCTTTTCCAGTGCCTCTTTCCTTGAGATGTAACAGTTCAGATGCATGTAGAAATATGTCACCTATACCTCTATACCTTTGATTGAATTATATTTCTCTATTGCTTATGAACTTGCCATGCATTTGCAATCATTATTAATAAATCAATGTGCTTTTGTCTTCTGTCACAAAGTAATGTATGCATTCAAAAAGAATTGTATGCAAAACAAGTCATGTTTTAGAACTCATATCATTTATAATTATCAGTTTGCAGTATTGTTAAACATGTTTTGAGGGAAGCTTATTAGAAAAGAAATAACAAGGCACTGCACAGTAGAAAGAATAAGACAGTTCAGTTGATCACTGGTATAGATGTTATAAATATGCCAGTCTGTACTATAGTGTTTTATTAAGTCTCAAAAAGTCAAAGCTGATTTGAAATAATAATGTCTGACAGTCAGTGCTTTGAAGTTTTGCTGCTGCACTCTCACATTTAGGTTTTCTTTTATGTATGACTTTACCATAAAAAACAAAAACTCACGCATGGCATGAACGTCTTTTTTTTTGTGTCTGTATTTCAAAGAAAGTAATAGGAGGCTGCTTCAGTGAATTAAAAAGAAAAAAAAGGAACAACCCCCCAAAATCAATGAGAATGGGTGCAGGCCACTGTAAGGTCATACAGTATTCATGTAAGATATAGCTGGGGTTGGTAACTTGTTGATGACTGTAAAAGTGAAATTAAAAGAAAAAAAACACACAAAAAACCCCTGAAAATAAGGGGAGAATAAGGATGAGACAAGAGGCAAAAGCTACTCTTGATTCAAACAAGATGACTTTCATTCAGTCAGAAGAACTTGAGAGCTTGGCTGTGATAGCTAACACGCTCGTTCTTCATCACCGGTCGTGCAACAAAGAGCTGGATTCCATCCATTCCATGACTGATTGATTACCCAACGGACAAATGTTAATTCTTTTCATCGATGCTTTGTCATTGTGAAGAGATCCTTTTCAGCTAACACCTAGGGTTTTTTCCCTTGGCTTTTTTTCCCCCCCCGATTATATATCTTTTAACATCCTCTTCTCTTCACCTTTTCAAAACTGTCATGTCTAACAAGATTCTCACAGTACTTTAAACTCCTTTAGTTTACAATTAAAATTGCTAACTAAGTATGTAACAAACCATGATATTAAATAATACTCAATGATTTAATTTAGTCATCATAATTATACTTAACCTGTTTGCTGTCCTTGAAGGAAATTTTTTTTCTAGTTCACAAGAGAATATAAAGGATGAGAAACTGCGTGTTTTTCATAAAATAAATTGCTCCAGCGCAACTTCATGAGTTTGATCTTACATGTGCCAGTAGAAAATATGCTATTTTGTGGCATAAGCATAACTGTGGTTTATAAAGTCAGTGAGAAGAGCTAAAAATGTATAAATGCTAATTTCTTTCATTGCTTCTTTATAATTGTCTTTAGCAAGAATACCCCTGAATTTTGAAAATGTCAGGATCCACAAGGTTTTGGAATAGTGCTGAAGCAGAGCCTCAGTGCAGGGAGAGTGATGCAGTGCAGATGTGAATTTGGGCTTCTTTCTTCAGTGTTCAGTGCTGGATTCCAAGTCGATGTTTTGTTTCTATATTGAATCAAATCAGAAAATGAATCAATATGGATGAAGACATTTTACTGATGTCAGAAGATATCTTTGTAGATTTTATATGTCTGTAAAAATTAATTTTTAGTACAGAAATAAGAAAAATCCCTTTCTGATTCATAATCCTTTTCAAAATGTGTTTGTGAACACAGAATACAGAACTTGAAGGGAGACGTGCCTTTCAAGTATAAGCCTTTATATTTGGTTTTGTGTCTAATGTGGAAGACCTCCAGAGAGCTTTGACACATATCATTATTTTAAATTCTAAAAAATTATGCAGAATAAACATGCTAATTGAAAATTTACAGGATTTCAAGAGAGCTATTTTTACAATGTTATGAAAAAGTTTATTAAAAGGCTCATTGTGTAATCATTTTGTAATCTTCCCAAAAACAAAATACAGTAGCTATAAATTGTGTGGTCAGATCTAGAACATAGAATTTGAATAAGATAAGGGTGTTAAAAGAACTCATTCTTAAGGAATTTTTCAGTCATTTATAGAGATAAAAATTCAAACTTGAAATGTGATTATATCAAAAAGAAGGCACACAAATAGACCTGTTTTTCATTCTAGTTCTTTCTCAGTCTGTCTGCAGAAATGTATTTTTTTTCCTTACATAATATAAGAATACTACATGCGTGTTCTTAAGAACGATAAGAGAAGAAACAAAACAAGTGCTTTTGAGGAAAGTATTTTCTCAACTACTGTAATATGCTAGTTACCTCTTTTTTTTTCTTTTTTTAAATGAAATGGTTTTTTTTTGTGTGAATTGAGGACAATATCTTAGGTAAAAGCAGTAGAATACATCATTTATAGCAAACATCAAAATAAAACTCTAAAGATCTTTTTTTTCAGGGACGAGGGGTCTGAAATTTTGGCAGGGGAGAAACATAGAAACGTCTTTTTAAACTAATCATGATATCACAAAAAAGGACAAATTATAATGTTCTATTGGTAATTGATGGTTATTTCTTGATTCTCCTATTATCAGGCCAGAACTCATAAAAGTAATAAGTGCCTGTTATTGTTAAAAGTAAATTGTTATTATATAACAAGTATTTTAACACTGTCTATTGCAACTTACAGCTCCTTAATTTTGTCTCTTTCACAGAAAGATATAATTAGTAAATAAATTAGCTTTTCTGCTGAAATATTACTTCAAAAATATTTATGAGCTGCGTTGTCTTTCCATGGAGGCTTGCACAGTGAAAATGTGCTGCAATTAAAACCTGATCTTTGATCTTTTGGTAGTTACAGTTTGGTTTGTTTTCAGCTGGTTTTTGTTTTGTTTGGGTTTTTTTGTTTGTTTGTTTATTTCAAATGAGCGATGCTAATGTGAATTTTTAGGCTGAAATGACTTGCACCCTAAAATATGATTGGCCATATGACCTTTTTTTTCTTTAAACTTCTCCCTAAAGCTTTAACTCCTCCTTTTGTGACCTGTTCGAATGCTTCTCCTCCCTCTGAGTATTTTTGGAATCCTCTGAGGTGGAACAAACTGTTACCCGTTGTAATGAAATGATCTGTGTTGCCGTTCTTAAATCTGGGCTTTTTTGCTTTTGCTTTCACTTGTGTGAGTGCTTCTGCTGAGACTGCTGACATGGGAATTTGAGCCACGATTTGACCTTAATCTGCCAGTAATTTAGCAGAAGACAAGTTAGGCTGAATTCTTCCTTCTTGTACAACCTAATGTTAATTCCTAAGTGACAGGAGTGGGATCAGTACTAGAATTATCAAAATTTGGAATCTTATTAGCTCTTTAGAAAGCACTGCATGAATTGTTCTTCTCCTAACACAAGTGGCACCTTGCTGTGAGAGTTTCTAGCAAGTGAAGGTGTGTGGCTATTCCCAGTGTATGCCTTAAGGAGTGATGTGCTCAACACCACCCAGAGTGATGTGTAGTCTTATAATGAAGGCTTTCTGCAAAGATTTGCTTTGGGAACACTCAGATAATGTTTTTGATATCTTGCAAAACTGACCCTAAGGGTTTCCAAGGAGTTTAACATAAACATTGTTGATGAGTCTTTCTACAGATGAAAGTAAATGCACAAAGTTCAACAGAAATTATTATTATTATCAAACGTTATTGCTAACTGGGAAGGAAAAATAAGTGTTCAATTGTTTGTAGAGTTTGCTTGGTAATTGTTTATAAATCTGAATTGTGGTTCCTAAAGTCATAAAAATCTGTAACACAACATCAACCACAGAATCATAGAATGGCCTGGTTTGGAAGGAACCTTAATGTTCCAATCCCCCTGCCATGGGCAGAGACACCTTCCACTAGACCAGATGGCTTTGCATTTCATCCAACCTGGCCTTGAACACTCCTGGAGATGGGGCACCCACAACTTCTCTGGGCAACCTATTCCAGTGCCTCACCACCCTCACAGTAAAGAATTTTTTCCTAATTCTAATCTAAACCTACTCTCTGTTTGAAGCCATCACCTCTTGTCCTGTCACTATATGCTCTTGTAAATAGTCTCTCTCCATCTTTCTTGTAGGCTCCCTTCAGGAGAATTTGTAGGCTTGTAGGCTCCCTTCATAAAAATTCCCATATTAAAAGTCACCTTCTGTAAGCTGTCTGCAAGGTTATGTATGATTTAGTCTTCAGAACCAGTTAGTTTAATTTAGGAACTGAAAAAAACTTTAGAATTTATTGAAGTCTGTTATCCTCAGTATCAAATTTTGTAGTGGAATTGGGGTCTGATCATAGAAAACTTACTAAGGCCTCTTCTACTTTCTCCAAAGTGTAATGACTCAGTGACAGTTTTGCCTACAGAAGGCCTCCCAGATTGGGGTAAAAACTTGAAATGTATTCTGAACTTCATATTACGAAAGCCTCTCTTCTAATCATTGCATGTTGTTTATAGTGTACTGAGAAAATTCCTGATACTGTGAACATCGAATATGTAGAGTGCTTTTATGAATTCCATGGAGACATTACATGAATAACTTTTGCATTGACATGGGTATAAAAATGGGTTTCAGATGTCACTGTGTGCCAAATTTCCAAAAAAAGCTACTAAATCTTCATGTATAATTTCAAGTGTACAATCATTCTCAAATGAAAAAGACAGAATTCATATATACATTGGCAATCTATGCATGTAAATTGGCAGTTAGCATGCATAAATCCTCAACTAGGTTTTTCTTTCAATTAGACCCTTGTTAAATCCATAGTAACTCCATTAACCTCAGGGGAATTACTTCGGATTTAAAATGCAGTTAAATAAGAACTCTGTTTGGCTGCAAGTTCATTTCCCTTCTAAACTATCATTCAACTGGTACAGGAAGAACAGTTTTAAAATGAAGGTGGCACCTGTTTTCCTGATATGTGAGGATATATTTGATAATTCTGTTTCTTTCTTTTTTTTTTTTTTTTAAATAGATTCATCCTGTATGGAAAAGCTACTTTCTAAAGACTGGAAGGAGAAGATGGAAAAATTAAACACAAGTGATCTCCTTGGTGAAATTAAAGGTATCTGACTAGATCAAATTTTAAATGTTTGCATATATTTTAAAAAGGTGATTGAAGATTTTTGAAAGTTCAGAAAAAATAATAGAAATAGCTATCAAAACTAGAGGGTGCCTTCCTCTTATTAGTCAACTCACTCTGGTTTTTAATGTTTATCTTCGAAATGATGGATGAGTCTGCCAAAAAAGTAGAGTATGTCATAATCAGTTATAGGCAGTATCAAGGATGTTATCACAAACACCAGGTTAGTTACATTAGTTCATTGACATGAGCTATATATCTCTGAGCAGAGGAAGAGGAAGAAACATGGAGTTATGAGTACTTGGTACTGCTTCTTCCCAGTTGCATAAATTATATGTAGAAACTGCTTTCAGATTATAAAAGGGGGTAGTTGTGTGATTACTGTTCTAAATATTTCATTCAAAACTGGCAAAAAAAAAAGTGTTTGTTTATATTAATTCCATTTCTGCAGAGTAAGAGCAGCTCTGGATGAAATTTGGGACCTACTGAAACCAGTGCAAGTTTTATTGCATATATGGACAATAAGTTCCAATATTTTCACAATTTGTTGAACCTACCAAGCTAGGAAATGTGGAATTCTCTTGACAATTAAGTATTAGGTAGAAAAACTTGAAGTGTTTTTCCCTACCCATCAATTTTTCCATGCATTTTCTTAGTGAGAAGAAATTCGGTGTTATTGGTTAAACAACAAATCTAAAAGGTGGGGGTTTTGTGCTGTAAGAAGGGAACATAAGGCATGTTTGAGGAATACACAAAGTACCTAAGATTCATTTCTCTTCAGTTGTATAATTTTATTAAATTGCAACTAAGGTGTGGAGAAAAAGAATTATGCTCATAATATTAATAAATCTTTACTGTTAAAAAAAAGATTCTATTTAATGAAAATTGATTATTAGGGTTTCAAGTTTCCACCAGGGAAATTTAAGATAGTACAATTTTCTTAAAATTTTTTTTAATTATACAAATAGACAAAAGATTGGCCGTTTTTAATAAATAAGTTGTAACTAGTTCCTTCAGGATCAAAAATCTCTTGGATTCTCCTGATTTTTCTGGCAGAATTAGGATAATGCATGTATGTTAAGCAAGTAAGAAATCCTATAGTAATATCAGTGGCAGAAACATAGTATACAATTTTACAGGAACGTGTTAAAATTGGCTGTAATAAAATCCCCCAAAATTATGTCTTGAAATCACATTCTATTTAAAGCCATATTGTCTCTTAATAGTGTGAAAAACGTTGAATGCTTGTTCAATTATTATTGTCTATTAATTGCAAAATATAGCTACTTAGTCTTTAAATAGAAACTACTTGAATGCTATTAGCGAATCAAATTTAAAAGAGGTGGGATCTCTAACAATGCAGAATAATGTTCTTTATTCTTTTATATGGCACAAAAAGCTTTTTAATGAGCTTTCATTTACTGAAAAAAAAACTTTGTTTTTTCTGGATTTATGTTGTTCCCCCTCTTTTCTTAGCATATATAGTCTCTGCTGAGTGAATGGGTAGAGTTCTTGCTTCTAACCCTTTTCTCGTCTACCTACAAAGCATTCTCACTCAGATTTGGAAGAATTTTCAACTCATTCAACTACCCTTTCTGGGTAGGGAATAGCTTATTAGCTGTATAAAAAGGATCATCAGATTAGGCTCACCAGATTTATGAGGTTGACAGTCATTCAGTTAGTTTCCACAGCTCTTTTCCTGTGTAACCTGTCCTTAAGTGGTCACAATGTCTGCAATATTCATCTGTGCTATTAGCTGGCTTCCAGCAAGATGCAATAATGAATCTTTGCTGCTGCAACTGCATGTAAACTTTTTACAAAATAGCACCAACGTGGAAGATAAAGGATGGTTGCTCTTGTGTTGTGCTTTACACTTCAAAACTCTTGACAAAGACATTGGTGTCATTTTGTACAAGAAGAAAACTAGATGCACAGTTACATAGCAGGAGTAGTGGCAGGTCTGAAGTTGAACTCATTCCCTTTGGTTTCCCAAATTCATGGCCTAACTGCTGTCCTCAGGTTGGTTACCTCCAGCTGATAGAATTGCTATTTACCTGATAGTTGGGTATTAGCTCATATCAGCATTTGTGTACCTTAAAAATCATCTCAGAAAGAAGGAAACCCAAAAAAATCAACAATCAAGTACATGGCAGCATGAAAACAAGACTGCATGAAGGAAACAAAATGAAGTAGGGGAACCAGAGAGAATTTTTAATTCACCAAAGAAGCATACTTTAAAATAAATTCTTTCATTGTCCAAGGTGGTAGATTGCAAAATCATGAAGTTCATTTCCATAGTGCTGATTGAATTTTCAGCTGTGTAACTGGCAGGGCATGATGAGGTCTGAAAAAACTACATTTGAAAATCTGTTGTCTCTGGGAGGGCAGATATATTTTTTCTTAATTTCTGTTAGATTCTAAATAATTTTATTTAATTGGCTGATATTTTTGGCTTTTCTGCAGACTTTCTGCTCATATTACTGAGAACCTAACTTAAAGACATGAAGCAATGTAGTAAAAATAAATGGATGAATTCATTAGAGGAAAAAAAATTTTGATTATAAGAAAGCAAGGTGTGGTCCTGTGAGGAACTGCTCTTTGCACTGACTGTTACTGGGAGTTGTTTATTTTAGAGAGAAGGCGTTGTTCTCGCTAAGGATAACCTGAGCACATATTCTTCCTCTGTGTCTGCACAACTACAGCTCTCCCCCTTCAGTGAAAGACTGGCATCTTGGTTGTGGGAAGGCAGCTCACTAAGAATCAGTGCCAGAAAAAAGGATGAAAGCAGAAAAAAAAAAGTACCACTGACACAAACTGTTTCTATTCATGTTTGGGAAGCACACAGACGAGAAGAAAAGATAATTGGTTGAGAGAAACAAATAAAAATGGTATTTTCTTGCTTTACCTTCTATATTTAGAACACAATAGTGTTAATCAAGACATAATTATAAACTATATCTATTAATTCAAACAATAGAAGCAAATACAAAAGTAACAAACAGTGAATAATTCGTTTTTTCTCAGTGTGGGATTGTTCCTGTTCACAATTACTTTTGCATAGTGTGCTTCACTTGTAAAACTGCTTTTTCTGAGTTTCTTTATTAGGATTTCAGTTATTGATAATGGTCCAGATTCTTCCTTGAATTCCAGCCAAACAAGCCATTGACTTCAGGGAGGTTTCATGAAACTCTGAGGAGCATTTGGCAGAATGCTTTGTAGCCAAATTCCAGTGGTTAAATAAGTCTGCTTGTTCATTTGATATGTTTATAAATGAAACTCATAGGTCAAATTTTCAAAGATCTATGAAGCAGTTGAGCTGAGTTAAATGCCCTGCTCACCTGGAAAAAAAACCCAACCAGAGCTGCCTATACAAATAATTTGATTATTTACTATTTGCCAGGGTGCACATGCAAATAGATTTATTTAAGGTATACAAGCAATTTGTTAGGCTTATGTCCAGCTTTTGCAGTATTGGGTCTTTTTTTTATAAAAACTAGGATCAGGAAATACTTTTTGTTCTAATTGTTGTTATTATGTATTTGAATAAACAAAGTGATGCAGGACTCTTTTCTGTATTTTCAGGTATTTTCAGATACTTGGGTGCACAGAGTTCTGTCCTCACCCTCCCTCACTGCATGTATTTCTGTTGCTTAGTTATCTGGTTTTTCTTCAGCAGCCACAGCTAGGCAGAGTAGCATCATTTATCACTATACAGAGTCTGTTTTAAGTTTTCTGTTTCTGTTCCAAATATAAATCTCTGGAATAGCATAGTCTTGCATGCATCAGGCAGTTGTCCTACTGAAATAGCCCGCAATGGTCTTTCTCAGCACACAGAGTCTTTGAAGATCAAATAAGAAAGGTCAGTCTTTAAGTAACTTAAGCAATGATGTTATCGTGAAAGGGTCAGAATTGGTCTAGCAGCCTTAGAGAAGAGTGACTCCTGGGTCACCAACTACTGTGTTGCAGGTTAGTCCTCTGGCTTCCATTGCTGGTGTTTACAGCTGGAACTATCTGTATTTATAGGCATTGTGACTTGAATGTCACATGCTGTCTTTGTACAGTATACTCTATTTTGGGGAGGTGAGTGATTGGTGTCCGTAGCTTTATCCAATACAGAAGGCTGTTTCCATTATGTGGAATCCTGTGCTTATTCCTTCTCCTTTTATATTTGCTACTTTATCAATAAGAGCCTAAATCTCCTGTTTTGTGTGACATGTGCACATTTAATGGACTCAAAATATTTGGGTAGGTGGGAGGCAGCATTCCTGTTTCCTAGGAAATGTTGAATTTAGCAAAGTGAAGAAACTTCACCCCCTTCATAGTCTCCTTCTAAGATATACTGTAAACAATTTTGGAAAGGATATTTGTCCCTCATATAAGGAAACAGAGGAGACTCAAAGAGGTGCTTTCTAGGAGCATTTTTTTGTGTGTATTAGTGACTGGAAGAGGACAGTGAGGCACAACTGTTTGAATCTAGTAATTTAACACTATCCATTTCTGGAATAGTCTTGGAGAGAGTTGTGCATGAATGAATCCTTGAGAAAGTTTATGTTCTCCTTTTTTACAAGTGAATTCATTTGTTTTTTAAGCATGGTTTATGAAAAATTTTAAAATGTTATTTTTTCCTTCTATTTTATAAAATTTGTCTTCACAGATAAGCTTTCAGGTGTTTCTTGATGCACTGTATCAAACCAAGTGAAGGTCATTTTGAGGAAAATAAAACCTGTTTCTCTGTAGCCCTGATCAACACTATAGTCTGACTTTACAGTAATTATTTTTCAGTATAATTGCTGAAAATTCTTTCTCATGAAGTCCAAGGGTATATAGCAGTCTGCCTCATAAATATGTATAAATAAATATATATAAGTCTTATATCACAGAGACACTCAGAGGTTTTTAATTATGTCACTTTGTATGGCTATAGACATTTCAAAGCTCTCCTTTGTGCTCTCAGTTATAAACGTATTTTATTTCTTTTGAAGTCTGTGTGATATACATACTAGCAATTAAAAACCCAGCTCGGGCTTTGAGACACAAGGTCTTCTTAATTAAAACTCAAACAAAAGCTACAAGCAGAAGCCCCACTATATGATTAAGGTCTAAAATGTTATGATACATTAGAATCATTGTTAACTGTTAGGATTTAAAAAATCAATACACAGGAAAAAGGATCAACTGGTTCCAATTAGTGAAACCAATGAAAACATCCAACAAAATAGCACAACCCAGAACCCCTACACCCAAATCCTTAAGAAATTGGTCCTGATTAGAAATATACTACAGGCTATAAAGGTTTCTCATGATGAATTTATTGCCATGATCCAATGAAGTGATATGTTTAGCTTTGTGTTGTAGCTCTCCAAATCAGAGTGATGCTTTTGTTTTACCATTACTCCAGTCATTAGCACTTTGTGTAACATGACACAAAGGCTACATTTCCAGGTCTAACCTGACCTTCTAAATTTGAATGACTGAATATTTCATAAGCACTTTCAACAGTTAATGTTTGCATGCACTTTAGCCTGATTTGCTTGAAGAACGTAATGGATTCCAAAATAAAAATATTTTGGTTAAGCTTACCAAGCCCCATTGTATATATTTGTTATGATCAAGGTACCAACACAATTAGTTTGACTAATCACCAGTGTGAAATAGATTAAAATCTACTGTCTTATGTCTTCTTAACTTTTTTTGATTTGAAATATGGTTCTTCAGATTCTGGATTTAAAAAGACATACCCCCAAACCGTACAGACAGAGAGAGGATAGTTCTGTGGAAGGGAGTGGGACTGCTCACTGTACATAATGCTGTTATTTAAATTATGTACATGTAAGTCTCAGAAGGATAGAAGCTGTATTTATCACGTCAAAAAAACCCCAAACATTTTTTGTTGCTCTAGTCTTTTAGTCAGAGGGTTGTATTTCAGTGGCACCTCTCATGATCATGCCTGCTTCTAATGTTAAAAGTTAATGACTATTACCATTTCTAGTTCTTAAAACTCCACAACTATAAATTACATTGTAATCAACCTTTCACATAAATCAAGTTCTCTACATTGTTGAGTATATTTTATAAAAAATAATAACCAGGATGCATGCCATTTATTTCCAGGCACATAATGAATTTTATACTTACTGCAACCACATATATCTATACATTTTTTACCCTATTAGTGTATATTTCTAAGCTTAACAATTCAGGGCTAAAAGTATGAACTCTGTACTACACTGAAATCAGTATGAGAGCTCGCTTTTATGCTGGGTTCTGTGGAACTGTGTCCCAAATAGTGTAGTAAGAAATAATATCAACTGTTCATGAGAAAAAGGAATAAGATGGATAACGATGTTAATATACTGCAATATATTTATTTGGCACATTAGTACAGACTGCCTTCTGGAATTTGATCCATTCTTCATTTTTACAAATAGTGACAAGAAAATGTACGGTATTAAAATGTGTTTATTTTCAGATACCTTCTAATTTATTTTAGCAGAAAAAGGGTTGCTTATAAACTAAAAATTACAAGTTGGTTTTCTTCACTTTTTTGTCAAAAATATACCATTTTCTTTTGTTGGTAGGTTGTTTCGTTAGTGTATATATATGTATATATTCATTATATCAGTTATTGTTTTGTTTAATAAATACAGAGTCTTTATCTGTAGTAGAAAGGTTTCTGTGTTGAAGTATGTGTCACTACCTGGAACTTACCCCCTTCTCTTCAGATAGTGGATGTCAGTGACAAGTTTCCTTTTGACTCAAATCCCACCTTAGTCACCAATAAAACTTCTTACCTTTAGCAAAATAAAACTCCTACTGAAGACAAATATACGACTTCTTACTAAGAAGCAAATGCACATGTAGGAGTTCGCACTGTTAAAACAAGAGTGGAAGCTCCATTTCTCGTGTTTCATCACACTGCAGTGCTTTTGGCTTTTTGTTGCTGTAGATATATAAAGTCAAATTCTAACAAATTGATGAATGTCAGCATTTATCTAGAAAAATACATATAAACATAGTAGTGAAAAGACTGAAATTTTCTGATCAATTTGGATTCTGGGGAGACCTCTACATGTACTTTATCAGTCTTTTGTTATGGGTATTTCATATTAAGGAAAACTTTAAGTGTCAGATACAAAGAACATACTGTCCTGCAGCATTCTCTCTCTGTGGATACTGAGCAACCTGAGGAAGCGTGTAACCAAAGGACAAACATACAGTAATATTTCTTCAGTATACTCTTCCAATTTCCCACAGAATATGATTAATTGCCTTCTTGATTCAGAGGTGGTACATTCGGGTTTAATGACCCTTGTTAGAATTATCATCTATGAACATGTCCAATCACTTTTGAGCCCTTTAACAGACAGCTGTGAAGTCTGTGGGGATAAGCTCAGCAGTTAGCAATATGCTGTATATTTGAACTTAGCACCTTGTAGATGTCCCCTAGATCTTGTATTACAGTGAATAGGGACTGGCTGTTCCCTGTTCATCTTCTCTGTTACACTACACTCAGTTGTCTCTTCTCTGGGTGGAAAAGTAAAAATGTATTTATTTATTCCTTATATGAAAACTGTTCTGCACTTTGGCCACTATCCTCCACATTCTCTTTGCAGTTAATTTGGTAAGAAAACCTCTTGCACAAAATATCGCTATTCTGAACAGCATCAAACTTTGGCACTGATTGATGAGAACCTTTGTGGCAATCCTTTTCACTTCAGTTGATTTTAAACTCCCTTTCTGAATAGAAAGTCCTGTCTTGAAGTGAGATCTTGATGTGTGGATATTGCATGGTAATGAGGTTATCCTGATGATATCAAAGATACCAGTGTTTTGTTTTTTTTTTTTCTTTTTTAAGAAATAGGTAAAAATACCTTACTGGGAACTTGACAAACTGTGGACCCTGAGGCAAGACAGAAACATCATCTGTAAAACTCGAGAGACATACCATTAGGACTGAGAAAAAATGAAGTAGGAGCACGTTTAGTAAACTCACGTGCAACTGAGAGCAGCAGGAACATAATGTGCAACCTGACACAGCTAGTACCTCAAAAGCCTAAGCTCAAGGAGGAATAGAAGGTGAAATACAAGGAAGGTTGTCCTTGTCCCCTCTAAACAAATTGACCTTTCAGAAGAGGTTAACTATCAGTGTTTTTTTCAAGATATCTTGATTTGTTTTATTGTGTCACCTCACTTCAGATCTGACCAATGACATCTGACAGTTTTCTGCCCGAGGGCAGATCTAGCCAAACTGGGCTCATTTTCCTTGTTTTCCCCTCCTCCTGCCAACATTAAAGTGATTTCAGGCTAATCATGATCCCCTTGCTCCGATCAGGTCATTCACGATACTGCCCCGTTACATGGTGAGTGAGTTGGTCTCAATTCACTATGTCCCTTCTGTCTCTCCCTCAAATATTTATGTTGGATTAAAGTAAATAATGTATCTCTTTTCCACTCTCTACAATTTTTTTTTTTGTTCTAGCATGATTTTCCAATAGAGAAAATTTTCAAAAACCTTATAAAAATGAGTCCCATCAATTAATATGAATTCTAAAGAAAATTGAGAGAGATGCATTGAAACAGTTTCCATAGAAATTTATCTGAAGAGAGGAAATAGAAATCTATTAAAGACATAGCCTACCCTGATCCTATGAGTTCATCATAGGTATTACCTTCTGTGATAATAAAATTAATAGATTTATACGCAGGCAGCTTGATCAGAACTGGTTCTTTGTCATTAGCTCTCAACACTGAAAATCTATTATTATGAACATATCTTTCTTACCCTTTTTTCTTTAAATTACTGTTAGTGTAACCCATGTATGCTAATATTTACCTTAGTCTGTATTGATATAAATCCACAAAGTTTAGTATTAGACATATTGTCATAAATGTTCTTTAAGAGTTATTCAAGATTAACCTGAGACCTGTTTGATAGCTGCTTAAAATTTGTTGCCCCGTAGATAGCAGTAATGACAGGCTAACACACATGTTGGGAATGAATCCTCATGTCTATTAAGATTTGTTTGAGCAGGTTTCCATCACAACAGGTGCACAATTACTTTATGAGTAAAATATTATCAGCCTTCCAAATTAGCCAGGGCAAAATGCAAGTTGTCTGATTAAATAATCAAACCCAATACTTAAAATGCACTTGATTTCCACAGGAATTTTAAGATGCTAAGTCCCAGTCTATCAGTGAAACTGTGATTGTTTGCAGCATACAAGTAGCAGCTTGTAGAGTATCCTGTTTGGTATGTTTTACATAATTCACCCCACATTACACAAGAAAAAAAACACTGAAAAAGCATATAATGACAGGGTTTACTTCTAGTCAAACAATTTTAATTGACCAATGAAGGTATTATACTGTGCATTAAAATCAGAAAAAAATTGAGCCTCTAATGGAAAATAGTTTGAAAGTGTTCTGCATTCAATTAGGAGGCACATCAGTTTAGAAATACAAAACCCCCTGTTCTTTTTAAAATAATTTAGTTTATGAAGGGGGAGGGACTAAAGGAAAATCCTCTGAATCTGAAGTGCAACTTACAGTGTGGAGATCACATATGCCACCAGTTATTGAATAGCTCAGTAAACACAGTGACTCAGAGACCTAAGAAATGAGTGAAGTCTGAAACAGTAGGTTCACCATGAGTGGAAAACTTAGACGTACAGCTGTCAGGCACAGATTATGTACAGGTAACTGTTTGTTTTCATATCTGAATCTGTTTGTCAATCAAAGAATGCTATGAATCAGGAGATGAGATCTCAAATACAAAACCACGAAGTCAGAGACAGCATCTGGAGTGGCTCCAAGCCACAAAAATTAGGGAAGAAGCACAGAGGGAACAAAAACTGTAAATGCTTGCATGGATTCTGCCTCTATATACATTGAATTTAAATAATTGTGTTGATACATCAGTAATAATAATTGCTGATAAAAATTATAGTCCTTATTTTGGGCAGCAATATGTTTTACTAAATGTGAAATTAAATGCAATTTGTATTAATTAGGGATAATATGAAAGTATGTAAGTGGTTGACATTTCCGACATTTTTAAACATACTACTATGTGTGAAGATAGATCTTTTGCATTTGTTTTGACTTGGAAATACTCTAGATTGATATATGCCCCTAATGTGTTCTGTTGACATAAGATCCCAGTTCTAACCCCTGAGATCAGAAAATTATTTATAGTTAAGGTTCACTGTACTTGGAAATTTAATTGTGGGATTTGATCTTTGATGTAACTGTTTAGTAGACAATGTAGTTTTCTCTGGAAGAGAGAGATGTTAATATGCAGGTGGTGTACTCAAGTTGCAGGATTTAAGAAGTCACTGTAGTGTATACAGATATTTTATTAGGTTTGTGCAATTAAGTTTTTCTAAATGTGGGAAAACTTACGGACTTCAAGTCTTGATTGGCAACATCAAAAGAATACAAACAGGTTTACTAAGGAAGGTAAAGAGAATGAAATGGGCATAGCTATTCTGTGGTTTGTTTTTTTTTTCAGATTCCTTAAGAATCAGAGATTTCCTTTTAACTTGAAACTGAAAGAAGGTTTTACCTTTGCTACTTTCCTCTGGTGACAGGACCCATTTGCCTACATATTGTTGAGATTCTGTAACAGTCACAGGATGACTGTGGAAGTCCTTTTAGGGGCTATAGTGAATAGAGGATTCCTACTTCAGGATGTATTAATAACTTAATTAACCCTCTTGTCTATTTTGTTGTTGTTTTCTTGACCTTCCAAGATTCTATAGTATAATTTTGGGTCAATCAGACTTCAGCCAAAGATAAGGTGCCCACTTCTTAAGCATAAGGATTTTTCTAAAAAAAAAATACTTAATCCTATCAGGGTGTGGTCTGCCACTTTTCAAGATAACAGTGATTGACAAAGGCACTTTAGGCCTCTCTGCATACTCTCAGATAGCATATCCCACCATCAGACAGATATCAACGCTTGGTGCTAAGAGCTGGCCACAGTGAGAATTCTCCCTCTGCTGACATGGAAAAAAACATAGTCAATCTCCACACATAGCTGAAGTTTAGTTAAATTAATAGACAGGTGAGGTGCTTTCACTGTTCCTCTTCTTGTTCCCTTCCATGGGTACTGAGATAAAAAACACCAAGAAAACTCTTTTCTGCATTACTGTTACAACAACTGAAAAAGTTTGTGGTGATCAGCAGCAAATCACCTTTGACAAAATACAGGTGTTAATGACTCATCAGGGGAATCTGCTATAAAAAATTTACATTATGACAGCTATGTCTGTGTAAAATGTTTGAATGCATTAAACACATAGAATCGATATAAAGTTCAAGTCTGGAAGTGAAGGAAAACTGAAGATCTATGTAACGTAAATGAATGTTGTTCAACTTGTTTTAATGAAGTAGTCCCCATGGACGACAAAAGTGTTCTACCAGTAGGCTCACTCCCAACACTTGCAGCATGACTGGATCTGGCTCTGAGCAACCTGGTCTAGTGGAAGGTGTCCCTGCTCATGGCAGAGGGGTTGGAACTAGAGGGTCTTTAAGGTTCCTTCCAACCCAACCCTTTCTAAGATCTGTAAAAAGAGAGCTCTTCACTTATCGCAGTCAGATCCTACAGACCAGCTGGCATCACCACTGCCAGAGCTAAGACTTCGGCTCCTGTTCAACATTATAACATTTACAGGCTCAGTTTCTGTGATAGTTATTAATAACCTCTGAGTTGTGTAATTTTTTTTTTTTTACAACAAAACTAACGTGTTCTTTTTCACTGGAATTCTGAAAGAGTTCATTTTCTGTGGTTCAAGAACTCACGATGTATGATATTTGTTTAATGGTCTTGACTGACTGCTAGAAGCTAGGAAATGGTTAAAAGATACTGTGAGAAGCAGAAAGTTAATTGGTAAACTAGATAGCGTTTTTGTCATCTCTACCTATTCAGGCTTTACCAGAAGTGCTCTTTTTTGTCACTGTTAGCCATGTCATAGCAGGTGCAGACTTGTAAAATTGGTTAAGCAACTGAGGAAGTCACTCATAAACTAATTTATACCTAAAGCAATACTGAGTTCCTGACTTAGTAAAAATATTTTTTTTTTTACATAAGGAAAGAAATGTGAAAGAGTGTGTGTGAGTGTTGCCATATAAATGCATTTTAATGCATTCTCTTTACATTCATCCATTCTCTTAGATAAGCTGGTTATCTTATACAGACTTCTGTCTGCATATGTTGAGTTCATGATACAGTTGAAACTGCAAGCTTGGCTTTACTTTGAGGTGCTGAGGTCCCCTAAATGCAGAACACAAGATGCAGGTACACAAGAGCAGAAAAATCTCATCTTTGCTATGGGATATGCAGCCAATAATGGAAGAGCTCCTAGGAGTAATTTGAAAATTTTTAAGTGAATGCAGTCCATGCCACTTAGAAGTTAAAAAAGTGCTACTGAGTTCTAGAAAGTGATATCTAAATATCTCATGTCCAACAGCAGTCCTTTAACAATATTTCTATTTATCTTTACTTTTCTCTTTATTTTGATACCTTGAAATTATTGTGATAGCAAAAGGTATTGATGGTTGTACTTTAGAAGTTACTGCAAGTATGCAGTTCAAAACTTTTTTTGTTCTAAGTTTGTTGCCTGTGGGAAACTCAAAGTGACCAACTTTAGGTTTTGACTGAAACATGTCAGCCCTAAGCCTAAGGTGTATACACCATCACACAGATCCAGGTTCTCATGTTCACTTGCTAGTGTTGCACATCAGAAAAGTGAATGAAACTACTTCTATGTTAAGGAAAGACAGTTGGTTGACCCATAGGTATGAATTTCCATAATGGGGAAACAAATCTTAATAAAAAAAAAATCAACAAGTACTGTATCTGAAAGGCCAAAGTTCCTGCAAAAGTACTCAGAGCAAAACTGGGAAGGAGATCTTTGGCATAAAGGAGAGAAAATAGTCAAACGCCCATTTCACCTCAGGAGGAATCACAAATGGACACACAGGAATGAGGAAGAGCAGGAAAAACATATACTTTCACACTAATATTATCTCCACCTCTATTTACAGTTCCAGGGACTTCCAGACTCTGATGGGGTTTGTGTATCTTGAATGGCTCTTCCTTGTTCCAAATACTTGACCAGTCTGCCCTTGAACCTGCATAAGACTTAGAGCCAGAAGCATCTTTTGGGAAGGTATTCCATGGCTCTAATGTCCATTATATGAAGAACTATCTCGGGGTCAGATTCATTGAAAACTTCTAAGGTGTTGTTATATGATTCAGACACATTGATCTCATTTTTTAAAACAGTGTAAGATGTCTGAGTCAATGGGTGCTAGGTGCTTCACATGTTTTTGAAAACATGGCCATAGGTATATCTGCAACAGTAAGGATCCCAAATCTCTTTAAAAACCTGGCCCAGAGACACCTAAATCAGAGAAACCCCTTGTAAAAATACACGAGATCTTTGCAGATGCAGACAGATTGAAATATTGATGTTTATTTAAAATTCGTAGAGAGGAAATAACCACAAAATACATTGATTAACTTAAAAATTATTTTGCAGTCACAATTAGCCTTCCTGTAAGTTAATATTATCTCAGCATCACAGTTACACTGAAGAGGCTTCTGAGAAACACATCAGAAATTTTGCATTGAGTTACAATAGGTATGTTCTTCCAGATATAACTCTTTTATTTTTGTAATGGGACACCTAAAAGGAAGATGATTAACTTTTAACACCAATTGAGAATTGTCTCTATAGAAATATGTTTTCCCTGCTCTTGCTTTTTCTTCCTTTGTGTTTTTAGTTCTAGTGTCTTGTTATGAAAGAAAAATAATGCTGAAATTGTGGTTGCTGTAGAAATAAAGTAATGAAAATGCAATCTGGACAGTGTTCTATTGTCTTAAGGAAAGAGAAATATTTAAAGGATACTGATTTCTTAAATGTATCTCCAGTCTATTTATAATATATTGAATTAGAATGCTGTTGTAGCAGAATTCAAAACCTCTTGGTGTTTCCTATACACTCCCAGTGCTTCAAGGTTTCTTGTGAACCATCATAACACTGTGCTTAAAGTTTGCTAAATTCGGGCCTTTGAATATTGGATTATATTAAGTCTTTTGAACAGACAGTGTTTATGTTTTCTTTCTGAATGATCCTGTTTGAATAGTAGAATACCTATGAAAGCACAACCAAATAACATGATACCACTCTGGTTTAGGACTGTGAAGAACTTAATTACCAAAGACTCTGTAGCGAAGGGCTGTGTTAAATGTTTGGGTTTGTGATCAACTAGGTATACAAATAAATTGAATTAAGAAAATTTCTAACTGTACTTTCAGTTGCTTCTGAGAACCATCTGGCTAAACACACTCGTGCTTGTGGTTAGAGCATAATTGTACCAGAACAATCTTAGAATATGTGTGGAACTTCAGTCTGCAAATGTAGGCCACCCCCTTTGTGCTCTGGTTAATGTGATTTAGGAGGTTTTTCTGCAGTCAGAAAACTTGTCTGATAATTTTGTAGCATATTTAAGGGAGCACAGCAAGCTGGTCATAGAATTCTAATTTGTTCTGGAATGCATTTTTCCCCAATTAATTATTTATTTATAAAACAAACCTTGAGGGAAAACCAGCATAGTTTACTTGTTTGTTTTGTGTTTCTCATACCACTATAGTGAGGTGGTGGTTGTTTCAAAAGGCATAAGATAATTCGTATTTGTAGCATTAATACACTCTGCTGAATTGGTGTTACAGATTGGTAGGTTGTGGGCAGCAGATAAGTAGCACTTTCAATTTATAACGCTTTGATTAGGAACTAAATTTAAAATAATATTCAGATTTACAAGCCTGAAGCTGCCAATTTTGACCACCTAATGCCATTATTAATGAACATATCAATGGACCTGTTTCAAAGCCCTCTGAAATAAGTGTAAATCCTTCAACTGACTTCTGTGGGCACATTCTAAATGTATAAAATGTTGTTGCTTTTCCATACATATCAAAGGCTTTTGACTAAATTGTCTCTTCTCAGATGAGGTAGGAAGTTTCTTCTTTACAGCTTCTATGATAGACAGGCTATGCTAATGTCCTTGTTTTGCAATAAACTTTGCTTCTTCATTACTTATCACCAGAGGCAATAAAAATCTTCAGAGGCAAATATAAGTTTTTCATTGATATACTTGTTTGTATTTGTAAGACATGAAAGATGAACATGTAATTAAGATCAAAATTAAAATTTATATTTAAAGTATATAAATCTTGCAGTACTAATACTCCTCATATTTATATTTAGACATTTCTGAGTGGTGTAGCTAATAATTACTAACTAAAAACTCATGGAAGTAACTTATTTAACAAGATATAAAAAGTAACTGCAAGACATCAGAAGTCAGAGTACATTTCACAGGGGCACATCTCCTCTCCTGTGTATATTGTGCATTCTGGATGCAGTTGAAGTAATGCATTTGGGTTACAATTTTCAGTAGAGGAAAAGAGGCAAGATTCCTGGAGTGTTTTGGTTTAGGATCCTCAGTGTTGGCTTTAAGGCAGATGAACTCAAATAATTGAATCCTAACATGTAAATTGATCAGCCTTTTAATAAGAAAGCTGCAGTGGCGCCAGTGGAAAGGATTTCTTCCCTTCTCGCACACAAAGAATTCATTCCTATCTTTGTTAGTGCAGAGCTTCCTGGCACACAGGTGGTCAGCTCAGTGTAAGACACTGCAGTGTCTTCCTTAGAACTAGATTGGCCCCACAGGAAGATACAGTGATGAGACGGTTTTTTCACCTGATTTGCGCGTGTCCTACTGCAGGAGGACACATAAAAGCTGCATGAACTTCAACTGTCACCTTTTCTTACTATCAGCCCATGTATGTATTTGTAGACTTTATAATGTGAAGTATTCCTCACTATTGAAAGGGAAGAATCACGTTATTTCTGCAAATACTTTGACAAAAAGCAGAAAAAGAGTTTTATACCCTCCTTTTCTGTAGCTTGGCTTTTAGAATGTGTAACTTAATTAAAATGTATAATTCTTTTTCTCCTTTCATTATTAATCTATATTTTAGACAATGGAGTAGACTGAAAAAAAACAAAAAAAAAAGCTTCTTTGACATCATGAACTTTTTAATGAAAGACAAATAATCAGCTAAAGAAATCACAAGTAACTATGACTCCTGTTAGGTAGGGAAATTAGTGTCATCTGCTTCATATGAACTATACTAATCAAATGAGATATAAAACTAACTTCCTCTAAACTCAGGTTCCTTCAAGTCACTTTTATGCACATACATATACAATTCTCTTTCCAGAATAAGATTAGATAGAACAGACTTTCACTTCATCCCTGTGATTGAAGATACAAGTTTTAATTGGAGAGCTCTTCCTTCCAAACAAGTGCTTTTTTGCACTTACACGGGAAGAAATACTAGTTTTAAAAGAATGAAAAATTGTATAGATCACTTGGAATTCTATCATGTTTACAAAATGAAAAAATAAGATTAATGGCACCCAGAAATCACTTGTTAAGTTAAAATTGAATATGGAAACAAAATTACTTTTATTCAGCTGTGTGCTGTTAGGAAAGAACAATCAATGAAATGGAACAATTTCAAAATCAGTCCTGAATTCTCCAATTACATTTTTTTCTTCGGCAGACTTCCAATCTTTTTGTGCTAGTTAATAAGATCCTACTTATTCCAGACTGTTATCAATTGTGATTCTCAACATTGTAATTCCAAAGAAGACACTACCTATGATTGTATATAAGCAAAAGAAAATCTCATTTCACGGCTTAAAGAGGATGTTACAAAAAGTATCTTACTTATACCTTTTACTGCAATGTTTTGTACGAATATTAGAGGTGGGTTAGCATTCATATATCAGACTATCCATTGCTCCACATCAAGGCAGAGGTGCAAAAATTCACTTAGAACTAAAATATTTTTTCTTCTTTTCTGGAAATGAAAGTTAGGGATTTTTTTATTCAATTCAAACATCTAAAACATTGTTTAATTTAATTAATATATAGTAAAACTACTAATGCAGAAGAACTTCATTCAGCAAATTTTAGGAATCAGAAGCAAAAAATAAAATTTTAAAGAATTATCCAGCAAACAAAATAATGTTTAGGACAAAATTTCATTGTGTAGGATTCCTCTGAATCTGATGTGAAAGGTTGGACAGTATTTCTCCGTGTAAGCACTTCATTTTCAGTTTTACATCTATAGATTCACATTAAGCTATAAACAGCTCATGGAAAGAGTTTATTAAGAAAGTGCATTTAAAAGGTCTAATACTAAGTACCCAGGTTTTTTATGTAAATGATGCTCTCAGGACAAAGCAGTCTCAGATCTAAAACTGGGATGATGCTATAGAATATACATATATATAGACTTCTTTACTAACATTTCTACCTACCTAATATGGTAGTTTTCTAGAAACTGAGATGAGGTTTTTTGGACTTCTATTCAACGTGTTTGCTATTAGTCCTCTGACAACTACAAAATTCAGCCAAAGATGATGAGAGAATTCATGTGGTTTGGATCTGGTTCAGAGATAAAATAATAGGGAAGGTGAAAAACTGGCTTCACTTACTATTCACAGGAACATGGAGATCAGTTCTCATGCCATTGTAAATACAGGGTATTTCAATAGAAGTCTTTGATCTACATGTATGTAATGTGAAGAGAGAATTAGACTTGCTGATTTGTTAATTCCAGTGTAATAAAGAAGAAATAAACAGTGAAGCTCATCATTGCTGAGGGACTTGATTTTTCTGATATTAATATTTGTGTCCCATTATCAGAAGGAAAAACTTTGGATATCTCCATTTTGTTATGAGACTTCTCCTGTTTTATTACAAGACAACTTAAATCATTGCAGGACTATTGGACTGAAATTAGTTTTACAGCCCTTGCAAATGAGAAAACTTTAAGGATTTAACTTTCAAACCCTGTTTATGACTTCCTCATCTCCTTGAGGAAGACATAATATTGGCCTGCTATTATTGTTTGTGTTTAATGTGCATTCTCTGATAGGGAAAATGAAACCAATCTTGTGCTTTTTAATTCATAGTATTAATGTCCACAAAAAAAGCTGATAAGCATCATCTACGCAGGGATGTTTGCAGAGAGAAGGTTCTGATCTTGAAACTTTATTCCTACTGTGACATTTAAGTATTTCTGCTACCCTTATTAGCACAGTTCCTGGCATCTCAGTGTGCTTTTTTTACAGCAGAGGAACTGTTGTATAATTATGTGATGGTTAGATCTTTTTTTTTGCCTTGTTTTGTTTGTTCATTTGTTTGTTTTCTTGTTTGTTCAGGATTTTTTGGTTTATAATTTCTTTTTATTTTCAATACATTTTCTATCCTTTGGATTTTTTTTTTTAAATATACTATTTCTGTCTGTTGTATGGCCCACAAACACATTTTGGAATCTTTACTGCTGCTGTCCTCAGCATAACATCCTCCTCTCCATCCCACTCCGTGACCTAGGGAAGTATTGTCATCTGTATTTAAATGGGAAAAAACTGTAACTGAAGGTCAGAATATTTTGTCAGCTCTCAAGTCCTGAATGAGTACCTTAAATGTACGGACGAGCTTTTCTCTCACTTGTAAATTTTTTTACTTTAAAGCATGGGAATTGAGCATTAGAATCAATAATAATATTAATAATATGAATTTTACTCTCCATATAACACTACCGTGTTAATTTTATTTTGATGTGCTATGCCCTGGGAACAGTATTCTCAGTTAACAAAACAAAACTACTCATTTTTCTCTTTACCTCATATTTTAGTGTTTGTAACACTGTACAGATAACTCTTAGCCTGTGGCCTCTGCTATATGATTGTATTCTAACGCAGCAAGAATATTTTGACTGTGAGTTTTTAGTTGAAATGTATAATATGTCTTTCTCCGTTTATATCCAGCAATATCACACTTTTCCTACATAGTCTAAACAGCTTATATTGAGTATATATGACAAATTTCGAAACCCACTGAAAGAACTAAAGCATTCTCACTCTACTTGCTGCTGAAAAACCCTACAAATAATTTATTCAAAAAATCGTCATCTTTCTTCCATGTGCACGTGTATGAATTATGTACTTAATATGTACTTCTAGTATTATCTAGAATGTAAAGTTACAAGTTCTTCTGGATTCAAGAGTAATTCTAAGAAATGAGCTGAAGTGGTTTTTTATCTATTTTTTAATTTTTTTTTTAAATAGAATACAATAGTAAAATAGAATTGTATATATGAGATAGCAACTAAATCTCTAAGCATAATTAAAGTCCTCCAAGGCTTATTTCAGATAGAGTTCTTATTTTCATGTGTGTGAAAGAAAGTAAGGAGTCCAAGAGATTTGTTGGAATTCTGCTTTTTGCTGGGCACTGATTTGGAGGAGGGGGAGGTTGAAGCTCTGGCTAACATCACATTCTTTCCTACATTCCTGGCGTGGGTTACATTTTAGAACTCAACTGTAGATTCATCACATCGCTAAAAACGGTGCAAAGTTTCACTGTGCTGCTCCATGAGCTGACCAGGCACTTCTCAATCCAAACCTTTGCCTAGCAGGTTGCTTTGACAGTTGTGGAGCTGCTTGGGAGTAACTTGTGAACAGTTTCTGTTGATCCAGTCACTTCAGTATTTTTCTTTAGAGTGTATTGTCTTACTTTGATTACTATAGACATTCTTGTGACTTACTTCTTCTTAATGCAGAGTGAACGGTTCTGTGATTTGTGAAGTCTGAAGAAAGGATAAATCCTTCAAATTCTTTTGAGAAAGGAAAAAAACAACAGATCATGACACTTTAAGTGGTTGAATAGGGTTTAGTTGAACATGAACATTCATGCCTTCATAATTGTGAAGGCAATTATGCCCAGGGACTCCTGACTTTGTTCCAGCTCAATGTCAGGAAGAGATCTGGATGTGCATCGGTCTTCTGAACGTGTAGGGCCTTCCTTGGTTTGTGCAGGAAGTGTGCGTGTGGACTGGATGAAAGACTTTGTATGATGCAAACTAAAGGGTGATGGGTGCAGGACCCTGATGTTTGCTGTGAAACCTGCCAGCAGCTCAGCTTGCACAGGGCCAAGGAGGTGGCTGTGGGGATGGAGGACAACAAGCCCTGCTGCTGTGGGTCCCTACCCTCTCCTTCACCTGTCTGTGGGCACAGTGACATGGGAAAATGAAGGGTTAGTATGGCCTCACTGAGTTGATTTCGTATTCACTCAGCTACCTGCAATTTTACAGGCAATCTAAGAAGGACAGTCTGGACTACAATAAGTATAGGATTGCATTAAAAGTCTGCTGTTTTGTAATTCTTATGAGTTTCAAATTGCTCCCACCTAAGAAGCTGTTTCAACATCTCAGGTTTAGTACATGTGAAACTAGGATAAAACCTGTGGATTATCAGTAAGACATTTTCATCCTTCTCATAAACATAGCTACTTTAACCTGTTCTTTGTTTTTCAAAATCTGACAAACAGATTTTTTCTCCCCAGAACATTTTTAGTAGTTCTTAATCTTAATTCCCATTACTGTTCATGGATGTGTGATAATAGAATTTGTGTGCTCAAAGCTTAAAATGTAGAATCATTTTGAGAAATAAGGGAGAGGAGGGATCTCACACCTTCACAAGAGAAGCTATCTGGTGTGGTTTGCATGCTGGACGTGTTTGCTGTTCTGCCTTCTGCACTGGGATGCTACAAAGCACAATGGAAGCATTTATAAAACTTTTTATTGACTAAGAACGGGACAGTAGCATATGGGAACAACAACAATTGCTAACTGATCATGAAATAAAGAAATTCCAGTATTCTAGTGTTATAAAAAGAAAGGGGAAAAAAAAGTCATTCAGAACTTAGTCATATTGGTTCAGCTGTTGTAACCAAAGACTGATAAGATAATAGAGGTCTTTGTGGCTGTTTTCTACTGAAATGCTTTATCTTTATGATACACTTGGGGCCCTTTAGAGTGGAAGCTTTTTAAACTGCTGCTGGAGTTAGAACTCAAATTAGATGCTGTTGCAATGGCAAGGGGGCTCCTTAGTCAGGCAGCCCTCACAAAGTGACTTTTATCTCCGAAGCCCTTCCATTAGATTGTTACTTTCTTCTGTTTTTCCTGTTTATTTTTGTTGACTTTTGCTGCCCTCTTTTGTGGCATTTAAAAGGTGACCCAATCAAAAAAGGGTAAATGCTAAATGCTGGACAGAGCCTGTGAAGTAGAGACATCACAGCCCATCTGATGTGTGCTGCAGACTGCCGTGTTAGACAGAATGGTTTAACCAGGTTATCTCTGGGCAGCTAAGATCAAATACACTTTCTTTTATATCCAGCATTGTGTTTTTGCTTTCTTTTCAAACAATGTCCATAAAATAATAAAAACTGCCTTCAACCTAACAGAGAAATTGAGTCATAAAGGCTTTTTTTTTTCTTTAAAAAAAAAAAGCTGAAATTGCTTAACTTGATTCAAAATCATTTTTCATTGTTGGTTGAATTGCTTTGGATGATGATACTTTGGAACTGCAGTTATGTGATTTAAAGCCCTGCTTAGTTTCTGGCAAAGTCCATGCTTCTTTCTTGCATTACTGTCTCCTGATTTCATAAAAGTCACACTATGTGTTTGTTCTAGAAACATAACAGGAGTAATCATTTGTGATTTATTAATTTGTATTTCCTGTAAGTGTATGGAGCAAAAGTTAGTTTAGATGCAGTGCATAAACAAGGATGATATTTGTCATGCTTTACACTAATCACAGAATTCAAGAGAACCAATAATACTTTGCAGCTGTGTAGAGATTCCATGCAAGGATCGCAAAGCACTTCAGAAACATTAACTAACCAGGCATAAAACCCTCTGATTGGTAGTGTTTTAGATTGTGTACATGTTGGGAAACTAAGGCAAGCACATTCAAGAACCCACAGTAATTTCATGTCACAGCTAAGAATCCTACTTCGGCAAGCTATGGTTCATGCTTATAAAATTTTTGGCTCATTTATGACTGCAGTATTTTGTCCTTTATTCATTTGATAGAATATGTGGTTTGATCTAGTTTTCTTTTCCTGAGTGTCAAAGAGATCTGTCTAAATTATACTATGTAAACCTAGAAGTCTATTTTTTGTTATTTCTGCTTCTTTTTTTCTCTTACCAGCAGTTATTATTCTGTTACTCTGCCTCTCTCTCGTGACAGCTTGCCACAAGGACAGTGCAAAATTTAACATTGAAAAGCCTCCAGCGTTTGTTGACAGGCAGCTACATTTGTATATAGACTGAATATGTAGTAAGAGGTAATAGGAGTGTTGTAAGGTGGTAAACCAGTGACTGATAGGGAAACTATAGTTATATATCTATATCTAGAGATTACTAGACTTTTAACTTTTTTTTTTTCCTCACAAATCATCCTGCATTTTAAGATATATGATGCTCTTTTTATTACTTTATGTACCAGAAATCATGTAGTATTCTAATTAGTTTTAAAAGGTAGGGTTTTGCCAGAAGCAGAATTCTTTCTAAATGTAATTTTAGACCACAAGTTGAACTCTTCTCTCTTTTTCAGCAGATTTATAGCTACTTTTTATTTTCTCACTCCTGGTTGGATTGACCTATGACCAGAATTTCTCAAAAGTTCTCTTTGATGCCATAGTTCTCTTCAGTCTGACCATTTTATCTCAATTTGTGCTGAAATCCAAAATAAAGGATAAAACAATAAGCACACAAGGAAAAAAAATATTACTACAACCAAGTTATTTTTCAGCTAATGATTATTATCGCAAAAAACTATCAAAAATGATAACAATTTTTTCTGAACTTTTGATGAGACTGTCACATTTTCATTTTAAAATGAGGCCCTTAAACACTATCAGTTTCACACCAACACTCAAATTTTTAAATACTGCTGGTAAGGGGAGTCAATGGATCAAATTCAGTAGATCTGAAGTCACTGAAATAAAGGCCCCTAAGAAAAATGTGTCAATTTTAAAGGTCTTTCCTAACTGAAGACCATTTTGTGATAGAGCCAAAGGTTAATAAAATCAGTAGTGAATGTAGCAATTTTACAGATAAGCTATTCACAACAAGTGTAGTTACTTGAATAAAAAGCTAATTCAGTTCTAAAATGCCACATGCAGTAGCAGTGAATAGCTGCTTTTAGGTGCTTTCTGGAGGAGGATAAAATACAGAATCACAGCACTCTTCTTTTCCAGCATCCCTGGCTGCCTGTAAATTGCTGTGAATGGGACTGTAGGCTGACAGGCTCTATTAAGACAAACTGCCTTTCTCATCGGAGAGATAAAATAAATCAGGTGTTTAGTCAAATTAAAATACTTCAGATGGAGCAGGCCCTGGGGAGCACTGATCCACCTGACAAATCTGAGAGAAACTCAAGACAGATGTGTTTTGGGGATAAGGAAGACCCCATGGAAAAAATGCACTGCTGTCTTTGGAGTAAGAGAATAGGATTAGAACAGAGAGCGAGCTGTGGTATATAATATTTTATGGAAGCTGGCATATTTACTGTTTATTTTTTACTAAGCTTTTTGTTTTATCTCTTTTTATGGCAAATATATTTTACAGATAGCTGTATTTTTATTTTATTTATAGATATTTTTAGTCAGAAAGATATTTTAGCAGAAGTTTATTTACTGGTAATGAGTTTAGGAATCTCACTGCTTGCTGAAGTAAGTGGATGCAAAACAGATGATGATGGCACACAGCTACTGATGACCTCTCTTGGCCCAGCCAGATCAGCTCAATCTGGTCTGCATTCCAAGCAAGTTGGTTTTTATTGGTATTTAAACTGTAAAATAATGGTTGGGATTTTCCACTGTAAAATTAAATTATACCTCCCCCCAAACTGTTCATACAAGAACATTCTCATCTTATGCTTGTTCTTGTCTTGAGCATTGCTGGGTTAAGTGTCTTGAAGCTTCATGGAGGTCTCATTATTTTCCAGGAGCACAGTGTACATTTTGTGGTCATCAGTTCTATTTTGTTGTTGGATTACATAGCACAGTACAAATTAAAGAGCAGAGTACTTTAAATGGGGTCATTTATTTCAGATGTGTTTCTCTGAGGGGAAAAAGGAAAGAAAAACAATTACTATGAATTCCTGAATAAGAACAGTTACTTCTGCCTGCTGTTGTAAACAAACAAAAAAAAAAATCGGAGAAAAAAAAGAAAAAATAAACGACCCTATACATTTGTGGCAACTATATCAAATGGTTCTAAGCAATCATAACAGAACAACTGTATTTTGTAGCCTTAGCAGACACTCTTTGTGGTAGCTTTCTACTCATGTTATGAAGCAAGTACGAGCTGTACAGAATAACATGGAAATGGAGTGGGAGATTAATATCTGCTTTGGGTGTGTAAAATATTTTATGACTGTAAGCTCAGGGGCCTGCATTACAATGCCAAAGCTGCCTGACAGATGTGAAAGTCTCAAGCTGTCATTTCCCAGGTGGCAGTGGAGGGCAATAAGTATCATTTGAGGCAGCAGGTTGCTTCCCATTGGCTTTCTAAAATAGGTGGAGTGGTTGATCTCTTCTAGTCACAATGAGCAAGGGAGTTTTTCTTTGGCAGAACAGTTTTTTAGCCATGAAAATGAATTTCAGTATACAATAGCACATTCAAAACCACCTAAATAACCTTTGGACCATCATGAAAAATCTTCAAGACTGAATACCAGAGTTTAGGAGGGTTAAGGTAAGTTTATATTGAAGTTGCAGACAATTGAACAGATGTCAGCAGCGTGGAGCTCAGTGCACGATAATGGATACTGCCAAGGCAGTACCTTAAGTGCAGGCATTTTCCTGGCCACATACCTGCCCAAGCTTGCTTTCAAAAATCTTTTGTTGTTGTTTTTTTTTTTTTTGAAAGAGCTTTTTGCACAGAACGCTTTTATTGCTTCAATTGTGCACATCACACTAAGGTTTTGCAATGAGTTTGTCTGAATAGTAGAGTACCCTTCAGCTTCAACTTTATGCATCCATCATACTTCTTGTAAGGAAATCACTAACCCTTTCTAAAATTTCTACCACAACAGAAGTTATACATTTTTCCTCTTCTGGAGACCTGTGTTACATGCATACTGAATGAAGATTAGGCATTAGAGGGTACTGAAACATCAGGTTGTTGGAAACTCTCAAAACTAAGATAGTTAATAATGGGTAAGAAATTGAATATTTTCAGGACTTGTTGCTAAATGCAATTACTAAATGTACAGAAAACCAGGTACCTTTTGTTTCTGTGAGTCTGCTTAAGCCATGCAGTTTCTTTTTTTCCTCATAAAGCAATTATAGCCAGAGGTTTTCTTGTATGCTGCCTTTGCAAGTGAAATTCCCTGTAAGAATCATACTGGTCCCATCATAGCACAGTGTAAGTAGTAGAGAATCTTGGGTTTGTCACCTGCTTAGCAGAAGTCTGCTTTGTCTTCCCCCTCGTTATGAAACCTGTCAATCTCTTTCTTCTCTGCCCTAGAAGATATCCGTCTTCCTTCTGGGAAGAAGGTGGAGTCATAATTTTGGTGACAGTTTCTCCACTCTCTCCCAGGTCTTGTTCCTCACACATTTTCTTCCTCTTCAAAAATCCTGTGACTTTTTTATCACAGTCCTCCATTGTGAATTGAGAAAAGGAAGTTTGCAAATATCCTCTCTTTTGTGCCACTTCTCATGTAATTGTGGCAGATTACAGACCTGAGTAGTTCTTGATTTGGTTTTCTTCTCCAACTCTCAGTTCTCCTGTACAACCTAAAATTCCTTTATTTATCCCATTTACAACTGTAAAATTCTTTCAGATCCTCTTCCAATATTCCTGAACTGCTATCTTACTGTAATTATATTACCTCTTATAGACAGCTGTGATGCTCACACAAGAAAATGCAGTGTATGGCTCAAATACAGGAATTGACATTGCTGTTTCTGACAGAGTAATAAGTTTATACATAAGATGTGATATTTTCAGATTGACTTGCAAAAGGACCCTGTACTCTCTACTTATGAGACCCATGCAATTTACCCATAAACAGACCATTAAGCATCATTAGTGCAAAGAATAAATGTACCGTAGTTTCATATTAATTAAGTGCTCTCTGTAGAGTAAACTTTGAAAGTTAAATGAAAATTTTTAAGCCATTTTCTCAGGTTAGCCATTTCTCTTGGGGACAAATAAAGCTCATTCTTAATACACGTTCCACAACCAAGGCTTACATTTACCTAAATGACCTACCAGATATATGGGTGTTTTAGAGAAATGATCAATAAACTATTAAACTGCTTCTCCCACCAAACAGCATCTTTTAAATTATGTTTTTACAATTTGTACATACTTGGGGTAAAAACAAAAAAAAAATATAAAGTGAAGGAAAATTATGTCTAATAAACTCTGAATGTATTTATCACAGTAGACAGGTTTAGATGGAAAAGATATAGGGATTTGTACAAACTGTATCATTAATTACTGTTGTCAGGAAAAAAATGAAATGCTCTATATCTTTTCTGCTCCAATTTCTGTTGCATCCTCCCCTGCTCAGAGCACAGCAAAGCTATGTGTTAGATTCTTTTGAGATTTATTAGTCGAATATATATTCAAGCTGCTGTTTGAAATAATAATGTTGGTGAATCAGCCATTTATTGTTTCTTTTTAATAAATATTGCTTTGTAACTATTGTCTCTCTCATATTTACATTATATCTTTCTTGCACATTTAGGTACACCAGAAAGCCTGGCAGAAAAAGAGCGACAGCTCTCTACTATGATCACCCAGCTGATCAGCTTACGGGAGCAGCTCCTGGCTGCCCATGATGAACAGAAAAAGCTGGCAGCCTCACAAATTGAAAAACAACGGCAGCAAATGGACCTTGCTCGCCAACAGCAAGAACAGGTGAGGCTCCAAGTAAGAAACCTGTGAAAATGCTTCCTGCAGAACGCTTATCAAAAACACTGTTCTGCTTGGTGTTTCCTTTCATGGTTTTTTTGGTAAAAGAGCTTAAATATTCTCAGAAGTTAGTTTCTTTTTTTTTTCCAGAAAGAGGAAATATATAGGATCCTGAGGAAAAAAAAAAGCAGGAGTGGAGGGGGATATTAAAATAATTTCTTTCCTAGAAAAAAGATTAATTTGTTAGATTTCACAGTTCTTATTTCTTGCATTGATGCAATTTTGAGAATTACAAATAAGCCAGACTATAACCATTATTTAACTCTTTCTCATTTTGACAAGACAATAATTAAACAAAAAACCTTAAACATCCTCAAGCCCTCAAATATCTTCTGCAAGTAAGGTTTGATTTGTTTGCTCAGATCGTGAAGGGTTTGTATTTTTGTTTTTGTCTTTTTTATTATTGTTTTTTGCTTGTTTGTTTTAAAAATGCAGTTGTCCAAAGAGCTGTCCTTTTCTCATTGAACGAAAGTGCAACAACAGTGATCCCACACACTAGTCCCCTAGGCATTAGATCAGATTGATCCAAATTAATGTGTGGTTTTTAGGAATCTGACATTATTACTAGAATTATCTTTTCAGTTAAATATATTTTATAGGATATATACAGCAATATATGCTCTGTTGATTTTAATGAGTTGTGACGTCTGGTATTTTATGTGCTTGGGTATTTGCCCACATGTAGGAATATGGACTCATCCCCTAATGGAAAATAACATAAAGGAACACTGTAAAAAATCAGAAGTTAGAATGTCATTTAGCCATCTAGAGATGACACAGTAATTAACTATTGACACTTGTGAATAAGCTAGCACAAATTAATCTTGACACATTTGCAGACGAGTGATATCTTACAGTGAACACTTTGTAATTATATTTCAAAATGAAAATTAAATGACACTTAAAACTAGGTTGTCATGCTCAATGAAGCGAGCATGTAGCTCAACCGATAGGCAAATAAAATTCAGAATTTGAGCCACATGGTGCTTGTGTACCCTACTTTACTGTGTCAAGCCTATACATCAAGCCGATGCTATGGTAATTGCGTCGCGGGGTCCTGAGTGCATTTTCTATCACAGCACTGCTCCATCTTAGAGGAACCGCTGAGATTAGATGCTTCGCGGTATATTTCTTGTTTTCATCAGGAAATGCCCATTCAAACGGTGCTACGTTGTACATACAGGTACAAAAAGCTGCTCCCAGGCAGTCAGAACTCCAGCAGATCAGTGCCTTTGCACATGTAAACGAATACCTCCTCCTTACCTTGGCTATAGCTTACCACGTTAAGCTGCAGCCAGGTTGCCAGCAGTTCCAGACGATTCTGGACATAAGGTACTCTGTACCTGTGAAAAAGCAACACAGCACTGAGAGGCAATGGCCTGTGATGTGGTTCCATGCTCTGTCTGATTTCAATGTGAAATGACAAGTAACTCTTTTCTGCAGTTGCACATTGTGATAACCTTTTACCTTCTCTGAGATTTTAGCAGCAGGGGCAATGTGGACATAAATCTGAGACCTTATCTTTAGTTACAAACACTACACTTCTAAGATGGGATCACACAATTGGTGTGTTACTCATTAAAAATAGTAACTCCAGCTCTCACACACATTTTAAATATTCTATACAGCACTGTTACCATTGTTGTTTTACCAAGCATAGAGACTACTGCTGACCAGGGTACTGACGACGTACACCTGAGGTCCTAGGACCTGCCCCTGGGCTACCTGGGGCCATGGACTGCTAGCTCTGTTTGAATTACCTTTCTCACTTGCACACGAGATTCCGCTCCTTCAGTCATCACTCACCATATATTATTTGCCTGACGGGGAGGTTCATCCAGAAATATTTGAACACCAGGCTTCTAAAAGGAGTTTAAGTCCTGTTATAAGCATCAGTGTAGTGGCCTTTGAGAGTTGCTTGACTTTTTGTGCAGCACTTTGCCATGATCCAGCCCCAGAATCATGTAGACCTTAATTTGTCTTCTTGAGGCCATGTGAAAGACTTAAAATATGTATGAATTTTGTGTTGGTTTCTTATACAAAAGTGATTTTTAACTGAAAAAAAAAATACAGCTAAAGTGAATATAAGTGAAAAATATTACAGCTATTTCCAGTGATAGAATGAGATTAAGGAAATGACAGCCTTGGTCTCTCTGTGTGCACAATTACAAGCTGTTAATATGTGACTGCAAATTCCTTATGAGTTAATCTGAACAGTTTTCACTAAAACTATGTGATTGTTTATTTCCAAACCAACTTTGCTACATTTCTGTAATTTTTTTATCATAAAAACATTTTACTTAGCTTTCTCTGTTTATAACAGAGTAAGTGTGCTCAGAAGATATTGGAGAAGGAGATAGGGATGGTTTTTGCAAAAACCAAAACAGTGGATTTGAGTGACCAAATGACTTTTGTCACCAACTTCTTGGTGTTTTATATGATTCCTCTGCTCTAGATAAATATTTATAGGAGGGGAAATTATACTCAAGAAAGGAAGGTAGCAGAAGTGCTGAGGCTGGGATTTCCAGGAAACACAAATCTTGTCCTCATTTCAGTCTGCTGCACAGTTACCATTCTAAAGCAGAAGTTCCAGTTGTTCCCCCAGCTCCCTGTGGCTCCTCCCTTGTGTCTGCCATCCACATCACCCACTGCAGGGAGCAGCTCTGTGGTCTGAGGGCAGGATCCTATTTCCCTTCTGCTTTAGCATGATCATTCTGGATGATTTGTGGGAATCAGGGAGGTAGAAGTGGTCTCTGTGGCAAATTCTCTGTCACCAGTCTCTTAGTGTTCCCTGCCCTGAACAGGGGGGAGTCTACCAAATGAGGGTAACAATATCTACATATTTCATAGGATTATCTTGAGGATGAGTTACTGAGCACCAGGTACTGCTTTTATACAGAATAAGGCTCTGCTTCCCTAAGCAGTTCCAAGGATGATTTTGGAGATTTACAAGTGAAGTAATGTACTGCTCATAGTGAATGAAGTTGGAGAAGCTTACCCTAGGAGCTTGTGCTGAATATGAAGCATTTATAAATACTAGCTAAGGCTTCAGTTCAGCAAAGCAGGAAAATGTATGTTTAACCTTAAGCACCTGCGTAATCCCATCCCCATTCAGAAAAGCACTTAATTTTAAGCATGTGTTTCATTCCCATTGTAGCTAACAGTAATGCATCATAGTCAAAGATCACCACAGGCTTATATGCTTTGTTGAATAGTGAGGAAATTATTCACAGGCACATAAATAAACCTGTTTTTCTGTGCTTTGCAGAGTTAAGGCCTCAGTGCTTAAAATACATATTTCTTACTGGCTAACTAGATTTTTATGTTGAATTTAAATTTATCTCTAAAATATCCCTCATCTAAGAAAAATTAATATGCTTAATAAAATATAATAAAGAATAACAAATATGATGTTTTTTGCTCAATAGTATTGAAGTTTCAATATTGCTGTTTTAATTTTATGGAAATTTTTTTCTAATAGATTGCAAGACAACAGCAGCAACTTCTGCAACAGCAGCACAAAATCAATCTACTGCAGCAGCAAATTCAGGTCAGTGTATTTTATTGCTCTCTTCTGATTATACTTAAATTCCATTTATGGAGAGGGAAGGGTCTAAAATAAAGCAGCCACATGCTTTATTAACAAACCTCAGTAAAGATGCTCTTTATGGGAGCTCTTCATGTCTTAGAAAATTATTGTCAAACATCTTTTTGGTGCAAAGATCTTTAATAGGCAGAGTTTTCTTCTGAAAGTTATGAACTATTTTTAAATCTCATCATCTGGTCATAATTCTGAAATCTGCAATCAGTTTGACTTGTATTGTGTGAAGCAGAAGCAGAATCTCAACCATTGTTTATGGAATTCCTTGTTCTACAAAGGCAAAAGTGAGACATTAGGACAGTACTAAGTCCTTGGGACCAGTCTGCTTATGTACAAAGACCCACAGGTATATGTCTTCCATGTGCAATTTGGAGTAATTGCACCCTTGGAGTAATTGCACCCTCTTGGATCTGGAAATATTCTGGAGATATTTAATTATCTGTACTTGTACTCAGAACCTGGTTTTATTTTGTGCAGGTATATGTGGGTAGGTAGTGACATGGATGTAGGAGCATTGTTGATATGTGACTATATTACCTTATCAACTTCCTACTTGGAAAGCATTTCCATGGACCTGTTCATTGATTTAAATACTTCAGTTTGGTCTGACAGATGATTGTGCTGCCAGTCATTTCTTATAAGCTTGGGTTTATCCATTTTTTTTCCTTAATTAGCTGATTGCTATGTCACTAGATGCCAAAGCTGAAATTTTTCTTTTCCTCATCCCAAAGGAATGCTTGTAAAAGCTTTTGAAAATGTTGTAATGCAGTTTCAGTTACATTTTCAAGGAGTTTATTTAGCAAAAATAAATGTGTTAATACCTCATATGAGACACACAATTGAATTTTAAAGTACCTTTATTGTTTTTGCCTATTAGAAGACTGTTTATATTAGGTGTACATCAAGGGTGGAAGAGATATAAGAATTGCGAAAGGAAAAAATACAACATCTTCTCTATGTGTTATTTGCAAATCTGGCCTCAGAAAACAAAGAATAATGTCAAAAAAATCTTTACTTGGCATAAAAGCTGAGACTGAAACCTAGCTGAGTCTACAAAACAGAAGAGTTATTTGCATGAGAAATTTCTCATTTTTAAAATTCCTTTAAAAATTAGGACCCAGAAAGAGGAATAATGACCAGGTAATTTTTGTTTCTGTTTGGAGAACGTGGGTATATTTTACTGGGAAGTATGTGCTCTGTAGCAAAAAGTTCAAAGGTACTTTATGTTTCAGTTCAGTCAATACTTTCCAGTAGCTTTACCCTTCCACTGTCTCCAGGGAAATGCAGTCTTAGAATAGGTTGCAAGTTTATTTTAGAATAGTTTATGTGTTCATTTTCTCATTCACTTCCAACTTTCCTCTTACACAGCGCTGAAGCCTCCACAAGTTTTCCTTCCCATCCTTTCCTAGATGTATACGTGAAGAACTGTTTCAATGTTTATTCTGTTCGTGTGAGCAAAATTATTTCTTGGTGATCCCTCCCTGTATTTGTTTCAAATTTTCCTGCCAATATAAGGTATTCTTATGTCATAGCTTCTCAGTAGTTTGGCCTCTTTATTTGTCTATGATCTTTATAGTTACATGAGTCTAATCAGGGTATTTGAGGCAGTGAGGACCGTTTCTGCTCCCAGCTGTGTAGCCAGATTGGTAGTGGGCATCTCATTGCCCAAGGAACACTGTAGGGTCTACTATGAAGCTCTAGACATGTTGGGCATATTCCATCTCAAACATACTTTGGTCTTACAGGGAAATTACTAAAAGAAACTTTCTTAGGAGATTTTCTTCTAGGCTAAACACCAGCTTACATAGCCCACTTGCTAGTCAGCCAGGTGGTTCTGCTTTGTTTATTTGTTCTTTCTTAGTTTTGTGGCAGATTTGGTAACTAGAAGCTGCTTGAGAGAGAAGTTAGTTGCTAAGTTGCCTCTGCAACATAAGTTTGCTGCTGTAGAATTGGTTATGAGTGTTGTAGTTTGAGACTGTGTAGTTCCTTGAGGGCTATAGCTGGGGATGGAGGTACTTCTCTCACCAGGAGGCAGGTGAGAGAAGCAGTGCTGTGCTGGTTTTCCCAGGTCCCCTTCCACCATCTTCCCAAGAAGCCTCAATAACAATTCTGAAGTCACACTGGTGACTCTGGGTGGCATTCATCATATCAAGGACAAGTAACTGCAGTACAAACTCTATCTCAGTTAATCATCCAGACTGTGCTCATAGTGAGCAAAGAGAAGGAAAGTGAAAAGTTTTAGGATGCAATTTGTCTTGTCCTATAGCAGATATTTAAAATATACCAGATAAATTGTTCCCTAAAATGGCTGTTTCTCTCTATTAACTATGAAGGATACTCATGCTGATGCCTTTAGTGTAGAGATGAGGTGAATCATACACTGTGTGGCTTGAGGGGGAACCAAAATTTATATTATATTTTTACATTCGTAGTCTCGATTTGGGGCTTGGTAGAATTTGTAACTGTCCCCAGTAACTTCATTTTATTTAGAAGGTTTGTTTAAAGACACTCTTTAAGCAACTTATTTCAAGAAAAAATGATTACCTTCATAGACTGATGTGGGTTCTTATCTGTACTTTCTGTGCTTGGGAAAACAATAATGTTGTTCCCTGACACTCCTGTTTTGAAGAGATTACAAAATATGGGTAACACAGGTGCCAGTTCCATCTGGGCATGGGCCTATTCATGGCACAGCTACTTGAAGCAAGAACAGTATGTTCTCCAGAATGCAGGAGAGGGGCATTGCTGATGCAGTGTTTTCATCATGAGAACACAGTGTATCACTGTCATCTTCTGAGGTACAGTGTTCATTCTTAAACAATAGTCTCTGTGAATATGTGTATCCAGTTCATTTAACCATTTAAACAATTAGAAATTACTTTGGATGGAACTTAGAAGATTTTTGTCAACCACATGTAAAAGTTAAAATAATCCATATTAAGTAAAACACATATTTTCCTGGGCAACTACTGGTTTAGTTTACTCAGAATTTTCATTATTTGGTATTTATTATTTATATTGTGCAATATATTATCTATTTATTTAATAATTTTAACACCTTAATTCTTTTAATTGGTGGAGGATTTTTTTGTTTTGTTTTATTTCAGTTTTAAGACCATTTACTGGAGTACTTTACTTTATACATCCAAAACTTTGTCAACAATCTATGAGCAAAGAGGACATTAGCTAGGCTTAGTGTCTGAGAACAACCTAGATATTTAAGAGTACAGAGGTCATTAAATGTTCTGCATAATCATCTTGTGTTTTCTAAATGAAGCTAATATTTCTTTCAGGATGTATGTGTTGGGGAAAGCAGTTTTGCCTGTTGGTTAAAGGGAGTGAGAATCTGGACTTGTTCTCAGTCCTGTCTCTGATTATCTGAAGTTTTGCAAATTGTTTCCTTTTCCTCAATTCAAGTGTAATGTTTTGAGAATCTTAAATGAAAATTTTCAAATAAATGCAGTGTATTATTACTTTTTAGCTCGAATGTTCATAATGTTCATAAACACTCTTCTGCAGAGGAGTCCACAGAGATGGGAGGAAATCTAGTATGCCAAATTAAGTTCTTCGTTCCGCAGAGCAGAGCTGTGCAGAGAAATCATTGCTTTCAGTGCAAATTAAAGCTGAGAAGCAACTTGTGGGGCAAGTGAGAGCTCACAGATCAGTCTCCAGGTTGATTAAGATTTTTTTAAAAGAATTTTTTTTTTAAATAAAAAATATGCATTCCTAAAGTAGAGGGGACAAGACTATTTCAAGAACACTTCTTAGCCTGTGCAATGAAAGCAATAATCTCTAGGAATAAGCGAAAAAGCCGGTTAAAGGAGGAATTTGGTGGTACATCATGACTGCGTTGGAGGAAGGGAAGACTTACATTTCTTGGATAGTTCCAAAAATTTCTTGAGGGCCTGAAATCCCTGTGCCTCATTATCAGAATTCAGTCCTTAGAGAATGAGGCTTGGGGACTTCTTCTGAGCCCCGCCATACCCTTCTGAGCAAGGGAGGTGGATCCTACTCTTGCTTGGAATGTGTCGCTCCAGGATTTCCCTCTGGGAATGGGGATGTGTGTGGAGTTAAAGGATGAAACTTTGAGGGCTTCCCTCCTCTGGTGGGCAGGTTTCATTAGGGCAAGTCCTAGACTGTGGCTGAAATCTTTAAAAGGGACAGTGGTTGTTGAGCTTTTCTGCAAAAACTTGTGATGAGTACTACTTTGGCAGATGATCCAAGCTGCTTTTGTCCCTACCTGATTCCTCTGTACTATGCTCAATGCCATTGCAAAGCATTTCGTTTTCTGTTTGAATCAGTACAATTTTCTTTGCATAGTGAAACTGGTTTTCTCTGTACTCATAAGTATTCTGTTTTAATTCAACCACTAGAAATTATTCCTAATAGTAATTTTTTCTAGTTTTAATCTATACATTCATGCTGTTCTACTTTCATATAAATGTTCTTATGTTTTCTGTTTCAGTCAAGGAGAGTGAACGTGATTACTGTGATAGTAAACAGACAAAAGATTAGTAACATAAAATTATAACTATTTAAACTGTCGTTGAATAGGAATCATTTGAATCATAAGTAAAACTTAAGAGACTGAGCCAATGAGTCTCTCTTCTTATCTATGATTAACTACTGACAATTGAGGTACCTGGTGAGCTGAATAAGGACTATCTCTTTATGTGAAGTACGTGTCTAAAGATCAGGAATAATTACATTCCACATTAGCCTTCATAGCCTCCCTGACCTGGTTAATTAATTTTTTGCTAGGATAATAATAGTAGAAATAGATTTAAAGATATGCTTCATCATTAAGTATGTAACTGACCTCCAATTTTAAGAGCTGAACCTTTCATTTATTGCCTTTTGGAGACAGGTTAAAGCTTCTTGCAGAGAGCTTGCTGAAAATGCACAAGCTGGAATCTAGTTATTGTCAGTTCAGTTACGCTCTCTGAGGTTGTCTTTCTTTGTAAACTCTATTTAGCGTTGACAAGCAAAAGCAATGGTGATGCTACTGTTCCAGCACCAGGGAATATTCTCCCCTACCTTTTTTTCTTTGTTTTTTTCTTTTTCCTTGTTATTGATCATGAAACTGATCCCCTTCCAGCAAGCTCTGCACAGGACCAAATAAAGCCATTGAAAGCAATTTGATACTTCTATTGGCAGGGTACGCAGATCAGATACTCCCTTGAAAGAGAGAGAGACTTATAAACAAAGCTTAGAAGTCTAGGAATAGCCCCCAGCTTCAGCAAACCCTTAAAATATTTTGTAATTGTA
Source organism: Manacus vitellinus (assembly GCF_001715985.3). NCBI lineage: Eukaryota > Metazoa > Chordata > Aves > Passeriformes > Pipridae > Manacus > Manacus vitellinus. The sequence goes on from NW_021940291.1 coordinate 4,024,912, forward strand.
TCTTCAATCATGAATTAGCCAGGAAAAACAGACCTTTTTTGCCTTTATATTTCACTGCTGTATGCTGTTTTTAATTGCCCACAGGCACACTGTTGTGATCTTCTTTGGAAGTTTAAAACCAGGATAAAAATGCAAATCTAATTATTTCTTTTATCTAATCTAATTAACTTTTACAAGTAATGATAGATGCACTGCAGCCTCCATCAAACATTTTAATAATGATGTTTCTGGATTAAAGAATAGGTAAAAGTACTGTAATTTATAAGCAGTCAAGATTATGGCAGTAGAAAATGTAAAATATTGTGGTGGCTTAATAAACTATAGCTGCAGTTTATTAATTTACGGTAGAAAGGATGCATTTCCCTTAAACTCCACTTTGGTTGGGAACTGATTCCCAGCCATCATTGGAATATATTTTTACTGTTTTTTAAGCAGCTCAGTATTAAAAATAATAAGTGTTTAACTTGCTTCTGCAATGCAGTTGTGTGCACATGGACTACAGAAATGTGCTTCTGTGCCCGTAACTTGTATCTGACTGCTGAATCACTGATTCAAATTCGTGGGGCTCTGCTGTAGTTGTGGTATCACAGCTTCTGTCCAGCTCATAACTTGCTTGGTGTAAATTGAAGCTGATCCAGTGGAGAAAAGACAAATATGCTAAATATCAAAGTCAAATGATTCATATTTTATTTATTATTACATACTGGCTTATTCATGAGTTCTAAAGTCCTTTTGTGATAATTACTCAAGTAAAAAATCTGTCATAGGTCAGCTTTTCCCAGTAAAGGACATCTTTGTGGCTGGTTGGCTTGGCATTTTATCTGTCAGCTGCATGGAAAGAGAAGTGATGTGGGATCCTTACCTTACACTGTGCAAAAGGTTCACACTCCTATGCTACTTGTAAGCTTCTGATCTTGCACCTTGGTCCCCCCTTTTGCAAGGATCCTAGTAGCTGCTCTGCCCCTGAGGCCCTCTGTCCCTGGAAACAAGTTTTATCCTGGCAAAACAGAGTGTAGCTTTGGATTTGACTCTTACCTCAAAACTGTATGCAGTCATGAGGGGCGGTTGGGTTTTTAAAAAATTTTACGGTGACCTTTTAAGAGTTAAATTAACTGCCTTGTAGTTTTCTAATTCATCATTTGGCATTTTTTATTTTTTCTTATTTCATCTACCCAAGTCTAAACAAATTGCATTTAATGCAAAAATTAAGCCTTGTGTATCTCTTTCATATGACTTCTCTAATTATAGAGCAGTAAATGGTAGAATAGCATATGTTAGCAACATGAGCAGCAGTCTATGAAATGAGCTACAAGTTAATAAAATGATCTTGTGGTGGTGTTGGCCAAATGTTAGCACACATGTTTCAAAAAGTGGTATTTCAACAGACTTGAAGAATAGGACTTTGGCACATGAGTACTGAACATGATCTGATGTGTGGAAATTAGTTAAACCAAAGTAAATGTCATTGTTTCTTAGGCTCATGTTGGTGCAGAAAATGATAGTAGCTGTCCGCCCATTTTCCCTCACCCACGTGTGTTTTAAAATTGGAAATGAAGACACAGGCATTCCCAGTTCGAGTCCTGCTGCTTCATTTGCTCAGGGCGTGCTGTGCTGTGCTCTCGCCAGTGGCTTAAGGGCTTGTTCTCAGCTGTGCCTGTGCCAAAGCCAGGGGCTAACATCTCATTGATTCTATTGAGCCCAAACACTTGTTCTACACCCTTTGCTTACACAGGGGCCTCAGATTTGAGCCCTTTTAATTTAGAGGCAGATTATAACCAGCTCCTGAATACCAGCAGAGGGTCAAGCAAATACTTGCTGCCCACCTGTACTGCTGCCCAGGGGTCACTCTGCCCATTCCAGCGGCGTGTGGAGTGACGTGCCATGGCAGCCTCAGTGCTCGCTGAGCCAGACACCCTGGTCTAGCTCCCAAAGAGTTTGGCAGAAATTATGCTCTGAACCTGTCTGGTGCTATTCCTCTCGTAGCACAAGTCCACATCACCCTCTCTGTCAGTCTTCATGATGTACTCTTTGCAATATTGCAATATTTAGAATAATGTAATAGTAATGCACTATTTGCTACAGCACAGAAAACCAGTTTCCTTCCTAAGAGGCATGTGCACAAACTAAAATGGAAAACTGGGAGTGGAAATTGTGCCAACTGGCAGCCTATCCAACAGGACAGATCCTGTGAAGTCTTATTTGCTTGAGAAATACTTGCACAGCTAGTATTTGGTGACTTGTATACTAGGTGTTACTCATATAAGTGGCCTTTTCAGAACTGAGCATCACATGCAAGGAAGGACTTAAGATATTAGTATTATGGTTGGAATATCGAAGATATAAATGCAACATGGATTTTAGGGAATGTAATTTGTTTTATTAGACAGATGTATGTGGAAAAAACAGGCAACCCTTTGGGCATGCCAGCTCTTTTTCATGTCTTACATCAGTGTTACATTGAAACGTATCCCAGGACTGACAGAAACTGCTTGAGATATTGGCCTTTCATTTCTAATTAGTTACTTTTTCAATGATGACTTTTGTGATTCACAACCATGTGATGGCCAAGAGGGAAAACAATAAGTTTTGGGTTTTTTTTATACACCCCCCCCCCCCCCCAATATTTGACACACTCATCAGGAGATACTGAATAAAGAAAATAGTTACCAAAAATTAGTATTGAAATTACTTGATTTATGAAGATATTCAGATATACAGGCAGGACTGGAATGTGATGATATCAGAGGTCAAAATTTCTATCTGCACAAGCAGGTATTTGGAGGAAAATGATGAAGTACAGCCCCACATAAAAAGGCCAAAAGCATTTAAAAAATAAATTGTAAAGTACTTTCTGAAATCTCACAGTAAAAACTTAAATTTATCAGATGGACTAAATCCCGGCCTAAGGAATCAAAGTGTTTTTCAGTTGTAATTGTGGGAATGTTCCAGAATGTAAGCATATTACTGAAGCAATTTGAGCATAAAATCTTATTTTTAATATATTTAATGTCATGACAGGAAGGAATAAGTAAGTGCATTACTCTCTGAATGCATTCAGAAATTATGAATTCACATAAAGAAAGTAGTAGTATGTGCAATCCAGCAAATGAGCAAACTAGATGTTGTTTAACATTTGGTATACACTTGATGGCATGTAAGTAAAAGTAAAGTGAATGAATATTTTTAATATTTGCTGTCTTATGCAACCAGCTAATCCAGACACTCACAAAAATGTCAAAGCATAATTCTCAAGGAAGGTAAATGGCCTTGCCTGGAATTCATCTATCTAATCCTAAAGTTGTTGTTAAAGTAAGGAAAAACTGGTTTATGATTGCAGTTTACACACTATTTCCTTTTGTCTCTAACATTAGAAACCCCTCTCCCCAAATAATTAGATAATATAGTGGCTTGTGTTGTATGCAAGGCTTTTGCTTCCTTGAAAGAACTAGTCTTTTATATAAATCTTGTATATATCATCCTCAGTGTGCTGGGCATTTGCACAGCTTGGGTAAATTATGTCTATATTGAGAATCTAGAAGTTACACAGTGTGCATTCCACACTTGAGGGATGGGAAATAAAAATTGATATACTGTGCGGCACATGATATAACACAGTGAAATATCTTTTAAATTCCAGAGGGATGCACTGACATCACCACGCTTAATTCACATGCAGTAACTCCCACAAAATGTTATTAACTTTAAATTGAAATTTGTAATCATTCAGTAAAAAGAAAATAAATGATGTAAACAGTATACAATGGTGCATTATGAAATGCTGAATTCATCTTTTTTACCCACCCAAAATGACAGTATAAGAAAACATTAAAGTTGTAACACTAAATAATAAAAGCAAAGAAATTCACAGTTGATGGTGAAGTGTGAAATCCATCTTGAGACACATCACCACCCCACAGCATGGAAGGGCACTTCTGAGTTAGGGAACTTTATTTCAAAGTAATGTATTAGTCATTTTTATTTTGTAAAAGAGAGATTAACCAGTTGGAGGAACATATAGTTAGTTTAAAATCTAGATTAGATAGAAAAATGAATAGCGTGGTATTTGCTACAGGTAACAAAATAGTGCAATATATACCTAATAGCCTAAGCATAGTCTGAGATTCTGTATTTGACAAAGCCATGTATATAGTATAAATATAGAAATAAACCTTTCTCAGAAGAGGGGGTATGGCACTTGTTTTTGCTCTGACAACGAGTGATTTGTATAAAGAATGCTACTATCACATTTCTAGCTTTGCCTTTTCCATCTCATTGAATTTTATTGGTGATATATTTTCAGGATACTCATCTCCTCTGTAACTGCATATCTGAGTGTCTCATAAGCTGAAGTGTATTATCCTCACAACACTCTTTTGAGGCAGAATAAAAAGCATATAGATATTTGGGGGCATCTAATTTTAGATATCTAATTTGGGTGACTGAATTAGGACTTTTGGCTCCATATATAAAGCAGTCCAGGTGCTGTGAATTACCTTCTGTTGATTAGACAACGAGGTTCCTAATTTAAGCACCTTAGTTACATTTCCAAAGTGACTCAATCCAGTTCTTATATGAAATTTGATGGACCTAAAATCTTTGGTTTCAGAATTCGTAGGGTGGTTCTATAAAATCTTGATTGTATTTTTTATCATGATTTTCTGTCCATTTATCACTTGCCTTAATTTACTCTGTTGGAGCTTTTAGCTTGAGTGAATCCACTTCAGCCAGAGAAATATTTGTTCGTTCCTCTCGCCGACTGCTCGGCATCAAATGAAAACCATTTTAGCTGGCTCGAGTCTCTCATGTGGCCAAACTGCTGACCAGAAGTACAGCCGTGGTCATACAGAAAGAGGCAAGTGGAGAGGCTATGCTCAATGAATTCTGTAGTTTCCCAAATCCATGTATTTCCCTTAGTGATGCAGAGCAAATTCCATGGCTGTGAAACATCCTTTGAACAGTGGCTTATTGTGGAGAGAAAATAATTTTATTTTCAAAGAATGCCTGCATTTCTTGGCAGTCCCTTGCACAGTTTGTAAGGCATTCAAGAGACTTACTTGAAACAGACATTAAATAATGTTTTTTATTTAACCAAAATGGCTGTTTTTAAACAGAGATCTTGCATGCCACATTTTAGGCCAGAATATATTTTTACAGCCAAGTTATAAACCTCCGAAAAAGGGGGCTTATAATGGAAAGGTTGACACAACGTTAATTTTAGTGTTGTAAATGCAATGGTATAATTTTGGAAAAAAGCCTTTATAGCTCTGCTAAGATATTAATTGCAGGAAATTACAGCATATCCTATTAAAGTATTATGTCAGTGGCATACATAGCATATAACACCTTTACATATTCTCCCTTGTTTTCACGGTAACGTTTTGCATTTTGATGTGTGAGGAGTAGGTGGATGAAGTGGCTCAGTTTCTGATCACTTTTGCTCAAGGGGAAAAATCCAGCCTGGGTAATGCTTGCTTATGGCCTCCTCTAGAAACAGGTCTTCTGTTAACCAAGTAAATCTGATATAGACATTGAGATACGAAACAAATTCTGCTTAAATGAAAGTCTTTACTTTGTTTTGTGACTTTTGGGCTAGGGTTTTTAATTTGAACCCTATCCTTACACAAATCAGGTTTCACCAGACTCTTTCCAGAATGACAACTACTTTTATGACATACTTATTTTTGCTGAAAATGGCTTACTTTTTATTTACTTATCCTTACTGAATAATTTCTGACTGTTATTGTGACTGCATAGTAGACACACTTTTTTTATTTCTGCTCAGTTATTTATTCAGAAAAGCATTTTATATATATGATGGAGGTGGAGCTTGTAGCTCCCTATGAAGTTGAACAATGTAGATATGTACATCGCATTGTACAATTTTTATTACTAAGAAATAGGTTATTTATTGTGTTTCTGTCACTTAGGGTTACAGAGGTATAATAGTATCATGTTTTCTTTACAGAAGTTTTGTTTTTATAAGGTAATTATTTGTTAATATCTTGATTTTAATATACAGTAACAACAGTTTTTTCTCGCCGTCAGATCTTTCAGGACAAATGGGCCACCTCTTCACATTTGTAAAGTGCCTCATGTTGAGATCATAATCCTATCTGGTGTTTTTCATTGCTACAATGGCACAAATTTGCAGTGAGGAATATCAATAACAACATGCACAGGGTTTTTTTAACATATAAAATGGGACCTGGAGTCTTGATATCTTACACATATTCCCCTTTGACAGCAGTGGAGCATGCATGATTCTTTACACAGACACACACAAAAATAAAAACCATGACTGTTGTATAGTTGATGAGTTTTTAACAAGATGGGAGAAAAGGCCTTCTCAAAGACCCCACTGATATGCAAGTTCATTGGACTGTTGATGTTTTCCATTAATTGCAAGGCTTTAGCATAGAACCATTGACTATATCTGGTTTTACTTATCAAATCCAGAACTGCTTTTTCTCTGCCTGCTGAGCAGGGAAAACTCCATGCTGTACCAGTTTCTTTTTACTTGAGTCTCCGAGTATCATCAGGATTAAAGCTGTCAGAACAGTCAGCCCTCTTTATTTTGTGGTTTTAAATACAAAGCTTAATATTGTTGCTTAAGAAATGTCATGCTTTCAATATGTTAGTTAAAATTTGTGGAGTGGACAAAGTAAAAAAAAAGGTCCCTGTTAATAGCAGGCATTGAAATATGGCTTTTACCATTTCAAGGATAGAAGATACAATTTTGCATTTTAATTTGTTTTTATTCTACACCACTAACTTGTCTGTATTGGCTTAATCCTACACTCAAGTATAAGGAAAAACTCACGCTCAACTTAGTGACAGTTTTGCTTCATTGAATGCAGTGCAGGGTGCCATTTCCTCAGCTAGTGTTGTTCATGTTCTCTCTTCTTATGTCAGTCTAACACTAGAAGTACAGAATCAGGTCCTCTTTTTAAATACAAAAAGAGCTCACGTGGAAATGACAGCATTTCATTTTGCTTTTTTTTTTTATTCACTGTAAAATATTCCTCTGCTCTATGTGTCCATTTCTATTTGGGGATAAGTGCCCATCCACCATAGAGTGCTTGGAGGTAGCTGATATATTGTATATCAATATTTTTGTCTTGCATGTGTTTACTTCAGTTATCACTTCGTGCAATTAATTTTTTTTTTAATCATCAGAGTCCTTTTGTTTTATCCAGGACAACATAGATGTGTTCTTTACACTTTCTAAAGAACAAAAATTAAAATAATATTTTTTTTATACTACATTCCTTTTTGGTTTGTTTTAATTGAGAAAAGACTCTCTTCCTAGGCGAGGCTATAAACATGTAATTTTATTTGTTTTGCTATCAGTTGAAATATGCATACATTTTACATGTAACTTTAGGAGGAGCAGAATTACTAGTAATTTATACAATAGACACTGATGATTATTGACCATTAGAGAGTAATAAAACATTTCCTTTGTGAAATAGATGTGGCATCAAATGTCTTTATTTCTGACAGTAAATGTTTCAGGTTTACTTCACAGACATTAATGTTATTACATAAAGGTAAAGACCTGGCTACACTCTGGCAAACAGGTCATTTCTTAATAAAGGAATGGAGTTGCAAGCAAAAGAAAAAAATACTTTGAAGAAAGTCTCAAGCTCATGTGTATATTAACCAGAGCAGACGAAATGATTTATTGGGTTTTATACACAATCTGTAAAGGGTAAGCATTGCTAACAGAATGAGTGGCAGCCTCAGGGAGCTGAGTAGCCCCCAGAGACCAGCCTTTGTTCCTCTGGACTTGACAGGCATGTGTCCCTGTTAAATGAGGGCTTAATTTCTCTCATATGTGCACAATTTCCAAGCTCAACAAAGGCAGCTAGGACTGGAGCTATTTAAAAGAGCCAGCTCAGGAGGAAGCATTCCTGGAGAAAGGGGATGCTAAGGGGCTAATTACTCACTGTAGTTCAGCAACAGATTTTTTTTTATTATTTTTATTTTTTTTAAACTTAAAATACCCCAACTTTGTTTTTTAAACAGAGTTTATTAACGTGGTACTGCCACTGTCGTTTTACATAAACATATATTAAAATTACAAAGGTGCTATTTCTCTTTATGAAATAACCCCTTTAAAATTTTTTTGGTTCTGCTGACCAAAAAATAATAATAAATAAAAAAAAATAATGCACTCATATCATTTTGAGTCTGCTATGAAAATCACCATCACTTTAAGCTTTTGGAAAGACTTTCTTTCAAAATGTGTAGCGAAATAGCTTCTCCAATGTCTTCATCTTATTTTTTCAGTCTTTCCTTGTCTCACATATGGTAGTAGGAGTTGTCCTTAGTGCTTACTTCTTTTATGTAAATATGATAATTAATATTGTCCAGATAAATGGTTCAGCACATATAAAGCATGTTAATATTTACTTGATAAAATGCCTAGTGTGGTATGCTTTTTATAAACCTCTTACTACATATATAAATTTGTGTCTGGACACAGAAGACCTTTATGGTGCATTTCAAGTAGTCTAGTGGTGCTACTCCATACAAGAAGTAGGTCTTTTACTCCATTTTTCCAATGTCCCTTGGTCCCTCCTGTGTACTGGAAGTTGGTATTTTCTGTGGAGAATAGGTCAATTGGTGGACAGAGTGATGTCATTTTTTTTTTAAATGTGGAAAACACAGTTATTTTCTTTGGACAGTGTTAGCAAACTCTGTTGTTACCCGTGAAAGAAAGATGAACCTCTCCAGTGCAACAGGTTTGAAAATGATGTGGTCCCCATTAGCAAACCACTTTGTTAAGAAATACTACATGGTTTCAGGCTTATTTCCTATTCTGAAACAAACAGGAAACTTCCTTGTGAAACAGGCAGCCCATTTGATTCTTCTCAGTCAGAACGTACTGATCCACTTAAAATCAGAACCCAAACAGGTGGAAAGAAGTGTTCTCCCATTTTTCTGCGAGGTCACGGGCTGAACAGGCTTCACCATGGCATAGGAGAAGACTTTTGGACATGTGGCCTCTGAGCTCGTAGCCTGTGCTCAGGACACGGTGCATATTCGTTTGTGGAAACTGAGACAATGATAGCAAATACAGAGTGACCCCGGTAGAAGCAGCTTGCTTTTTGCATCGAGGCAAGCCTTTAAATGTGAAAGGGATAAAATTTAGAAATGAGAGCATCTAATGGAGTGCTACTTCCAACATTATATAGACTTTGTACCGGTAATACTAGCATTGCGTCTTTGTCGCAAGCCCTGTGAAATCTTTGTGAGATTACTCACTGTCTAATGTTACAGAAATTTTTTTTTTTAAATTGGATCCCTCATATATGTTTTGTGGTGTGTTTTCTTGTGTTGTGGGGTTTTTTATTTTTATTTATTTTTATAATCAGTGTTGTAGGTTGATATTCAGGTATTTTCAAATCAAAATTGGACCAACCAAATTTGACTTTCTTTATTAAGCATCCATTTAACTTTGGATACAAGACTCAATCTTTCCAAATCTAGGAAGGTAAACTGGAGTAATGTTTTGTCTTCCCTTGCACGGTTTCTTTGCCATGTAATTTTTGTTTGATAACTTGACTTTAAATTTTCAGTTCAAATGCCCCTTAGAACCAATATATTATTATTATTATTTTTAAAATAAATTGATTATAGTTATAAGAACTGTTTTTTAAATTTCTTGTGAAGCTTAGAGTCTCTTAGATCTACATAAAAAATTGTAGTTCAAAAAGTATTAGAGAAATACTTTTTTTCCTAATTTCAGTATTTCCATTCAGTATATCCATTACATAATCTAGGCAACATATGTAGGTATCCTCATAGAATTAGCTGAGCAAATAAACAGGTTTTTATCTGCCTTCTTCATCCTGGTAACAGATTTACAGCCATCAAGGCTTAGAGTCACTCATTTATTTCCTTTCTCCCTAGAGATGACAAAGTGTATAACACTTGATGAGCTGCAGCATCCAGGAACATTCAGACATTAATAGAAGGACCTATATTGCAGGTTGAAATCTTGCCTGAATTAAAACTCTGCTTTGGCTGAAGTTAAGGAGTAACATATATGCAGGGACACTTGGTAGTTATAAGGCCCAAGGAAAATGATTTAACCTGGATTCCATGTAGATTCTGACTAAGCCTTTCCCTAAAGATTTGTTTTCATTTTCTGGGGGAGAAGGGGTTTCTTACCAAGAGACTTTCTTTCTATCTGATTAAGAGAAAGCACCTCCTAATCAGAAAGGAAGGTCCCACACAGATTATCTTCTTGTCATGCTATGACAGGACACAGATTTCACTGAGGCTTTCGTGAAGAGCTGCAGAGAGTATTAAAGCTGTGGCTCCACAGTACTTAGCTTTTTTTTACAATAGAAAAGAAGAAGATGAACTAATGCTTACTTTTACCATCTAAAAATGAACTTTTATTTCTTTGCTGCATTGTTGTCTGGTTACCAGAATGAAATGTTAATTATGTAAAAGTAGCTACTGAAGAAAAAAGGAATAATCAACACTTTTCTCTCACATTCTTGCTACCTGATGCTTTGACTCAGTGTTGCACTTCCCCTAGACGCTTCCTAGATATTCTTCTATATTTATCAACATCTGCCTTTGTCTTGTGGGAGGTTTATTACTATTTTGCAGCTTACTTTCACAAAATGGTCATAATGAATGCAAATTTCAGAGAGCCTATCTGCCTGTTTGTTTCCTGTGTTTATCATAGCATTTAGCTTTAAAGAAAAAAACCAACACAGCCCCCCCAAAACAAAGCATTTTTTACCTTTATTTCCTAAAGAAAGGACTTTGAAACAGCTGTGCTGCATGTCTGTCTGTCAGAGTTCCAGCTGAAGAGTTTTTGGGCACATTAGGTAATTAGGTAACCACATTTGAGATATAGGAAAAGCCTGAAAGGTATTGCATTCAGTTAATTCTCATTAAAGTTAGTTGCCCTGATAAAAGCTTTTAGGTTGTCCTGGAAGTAAAGGCTTTAGACTAAGCTCTCCCCATATTAGAACTTGAATATTGTAGTTGGGAAAGAGATGTTAAAATGTCCTGGCTTCAGGTGAAGGTTTGATCTGGGCTTGTACTTTAATACATAGCAGAGAAACAAAACTCTGAGTTTGTATCTCATGCAAAACCATGGGAAGCAAGCATTCATAAATCACCTTGCTTACCAAACTACTTGTTCTGGATATGCACATGCTTCCCATGGAAACAGAGCCTTGTGTACTGACCAAAATAATGTCCTCTTTCCTTCTTTGCACAAGGTCTGTACATGTCAGGGAAAACAGAATGAAAAAGATTTCATTCCTGGTGATACATTTCATCTCACCCTCCATATTTTCTGCAAATTTACCAGTTAGAATTTTGTGTGGAGTTTCAGTGATTTACTTGGAATATGCTGCGCAATTTGAAGAAAGATCTTACTGGGAGATTTTACTCTAAACAAACAGTCAATCTGTCACCTGCTGTAGATCTCAGGTTCTTCCCTTTGTTATGTTCACATTGCTGAGGCATAGTTAAAATGTGTTCCATTTTACGCACGTGGAGTTTTGTGAAACTTATGCTTTCTGAACTTTTGGTGGCAATACTATGAATTTGTTGACAATAGTCCAAATAAACTGAAATAATTAAGGTTTAGGTGCACTGGCGACTTAAATTATATATTTTTAAATAAGTTTCACCTCATTTATTTCTTTTCATATTGCTCTGTACTGTGGGAGCAAGTGTTCTATCTAACATACCAGAAAGAGAAGTGCTTTAATTCCATTAGAGTATCACTATAGTAAGAGGGTTTGAAAGAGATCTGTAGTTTTCACATTTAATCCTCAAATTCTAAATTATTTTTCAGTAATTCATAGCTAGAAACAGTTTGCTTTGAAATATACTGAGCTATTTTTGTGTATTTTAGGACTGTGCCTGGACAAAATCTGGCACTTTGTCAAGTACTTCACTATTAATTTTTATCTCAGGCCCATAATTTTCTTCTGACAGTTTGTACTGTTTTTCCCATGTGTTCATTGATAGGTTTATGATCAATCCTGTTTCTAATGTAAAAGGCTACATAGTTTTATAACCACAGCAGTCCAGTTCCTCATAATGACTCACCTGCATTCAATGTTCTTGTACTGGGGAAGCTGGGCAAACTTCCTAACCAGGAGTAATAGAAAAGTGTAGTGTATTTGAGGAATGACTGGGAGATCTGTCTGTTTCATTTGTCATGATGCTTAAAATGGCACTATGTCTTAAAAACTGTGTTGCAACTCTCAGAGGAAGCCACTTAGTTGCTTCTTTTCTTGGGGTGTTCTAGACTCTTTGTTGTCTGAGTTTATGTGCTTCCCAGCCCTGTTTCAGGATTTGCATCCCATCTATGTGACTATACTGCAAGAGTCCCCCACAGCCTGGCGGTGTTGCTATCCCCTTGAGAGAAATGCTTGAGTGTCCACCATGGACTCCATCCTGCTCAGATCCTTGGGCTTCCCTTGGAAGGAGAACCTAGATATGAAAGGAGTGGAGCAGAGCCCAGTCTCCACCTGTCATGAGATCCAAACTTAGCTTGGATGCAGCCTGAATCCAGGAGTGTGTAAGAAACATATGAGCCCAGGCTTACAGAGACACAGCAGGATTTTTAACCCTCACATTAAACCAGGCCTGACTTAAACAGTGTGTTACTGATTTACCCAGCACTCACTCATTTACTACATCTTATATTTTCTGTGGTTCCTGGACTGATACTTTACAGATCAGAGGCATCTTTCTGGGGAAAGGAAGCCCTATGGTCCCTGAAATCTCCATTCATCTTAGCAGAAAGTGCAGAGATCAGTAGCTACACAATTTGATTTACTCTCAGTTTAGTGAGTAAAGTAGGTTCACAGAAAAGGGGGCACCAGGGCTGGCAGGAGAGCAAGCATGGGAATGAGTGCCTGCAAAAGGAGAGGGATTGCAGGGAGAGGAGCACTTGGGTGGGAAGACCTTCCACTTTGAGGAGTGAGGTGTTGCATTCTGCAAGCTGCACTACAAAGTGGAGTTTAGAATTGTATGAACTCTGATCTTTTTCCTTGTGAAATTTGCTCTTTCAAATGTTGTCTGTGGTATTATAGCCAGTCCTGTGAAGAGACTGTTGTAGTACACAGCAAAAAGAGCAAAAGGAGCTTCACTTTCTAGAGCTGCCAGTTTTGCAATTTGAGTAGAAAAGAAAAATGCCAGATTTGTATTGTTGGCCTGATTGTCTCTGGAAATGAGGTCTATGCAACTCTGCTATGTGTGTCAAAGACAGTATGCCACTGAATTTTCTGCTTGTTGGTTGATTTCAGCTGAATTTGGTAGAAAAATAGATGTTTCGAAGAAAACTAAGTTCCCCCAATCTCTGTGAAAGAAGTCAGCTAGACTGAGGTGAGGGATTTTTTTTCCATACTCCTTCAGACAGGTTGGGTTTCTTACATGTATCTTTACACAAAAAGTTGCTGTGTAAAAACTTGTTGAATGGGAGAATAGGAGAGAGTCCTTGTTAATAGCCCCATCACAGGAAAAGCTTCAGCTGAAGCTTTTATTTCAGTAGACAGTGAAGTCAAAGCCCTGAAAGTCACAAATCCATTGACTATATTTGCCCTTAAACTTGTGAAACCTCTGGTTTCGCTTGTTATTTTAACAGTTTGTGTTCCAGAAGCAAACAGTGAGTGGAGATATTCAGTGTCATCAGTTGATCTATGAACTGTGACCAGATAGCACCTCCAAAGAAAATCTGCGTACTTGGAATAAATAAGGCTATGGAAAACAACTCAAGACTGGAAGACAAGGGAAATTGCTGTCAAATTATGATCTCAGAGTGCTTCCTGTAGTGAGAGAAAAGTCATGAACTAAAAATGTCTGATCTTTTGGTTTCCATTCAGTACTTCAAAGAGGGATTATTGGTGTTTCAGAGAAGTATTTAAAATGCATATGCGAATACACAGGGGTATAAGTGAAAATATGGAATAGCAGTAGAAAAAAGTTATAACACCCTTGAGTTTGGGATAGCTTCTTTAACTGAAAAATCACAAGTGGATTATACACACATCATACCATCAAAGATATTGAATTTGTTTTGGCAAAAAAACATGCAGAAATATTAAGTAGAGTGGTGGGAAAAAGTGGAAAAATGAAGAAAGTTCTGAATAATAAAAATACAGTATTTATATAGGTCATTCCTTTATGCTGACAGAAATTTTTACTGGGGAGTAGTTCTGGTCTTATATGGTTACAAGAACATGAGTTTCTTCTGACTAATTTTATAATTAATAGGAGGCAAATTTTAGGTAAAATAGTGTGAGAAATTTACACAATGCATAGAGGCAGTGCAAAGGTGGGAAACAGATGTGTGTGCATGACAAGTCTCTGTCTATGCTGGATGACTTTTCTCTGCCTATTAGTTCTGCCATTTTTCCTTTGGTTTTGTTGTGTTTTTGGGTTTTTTTTACGCTCCTCTCATTTCTTCCTTGCTGATGAGAAAGACCACTTCTGCACATGAAATAATATCAAGTTAATATTCATAGCCCCAGTTATGGAAAAGGTGGTTAGTACACAGTTATTTAATTCATTCATTGTTTAAAAGTGCTTTGAAAAATCAAAAGAATAATCAAAATCTAAGAAAACTGTAGAAACTGAAATCTCTGTACAGTGGAGATGTTCTGAAAAGATATGTTGTTAATGATCTTTCATTTTAAAATAGCTTTACTGTATCATTTATTTTTTGAATTTAAAAAATGGCTACAAATAGTTCATACAATCATCCCCAAATTCCAGCAGTTTACCTCTACCAGATACCCTGGGTATCCTGGGGGGTAAAACTGCAGATCTAGTCACAATCTTATTGCTTTCATACACATGCACTGCATAAACTCTTACCAGCTGTACTCTATCAGACTGTGCTTTTTATCAGGGATAACTGGTGACAATATAAAGCATGATAAAGAGAGTAATTCACAAGGTTTCTACATGTCACCAGAAAAACAAGATAAAAAATACAGTTTAACAGTATCTGTAGTTCTGGTGTTGCTGGTTATACGTAGCAAGTGGGTACCAGCAAGAGGACATAGAAATAAAAAGCAAAGGGTTGAGATTCTTTTCAATATACTTAAAATCCGAGCACTTGGTGGGAAATGTGGGAGAGAGAGTTCAGATCACTGCTAAAATTAGCAATTGAATTCCTTTCAAAACACCTAATCCTTTTGTTTAAAAACTTAGCAAAAAGCCATCCATTCTTTCCTGGAATTAATTTTTTCCCCTTGAAATATCAGATATTGACCACAATTTATTGCAAGTCACTGATAGAGCTGAACTGGCACTATTGGAATAGTATTGGAGGAGAGTCAATCCTGTTCAAATGTGTTGGAGATTTTGTCATGGTATGGGCGATCTTAGACTCTTCAGTCACGATTGCTTCTAAGAAGTAAGGGATGTTCCTCTCCCTGAAGAATTGCAAAATCTGTCTAGATAAGACCCAAAAGAAGGTTATAAAAAGGAAGCTTTATTTATCCTATTTTACAGGCAAGAAACTCAGACACTTAAGTGAGTTGCTCAAGGTCTCGCAGGAAGCCTGGGTGGAGCTGGGAATTGAACACAGATAACCTGAGAGCTGGGCTCAGAAGACCAGTTTAAAATGTTTTAGAACGTGGCTTTATTATCTATTAAGTAGGGTCTGAATAACGTGGAAATTATGAACTGGGGAACATGCTAGGTACATAATAGATCTTCAGTGGAAGTGTATGGTATTTTATAGGAGAGTATAAACTTGTTGGTTGCTGTTTCAGGCATAGGTTAATATCACTTACAGTGTGTCTCAGTACACTGAGCATACACTGGAAAACACTAAAGAAAGGGAGTTTTTAGATTGCTAATGATTTCCTTTTAAGGAACATGTGACTAAGGGCTGAGAGAATTTGCTGCTGAAACTGCTTACTATGAGCCTTTGAAAATTCCCTGTCTAGTTATTCACATAGGAAATATCTGGTTGCAGGCTGTGCAGGCTTCCATGAGTACCCCATATTTATAAAGCCCGTTCATTCAGGCCTTTGAATGGGAGAAGTTGACAGAAAGAGAGTCATTTTTGTGAATTCTTTTTAAATATATAGTAAACTTGCCTCTTGACTTTTGGATTTGATGCTTCATTGTGATTCACACAAAGTACAAAAGCCATGTGCTACAGAGGCAGATAAACACAGAGATGAAATATCATCAGTTCATTTTAATTTTTAGTATCATTGATTCTTCTTTTTTCCCTAGCTATAGCATTTTTACTGTGTACCTGCCTATAAGTTTTCCAGCTCTAGGCTGTCAGTTTGTTATCCTTCATGAAAAACTATACTCACTTAAGGCTGTATTCTCAGAGGCTTTTGGAAAGTAGCCTGGAAAAATTGTTTGCATGTCTGTTTGCACTAGCAAAATCCCAAATTGTGTCTGTTAGTGAGTGTGTCTAAGTCTTCAGTTCTTTTCTATGATTTTCTGAAGTACTTGAGAAATATTTTATCACTACTACTCTTTCAACCAGTAATACTATTCTCTTACTGGAATTCTTTTAATTTCACCCTTAACAAGACTAATTTACATGCTTCAAACATAACTAGAATGTATTGAATGTCCGGAAAGTGATTTTCATGTGAGGCTGGCATGATTTCTGACTTTGAATCCTCTAGCTGTTGCTTCTCTTTGAGTAATTCAACAAAAAAATAAAGAAGTGGTTGTACAAATCCTTGCAAAATGAAATCATCAAGTTTCCTAGAGCTCTGCGTTTTAATTATCCTTTTTGCTCAGGGAATGGATGAAAATAAATTTCATGCATGATAAGTGTTATGTATATTTTAGAAAGATATATATTCAACTTGCCACAGAAATCCAATGCAATTATTGCTTTCTTAATTTTATTAAAATATCTTGGGCATCTTACTGACATATTTTAAGGTCCTGATACTTCTCAGACTACCCTGTTTTTTCTCCACCAACTTCCAGGGCACAGCTTATGGCAAGAGCAATTAATTCCAAGAACTTCTTTTCAGGTGAAGTGGAAATAATTTAGACATATAATCTCAAAGTACACCTGTGAATGAGGTACCAAGTTGTTTAGGTTAAAAAATATGAACCTCCATTTTGTTGCACCAAAAGCATGTGAATCCCAAAAGTTTGTTCATTTTTAACTAATCATAATAAAATACTGGTTTTATAAAAGTTGTGGAGAAAAGATAATAGATGCATGCAAATATATAGATAGGCAGAATTTAAAATACAGATTCCAAAGGAGTGAAGAGATAGTCTATCCTTTTGCTTCAACAATTTTGAATGTAACATCAGTTTCAAAATTTGCATGTGGGCTAGTTGGGTATGTAGGCATTCATATTTGTATTAGGCATTCAAGAGCTCACATTTAAAGAAAATCGTAAGCAAAAAATTGCCAAGATAAATCATAAAATTTTACACAAGCAGTTCATGTTTCTTACCACATTTCTCTGCCTTTCTTCATGCAGAATATTAGATGCCTTCAGAAATTGTTGTGCTAACTCTAGAGTACAAAGAATATTGGTCTCGAGCATTTCAGCTTAATTGTTATCTGTATAGCTCAGAGCAAGAGAACCACAAGCATCTAATATAAATGAGCAGGGGGAAAAATTGCATGAAAAGGAAAGTCTAGTACCAGAAAACTGACAGAAACTTGAGCAGCTAATTGCTGGAGGCTCCATACAACTTCGAATGACCTAAGGGGATATCAACAAATCACTTTCCACTGGAGTATAGTAACAGCAATGGCATAACAGTGAAATCACTGGCAAAAACTAGGGGAAAAATTCTTTTAAAATATTGGCATTAGCATGTTAGTGAGCAATTCTTTTTCCATTTTAATGGTTATTAATGTGTGTGCTTGCATTTAACATCTGCAAACCCTCCCTTCCCACTTTTCCCCCCAAAAACCAGTTGGTGGTGTGGTAACTGGATTTTATTTGTCTATCTTCAACTCCCTTATGGACCCTGAATAATTTTTTCTAATACTGATATTAGAATATTTTCTAATACCCATTTGGCACTAATGTTTATACAGTTTCCCCCCAAAAACTGAAGAGAACAGTGATTTTGTTTTAAACAATTAAACATTAAATTTCTTTCTTGATCATGTGTTCCAGGTTGCTCATTTCTAAAAATAAAAAAAAAAAATTCAGAGTTTAAATAAATTAATTAGATCATTCTGCAATCATTGGTGAATGAAACACCATGTAAAAGAATTTGGAAATATCCCTATTCAGGGACATTCTTTTCTATTTTTTGCAAACTCTCCAAACCCATAAGCTAAACCAATTTTTGAATGTGATGACAGATAAGTTTCCCAGCAAGTCTATTTGGCCAATACTAAATATTTAGTGGTAGATTTTACATTATTCCCATGTTTTGTTTTCTCATGGGCAGTATTGAACCTCAAATATATCATCAGGATCTTTGCTAGGTAGCTTAGTTGAAAAAACAGATTTCTATATGATTTAACTATAATATTGGTTGAACAACATTAGCTGGGTAACGTGCAATGAACCATACTGCTTTGGGAAAACAATACTTTCTTCTCCTCCTCCTCTCAGTTACCCACATGTTTTACCAACAGTTGATGCCATTGTAATTGATGGGAATTTGAACATTTTCTATATCAAACTTCT
Organism: Manacus vitellinus; assembly: GCF_001715985.3. NCBI lineage: Eukaryota > Metazoa > Chordata > Aves > Passeriformes > Pipridae > Manacus > Manacus vitellinus. The sequence continues at coordinate 4,043,565 of NW_021940291.1, forward strand.
CTTTTAGTTTCAACTGTGCTCAACCATTTTTAAATGATGCTGGTAGTGGCAGTTAAAGCATGATTTTGGGACTACTATGGACAGATTTTGCTACTGTTGTCTATCTTAAAGCACCTACTTCCAGTGCATTTCCAGCATCATGTTGGAAAATTGTTTTCAGTGAACTCATGCAACAGTATAATTCTATAACACAGTTCTGAAACATTCTTTACCCAAAACCCCCTCCGTGCTTTGCACAAAAACTGAGGCTGACAGAGTTGTAGCACTGTTGTGTTTTAAGTCTTGCTTTAAAGGCATTACTCTTCCTCTCTACAAACGACTTGAATACTTGTGTAGAACTTCCCCATTGGTATTAAAAAGATATTTTTCTCCTGAGCAGTTTAAATGGGAAAAAAAAATCTACATATATTCAATGACCAGTCATGGTATCACATTAATCTAACTACAAGACAGTGTTGCTATAGTTCTAGATATTTTATATATTTGAAAAAAATTATGTTAGAAAAGTATAAAGACTACAGAATATATGTTAAGACAGTTCATATTTATTAAACATTTGTAGGTGCAAATGTCTCGCTATTACAAAATCCACTTTTGAAATGATCTTTTATTTTTAAATGATCTCATGCCAGCCACAGGTACAGCCATATTTGTGGTTTCCCCCAGATACTGAATGATGTTCTGTAGTGGGGTCAAGCGCTCTCATGACATTTAACTATTGGAAACGAAAGAAAACATTTGTGGTGTGAAACAACAGCACATACTTGACCCTCCAAAGTATATCCATTTATAAATGGATAAAAGTGACTATTTAAAGTTGTTTTATAAGGCAACCACTGTGCCGGCCGAAAACCCCTAATTTACTGTTTGAAAAAGCAAATGATGTGTGGGTACAAGAACATGCATTTTTTAAAAACATCTGTGGTGTTCCTTGTGTTGCATTTGATCTTAGTGGTAAAACAACAAAACCAAGTTTTAGAAGGACGTTGCTGCCATCCTATTTTTAATTCACCATTATGTGTTAAAATAACTATTAGTTTCAAGTGAACAATCACAGCCTTGCTTTCAATGGTTGTTAAGGTATTTCTTTTAAACCAGTTCATAATTTCACATTTTGTTTTGCTTAAGGGGTGCAGCCGTAGATGCAGATTAGGGAGCTGGTGGTGTCTCATTTGCATTTCTTTTGGACTCCTATTTGCTGTGGGGAAGAGGATGAATGAATGAGAGAAAGTGTTATTTCACCCTCTCTTCTGATCTCCTTATATGTATGGCGAGCTGCATCAAAAGATTAGTTATTTGTGTCATCCAAGTCTCCATTCTGCCCTCTGCCCTCTTGCATGCTCACAGGGGTTGGCATGAGGTCACGATTTGAGAGGGCTGCTTCGAGTAGGTGTGTTTACACCTATCCTTGCATCCCTGCTCAAGCAAAGCATGGCAATGACACCCAACCCATTTTTGTTTAATTTTCTTTCTCTTTTTAATACCCTTTGACTTCAAGTATAATTGTAGCTTATAAATAGCTTATAAACATTAGTAAGTGTCGAAGTGCACTTGCTGTTTCCATACAAGTAAACTCTCTGAAGGTTATAAAATAAGAGAAGTTGATTGGATCTCAAGAAAAACAAATAGGCGTTAAAATGTGGTTTTGAGGCATGAGAGATTTTCAGAATGTATTTTTAAACAATATGGATGTAAACACATTAGTTGAGGACAACTTCAGTAAAGATAGCTTTCTTGAACCATCTATAAACCTTTTGTCAAAGAAAGCTGAACTATGACTAAATCTGTGAATGGTATGAATTATTAGGTGATGAATTTTAAAAGTAGTGTCCAGATGTAAATAGTGAAAGCATCCAAAATATTACTCAGCAGCTGCAAGAGCTATAGGAAAAGCTGACATGACAAATTTAGTCATTTCTTAATCACTTTCGTTAGGCGGTATTGTCAGTTCCAAGAGGCAAATTTTCATCTTGATTTACGCCTATAATAGAAATGGCTGAAAACTGAAAAGTTCTCAAAACTGTTTACTTACAAAACACCTTTTAGGTCATTTTGGAAGCTTCCTATGACCTAGAAGTAATGTTCTTTACACATTGGAGTTCAAACAATACGTTTTTAGACAGTTTATATCAACAAAGCATTTTTTTTCTGCCTAAAAAAGTGACCTTAGCATGTGTGCAAGTGGTAAAACCTGGTTTAAATGTATTATTTACAACTATATCAAAATTTATTAATTAGTTACCTTTGGTTTAAATAAAATCGATTGTTAAAGCAGAAACTAGAGGTTGGTGTGAATCCTATTCTGCAGTAACTTTCAGATAAAAGAAGCAGTGACCCAACTCATTAGCCCTTTGATTTAATATATTGACACTTGGGTACGAATAATTCCGTTTAGTGGCTTCTGCTTCCCAGGGATCAATTTAATTAGTTATAAAATGTGACTTCATGTCAGGAGCCAGAAGAAATGCTGACGTTAAATAAAGTCATACGCAATTTAAACAATAAAGCTATCGATGCCTGGTTAAAAGTTAATGATGCACAAAAAATGGCTTAATAGAGACAACCTCAGCAATGAAAGTGATGGTAGGAAAATTAAGCTAAGTGGATGAATGAGAAATGGTGATGTTGTTGGATTGTTAAAACAAATTCATGGATGGCCTGATGGTTTTCATAGTACTGTATGTTTCTGATTTAAATACATTTTTGAGGGTAAGCCTGTACTTTCATATTAGGAGTGACAAGAAGTGGTCTGAAACCTTTCTCCTTTAGATTTTAGAAAAGGAGAAGGCAATTTACCTGTGCGCATTCATCTTTGATGCATCCCCCGGGATATCTTGGCATGACCCAGTATTAACTGTAATGACCCTCTATTATAATATTACAAGCACTAATATTTGCACAGTTGGTTGAGACCCTGGTCAGAATCACTGTGGTATTATGCTAGGTGCTGCTTATATACTGTACAAATAAGAAAGGACAGTTCGTGCCCTGAAGAAGGGAAGAATTTAACGTTAAAGCACTATATCCTTTCAAAACCCATTTAATGCTGTAGACATAATCTACTTATGTTATCTAAGTAGAGTAAGAAGGCTTAGTGAAGAAAATAGCAAGCTAGAAAATTGTTGGAGGTACAATTCATTTTTCCTTCGGTCGCTCCTTACAAACATTCAGATGCACTAGAGCCCTTCAGAATTATGGTTCCATTGTTTACTCATTTCTTAGCCTGCTTTGAGTGTGGCAAGGTAAAATCCATGCTAGGTGTCCTAATTAATAGCCTGCAAATCCATATTTAGACACTGGGCCAAATTTATAGCAAACAGTTCTTGTCTTTTTATGAGTAGAACAAAATGATTTTTCAAGTCACTGTGGGTTGTTTTTATTTCAGTAAAACATTGCTTCAATTTAATAGTGAATTGATATGGTCACCTCTTTTAAAAATGTACAGACACTTAATTGAATATGCTGAGTAGATGCTAGATCAAAAAAATGTGGAGAAATGTGATTCCTTAGCTTAAAAACGTATGTTACACAAATGATGCCTGACATAGAAATTATAGTGAGAAATAGCACAAAAACCTTTTTATTTGCTTTTAATTTATCACTCTTCAGATGAGACTGGAGTTAGTCCACCTGTGAGGAAAAAACCTCATATCAAAATGACCTGATGTTGACTAAGCCGTGTTATGTTTCTATTTCTATTCATCCTTTTGGGGGCAGGCAGATTCTGATTAGGAGGATCAACTGTGAAAGTGGACAGTAGTAAATTTGGCAATTATATAATAATTTTTAACAATTGTACACAACCTGATTCATCTATAGACTTCCAGAAATCTTGAAGCGAAGCAGCAGGCAGCGGTTATTACCTGCTAAAAGCATTAACGGTAGCTACGGTAACTTGACGAAGGATAGAGGGGGATATGCCTTAGAATAAAACCTCTGTGTGTCAGAGGGATTTTCAGACTGCACAAGAGTTATGTTTTTTTTACTAATGTTAGGCAAACTGTTTTGTCTTTGCATTGACTTTACATTGGCCGCAGCCTACACAGAGGGAACTGCTGGAAAAAAGGGGGACATTAATACTTTTTACTGTGTGCGGGCCAGCCAGTAGTTAGAGAGGGGGCCCATGTTTTCTTAGGGCTCAGATGGCAAAGCTAAGTATTCAGCCTACGGCAGGAAAAAAGTGCCTTTTTTGTTTTCTGGCTGGAGAGTGCAAGCATTCCCAAAGGAACACAATGAATGGCCCATTTTGTCTGACACTGTTTCGTAGACATAGAATTCTTGTTTTTTCATAATTATTCTTGCCCGTCACTGGGTGTGCACATGACATTTGAGCGTGTTTTAAAGTCTTAACACACTCATGTGCCTGCAATAAAGTTACTCATAACAATCCAGGCTTTCTGCAGACAACAGAGCAGGGTCTGTTGTTTTCACAAGTCACAGCAGCTGGGAGGCAATTGTGAAGACAACAGCTTAATCTAGCTGGAAAATACAGGAAGAAGAGAATATACACTCAATTTCCTTCCATATTATTGCAAACAATGCAGAGGGCTTTTTTTGTTGTGGCTTTTTCTTTTCTTTGCTCTGGGTGGTCTGACTGAAAATGTGAGTGGCATAAAATACACTAGTAAATGTACGTTGAATTTTCAACTTGTTGCATTTCTATGTTCATGCTAATGTATCTAAATCTGTTAAAGGGTGAGAATATTAATCTACATGAACACTTTAAAAGTCATACAATAACAGCCTTATTTTGACCTCATCTACACAATGTTTACACTGGTGTTGGTTTACAACATATGTTGCAGTTGCTTCTGAGTTACACTAGTATAAATGAAACTGGAACCAGGAACTCAGAAAAAAATTGATTGCTGAAAACTTCCATTTGAGACACCATTATTGAAAGAAAATATAAAGCTAGGCAGTCTTAGATGTTTGAAAGTTGTATTTTAGCTTCTGTGTAGAAGGACAAGTGCACTCAGTAATTTGTTTCTTTATTGCGTGCTTCTGAATCTGTAGATTAATCATATTTGTAAATGCTTCATTTATTTCAGAAGCACATTTACAAACAAAGCATGCAATAAATTAACATGCAAACTTAGTTAAAAAGCATCATAAGTAGGCAGTGATCAGATAGTTTTTACCCTAGCTATATTTTCTGGTGAAGTTTTGTGAAATATTAGGGAACTTGTCTTTTTTTTCTTAATGCAGATGATGAAAAGTAAAGAGGAGCATATACTTTAGTTATTATGTCAACAGAAGAAAGAGTAAAATGCAAATTAACATGAATTCTATTGCAGAGGTGGGAGTAGCTTAGCAGTCACCATTATATGTGGTTTCAGTGAGGGTAAACATTCCTTTTAAAGAAAAGGTGATATTTATCCAATTGCAGTAAAGGTACCTTCCTTTCCTGCTCTTGGGAATGCTACATACAGCAGACTTCCAGTAACCATGGCAGACAACTCAGATGGGAAAGATTTTTACTATGCATAGCACAGAGGTTATAGCAGAGACTGGTAACAGCAAAAGCCAGTCAGACACTGAGTATGGAAAACGAATGAGTGATTTGAACATGGGCCAGACTTCCAGGAGTGAGAATAGAGATTTATACTGAAAAAGTACAATATGAATGCTGAGATGACTTGGGTGTGCACTGCTGTTTGTAACAGAGCTGAAAATATTGTAGTACCACATGCACCAGCCAACTGTGGGGCGGTGATATCAGGGATGCACGTCCTGTTGAAAATGCAGTGGGTATTACACTATTCAGCCACAAGATAAGGCAGATAGACAGTAACAATATCACAGAGACATCTGATCTGTTTTAAAAAGCATGGATGGACATTTGGGGGCCTAAGCATTAAATAATTTCAAGACATTACTGACCAACAGTAAGCAAAATATTTTCCTCTGTTTTCCTTAAAATACATTACCACATCTCTCCCCTCCATATCCCTTAAAAATACAGTACCAGTGTGTTCAAAAATCAACATGGAGATTAATTGGTCTGTGCATTTCACATTAATCCTATTCAGTCCGTTTGCCCTCACGTCTCGGAAATCCTATATTGGTATCTTATTTTCTTGTATTTTCTTTTGCTGTAATTTTGGATTTAGACTGATTTCACAAAGAGCAAAGCAGCAGAAAAAAAGAACAAAACCAAAAAAAACAAACCCCAACAACCTAAAAAATATTTTGAAAAGGGTACCTAAACTGAAATAGAAAATTACATCCTGAAAAGTCTTATTTACCTGAAAAGACAGTGGAGAAAAGTGCATGCTCACAAAACAGAGAGTTTGGGGAGAAGCATTGTTTACTCTAAAGACCCTCGAGTGCACTAGGAGGGTTTTAGAAAATCACAATTTTAATTTGTTTTAGCTGCATGTTTCTACCTTAAAAACCAGATGTTTGTAGGTGTCCTCATTTCCTTGATGCGGTGCTACTTTTATGTCTAAGCTTTTCCTGTATTTGTGACACTGGCCTTCCTAGAGACAAGAAAGCCAAATATACCTTACTATGGTATCTTTCCTTATGATGAAAGTTTATTGGCAAGTTTTGGGCATTACTTTCTTGGTATGAACGACATAAAAAGGAGAATTTACTGCTGGATAGCTACCTTGCATACACAATAAATAACCCCCAAAAGAGACAAATGAGAATGAATGCTAGGAGTTTTGCAAGGAGACTGAGGAGGGTGAGGAGCAAAAAGATTAAGTGAAGGAGAAAAAAGATTGTTTGATAAATAGAAGAAACAGAAAGAAATCCAGCAGTACTGGATGTGAGTGATAGAGTAATTTCAAAAAGACCTTCTTTTTATTACTTGAGTTGTCTAACACTATGATTAGCCCAGCTGTCTTGCTGACTTCTTCACTTAGCAGTGAACCTGTTAAATGTGTACTGCTCAGAGTACATCTTCAGACAGAGGTGGTCCTCCCAGAGTGAGCATTACAGAAACACAGGTTTTGTGTGTCTAAGGAAGCCATTCAAATGGTGACTATCCAGAAGGGCAACAAGCAAGTTGTAGCCAGATGGGTCTAAGGACACAGAAATCCCAAGGATGGATTTGGAAAATAAGAATAAAGCATGTTCTACATATATATATATATATGTATAAACACACCTATGTGTGTATATATATTTATATTTAAGATTATTTGTAAAAAATATATGTATACAAATAGGTATGATACATATATATACATATCTGTATATTCTATATGTACATGTATATAAGTAGAATATGCTTTTATCTTTATAATATAAAATCTATAAATGTAAACATGTTTTTATGTACAGAGAGAAAAAGGCATTCACTTTCATTTTAAGAAAATGTTTAATAGGAAAGTTTTTGCTTGTTAAGATGTGTGACTTTGTCATGGCATGTACTACACATGAACTTCTACAATGCATTCTTTTTAAGAGTAATCTCCTTCTAGTGAGTAAATAAATTTCCACAAAACCATCTTCAGTCTACTTAAGAATTTGAACAGATTTTTTGAAAGAAATTTTTTGTCTTCTCTGATTTTAGAATTCTATTTGGATGGGCACTTTTGTAGAGTTCTTTCTCTTATTTTCTAATTATCTGACCCAATGACCAAAATTATGACAAGGGTAACTCACTTTCTGGGTCTGACTGTCACTAGGACATGCCATTGCAGTTCACAGTTTTGAAAGATGTTATTATGTTTGACTGATATGTTGGACTCTGTACCACCAAGTCAGCCCTCATCCTTACTCTTAATGTTTTTTTCCCCTGTTTCTGTCTCTCTTTTATTCATATTCCAATGAGTAAAAAGTGTCAGTGCTAACTCGTTCCTACTTTGGAAAAATAGTAGCACTTCAGCTGCTCCTGCAAATTCTTTCACCCTCTGAGCAGTGATTAATATACAGGTTTAAGAAGAATTTTTAAACAAAACCTGGAAAAAAAGGAAAAGAGCAAATATGCAAGCTAATGGTGTACCCTGAGGTGAGCAAAATGCATTTTTTTAACAAGCCAAGCATAGCAAAAAAGCTATTCTACAGTGAAATTAATAATTACCAAAAAGATTTGCTAGCATTATTGTTGTATCCTTTATGAGAATATGAGTAACGTGTTTAAAAAACATGGGAAGTGTGAATCAAAGCCCAAAGACTCAAACCGGTCTCTAATTTTTAATGTGAATTCTATTCATATGCCCCTGGTGCATAGACTGAAATACAGTCTGTGGGAAACAACCGTCTTTAGAGTGGTGCCACTTAACCTGAAAATTGTGTCTGTTCCTATGATAGTATGGATTTCTAATTTCCTTTACCACCCTGTTTTAACAAAGCTTTAAGGTAGAAGGGCATCTTAGTGCCACATGTAGTAGGTGCCTGGCTATAATACATGATTTCAGCTCCAAATATTTTCCGAAGGCAAGGTTTGTTTATTAACTGAACCCCATGCTGAGATTCAATCAATCTAATACAGGCTGAGTTTGAACATTCAAACGTATGCCCATACATCTTGGGCATATATCTTACATAATGATGTTGGCCCCAGACATCTTTCTGGGTTTGTTTATGTCTGTTATGGATTCCCCTCATTATCCATGCTGTTTGAGGGATTCCCTATGGATTCAGCCAGTTTATTGCATACTTTTTTAATTTTATGCCAAGCTGAATGTTCTGAGTGGCAGCTCGTATGGTAGCTCCGTTACAGCTTCCTCTCAAATTCAGAGATGAATGCTGTGATTAAGGTTAAATAAAATAATATGGAAACTAACATGCTGCAAAAGGGTATGGAAGAGAATGCCCCAGGAGAGGCAGGAGGGTTCTAGAAGTAATATGAATGACAAAACGTTAAGATGTTGACTGCTCTTCCTATTTCTTTTCCTTTTAATTATGATTAACCATTAGAGCAACAATTCTAGGGTTTACAAGATCTTCCTTATTGAGGATCTATAGAAATAACCCTGGGAAAGCTCATATATTAAATTTCACTATAGTGAAGGGATGTTTTAATATGCCAGTCGCTGAGCACATCTGTGTGCACACAACTCCCAGTAACATTAATTGGAGTCACATATGCAAATTGACAGAGAATGGAGTCTGAAATATCGAAAGAAGAGAATGGTATGGGCCACACTTTGTTCCCAGGAGGCTGTCCTACTCCACTGGAGTAAGAGTTTCTGAGCCTCTCCTCCTGAGAGACAAATATTACCCTTCTCATCTTCAGTATATAGTACTCATTTAGTTCTTGTAGGAGAGTTTACTAGGAGTAATGTATGGCCAGAAGAAACTAGGGCTAAAGGACAGGCTTTACTTATAAAGCCTTTGCACTATGGAAAAGGTTGTTTTCAATCTGAAAACTCAGATTTATAAACACTTAATTCATCAGTTCCCCATGCCTTTCATTTGAAATAAACAGCCGGCAATATTATTTTAAAATAAGGCAGAAGGTGTAACAAAAATGAAGTAATGTTTTGAGAAATAGGTGATTGATGATTAAAAAACAGAGAGAGAAGGGGTGGGGGGGTGTCAGTCCAGCATTCATTAGTCAGGCAAAACTTCGGTTTGAGCGTGCATTAAGTCAGGAAGACCAGACAGTGTGTCTGGAAAATGATTCTTTCTTTGAGAAGTAGACTCTCAAAAATATCCCCTTGTTTCTTAAATCTAAAGGCATCCTTTGACCGACTTAGTTATTTTATAGCTATTGATGCTAGAGAAAACAAAAGAAACTTTAAAACGTGGAAACATAAACATCATTGAACTAGCCCCTTTTTAAAAAAAAGGGGGAGAGTGGTGGGGGAGAGTGAAAAAGAAAAGAAAGAAATCACAGTGGATGTTTTCCAGGAGGGAACATGCTATGCTGTGTAAAGGGGGCTAGAGTAACAAGAAGTCATCTATTCTTGATTTCTTGAGACAGCTAGAGCTTTGTGCCTTGTGTAGTTTCTACGTTTTTAAGAGCTTGTTCTGTGTAGCAGAAATAATACAATAAATGGGTTTAACCACATTTGTCTCAGCTAGACAGTCTGCTTTGTCAAAGATTGCTGGTACAACATAAACAAATTATGTGTTTGTAGTGCTTTTCAATGAAAGCCTATCTAACAGAGCGGAGATTGTGTTTCGGCAGCTGTAGATTTAATCTCCTACCTGTCAGTTAAAGCAGGCATTTCCTGAGCAGATAAGGCCTGGCTGCAGAGGGGGAAGCGGCCACAGCTGGACAAAGGGCCATTGTTATTGCCCCGTAGCGCTGCGTGGTTCTGAGCCTGCATTTGATCGCACCAGCTCCATCCAGCGTGCTGGGCTTGCAGAGGAGCCAGCCCTTCGCGGCGGCTTCGGGAGGCTCGGGGGGAACGGGAATTGCGGCACAGCTTTTGTGCCGTGGACTCCCGCAGGCTGCCACGAGCAGCCGAAGGAAATGCCCCCGGCTTGGAACTCACTCTAAACCGAGTGTGGTCATAGGATTCACGGCAAGGATCTATTCGCAAGCCGAAAACGCGCCCTGAGTGACAGTGGAGTTCTGACAAATCGGGGAAAGCCAGAAAATGGAAAGACTGACATTCGAGTATCAGGATCCACTACAGAAAAGGCAGCACAGCAGTGCGGTTTTGTATCTGAAGTATAGCTCTTGCTGGAATTTTAACACCTAAAGTTGGATGAGAAATACCCAATGTTCATTTTAAATATAAGTTTCCCGATTTTTGGACTTATTTTACCTGTTTAATGATTTTGTTTTTTCTCAAAATGTTTTTGTAGATTAATCAGAAATGCCGTAGAAAGTTGAGAAGCCAATAAAATTGATTGGAGGCAGAGCCACTTGGTGTTGGAAGCACACAGGCTGCGTGTATGTCACTGGAAGTTTAGAAACTCTCTGTTACTTACTCCCAAATTTACAATAATTACCATATACAGTGGTGGCAATCACCTCAGTCATACTGTGCGAACACATCAGTTTTTTGGATCCTTTTCTGAGTAAAGATGGTCAGATGATGTCAAAATCCGAGGAACCCTAGGAAGAGATGGAACAAATTAATTTTTGCATGCAATCAGTATTCTGATTTGACTTTGATCTCTAGACACTGGAGTTTTCTGCATTAAACTAGTTCTCCACATAATTGCCTTTGATAACCCTTTGTATTTCAATCTAGACACTCCATAAACACCGTGTGATTTCTGGAAGTTATCTAGGTTACTATTCTGCATTAAATATCTTTCAAAAATATACAGGAGCAAGAATATTCTCACTGGATGTGAATACCTCCTTTGACCTAGTCTCTTGAATATTATGCATTTATGCTTGAGGAAAAATAGCAACACGTGTCTCTACTTCTCTGTGAATTTATACTTCTTTATTATAAATATGAGAAGAAATCAGCCATAGCAGTGAGTGTGATGTGAAAGGTGTTTCTTTTTCACACCTGTGCCTCATCTTCACCCTTGTATCCTGCCATTATACAAGTGTTGGAGGGCTAAACTGTGTAGTGGTGGCATGTACCTGCTCAAAATCTGCCTCCTTCTGAAGTTTTACCAAGTTTTACAAGAGCATGTCCCTCATTAGCCATAGCTCTGCACCTTGGGTAGCTTTTGATACAATCATGCAGTGAGGCATAAAGGTTGCAAGCAGCAGAGTACAATGGAATTGGTTTCTGTCCACCATGTGTTGTCACTCCTGTGACTGAGAAAGAAATCCAGGCCTCTTTGAGAGTCCTCCAGTGTAAACTGTAGATGTAATACTGTCCTCTGAATGGGTCTTTGAGCTTGAATTAATTAATAATTGCAAAGTATGTAAAAGTTGTAAGTGCTTATGTAGTTATGTTATAGTTAAAAATCTTGGAATATCAGTGAAAATACGGGAAGCTATAAAAACAAAATGCTACTCAGGACAAAATTCTTCCCATAGTGAAGAAAACGACAGAACTCCTGTTTTCATTGGTACCCTCTTGCATTTCAGATGTATTATGTATTTGTTTAAATATGTTCTGTTCTTTTGTTGCACCCTTTTTACCTCTGTAGAGCAGAGGGATTTTTGATCAGAGACATTGAAACGTGTTCCTATTTTCATTCCCACTTCTGCTGGAGGTACTCTTTAAAGTGAGAGACAATCCTCCCTTTAGTAACCATCAGTGTTGTGGTCTGCGATGACTTTTTTTATGCTATACACTGCAAGTCCTTCTATTCAGGGAATTAGTTTCATGTTAATAACTAGTGATGGCCAATATTCAGAAAAAAGAACTCTGTCTTGAATGGATATGGGGGAAAAACTGCTTGAAAGCACCAGTACCGAGTGCAAATTTTAAAGCATCTCTTGCTCTGAATTTTTCCATCAACGGGAAATTTCAGTGTACTCCAAAAATCTTGCACATTTTGATATCACCATAAAAAAACTTAAGCTAATGAGGAATTTCTAACATAATTTATATTTAGATTTGAGCTGAAGTAATGGAGCTTCCATGTATAAAATATCAACAAGTATCATTAGGCTGCAATATTTTTCTTATTTTGGCATGAATAAGACAAGGTGCAAATGAGAAACATACATCTTCACTAGTCTTTGGAAATATCTGAAATAATTGACTTGCTCAGTCTTCTGTGATGGCTTGGTGACCACTAACTGTGACAATTTGCATAATAGTCAACTCTTCACTTCTGTAGAGATAACTGTTTGTATCTGATTAAAATTAGGACTGTTTTAGTTCTCTTGACTTTTCCAGAAGTTGCAGTAATAGAGATTTGCTGTTATGCTTTAACCAAACAAATGCACACATGGGGATAACAATATGCTGAGTTTATGCAGATTTTACAACACAAATCTGAATAAAATACCCACTAATAGACCCTTAAGGAGTAATAAACACACATGAATTTTCCTTAGTTGCACTTTAAAGTGATTTTAACATACTACTAGACCTTAACAATAATATTTAATTGACAAGATTATGCATTTGTATGGATTGAAAAGGTGGTAGATCTCTAATTCCAAATGAACTATGAATTCACTTTTGCATAACATGTTTTATTTATTTCTCTGTAGCAGAGATGTTCTCCATCCCTCCTAGTGAGAGTTTCTTAAAATACAGACAATTTAAATAGATTTAATTACCATTTATCATACTCCTAACTTCATGAGATCATCTTTAGTTGAATTCTGTATTTCCAGATAGTTAAGGAGCTAGATAAAAACAGGGCAACATAATGAGAAGCTAATAGAAATGAAATGAGACCTAGTGTTTAAAACTATTCTGTTTTCAGTGTTCCTGGCAGTATTTTTCTGTTGTCCCCTTATTTATTTTCCAAGTAGATGGAATTTATTTCATTTAAAGTTTCAAAGTGGTGAGGAAAAAAAAAAAAATAAGGATGCTCTATTTCGCTCCATGATCATGGTTGCAATTTTCACATTAATGTTGTGGCCACTGCAGTAGACTTAAATCTCTAAATCATGGTGATGCATTGGACAAATGGAAAAAAATGATAGGGGAAAAAAAGAAAATAGCAGTTACAATTCCTTTACAAATTCAATAGTGGGCTACATATTTTTCCTGTAGTATTTCCAGTATGAAATGTTCTCACTTTGCAAGTCTATGTTATCTTTTTTACAGTTTATTTGCCAACACTTCCCCTGGGATCTCATTGGCAGACATTTTCTTTGTGGCTCATGTACTTTCACTGAGAGGAAATATTTTTCAATTAGACTGTAGATAATTAGATGGCAGATAAATTAGAACATAATATACCTCCCTATATAGATAGATCTCCAGTGATTCTATATTGGTAACAGGAGCAGAAAGTAGTCCCTGAATAATTTTCAGTGTGGGAACTATATTGAAATGATTTTCAGTGTCTTAGCTATGACACTGTGACTGAGGGATGACTTTGGGTCTGCTGGAGCCCCAGTCTTTCTCCAACTGCCATTCCTCCTCACACAGAGTCACAGGTGCTTCCCTGGGATTATTTGCTAGAGGGGATTTCTCACTTAAGTGTTTGGGTCCACTCTCACATATTATCTTTACATTAGAGAATGTTTTGCATTGATGGCCATGAATTCAAAGCCTGGGGAGCTTATGAATTACATTTCTGAGCCCAGAACAAAAGGCCCAGCCACACTTGCAGACAAAGTAGCCAGATCCTTTATAGCCAAACCGGCCAGTTAACATACCCTTACAGTCATTTTGCTTCATCAGAACAGCACAAATAAAACATCCACATGTTCAACTGTAACCAAAGATACTTTTTAATTTTTTTTTTCAGTACAATTCTTCTGCAGTTTTTCTAAATAGATCATTTTTGGGACCATAAAAGGGCTCAGCAATGGCATGAATTCATTACAACGTTGGCACAGTTGGGGAGGAGATTTAGACTCAGACTTGCAGATATCTTAGCATGTAGCTGCTTTTTAACATTTACAAGGTCCCACTGACTTTCACATAAATAAGTTTTCGTAAAAGAAGTCCCTACTCCTTTATGCAACATGGTGTTTGGATTCTTGCAGTTTCACCAAAAATGTCTTAATCAAAATAAAATTCAACATACAAAACTTCTTATAATTCTCCTCTAAAAAGGAACAAGGAACAGCCCAGCACTAGTTATTGAAACAAATAAAAATCTAATGATATAAGGATGATGTAAAAGTAATAGTGACATGTATTGTATAAAGACTATTTAAAATGCAGATGAGGTAAATACATATAATATACAGGATATTTAAAAGCTTGCACTACTAATTCTGGGATGACAAACACTGCTTTCAGTGCCGTTAAGATTTCTAAAATAAATCAACTTAAAATATCACCTGTTCAACTACCAGTTATAGCTACTATTATCTGTCATATAAAGACATATTTTGAGCACTCTGAAAATGAACATTTTACTTAATTTACAGCCATTACCTAGGAATCTTGTCTATTACTTTATAGTTTCTAAATAAGAGATCAGAAAATTTCAGGCACATTTTGCTATGGAAATTCTAAGCTCAGTGATGGCTTAGGTTAAAGTTGTAGTCTGGGTGTACCAAATACTCAAGAAGTTAAAAAGTCTTAGGTAGAAACTGAAATTTAAACTATAAAAAGTTTAAATCTCCCTGTGAATGACTTAGGTTCTTTAGGTTCTTATAGAGACTGCAACATCACAATGACAAAAGGTTCTGTTCATCCTATACTAAAGAAAAAAGCCCTCAATTCAGTAAATTCAAAGATTGGTTTCTCAACTAGCTTATATTGGAGTAGTCTTTTAGATTCAAAACAAATCTCATTATTTCTGCAAGTTGGGAACAGGGTCCAGAGATTTTATCAGTGGAAGAAGGTGGGGGCAATGGTTTCACATAGCAATGTTGGATTATTCTAGGGCATTAGATCATATTTAGCTTGTCACACTATTTTAGACTAACTCTGGATGTAATAAAAAAAAAACTTTAAAGAAGGGATGAAATATAAAGATTGTGCTTATTATCTCTGAAAAAATATGGCACTTAATTCTGCCCTTTACTGAAGTAAACTGTGCAGAGGGAGGCAACTTTCAGAGTTTGATCTTCTAAAGGAAGAGAAATTCATCTGCCATTATGGGGTGGGATTACTGCTCTCAAAACCTGTGATCCTCGCAGCTAAGCAAAAATGTATGAGTTGTGCTTTTGTTTGCAGTGCTGCCACCCTTTTCTCCGAATGCCTTTACTTCTCTGGTTGCAATGTTACGTTATTGTAGAGGCAGCTTTGGTTTTTAAAGACAGAACTCTTCCTCGGTCTCACTAAATGTGCTGTGCTCCTTATCCAAAAGAGGCAGAACATTTTATTTCAAAGCATTATTTTTGTATAACATATCACTTTGGCTTATATTTTCCATGCACAACACTAACCATCAATGACATTTTAACAAGGAGGATTGTTCAGCCAACTTCTGAGATTAGCATTCACAAAACTGTGGGACAAAGCACTGCAGATTTGCCCAGCTTATCAAACAGGCCACCAGCTTTTATTATTTCAGGGAGAATCAAATTGGAAGTTGCTTCTTGAACTAATCAGGGCTGATTTGCTCTAAAGTTGCTTCCTGACTTAGATCTCAGGCAAGGAAATGCTGTAATCAGTTCCCAAGGGCCATCAGAGTTGTGATGGGATATTAAAGGAATGGTACACCATCTTTTAAGAGTTCCCTAATCTTGGCAGATTTTTTTGTTTAACTCAGTTAAACCTGAGCTTGTTGTATAGAAACAAAGATTAATTTTATGAGGTAGCTTTATATAAGAGATGAATTTACTCAAGGTAGCAGAACCGAATTTTGGAAAGAATATATTCAGGTTTCATCCAGAGGTTGTATAGCTTATTTATAAATATAGACTGGCAGAATTGTTCAAAACCAAACATTTACCACACATCACAACCCCCAACTTCATGAAAGAGAAAATGAGTCCCCCTGAGTGCCTCTGTTTGCATATTAGCCCATAGTATGGGCTCTGCCAAGTTACTCTCTGACTGACTGCTGCAGATGCTCTTTCTCAAGTATTCTGAGTGAGATCTTTAGTGCAAGTCTTTGGGGACAAACAATAGCACCTGTTCCTCACAAGATAGCAGCCCAGTTAGTCCATTCATGTATCTTTAATGAAGCTCTGGGGCAGATGGCAAGAAATGGCATCATCAACGACAGCACAGAGGAGACAAAAGGGGAAAGTGCCGATCCAACAATACGTTATTTTTACGAATGGGAAGAGACAGAGTCAGTGTTTCTTAGGCATCTGCTACCGTCTTGGTTTTCAGAAAGACCTGAGGAACATCTCAGCAATTAAAATTTCTGGGCATGTAGCCGATTTTATGAAGTACATCAATCAATGCCTCCTCCCAATTTTTCCCTCCCCTCAGTAAAATCAAAACCATCATCATCATCATCATAATAAAACTCTCATGAAAAGAAATTACCAAAATTTAAAGATTTTATTGGATTTTTTTGCATTCATTTTATATATTTAATAATTCTATGATTGGTGACACTTTTACATTCTCTTAATTTTTAATGCTTATTTATGCTTTTCAGTTGACCTATTCTGAAAATGGACACCTGTGAATATAATAATTCTGAGTGAAACAAATATTTATGTAAGAATAGTGTTTAATATGTGACAGAGGGAAGACCCATGGGAGGGAATGGTTACTATTCAGTATAGGCTTTTTCTGGCTCTATAACTCTCTTAAATGTAAACTCAAACTTACAGCCTAAATGCAACCTTTAATCAAAATTACATTGATTTATATAGACTAAAGACCTGGTCCTGGATTCAGAGTAGGAAGAACAGCAGATAGGCAGAATATGAAATAGTGATTCTCCCCACTTAAAAGATTGCTTTTATTTGAGAATTTAAACAGAATCTGTTTGCAAACAGCCAAGGGGATCCAAATCTACAGGATTACATTGGGGAGTAACAACTGTAGGATTTGATTATTATATGTTTTGAATTATTTTTAAGGCAGAATGGAGTGAAGTATTACTATAGGTATGTATGCACCGTGACTTGAACCATAGCACTCACTCTGATCTCTCCTGTGTCTTGTGAGATTGTGTTGGTGTCTTGTACCTTTGCAACCCCATGGAAATCCCCACATGTGTGTGTGGGATATTCCTTAAGATTTTAGCACCATTAGTTAGGAACTACTGAAAATGATTGTAAGTTGTACTGTACTGACTTTCTTCCAGTAGAATTTCTTCTGTCAGACAAAGCCTGTGGTTTTCTTTTGGTGTGCTCCTGTAGAGCCAGTGTGTACGAACACCACACAGCAAAACCAGCACCATTTTATCAGAGGTAAATGCCTGTTGTGGGCACATGGGGATCAACTCCAATCTGACCAAGTTTAGTTCATAACCTAAAACACACAGCCAGGCTTACCTCAGCTAAAATGAGAGAAATAGCTGCGCAAAGCTAGTTTCTTTCACGGCCCAGTGCCATAGCAGTAATTGCACAAAGACCTTTTTATTATAAGTTGATTTTCCTGAGGAATGGATTCAAAAAATACTGTAAAGTGTTTATTTTTTGCTTGACCTTTATTAACCTACATCTTAGGGCTTTCCCAAGAGAAGAGTTGTTGGTAAATTAACCCTCACAGACACACACAGTAGCATTTCTGCACTGCATCAATGGTTGTGAAAGTAATGGGGATATGACAAGAAAATTTGGCACTATTTAAACAATGTCATAGGTCAACATATGGGATTTGACCAAAAAAGTTTTTTAGGAATTAAATGAAAAAAAATTGCTTGAAGTGTACTTTAACTTTTTAATAGTATTTAATGCCACCGATTTATGTTAGGATGAGGGCAAAATTTCTTTTCTGCCCAAACCCCAAATTTCTTCCTACATTTACTAGCTTTGATATATAAACTGTTATATATTTTCTTAACAACTAATCATAAAAATCGCAGTCAAACCCTTGGGTACTTCTGGGGTTAAGACATGATGGATAAAAACTCTTTGCTATCTTATCCACTGTCTCTGAAACACAGGTAGTGTAAATTAAGGAACTAGGAAATGAACATGTAGATTTAACAAACATGATTCTATCACATCTCTGATTTTCTATATGTTGAATACAAAAGCTGGTATAAGGTGAAGAATTTCCTCTGGCTTGTTTGTGGTTTTTGATACATTCATTAAGGTCAAATTAAATTTGATATAGTAGGGTTTTTTTCTGAAATGGTCTTTAAATACAGCTCTATAATTACCAAGCTACATGATAGTGCATACAGCTATAAAACTGCTCAGATAGACAAGCAATTTATATGTTATTGTGAGGTGTGTGTGGCAGAGGATGTTAGTCTATTTGGGAGACAAATAAAGATGTTGGAGCCTTAAACTTTAAGAGTTGGGGTGTTGACTAGAAAACCATTTAGTAGTGTGGTGAGGTTTGGAAATAACATACCTGAGTTGTTGGTATATATGTGAACAATACAATGTTGTAAGATCTCAGAATTAAAATTATCCTAGGGTTACTAAAATTTGATCGTTGAAGTAGATACTGCAGTGTTGTCACCCTAAATGCTTGTCACTCTGCTGTCTGTGACTAAAGATGAGAAAACTTGTGAAAAATTCCTAGGTATATGAACCACTCTACTTTTTAAGAAAACCTATGGTATGTTTTGTACCTTTTTGCCTTGTACCAGGACAGGGAATTTTAGTTTAAAAAAAATAATAGAGAACCAGAAAGAAGCAGGAAAACGTGCAGTTCACTGAGACTGTTACACCTTTGACACCGAGGGAAAACAATGTTAGTGAGGGCTTTGATGTGATAATGTGAAGTTGGCAGGGATTGCATTAAGGCGAAGGTTCTTTGGGACTGTGTGAACACAAGAACACTATCAGTACTGGAGAAATACCTGTCAAGACAAATTTGTGCTATTTCTGATCAGAGGCTCTCTTCTGTTTAGCAGGTTCAGGGTCACATGCCTCCGCTCATGATCCCAATTTTTCCACACGACCAGCGGACGCTGGCAGCGGCTGCTGCAGCCCAGCAGGGATTTCTCTTCCCCCCAGGAATAACTTACAAACCAGGTAAGCTGATAGGGATGTGAAGCTGTTGCACATTTTAAGACATTAACTGTATCTTCTTGTGTGATCTGTCTCCTATAGATGATACACAGCAGGCATAGCTGGTTGGAAATTATGTGGAGCTTTTGCAATTCCACTTGAAAAAAACTTCTGGATTGAAGGAGGTGGATGGACTATTGGTTATTGAACATCATGATTTTCTTACCTTTATTTCCTACAAAATCATTTGCTTTAAATATATTGGCCCACTTAGCTAGCAATTTGCATCTGGTCTGCCCTGTGTTATTATACAAAAGCTACACGTCTTTAATTAACCCTGTTATCTTCAGTATATTTGTCTTTTGTGCCAAAATTCTCACTCTTTTGTTTGATTTCAATCTGGTTAATAAAAGGTTTCAGTAGCTCAATTCCAGTCATTATTCAGACTCATAACAGGTCACATAACCTTGCAGTGAAATATATTTTGAGATGATTTAGCAAATGTTATGATTTCTTTCTTTTTTCCTCCAAGTTTACAGGACTCCTGGGGAATTCAATTAGGGATATAATGGTTTGAAGCTACTTTCAGAGCCTCCTTGTAAACAGGGCTTTAAATGTTTAAAGACACTTTGCCAAAGGAATTCAATGTAGGAAGATAGTTAAGTAAATAAAAGTCAACCTTATTTTCATTTGTACATTCTTTATAAGTGACCTCAGTCCAGAAGCAGCAACCTTATTTTGCTCATTAATAGTATTCCCTGTCAAGCTGCCTTTAGCATATTAACCTGATAACTAGTAACTACGAAACATAAAGACCAGTTTCCTTTTTATTCATTAAATATGAAATGTACAAAGTAAAGCATTGATCCTGTTCCCACTGATGTTAGTGGTGATTTTGCTGTTGACTGCAAGAGGAACAGGGTCAAATCCAAAGTAAAGCCTCATAATAGATGATGTAAACAGCATGCTAATTAAAAGCCAGGTTGAACCTAAAATCCTTTCTAGCAAGTTTACTTAATAGTAGATGAAGTGAAGCCAAGCAGGATTTCAGCAAGTATTTCGGTTTGTTCCACTTCCTTCTGTCTCTTTAGCCTGGAGACATTCCTCTTAAAAACACTAGAATTTTTGTCCAGATATTATCTTATTTTCACTTATAAAAACCCCCAAAATTCTTTTCCAATTTGACAAACTGGTGCACTGGATGCAGGAAGCAGTTACTAGAGTTCTGAAAGGCAGAGAGCTCTAGATGGCACAGGATGATGGCTATTCACAGCAGCTGGGGACCAAACTGAAGAATATTTTGTCTACAAAGACAAAGAGTTGCCAGTTGTGAAAATTGTCTACAGCACCCTGGCTAATATCTTTCTTCTCACACACAAGAGAAAGCACATGCTTTCCTTGCTTTTCCTGTTTTAATCTGAGATGCTTTCTGTAAAGTGACTGCTAATGACTTAGCTGTTGGTTTTGCCTGAAAGGTGTTATGTTAAATCATGTTGTGTTAATTTTGCCTCTGTAGGCTTCTTGGTAAAATAATGACTTAGGAAGAAGAGTACCAGCAAGTTTTCCTGCACATGACCAAATTTCTGCACTTATTCTAAAGTGTTCTTTATAGTACCTATCTTAACACTTTATCAGGCTTCAGCTGTTCTAATTTGATCCTATTGACCTTCTAATAGGAGGGCTTTAGGGCATTTTTTAACTTGTCAGGATGCAGAAAGAGAGATGTATGACAAATGTTAGAAGAATAAAGTGCAGGAAGAAACCAAGGCCTAGATATCTTGGAACACAGCTAAGCTGTTTGCTGGTATGTTATTGGTTTATGTGCAGATGATGCCAGTAAAGAGCAGAAGTTACAATTATCTGATTATACCCAGTGGCTTTAAGGAAATGAGAATATTTATATCTTTAATATATTTATTAAATTCTACAGCATATGTGGTAAAGGTAGCTGGGCAGGTCAGTAGCTTCTGTCAGAGAGACATCGTGATTTAAAAAAATGCTGTAGCTACACTTGGTATTGATTAATTCCTATTTTTGGCACTCTCGGCACAGTAGTTAAAGAATTAATGAAACTGGAGATTAAGCTATACTCTTTCATAGAGAGGGTTCTTCAAAGTCATTTCTGAGGAATATTTATGAACTTGACTGCTACTACCTGTACTCTCCTACTTTTGCGAGAAATGAAACTTTCACCTCTAGAACTGTCAGTTTAAACTCATTCATACCTCTGAGGGAAGATAGGAGATGGATTAACCCCTCAGACACTCACCATTTCCTTTTAGCTTGCCAGTCTAGATTCTGTTTCATTTTACTGCAGTTTGATGTAGGCAAGACTGAGTTTTGACCCTGCCAGTTTTCCCTGACATTCAGAAAATGCAGCGAGAGGCATTTCAGTAATAGGAGCAGTGGGAACTAAGTACTTTTGAAACTGACTGTGCCATTTAGGGAATGTCAAATATTGTGTGCACAGTCACTTTGCTTTGCCTGCAGAATGGGCTAGATATAAGCCAGCTCCGAAGTGGAAGCGACGTATCAGTGTTAGTGCGACAGGACAGCCCAGATGACTCCTGCCTTGGTGTACAAGCAGGGGTATGATTATGTATGATTATGTACATGTCCATGCAGAAATGTCTTCATGGGCTAAGTGGGAACCAATTTCATGGCTGTTTAGTTCAATGCCAAGATAGCAGTTACCAAGTACTGCTGCAAATCTGCACGCAAACTCTATGCCTAGAAAAAATAAAATGATATTATTTAGCAAAATACACTAGTTCATTCCCTCAATTGAATGTCCTGTAGAAGAGAGGAGAATTTATTAGGTACTGAGACCCTTCCAGTACATAGCTTGGGTGCTCATGAACTTCTGAGCTCAGAAGATCATTATGAACAGAAACCCTAAGGACTTGCTGATATACAGCTATGATAAAGCCAGCCAGGAGAGAGTTTCCTACTGCCTGGCAGAATCTATAACACTGAGATGGCTGTAACCCTCCCCCTACCATGTTTTGGAGTTCTAGGAGGTGAAACAGGCCAAAGTTAGCAAGTGCTGATGACAAGTAATAATTACATTAGAAAAAAAATCCCCAAAGTCCCATGCTTCCTTATGTATCTCAAAGTCATGTAATATAATTTTCCGGCATGGTAAGTACTAATTGAGAAATCAGAGCTGCATAGACCACCTAATTAATTTTTTATACATATTTCAGTATTTATACTGTATACCGGATTAATTAAAACTTTAGGGCGCTGTGCATCTCAAATGACTGTTGTGACTATTGACCTGCAGGCATTTGACGAGCCTCGTAGAGTACCTGGTTGTGGGGGTTGCCACTTATTCCAGTGGGAAGCTGAGAGTGGCAGCTGTTAGGAAGCTAATACTTGCCCAGAGATGCTACGCGGTTAATAGAATTATTTTGCATTCTGAGTACAGCGAAGCAACTGCACTGGCTTTCTGACTGTGACCACTATACTTACTGCTTGGAACTGGTAGGTAACGTGGGTACCATTATACCTCCTCTCCCAGTGCAAATTTCCCTTCATTTAACCAACCACGTGCATCCAGGAAAACTTAGTGGGCTGGAGTATCTTTGATTAGCGTGTCCCCATTAGTGCCCTGGAACAAGAGGAGAAGAGAGTGAGTGGAATAAAGAGGAAGACAGTTTCCTCCTCCATCTTGAGGTGACTAAAGTATTACTTCCATCAAATTCTGTGGCTGAGAGGGAACAGGGAAGTAGGATGACGATGGAGTAAAGATATGAAGCAATGCTGGGCAGGAGCCAGACCGTACATTGAACTGAGCTCAAACAGACTATGGTTTGCTCAAAGCAGAGAGTGGGAGGGCTGGTCTCTATGCTGTCTGCATAATGACAGTCCATATGACTTGAAAATGTGTGATCACTTTTGCTTGATAATCTTCTGCAAATATTTTGTGTTATATAATTTCTTTACCACATCTGGAAAATATCTCTGAAAAAGATTTTTGAAAATAGAGATACTGAGTAGAGTAAAACTCTATTTAAAAAGGTTTGTTGAGTGATATACTGCAGTCTATTTTCAAAGCATTTTTTCATCTTTCATACAAGAACTGTATAAAGACCATGACTAGAATGGCTAAGAAACAACCTTTTTCTGCCTACCTAGATCATTTGGCTTTATACACAAAAATAATTTTTCAGAGATTTAGCTATGCTGCAATACAATGTGAAAATAGAGACTGTTTTTCTAGGCTGGTGGCAAAAATAATGAGAAAGAGAGCCAACATTTTGGCATAATTC
Organism: Manacus vitellinus; assembly: GCF_001715985.3. Lineage (NCBI taxonomy): Eukaryota > Metazoa > Chordata > Aves > Passeriformes > Pipridae > Manacus > Manacus vitellinus. The sequence goes on from NW_021940291.1 coordinate 4,067,292, forward strand.
GTTTTCTATGTGCACTGGAACAAATCACTCCTTTGAAATCAGTGAAAGTAGTAGTAGACAAAGCATGACAAACAAAAATGTCAGACTTATTGTCATTGGACTGGACCTCAGAACATTCCAATACTGTGAGATATTTGTCATCAAACAAATTAAACTCCTTGATTATGGTAGCTAATCCACATAACTAACACAATCTTAGATATGCTGGATTTCACTGATAATCCAGCATTGCAGTTTCCATTTGGAATAGGCGTTTCAGAAGTTTTTCCTAAAGCTGTAAGGGGGTTTAGATTATACATAGCTCAGTACTCTATTTTTGCTGTTCCTCTTGGCAGGTGAGAACAAAAAATGCACACCAAATCAACTGTGTGCTGAGTTGGCCGTGTATCTTTGCATGGCAGAGGTGCTGCATGAGTCTTGTTTCTAATGGAATTTCCCCAGGAATGAGTTAAAGCCTGTCACGTGTTCCCTGTTGAGTTTTACTGGTTGGAACAAGAAGTCTGTAACCTCAGGATCTGTTGTAGCAATCCATATGTGCCTCACTCCTAAATGCTGAGGTAAAAGCTGGATGTGGTAGTAGGCAATATCGTCAGGTGGGATTTTGCACGGAAATTTGCAAATTTCATAATTTTGCAAACATTACCCACAGACAGACAATTGAGGGGGAAACCGATTTTGCTGCAATATGTGAATGGTGATAAAGCAGAGTTGCAGCAAACCCTACTCAGAACAAAAGGCATAACTGAAGTAGTACCATTGGAGAGGGGAGATGGTCCAGTGTTCCCTTAGCCAGTTACTTCTATTAACATATTCCTCAATCCTAATGGATCTGTACAAGCAAAATATATACCCTGTGTGGGTGTACTGTGGGAGTACACAGTACATCTGTATCCTTGCTGTATCTTGACGGCACCCTGAAAAGAGATGCGCTTTTCTTGGTCAGTTCATTATGCCTGGAAGGGTAGGGCCCTGGAATGGGTGATCTCTTACAGCTCTTCCAACTCCATTTCTTCTCATCCTATGAGTACACATGGAGAGTGTGCAAGTGGCAGTTTGAGCTCCATGTGTGAAGTGACAGATTTTAAGTCACAATGCCAGAACAGGGAAAACATTGTCAAACCAAGAGCTTTGTAACTCAGATGAGGGGAGTCAGCTTATGTCTTACAATTGTGTTTTAGGAAAGACGGGTAATAAAGCAACACCTTCCCCCTACTGTGGGTCTCACACAAGCCAGACATCCTTCTTTCCTCACAGCTCACAAAGCCTTGATCTGGAAGGTAAGTCTATACGTCCTATAAATAAAGTCCACTAAGCTTCATCTCTTCATCCAAGACAAAAAGAAACATTTACATTATTTCTATGTAGAACAGCACAGCACAATTGCTCACTGCTTTTATTCATTTGGAAATGTTGCTCAACCTGACAAATGAAACAGAAGTCTGGCATACTTTTCCATGGCTTGTAAACACCAATTTATATATAAACAACAGCAGCCAAATGTAAATAGACAATCAGCACAGTGAGGAGATTGAACAGATCAGTTTGCAAAACATAACAGATTTTCTTCTTCCAGCATTCTTCTCACTCCTGTTTATCAAAGACCAGCACACACCAATACCTAAGGCAGACCTGTCTGAACATGTTCTGCTGCCTTTTGTACAAATTTAAAAGAATGGATCCTCATGCAAGCATTCCAAATTGAGAAACAAATTTGAAAAAAATTGCTACAATACATTGACTGATTTCTTGCCAGCTATGAAGAAGCTTCTTCATCCATTCTTGCACTGAGAAAATGAGAGGGGGAAATATGTACCTCTGTAATTAAAAATGAAAAGCAGAGCATTCCTTACATGTTCAGTTTGCTCAAGGGAGAAAGAAGTACCTTTGCTCTGCTTTTACTGCTTGGTGTCAGTGAAGTACTCCAGAGCTAAACAAGTATTAAATTTTCTTCTCAGCACAAAGATGCTGCTAACATACCAGGACTTAGCCATAATTTAACACATTAAAATGAGGGGGAAGAGGGACAGTATTGGATTTTAATGCAAGTAAATGGCATAACTATAAAATTATTTTTCCTGTAATAAAAGAAAGAACTGTAGCCAGCAGGTGAGCAAGAGAACACTACAGGGTGTGGTGAAGATACTATTAAATTAACTGTGAAGCCAAAAACTCTGTGTGTATGCGCGTGTGTGCTTGTGGGTATAAAATATCTGGCTATTTCAAACCATAGGAGCATGACAGCTGTGAAAAAGGAGTGCCGCAGGGAATTCTTTTAGAGTTTGATTTTTTTTAAAATATGTTTGACATGGAAAATGTTTTAGTACAAATAAAGCAACTGGTATTGAACTTAAAAAGTGTATGTGGAGGGGGAGGGAGAAAGAAGAGATTGCTGTGTGGAACAGGAATGAATAATTCATGATATTTAAAGAAAGAATGCCTCCGAAATGTTCTGCAAGGCAGTCCATGCTGATAAGTCGGATGGTTATTTTCCCCCCCATTTAAAGCATCATTAATTCAACATCTTTGTGATTTTTTTAAAAAACCTTGTAAGATATTTCTCAAAGAAACATTATTTAACTTAGATTAGGATCTTATTTATTCAGATAATTTAATATAAATATCAAAGACATGAGTGGAATTATTTAACCATAAAGAGGCAGCTTTAGCACTTTTAGAAAATAATCTAGGGGGTTTTGTTGCCTTTTTTTTTTTTTTAAGGAAAAAAAAATCCACCGACATCATTGCAAACTAAAATCAACCTCATGGAATGGGGAAAATAAGAGGAGATATTTTGAACATTACTCCATAGGACACCAGTACAATATAGTGTTAGTGAATGTATTGTAGCAGAGCTCCATACGCAATCAGAATCCAATTGTTACTGGACTGTGTACAAGCACATACTGTGCTCAATGGCCTGATGAGGTATTATGGATATGATGCAAAGAGACCTTGTGGATTAGACATGTACAATTTATTAAAAAAGTGAAGCAACCGAACATTTTAACTGAGCTGAATACAATAGAACTTCAGGTGGTAAGAAAGGAGAGTTCTGAGGAATCCAGTGACTGCAAAGATTTTAGCTATTGTTATTTATTTAAGGGGGTTGACACAAAAAAAATCTAGTTCTTGGAATGCCCTAATTAAATTATATTGGATTTCTGTATTTTCTCTCATTGCTACATTCTGCTTTCAGCATGGAAGAGTTTGTGTAAAGTAGACTGATTATTGTAAGTCTCAAAAATGTACAGAGGAGCAGCCTGTTAAAATGTAGCCTACAAACTGTATATAACGCTGACTTTAAATAAGTAGCTTGAGCCAAAGTGATATTCCATTAAATCATATTTACTGTGTAACTTATCCATCACTATATTCATTTTTATATTTCAGATTGCACTGCTAAATTATTTCAGCCTTCCTTAACTCCTTACATCAACTAAGAGTCCCAAAGGCACTGAGTGATGCATAAGTGTGGGAACACTTATAGATGCTATAAGACACAGTGTTGCAATGCTTAATCTGGAACAACAGTATCTCTTATTTTGTGGAGTATTTGTTGTCCCCTAAATGCAGATGGCACACATTTTCAGTTTCTAGTGAACAGAACACACAAACTTTAGTACCCTAATCTCCATGTAACTGAGCAACTGTCTAATCTACCAACTTCAGTAGTTCCCCAGATCTCAGAGAAAGTTAAAATTGTATTTCCAGCTATTTTAAAAAGTGATTTAGTTTTTTTTTTCTCTATGACTACCTTAAAGAGTTGTCCCAAGACAGGGAACCCCAAAGGAAAACAAGAAACGTCAACCTGTGTTGAGCCAACTGGGTAGCTTTCACAGAAGCCACTCGACACTAAAAAGAAATCACCCTTCATTAAACTGGACAGAAAATTCTTGGGTGATAACAAATTTCTTTTGTTTTAAGATACATGTGGTGAAAATAATTTTTTTTTCCTCTGGGAGCCACTAGGGTTTCCTGGAGTATCTTATCTGTATGTCTGTGGCTCTAAGGCCCATTTTGTGCCCAGGTTTACACACTTGATTTGAACATTTGCTTTTGAAAATCACGAGCATCGTATTTATGTTTTGCCAGTTTGCCTACCAGCTATCTGCTAACAAAAAAAGTTCCAAGGGAGCATGGCAAGTCTGTGCCCAGTGAAGCCTTTTGTTTTTGCAGATGTTTAGGCTTAAAGGAGTGCTGTGGAGCACAGGCAATCCTAGGTCCTTGTTTGCACTTGTCTGTTGCTATTCTCTGCTCATTGTCTGAACCTGCACGCATTGTTCTCCCGACAGGTGATAACTACCCTGTGCAGTTCATTCCATCAACAATGGCAGCTGCTGCTGCTTCTGGACTCAGCCCTTTACAGCTCCAGGTACGTGCCAGAACAAAAAAATGTGGGATCGAAGCCAACATTTTAGGGGAAAACTGCTAACCAGCTGTATGCTAAATAATAGTCTGAATGTTAAATAATTTTTGAGCACAGCCCAGGAGGATTAACACCTTATGTACTTACAGTACAGCAAATAGAATAATGTGCAGCCAACCTTGATACTGTGAGTGAAAGACATTGTTCTGTGTGTTTTGTATTGGCAGTTAATGGTATTTTTTTATTTATATGACCAGTTGATGGGAGACAAGTTCAAAGATCATTTTGTACTTTATTTTCATGTGGTCTCTCCCCTGTAACTGCAATGTACTACCTTTAATTGAAGCAGTCAGCGTATCCAAACAAAAGTATGTTATTGTGGTTTTTTTTCCTTTTCTTCTTTTTTCTTTTTTTTTTTTTTCAAACAGTGTGGTGTTGACAATACAATAAATTGCAAACTCTTTTAGCTACTGTATTTAGGTAATCTCAACCTTTCTGTGCATTAAGCTGGTCAGATGCCAAGCATGGTTAGGAGCCTTAGTTTGGCCATTTATTTATTTTTGGCATATACAGAGTGAAATGTTGTGAAAGAAAGATTTATGTGCCATATTATTAGCTAGATTCTTGTGGCAAGAAGTTTTTAATTTCACAAGAAAAGACACAACAATGTCATAAATAATGGAGAAACAGTCAAAAGCTTTCAGAGTTAAAATGTGTGGAAAGAAAGTGACAGTGAACATGAGAGGAAAGGCCATTAAAGATGCATGTAACTATTTGCAAGTAAACCTTTGAAACCCCTATTTGAGTTAGGCTAGAGTCAGGTTCAGAAGCGAAGTAGGAATAAATTGTGCCTAGAGTAGCAAAATATTGCCATGTTAATATCCAAATATCTACTTTGCTTACCTTTCTGTAACTATATAGTTTTCCAGAGGGACCAAAGCAAATTAAAAACCCTCTCGTCTTTACCCTATGCTGATATTCTTGCCAAATTAACTTAGGATAAGTGAGAATGGCAGCAGAATTCGCTGTTCATTGATGGTCCAGAGCTGGCAAAAAAGACCTCTTGAGCTTAGGTCTGGCCTAATGTACAATCAAAATTTGTCAGAACACCCTGAGTCTGCAGGCAAAGATCTCCAAAAAATGCTTTTGGGACATGATAATGTAATGTTAAGACTGTACCTTGGGCAGGCTTCAAACCGAAGGAAAGTTTCTCAAAAGGAAAAATAGCAAGCAGGTATCCTTTGAAAGTCTGTATTTGACTATTTATTGAAATGAAAGTCTCATTAGCTTTAGTAGAGAAAATACTGCAGAAATCAGCTTTGTGAATAGAGAGAGACTATTTTTGCTGCTTTGAAATGCACTAAAACAAATACTGTGCCTACACAAGGCTGTAAGGCAGGAAAGCATGAAAACTGTTCAACTGTCAAAGAAACAGGATCTAAACGACAGACATTTTGATTCTTTCCTTTTACAGGATCCATTTGTAACTTGACCCACATATTTATACGTTAGACTTGATCTGAACCTACAGCAATAGTACAATTTCAATAATTTGTGGAAATGATAAACTGAGTTGTTAAACTTGATGAGAACAATTAGAGAGAAAACAACCGGCCAAGAAAGCGGTGCTAGTAAATTCAGAAACATTCAGGCTCGAGGGGCCTGAATTTCCATTTTGATATATTTGTTGTAAAAAACTTCTTTTTTCTTTTGTTTGTTTCCCCCCCCTTTTCTATTTTGTTTGAATTTCACCTCTAGGGGATTTCACAACCTTTAAGGTTTCATGGTTATAAGAACTTAAGTGATATAGTACTTAACCTAAGGTTGATGCCTGCTCATCAGATTGTCAAATTGTCAGAAATCAAATTTTATTTACTCCTACTATTAATATTCTATTAATATTCTCTTTGTGTCAGTTCTCTAAGTGTTCCCTAAATGACTACTTATTTGGGTGTGTTTGTTGGAGGGAATTTGTTGTTATACCTGATGCGTCATAAAGACTGTTAGAGGTGTAGAATTTCAGCTGATTTTTCCATCTTTGCTTCCCTTCCCCCTTCTTTCTCCGTTCTGCTTCCTTTCTTCCATGCACCCCACCCACTTATTTATTTACATGAATGCTGTGGCCATGGTATCTGAGTATTTCCCAAGTGCTTAAAAATACTGATCACAAAACTAATCTCTGTTCCTTTCAGCCAGTGGGAGAAATAGCTTTCATTTGCAGGTTTGGTTTTGTTTCTACATGTGAGTGTGTGTCTAATATACATGTTTGGAGAACTTGGGGAGGGAAAGCTATGTCAAGTCAAAGAGCTTTGCAGTAACTCTAATATTTCAATTTACCAGGGCATTATTATTAGTTCCAAAATTATGTTCCATAATCTGTATGCAGCTGCAGTGGACATTCTGTCAGCTTCAAGCTTGTAATCCCTCCTTTTTTCCACTTATGGGGTTTTTTTTGGGATGATCATACTCCAGGTGGGGGCTAGTAGCAAATTTGTGTTCTCATCTTCCTGTGTGATAGGGCAACTTCTATGCAAGCTCTGAATCTAACAGCACAGAGAACCATTTACTCCCAGGTACATCATGTAACAATAGCAATTATTCCCCAGGTTATGTTTCTCCAGAGGGCAAGTTGTAATTAATGATTTGCCCATCTTACTCAAGCTCTTTAGCACATTGTTATCAAAATGTACTTTCTCTGAATTCTATATTTGGGTTCACCAGGGAGCTATGTATCTCCGTGAGTTTAAAAAAAGACTTTACTGAAATCATATACAGGAGTTCCTCAAGTAACTAGTTTCACTCATAAGTGCAACATTAAAAAAAATAAAATAGAAAAAAAAGTTCTCCTTCAGCAACAGATTGGTTTGACCCATCTGCCCTTTAGATTTTTGCATCACATTAATCAGCTCATGGTAAATACCATTAATACTCAGTTGCAGCTTTGAGTATCCTGAAATAAAATAGTAACTACCACACATTTTTATGACAGTCCATGTTCCCAAACTGGTGGCTTGCTCGGCTTTGGGTGACTATCAGATAGCTTCTTTTAATCTGTATACTGCTCTCATGAAGGTGTCATTGAAGGTGTTGTTGACAAAAAAGGCTTAAAACTCTGTGTCCCACACTTCCCATTGCTGTCTCAGCCACATCTCACCAGTTTCCTCAACAACTCAGCCAAAGATTTAAATAATATACCTGGTAGGATTAAGCCTTGTTAGGATTCTTGGTATGAGGAAGGATTTTGCTGATGCAAGAACAGTTCTTTAAGTACAGTCTAATCAGAAAAACCAAACTATTTCTGTTTGCCCCTCCAGCTTCAAACAGCTGTGAATGAATCTGGTCAAATCAAACTTCTGCTAGTTTACAGATATATTACCAAATACGCCTGTAGCATGTGTGCATAGTGGTGTGCGAAACAGTTCTGATGCATTTGTGTAACAAAAGAATGTTGCTTTAATTAATCAGTGTGAGCTGTAAAACCTGTCAGTAATTTTTCTTTTGCTTCTCTTTACACATACCTTTTCTGGAGCTTCTCTCCTTTCCCGTTTCCCTGAATCTTTTCCACAGTTGTCAGATGTTTGCACTAATATTAACTGATGCTAAATATGCAGTCTTGCTAAATGAGTGAACTTGATCATGAAATGGGATTTCCCAGATCCCATGTTGCTGGCAGCAGTAACTTAGTTACTGGGAAGTCATAGTGCTGGCAGAGGTGGCACCTATATCCTTACTTTCAAGGTATGTTACTATATGCTCTTTATTGTTTAAAAAGAATCTGCCTTCATTCTTACATATTTCTACAAAACTGTCTCTGTGGTAAATAAGGAAATGTCGCAACTCTCTCAACCACGACTGATAAACTGTTGATAGAAATGGAAGCACTACAATGATGCTAACTGGAGTTATTCCTAAACAAAGTGAGCTCTGGGAAAAAAAAAAGCAAAACAAAAAAGCTTTCGTTCATAACTCTTTCCCCAAACTATTTGTGTAATTTGTCCTTCAAAATTTATCGCTTATAACACTAATGAACCTTGGCAAGTCTTAACTATAGTCGCAGCTGTGTTCTTGAAACCTGAAGTTTTTATAACCCGTTTAAAAAAAAAAAAATTAACTAAACACATATTTCTCTATTTCTTTTCTGCCCTCCCATCTCATCCTGCTCCTCAATATTCTCTTCTAATTGCAGACAAATATTATGACCTTTTTTTTAATACTGCTGGGTGCAGATCCGGTGTACTGCTGAAGCATTGCACAGCCTGCCTCAGGGGCACAATATTAGTAGAGGGAAGGCCAAAGAATGCTATTTTTAGTTGAACAGTTCAGCAGATGGAGGCATGAATACTCATATATCTGAAGGTTGAGGGGTTTGAACCATTAATTTTGATAATGTATTTAACCCTGGGAACAATCAGAAACTGTAACTCCAAGGTTACAATGCTTTTGACCTTTAGAGGACAGAGGGCACTTGGTACAGTAAACAATATATTACATTTCTACTTATTCCAATTCTCTCACACATATAAATTTCAGGACATAGTTGACATTTGCTTTCCTCAGCTATTTTAGTGCTGGTCCTTAAAGTAAGTCAAGAAGAATGTGCAGGAAAGAGGCCAATGTAATGCGACAGTCATGTAAATATGGCCTTTAAATAGCTAAGTTGTTAAATGTGGCCCTTTATGAAGAAATATTATTCTCAGGAACTAGAATCTGGGTGACTTATTATTTCAATGAAAAGGTTGTTTTAGTGGACTGCTGCTCTTACGGAGTTTCCTCTGTATGTTGTAACCTTACCACAATTTTTCAGTGGGGCTAATATGATATGATAGTGATAGCTCACACTGGAGGTGATTTGGTCCCACTCTGGTACCACATCATGCAAAGTGATGTACCTGCCTTATGTCTTATTAAATGATGCATGCTCCTCTTCAACAAATATAGCAGTTAAATATCACGCAGCTTAAGTATTTCTAATTAAAATATCTCCATGTGTCAGCATATTGGTAATGTATTATTTTAATCCATTTATTTTGTTTATGAAACAGTGACATATGTTTAGATTGTGAAATATATGAGCCTTAAAAATCACTTTATTGAAGAAAATTAATTTCTACAATGCTGTCTCAGTAATGTGTTCACTCACCCAGTCAGTCACTGGCAGGGCTGCCAGTCTTAATGTTGGTTAGACACAGTTTAACAGTTTTATCTGACATAACACTCTCGGATGTAGGCAATAATAATTTTTTGAAATGCAAAAACCATGGGGTTTTCCTTTTTCTTTCTTTTATTTTTTTTTTTAACACGATAAAGGATGAGGATTGGGTAAATGTGAAAGAGAATTGGTTAGACCAATCAAAATTAAAAACAGCTAGTTACCTTTTCAAAGTTAAGACAGTGTAATTTGTTTGTCAGCGGGTAGATGTTTGGGTCAGCACTATGAGTGAGTGACTGTCAGCGGGAATTCCTACAAGACAAGTAATTTCCCTCAATGAATTACTGACAGATTGCTCACTTCTTCGAATCACTAGAGAAAACAAACTTAATATTGTTACAGGCAGAGTTTCTGTCTTCATTAGCCTTATAGAATGATTTTATCTAGCATTCAAAGACTACTGAGCTCTAGGTGGACATATTTTAACAGAATGTTCCTTATTATGATACAGTGAATAGTGGCCTAAATTAAGGGGATGGTGTGTGCAAATTTCAAGATATGGAAGTAGTAAATTAAATATTTTGGTCCTTTTCTTATGTAGAAATTTAAGTTGTAGTAGAGAAAGAAAAGAGGTCGAAAGAAGATTTTATTAGGGCTCTGAGAGACCAAGCATGTCCTTTAATGAAAATAAAATTAAAAATATGCCAACCTTGCAATACTTAGGAAAATTTAATTAAAATCAATGAAATAGTTATACTTGTGCCTTTCCCTACTTGAACGTTTATGTCTCTGTACGTAATATCTATATTATCAAGTTGAATTATATTAGTGGCAGTATCAATGAAAATGATGTCATTGAGTCAATATTTTACCATATGACCTCCTTTCTTTGCAGAATTTCTTGATACTTTTTCTTCTCCTACTCCTTCTCATCTTCAGCCCTGAATTATCTGGCAAAGTGATTTTCCTCAGGAAAGGACAGCCCATCAAAATTGAGACTTTTTGCAGAAGAGTATCAATTGTGAGGAAATTTTGCCCAGGAGGATTTTCCTAGCTCCCCCAGTAATGTCATCCCCAATTAAAATGAGAGGAAATCTCCCTATTCTCTTCAAGCTGGTAAAAATGGACAGATAGACAAACAAACAAAGCCCTTAGCTAGAGTAATCAGCCTGGCACAGCAGCACTGCAGCTGCAAGAGGCTTTCTGCACCCATTTAATGCTCTGGACCTCCAAAACCGCTTTAAACAGCATGTCTTTGTTACGCTCATTCTTGCTTAATGGAACAGTGCCACATTATTTATTAAAAAAATGTATAGGAATGTTTAAGAAAGAGACTGTTTCTATAATCTGAAGCAGTTCTAGTACTTGTCTTGGTGGTGGCAAGCCTAAGTCCATTCCTGGGCTGGTGTTTGCACCATTTGCAGGAAGATCACTAACCACCAGACTGGCACAGCTCTCTCTTTCCATTCCTTTCAGATGCCCAAGCCCTCCTCCACCTTGGGAAGTACTCCTGTCCTGCTCCTGCTGTCCTCTCCCAAAAGGGAAGACTTTTCAATCTGGCAGCTAGGGATCAGGCTCCTGGCATGATTCCCACCTTTTGCACCTTTAGATCTTACCGAGCAGGACAGCTGCCTTGCAGGCCCATATGCTCTTTTCCAGGGAGAATTTACCATTAAGATCATAAATGGCACAGGCATCAACTCACTTATCAGGAAACTTGTATGTTTAAAAGGATATCATCCTTATAGCCTGGATTGCAGGAGGTTTCCTGCATCTCTTCAGTCTATATCAAGGCAAAAGCCAGAGCCCCAAGTGACTGGAAGAGGCTGAGCCCCCAGCATCAACAAGATGTTCTTGCTGCCTTAACCACTGGCTGCCCCTCGCTGAAAGCCCAGGCTCTATTTTAAAATCATTGTGCTTTGCAAAGCTCCCTCCCTGGGGTATGTATTCACTCAGAAGCCAGTAAGAAGCAAATAAATTACTGCTGCATTTACTGACAGAGCACCAGAGGCACCAGTACTACAGAGTGCCGTCAGGGGACGAGCACGTTTTTTAAAGCTCTTTTAAAACTGTGGCATCCCTTTGGGGAATAGGCTGACTGTGAGGCATACTCTGAGCTGGTAGTTGGATTCCTTCAAGCTTTCTAGAAATGTGTATGGTGTATGCCTTACAGGAATTAGCTGCAAGTGAATATGTTTCTGGAATTTTATTATACTTTTGATAACCATTAACCAAGCTGCTTAATTTGACTACAAATTACAAACATGAAGGATTTTTTCCTGTGAAGGTGTTAATGTATTTGGTTGTTTAGGAACTTATCAGGAATCTGATTAAAAACAAAAATGTCTTTTAAGTCAGGTCTTTACATGAAGGAAAATAATACAATTCAGTATCATCATTCCTTCCTGACTAATTGCTACAGAAAAAATAAAACTTAATAACTCACTTTTCATCTGAACTAAAAGTTCTAAGAACAAAGGTGGTTAGGTTAGAGCTTCTAGGTGCAGACAAACACACACACATGCTCAAAGGAAGCAGAAGAATTCTCTTAAAGATGCATGAACTGGAAAGATATCCTCACCTGCCTCATTTCCGAGGGTCTTTGATTATAAGACCATATACTCTCCCATTGACCCAGTTCAGAAAAAATGGGAAATTCATAGGAGATGAGACAAAACTCATCAAACTGGTGTGTAGATGTTGCGATCACCAAGTAGAAGAGATTGTATGGATGATAAAATAGGAATGGTATGGCCTCCAACACTCTGCTTGTCTAAAGTGTGTTTGGTCTGTGATGCTTTTAGAATCCATATGATTGAGAAATTAGAAAAGTGTCCTAAATAGAAAATATGGGAATCATCTGTCTGTTCTTAAGACTCAGCATGCAGGCTACATATGGCTGGAGGCACACCAGAAGGCTTGCATGGCAGTCCTGAAAAAAAGACTGGAGGGAGGATCATATTAAGGTGTACAAGAAGAAAACACATGATGCTTGAGTGTTAGTATTGAGGGATTATTTGAAACTTAATGGAATCATTCACAAAATCTTTTGAAGTCATTATAATAGGGCATGTATTTTGGTGTTGTGCATGAATTATGGCAAGTAGCTAAACACAAAAAATGAAGAAGTATTTCAGCTGTAGCAATAGTGAGGGTGTGCTCTCAGGTCCACTGGCATTTTTGGAAGTGAAAAATCAAAGAGGTAAAGTCCTTTCAAAAAACTTGAATAATTCGTCCAACACACTAGAAACAGAACGAGTCACTGGATTTAACTAATTTACAGCATTATTAAATAAGACTTCTGTGAACTATCCACAGTAATTCATCCAGTACAGGCCGTTTCTTCTGCTTCAGTCTTCTACGCTTAGGGGAGGGCTAAGATCAGACCTCATAGCCCATTTAACCAGGTCCCAGCACCCAGCACTGTTGCTGAAGCATCATCACACCCACTGCAGTTCAGAAAGCATGGCAATCTTATGCCCAATTCACATTTTCTTGTGAATTGTGATGAAATACATCAGCTTCCCATGAATTTATAACAGTAAGTTCCCAGTTACCTGGTTTTGAGGTGCAAATGTGAAATTTTTTTAGATGTAATTTTTATAAGTCCATTTGAATATGTTTTGCATAATTTTGTGTATATTTCCTTCAAGGACATTATTTAATTTTCCTTGAAGGTGCATGAAAGTTCAAAATACACCATAAAAGATCAGTGTGAGTGATCTGCTAAGCAACCTGCAAAGCACAATTATTTCTAATGCTGTAAAATACCTGTAAGCTGGTCTTGTTTTCTGCTTCACAAAGAAAACATTTCACTGTTTTCTGCATTTAAATATACATTTTAACTATGTTGACTTATCAGGTAACACAGCAGGCTGAACAGGGACAAACCATTTTTAATGATATGTTAATTGAATGGGATGCTAGAGATGCACCTGAGTGACTTTTTTTCCCAGATGTGCCCCAGCTGACTGATAAAGCTTCTCCTGATCAGTAGAGCCAGTATATATTTATTATAGCCCTGTCTTCTGTCCATTTTTGCTAGTGAAAATTATAGAATGGCTGTGAGCTACCACATGAACTGTGTCTCTTATAAAAGTAAGAAAATATTGCAGTTTCAAATCCCAAGCAGCACTTTCAAATATTCAGCTCTTAAATGTAGGGTTGTCTTGGCATCTTCTCTTCCAAGATGGGGATTCAGATGTGGGAATTGAGAGAGGTAGTTTAAATGGGACTCTCCTTTTTTCTGACCTGCACCCATTTATTACTAGGATGGGATCTCATTATTCTGTTATGGGAGCATGTATAAATTTAATTGTAGTGCTTTTGCTTCTCGGTGTGCTTAGCAGTGGTGAGTGTTCAATTTTCTTGTTCTGTATCTGTGCAGTTCTACACAGGGAAACGTTAGACAATTTCTCCATCTGGCTGGTTGGAGAGTGAATGAACCCACCAACTTAAGCCAGATTTAAAAATATATTTCTAGGGAAGATTTTTTGCCATTTATTTTTTCCATGTCCTGGTTTCCTTTTTTCTTACTTTTGCCTTGGTTTTCCTCTCTGCTGCCTGGTTGACAGACCTAGAAGGTGTACACTAGAAGCAGCAATTGCACAACCATCTTCTGTCCTGAATTGATTTAATCCCCTATAGGATTAGAAGAATAATTATGTTTTTAGACCCCTTCAGCTAAGATTGTCTACATTACTGGCAATCATACCAGTGATATGGACATGTGCTTACCAGGAAACACATTCACCAACTCATTTCACACAGCTCAACAAGCAGCTACTCATAATTGCTTGTAATCCTGCTGACATGAGACTGAATGAAACTCCTGACTTCTCTCACAAAGCCTATCTATATGTGAACATTTTTTAAAATAAATATCTGAAATTCTGAAATGCAAAATTTGATAAGCTTTGATAGCTATCATCCCTTCAGCAAACTTACTGTAATTAATTGCTTCTCAATCATATAATTTTATTTCCCTTATCACAGCGGTCCTTTTTAAACAGTTTCTTCTTTTTACACTAGCTTTAGTGTAGAACACATTTCTACAGATAAAGTACGTGAAACTGTCTGAATTTGTTAGTTAACTGCTTTTCATATAGACTTCTCACATTTATTGTTAAAAATATTTTATATTAACAATAAGGAATAAAACCCAGATTTTTTTTGAAAAGCTTCTAAAAAAATACCAGAATACATTTTAAATTCTTTCTATGAATAATTTGATTTACAGTGTCATCAGAGAAGGTATTATAATAGCATTAAGTGAATGAAAAAACCTGAACTATGATGCAACCATCTGGTTATATTTTCATATTTTCCTGATAGATCTGTTTATATTTTTAGTTTAAAAAAAAATACTGCTTATTAACTTTCCTTGGATGCAAGAGACGGAGTTTAAAACACTAGAACCTTTGTTTGCAGGTATCTTTGGAGCTATGCTATCTTGTCCTTGTTTCTTTTCCTAAGTGAGCTTGTTAGTCTGGTAACTTTGGTGCTATCCACAATTTTTATGAGTTAGAATTTATGCCATGAAAATGACAATAGCAAGTTCTAATAGAAAAATCCTGTACAGATTCAACTTTAACATTTCTCATTTTTTCTTTCCATTATCCACTGGAAACTAGAAATTATTTTTCAAGCAAATGCAGTTGTCCTTTGCTGTGACTGACTTTCTACCAAAGGTATTTAGGCATACTTACCTGTCTCCTTCCATATCAAAAACATGATTGTTTTTGGCAAACAGAGCTTGTCACAGTTATTTTGTAAAATCATAAAAAATGTTAAAGTTTTTTTTTGCAAGTAACTAAGATGTGTAGAACAACATATAACCTGGGAGAACCACAAAGATAAGGCTATTGTGTTCTTTCCTGTGCATGGTAAATAACAGGAGAATTGTGATCAAAAAGTAGTGTATCGGTAATCTGACAGCATTAAATGAAGGAATGCAAACCTTTGTGCTTAAGAGAAAGATTTTACTGATGTTTCTGCTATCCTCCTGCAGAGGGAATAGCTATAGATATTTGATGAAGATTTTAGAATCTTTTTTTACTTGATATTTACAATATTTTATTAAAATAGCAATTTTATTAATGCTCACGTTTTATCTGTACTAGAAATACTTTATGGTTGTATTCAGGTATACCTAGTTCAGATGCTGTAGTAATGCAGCAGCAGTGTATCCATTTCATGAGGAGCACAGAGAAAATGTTGACTTGCTCAGGTTCACAGAGGGTGGGTGAGTTTAAATGGAAAGTCTGAGAGATGATACCTCCTTTCTGGGTACAGGTGCTGACCCTGTGTGGAGGAGGGACGCAGAAGTGTTTGGTCCCTCCTACCTTCTGTGCTCCTGTTTCCTGGCACAGAGAGGTGTACCATGTCCCCAGGCTGGCCAGAGAATAGGATAAGCTGGGAGGTTACAGAATGCTCCTGCTCTGTAAGTGCAGAGCAAGACTGCAAGTTTAACAGCCTCTCATTAGGTCCTTCTTTGAGGAAAAAATACAGCGAAAAAAAGGCACTCTCAGTTTGGGCTTTGATCTTGCTTTCATAAACAACTCAAAACATTTGCATGGGAACAGGCAACTATTCCATTATTGTCGCTAGCAAAAATTCGAGAGAATAGATACACAAAGTGGAAGAGATGAGAACAGTTAGCACTCCTTTATTCCCTGTCAGAACTTAATCTAGATCAACTAAAAATGTTTGCTGTTTTTGTCATGCCTCAAGATAAAATGTCAGTGTTTACATACTCGTATCTTTTAGACAAAAGATACTTATTGTTTTTGAGTTCCTGAGTTACTATCTATAGGAAATTATAAATATGTAAGAGATACCTAGGTTTATCTTATTTTTAAGTTCTGGGTTTTTTTTTTTTTTTTTTTTTTTTTTTTTTTTTTTTTTTTTAAAGAGCATTTACTATAAACACAGCAAGCACTTTTTGTTACACTCTTCTGTGCTTTTCCTTATTTTGTACTTTTCTCACACCATAAGGAATCAAACCAGAGTAAAGTTAGTAAGATGAGATGCTTATGTGTTATGGTCTGTTCCCCCATTAGGAGAAAAAATGCTAAGCATATATTGTGTAGAAAGGGGTTTTTTATTGTTTTGTTGTTTTTTTTTTTTTTTAATGATCGTCATATTTTCTAGATTTTCAGTCTGGAGAGCAAACGATCAAACTCCAGTTTTGGGGTTCCAAACATTTTGTGTCAATTTTTTTGCCTGTTCAGGGTTTTTTAGTGATATGTATACTGAGCTGTGCAAACTGCAGTGTTTCATTCCCACCCTCCTTCAATTCCCTGCTTCGTGTGGCAGTCTCAGTGTATTCAGCAGGTTGTACGCCAGCAGATGAAACAGATGTTTAGGCCATACTGGAGTGGAGCGGCATGCTGCATCAGGACCTGGATATTCCTCTTGACATCTGGATGCTGCTGGGCTGGGAAGCCTGCCTTAGGCCGGGAGGCTGTAGGAGCCTTGTGGCAGTAAACATGGGGTCCTTGCTGCTCTTTAAGCGATTAGTGCACTGAAGCAGCAATAATGCTGAATTATCGCTTGGTTGCGTTCTTCTAAGGAATCTTGGGACAAAGCGATAGTCAAGGAGGAGTATTTACAGTAAAGTCATGTTCAGAAAGACAAGACTAATTACCATGTGTTAAAAAGCTTTCTTTCAACTAATTTAATAGTAAAATTATTATGAATACTTCAGGAAACTTTTTACAAGGCAACAAACAAATAGCTTACACAAATCCCTTCCATTTTCCTTTAAAATCATTACGATGGAAAAAAGACAACTTCAGTTACTTTCCAATTTCATGCTCTAGTCAAGTTGTATGGAACAGACAGCAAAATGTGACTGAATACATAAAATTGAAGGTATACTAATGTTCATGCCTACTAGAGACAAAAATGTGAACTTCTAATAGCTGCAGGAAAGAATATTAGGTATGGAAGCTGTCTGACTTATGCATTGATTCTTTATAGTTTCACTTTATCAAGTAGAAAATTCTGCTGTATGTGCTGATACAGCCTAAATAGTCTGCTGCAGCACTTTCCTTTATGGTGTGTGTTATTTAAACACAATAGATGTGGTATATTGCATGGAAATAGGTGCTTAATGTTTTGTGATTACTAGCTGTTGGATAAAATAGCATTTAGCATGATTCCCCCCTCCCACCCCCAATGTATTTTTATTGTTAAGACCAATGTGTTTAAATGAGGGCCCTCCCAAGCAGATTACAGCTTTTTTGGAGAGCATGAAGTAATATTTTGAAGAAGACCAGTTTGTTGCTCTCATTTAACCTCCGGTATTCTGAAGGGGTTATATTTAATTAACACTGGCTAAAGGGCCTGACCTGAGAGGCAACCAAAAGTGATTGAACTTCATTTTCAGATACAGACTGTAATCTGTTGGGAAAGGAATAATAATAAAAAAAAAAAATAGAAAGCACCATTTACTGAAATTCTAACTAAGCTGTATTTCAATGGGCCATTTAATGCTCAGATGGACAAAGGTATTACTTCAGTCATTGAATTGTATCAAACCCTTTCTCAGAGGCCCAGTTTAAAAACTCTACAGGAAAAGTGGCTTAGCATCATATTCTCAGAAGACCAACACTCAGTCTGTTTGGAAAGGGGAAAAAAAATTAAAAAGAGTGAAATGAGGTGAGACACGGCTGCCAAGTCAGTGAGGATTTTTGCCTCTCCTTCCAGTCAGTGGCTTCACAAGGGAATTGTTCTTCAGAAAGTAAGAGCTCCATATTTGCTACAGAAGGCTTTCAGTTTTGTATATATGTGTGGGTTTGGGTTTTTTTTGAGGGGTGTGTTGTGTTTTTTGTTGTTGTTTTGTTTTTGTTTGTTTGTTTTGGTAGCTGTTACTCTGTTCCCCCTATCAGCTTTTGGACTGCCCTTTGTTCTTTTCTGACATGGTAGAAATATAGTTTTCTCTCTGGGGGCCTGAGGACCAGTAGTTATATTTCACAGGGTTAGATTTTTGACTTGGTGACATTGAAAATAATTGAAAGTCTCATTTAAATATCACAGACACTGAGCTGAGTAGTCATTTTCTTTTAATAGATAAAATGCTACATATATTCTATGCTATTATATTATATGTAATTATATAACTTTTTTAAGATATATTTTTGAATTAATATTTTTTGCAGAGAGTAAACTTTTCTTTCACAATTTTCATGCTGTCTCATTAAAAATTCCCAACAACCTCATAGGGTGATGGGGTGACATTATATCTTGAAAACTTGTCAAGGTGCAGTAAAACTAATAAACCAGCAGCTTTACTTCCTAAGGGGAAACAAACACAATGTTACAGAGGCAACTGCCAGGTGCCAAATTATATACATTGTCTTACCTACTTGCAGTGATTGATAATTTATTTGAGCTCTAAATATTATTTCTTGGCTTTGTCCACAGCTTTACAGTAAACAGGTTGTGAAAAGGCAGTTGTAGAGAGATTGCATTTAATTGTCATAATTCAATGGAATCAAGGCCATTTGATTTCTAAGGGACATGATCTCAGGAATGATGCCTACATGAAAGTTCCTGCATTTAGGAAGCAAAGCAGAGAGAACTGTTTTGATGAACACTTCTACTTCATTACGTCAAAACAGGATGAGGTCAAAAGAACAAGAAATACAGTTTACAAATGAAACAGAAGTGATTTTAAGAGCACCTTAATGCACACATGCCTGAAGGCAAGTTAATTCTTTATTGCACTGGTGCATATATTTTAGGTCTATAATATTTCTCTAGATTTACATGACTGTAACTGAGAGAGACTTTGAGGTTGAATGTCTGTGCTGTCAGGCCACGATGAGAAACAGGTGGGGATAGGGAAAAGTTAGTAAGGTTCTAAACGTGGATCTTGCTGCAGGTATCTTCCCATTCCACGTTTTTCCATGGTGGTTCCCCTCCGCCCCAACCTCGAACATTAGCATGAGCCTTGGGGACAAAAACATCATCCGTAATTCCTTTATTTAAGAAAAGGTAATGTTAATAACTTTTAACAAAAATTAGTCACATGATAATTTCATCTCCAGTTTACATTTCTCTTTACATTAAAAATTTAAGTAGATATTTTATAGCTGAAAATACCTATTCAGGCTCCCACCATAATGTGACCAATGAACCCAAACTTAAAATAATAGTGTAGGAACCACAGCATGCAAGAATAAGTAAAGGATAAAAAGATCTATCATTTGTTCAGAACTCACGTCAGTGTGATCTTTTAGTCCATTCATATTTTGAGCACGACCTATCGTATGTTTTGTGGGACTCCTCTGTCAAGTAAGGAAAATTTTCTTCTCCAAAACATGAAGAAAGAAATGAAAAACTATGAAGAATAGATATGGTTTTGCTGATTATTTTCCCCAACAGAAGTCTGTGTCTTTGTCACTGACTTATTTAACAGATCCTCTTAACATCTGTCCAGCAGACTGTGGACTTTATTAACAGACAAGAGACCCACCAGATTTAGAGCCTGCTGGGTGCGTCTTCATCTTCACAGCTGTGGATTAACTCAGACTTTCCAGAAGAGGACAACCATATGGGATAATTGGTGTCACTGGGTAGCTAAAAAAAATATGAAGGAACAAATGTCGTCCAAACACAATTCACTGTTTTTACAGCCACAATTACTAGTCTGTTTAAGAAATAAGAAAGGCAGCATTACACTAAAAAAAGAAAATCTATTCATATCTGTGTGGGAACCTAATCAGGCTCTTGTTTCCAATGACGATGGCTCCACAGTCGCACCAGGTCTGCGACAAGAATGCTCCTTTTGTGTGCCGATAATGTGGAAGCGATAAAATTTCCTATAAGAGACATATGTGTTTACATCATGAGATGTGTTATTTGACAAAACGCTTTGTTCTCTGCATATTTTCCACGCAGAGTTTCATGCTGGGTTGTTTTGCTGGAAAGCTTTGATTAGCTAGAATTAGTTGCTGAAGTAAAATAGACACTTTTGTTTTATGAGTCCTCTTGCTGAGCTGTAAATTATAGTAAAACATATAAGGAGTGACAGAAAGAAGTGCTGATTTGAACCTCTGACCCATGATCGGCATAAAAACATAAGATAACTCTTTCAAAGGACTACTGAGAGCCATAAATATTCCATGGTCCACTTAAAGTTAGGCCCTTTTAACAAAATAAAGCTGTTATTTTGCAGTACTACAACAATACAATCCACAGTATCTGAAATGTGGAGAGATTCTTTTATTTTCGGTATGGGTTGGCCATTAGCCACAGCAGGGCAGCAGAAGAGATGAGAATGATTTTTCTTTTTCTGAACCAGTACAATGAATTTGTGGTCAGTAAAAGAAGTTGGAACTGGCAGACTCAACAGTGAAATTAGGTAACTGTTACTTTGCTGCTTGAGAGTGAAATAATACAGGCATGTGTGTCTCCTAAGGAGAGAGGAATTGAGTGGAATTTAGGGCCACAGAAAAGTTTCCCTTGACAATATATATAACAGCAACTGACAAACACTGAAATTACTGGTGCTAATCATTAAAAATAAAAGCCCAAACCTGAAGTGAATGAATCTGAATAACGGGTAAAAGCATTCTTTTAGCTAAGAAAGAATTTTTTTCATACTCATGGAGGTATAGGGAAAACTGAACGCTTCTAACTTCATCTATGGCTACAAAATGTGTTATTTGTATTTTCACAAATACAGTTAGTTTGTTTGCACATATTGGGTTTTAATAAATCGGAGAGCACATTAGTCAGCAAGCGCATAAATAATCACTGCAACAATCTTTGTTATTATGACATTAGTTATGATAATTCATTAGCTGCCTGTTTGTGTTGCACCTTAACGCCTTTTTGCAAAGGTATTTGGTGTATTATGAGAAGATGCAGAGAATATTCATGCTCTATAGTTATTAGCAGACTCTGCAGCAGGGTGATATATGGGTGTTTAAAATCAGAATGTTATGTCTGCTATGGACACATTAGGCATGTGCAAACAGGGAAAAGAAAAAAGTGATGCTGTTATGAGGAAACCATGTACATATATTATGATGTGGATTCTGTAGAGAAAAAGAAGTATTTTCAGTATATTATTATTTGCTATTTATCGTGTTTCTAAATTAAACACTTTTTCTGTAACTGTTATTTCAACATCGTGTAGCTGTACTTGATCAGTGCCCTTTCAGATACAACTGTGTAAAGCTGAGTAGTTCTCAGTTATTTAGCATAAAATTGTGAGTTAATTTGATGTTGCATACTTGTTAGTTCTTTAATAGTAAAATACTATTTATTGCCTGTGTGGTGGCACATCTGAAATTGAGAGGAGGGCCTGGTCATAGTCATAGCAGATCTGTAAAACTCACCTTATTTTGATTTGTTAGCATTTTTCTTAGAAAAAGTGAAAAAATTCTACTGAGATATCTAAATTTCATCATAATAAATTTATAAAGTACACTGTTTTAACAGGTAAGAGAAACAAAAGCAAACATACACTTTTGGCATCAAATATTCAATCTTTTGATTTGGAGGGATCTTGGTTTTTTTTTCAAAAGCTTTGATTTTCCAAGTTTTAGATTTTTTAAATTCAAATAAGAGTTGCTATCATGTGTTTGTACATTTCTTTAACAATTTTCTGTGCACCTTTCTATCTCTGTCTTCTCCTCCTCCTTTCCTTTTGTGTAGAGAGCACTGCTAGGACACAGATGCTGAGCCTTGGAAGGTGTTTTTCTGGTGATGGCATCTGGCTTCTTGGCAGACTCCAAAGGCTGGAGCTGCCTTCGAGTTGCCCCTGGGTTTGTCACATGGTTAAGCTGCTGATGAGTTACTTAGGCTGTCTTGTGTTTCTGGATGTCTTTTTCTGTTAACCTACCTTTCACTCTAAAGATCTACATGAGAAGCATCCTAAAATAAAGAGAAAAGTAACTGAATGCTTTTTATTTATTTATTTATGTATTTCCTTTTTATATATATAGGTAAATCTATAACCCCATTTCTTACCTTGATGCTACAGTAGAGCACTCAACTACAGTGCTAGTCACTGAATGTATTTAGTGCAAAAGACATGCCAATACAAAAAATGATATTTATATATCATATAAGAATAGGAAGGAATGTGTACAATTAATATGACTTTAGAAACAGTTCTTGCACTTAGATCAAGATCTTTCTGAAATTTTGGAGTAGGATATTTATGCTTCTGCACTGTTTTTTGAAGAGTTTACATTTCCTGAACTGCTGAAGTTTATACCTGTGACATCAGTCTCAGGACAACACTTAACCTTTATTTCCATAGTTATTATCTGTGACACCCAAAACATGGGTGTGAACACTAATCTGCTCTTCCTCTAAACAGAAGAAAAGCTTTTTCAAACAGAGACTCTCTTTCCTTCAATCTGTTTGACACCAAGCTTATTTTAAACATCACTACAACAATAATTAAAAGTAAGAAATCCCACTGAAGTTTTTATTTTTATTTTTTTGTAACTTCTTTTCAGAAATGTGTGCTGGAAATAGTGAAGATGTTGCTGGTTTTGGTGAACTTATAAAAACTCGTTGTCATCAGACAGTTCTAAGTATTATTATTGCATGTTATGTACTCAGAAGGAAAATTCTGGTATTATAGCTTTGCAACACTACTTACTAAATATACTACGGAAAAAATAACCGCATTACCTCTTGTAGTGCAGGATTTCAACAGCACTTGCAGTCACTCCTTAGAGTTTTTCATCTTTAGAAACCAAATTACTCATTGTCTAAATAGCTGAACTTTCATCTCTATAAATAAGATATTTCAGCTTTGCACAATTCATTTAAAATGCTGACAAATAGGGATTCTCACTTGATTCTCAGTAGCTTTATTGTTCAGTTTCATTTACTGTAGCAAATGTATTTGTTGAAGATGCAACATAGGACTTCCATTTTTAGTAATGGAAGAATTTAGAATTAATCAGGGTTCATAAAATTTAACATTTTTTCCTGAGAAAAGAAAATAAAAGGGTAAAAGTTTCTAGAACAGGTCCCTTCCTTCTCCTTCAGTCGAACCACCTTCTATTGAAATTCTTTGTGATGCATCTTCCATGTACATCCATTGCAATTTATCGTGGTAGGCCAGCTCTCATCATCCACACTTAGATCTGCTACACTGAGTATTGCAACCCCTCTTTTTATCTCCATATTTCACATATGGCTTTACTACAGTTTCTTCAGAATTGTGTTACAAAGAATAACATCTGAATCAGATCCCCGCTGCTGTGACCAAATACTCCCTCACTGCACAGTCAGTTGAAATGCCTTTAGCCCTTGACTTTTGCTCCTGTATAGAGTGCAACTGTTCTCTCCATTTCCTCCCTGAGATCTTACATCTGAAGAAACTGCCTCTCTTCTGTGCAGAAGTTAATCACTTTCTCTGTATTGTGTCTTCTCACAAAAACCTTTTGCATAAGGCCTGTCACTGACAAGCCCCTTGTAAGAAGGTTATGATATGGATGTGGCACTTGGGGACATGGTTTAGTGGTGAACATGGCAGGGCAAGGCTAATGGTTGGACTTGGTGGTCTTAGAAGTCTTTTCCACTTTAGTGATTCTATGATTCTATGACAATCCTAATTCTGTGTTAGGTGGTAAAACAGCCTGTCACAAAGTTAACAAGCTGTCAGCACAAACCACCCTTAACTGTGCCGATTTAAGGCCCATTCTATTTTCCTTACCATGTGTCACTTCTGTAACATTTCATTCTCAGAATTCTTCATTTTAATTCATTCTTTTAGACACAGATGCTGCAGCCCAAGAGACAGGTATGAATATTCCTGCTGTAAAAGAAACGGAAATGTCTGGTGCATAGAAAGCTTTGCTCTGTGTTTATTTTCTGTGCTCAGTGTCATTTCCCAGAGAATGTGCCCAGGAATGTCACAGGCCTATGTGCAAGTGAAAACTTATAAGGAAAGGGACCTGAGCCAGTGAAAGTGTTTTGATTATTGAAAGCTAGTTGAAAAATCAAGTTGAAAAAATGTTGAAAGTCGTGGGAGGGATGTGTGAGCCTAAGGCCTTTGTCTTCTGGTAAAGCATGAATGAACACTGGCAGCAAAGACAGTTTTCCTACTGTGTCATGAAAATGTCTCACACAGGCATTGTGAAACTTAGGTGGCATTAAGAAAGATTTTATATTTGGATCAGTCAAAATGGCTATGATTAGTTCATAGCTTTTCAAAAAAATTTTAGAACACAGATAATACTTTTTATAAGAAAAGTGAAATGGAAATCATTAATCCAATTCCATAACCAATTTCTGAAGCAGAAAACACCATCAGCATCACCACTGGATTATTATATTTGTTAGTTATTCAGTTCTTCTTGAATGGTAGCTCTAAGCTATAACAAAAGCTTAGTGTGAACTCTGCTGTTTCCAGGTAAAAAAATCAGTGTGCATTTGTGCTGTTCTGTACACACACTGAGTACAGCACTTTCCCACTTGTTGGGTAATTTTTTAAAGTATATGAACATCATTCAGACTCATAGTGAGCTGCAACTTTTGGATTATTAGTTGATTACAGCTGGCATAAGATTTCAGTAATAAGTGCTTAGGTCTGTAAGCCTGTAAGTTCGTAGGTGATTAAATGTGAGACTTCACTTGCCATTGCCTTGAGACTTGTGGCATTTCAAAGTCCCGCTCTTCAGCATCAAAGCATGACATTACAAGAAACCTGGTTCTGGAAACTGTAAAGCTACCTCCTTGTTCATGTACCTTAAGTAAGCTGGTTTTTAAAATTGTTAACTATTCAGGAGCACTCAGTAATTCAAAATCAGCCCTACTTATATTTAGATGCTGAGAATTGGATTGTAAGAATCTAACTTAGTGACCTCTTTAAAAAAAAACAAAACCAGGTTATACATTTTTAA
This sequence comes from Manacus vitellinus, assembly GCF_001715985.3. NCBI lineage: Eukaryota > Metazoa > Chordata > Aves > Passeriformes > Pipridae > Manacus > Manacus vitellinus. Next base: position 4,092,691 of record NW_021940291.1, read on the forward strand.
GGCTTCTTAAAACAATCATGAATACTTGATGGTTTTGAATATCTAATTTGTAATCAAGAGCCTTCTTGAGAGTCAGTGGTTGGCAAAAAGATTGTGAAATGCTCTTCTCTTTATGTGATAGCCATAAATAGATCAAAAAGGAGATATGTTTCAGTGTTTGAGGTAGTTTAATTTTTTTACTTAGTAGTAAAATAGTTGGTAGGTTAGAATTTCAATTGAAAAAATTCCATTGAAATTTTTGCTTTTGAGCCTTAAAAGTTAACAGTCAACATTCATTCAATGTTTGGGTTTTATTCCTCTCCTTAATCTTGCAAATAAAAGCACCACAACCTGACCATCCCAATGTGAGGGCCTAAATTGCCATTTTAAGCCACAGTAGTGGTATTTGCAAAAATATCCATTCTGTCCCTGCAGTGGTGGTGTGCATGTATTTTTCCAGACTGCTTAGCTTCCCATACAAACTGATATTTAAAAGTTATACATCCTCCCAGTCCACACAGCAATGTTCCTAGCATTGGTGTGAATTCTTGCAAGATTTGCACTCATTTGCGGAACAGCTTTGTTTTAAACAGACCAGAAAACTAATTACTGTTACTTATTTTTATATTTTGCTTTTATGTTTTAAAATGCCTTTATAGAAATGCCAGGCTAAAGCCAGTACTAAGACCTTGGAATAATCCAGTCATGAATTATACATACATAGAGATACATAAATGATATTCTCTGTCTTGCTTTAGAAACATTTCTCCCTGACAGGACTTGCAGAACAGCCAATACAGCCCTCAACACCCTGGGAGGGGAGTGGTGAAAAATTCTAATTTTATTCTACTTTTTCTTTTTGCATTTCCAAAATCAAGCGATTTCCTAGATAGTCACCAGAACAGCCCACTTTGCTTGATGTTATCTCTGTAACCCTTAATGTGCTGTAGGTGTTTCTGTTGCCAATGCTGACAGGAACAAGGCACCAGATCATTGGCAAGTCCTGCTCTGACTAGTGTCACATCTTTATCTTTGTGTTCATCTTGAAATATCTGTTCAAGAGAGAAGTACACCATGGGCCGCAGCTTTTAGAGATCACAAACACATCTTTGCTTACTTGTCTACAAGTGGGCTACAGGCTCCACTTGCCATGTGAGCCCAGGGTGGTGCCCAGTGCTGGCAGTGGATGGGATGCAGGGTGGCTGTTTCTCAGCAGCCATCTGCACTGTAAATGGAAGTAAATTAATTCTCACCCAGGCCAAGTCTGTTTTGCCCATGATGGTAACAGGTAAGAGATCTCCCCATCTTTGTCTTGACCCAAAAGCTTTCCATATTGTTTTCTCCCTCATCCTGTTGAAGTGGGGGAGGAGGAGAGTGGCTGGCTGGGCAGCTGGCAGCTAGCCTAGGTCAAGCCACCACACTGTTTTGGTTGTCATAACTGACAATCAACTTCTATCTTCTAAGAAAAATGGAATACTGTAGAAAGAATAACTTATACCCCACATTTTTTTGCCCTCACAGGTTACCTGAGAAGGGAGGAAAAAATTCTTTTGAACTTCAGTTAATAAACCTGGGTTTGTTTTTACACAGAATTCCTTTCACACTTTTGAAAGTGCAGTACAAAGTATATTAAGTACTAAAGTTTTAGTATACTTCTAGTAAAATATAAGTAATCTCCTTCAGGTAGTTGAAGAAGATGTCAAATAGGTTCCTAATTCAAAAAAAAGAAAAAAGTATTAAAAGACAAAGCACAGAATGCTGAGAAAGCCTTTATAATTGTTGGGTTTTATCTTTGAATTGTATTCAAGTTTATTGTGTCATCTCTTTCATAGTGCAGTGCCTGATTTTTTCTGAGCTGAGAGTGTGCAGGATTTCAAAAGTTTGTGAAATGTTCTTTTTACTCTCATTTAAGCAGACCATCCTATTAAGCAAGCATAAACTGACCTGAACAATGTGCTAAAAGGGATAAGTTCCAAGTAGTAGGTGGAAAAACCACTTACTGTTGTATAAAAGACTTCATTTTCATTCTCCAAAACATCACCAATAGCTGGGAATTTTTTCTATTTTCATTTTTTGACTTCCAGCGTAGGAAAAATGTGGTACATTGGCCAAAATATTTAAACACCATTGATTTCAAAATGTTAATCTGTGATCCTTTTGTAGTCTCTGTGTGGTATTGAAAAAGGGTGGAAAGAAACAAACAAACAAGAGTTTTCACTTGTCACCCAGAGTTGTGACTCTGTCCCTCCTTCACACATTTGTCTCGCCACTGAGTCACTGAGCTTACAGCATTGTGTAACTTTCATTTCTGTGGGGGCTTGTTATATTAGAAAAATTGTTCCAAAGAAAGCAACAATTATGACATAAGCACATCTGGCTCTTGCAAATTATTCTTTATTAAGCTTTCATTTAATTACATGTGCTGAAAGGTCTGCTTTTGATTACTGTAAATTTTTTTATTTGTCCATCTGAATGATAGTAATGTTGGAAATTACATACAAACCACCTGGCTTTTTTTTCACTAATAAGGCAAAGTTTATGTATATCTATGGGTAGAAGAGGGATTGGAATCTTCCCTGTTTATGGTAGAAGATTACTCATGATGCTAATTCAAGGTGAGGGTTTAAATTTGGTCACTGGAAAGAAATTAAACCCATTTGATTTTGTTCAGTGAACACTTTTTATTGGTAGGAATTGTTTATTTTAATATACTTTTATTATGTTTCTTTTATTATGTTTCCATTGAACTTTTTGAAAAGTTCCACGAGAAAGTTTTTGCATTTTCATCACTATTTACGGGAATTTTTAAGGCCCAGATTCCTTATTAGCATTTATAGAAGTTATATCACCGTACACTGAGATGGAGACATACCCTGTTGCCTACTTTAACATCCATTACTGTCTAGAAGATGCAGCACTGCCTTTTGGTAGGAAACTGTTCCTATGTGAGCTCTCAGTAGAGGTTCTGGAGTGTGTGGGTCATTTCTGGGTGAGAATAGAGAGACCTGGAGTACTTTTTTTTCTGACAGGGGTTTATACCTCCATTTTATAAACAGCCTTATAATATTATCGATTTTGTGTTTAATATTCAGGCACAGTGTAACTTTTTGCTCAATACCATGATCATCATTAGCAAGAAGGAAAAAAAGAAATCAAGAAAAGTCAGCAAAAGTCAAATTAAGAAAAAAGAGATTGGTGTTTGAGTGTTTTATAGTCTTTTTTTTTTCCTCTTTTTTTCAAATAACAAGAAGGGAAAAGCCACAAACAAGAGCTAAAAAAGATCTATTAACTTCTTTAAGAGAAGAAACACCAGAGGGAAAAAAAAAGTATATTTACAGCTTCTTTTTTTAGGAATTTTTGCAGGAATATATGTATATCTTCTTGTCTTCCAGCAACTGTATGCAGCTCAGCTGGCAAGCATGCAAGTTTCTCCTGGAGCCAAAATGCCATCTACTCCACAGCCACCAAATACGACTGGGGCACTTTCACCCACTGGGATGAAAAATGAGAAGAGAGGGACCAGCCCGGTAACTCAAGTTAAGGTATTTTTCAGTAAAGAAAATAACTGGTGTTTGAAAAGGACAGTGAAATCAAACAGTCTTTTTTATTGTTTAGCAGTTGGAAGCTGAACCACGTTACAGTTCTTCAATATTCAAATAAAATGTTCAGTTTCAGTGCTGTATTATCAGTATAGAGAAGGGAAGAGAAAGAATTCACTTCTTGTTTCCAAAAATACCAGGCGTCCCTCTTCCTACCACAGGCAGCACAACAGATTCATCAGTAAAATGTGATATTTTCAAGATTTCAGTTGGTAATCTAGTAATGTGCATAAATGGAGTCCATTTCATGAATTGTTTCACACCGAACTCTTGAGTATCTTAAAATGTGGTGCTAGCTTATATTGTTAGGGTAAGAGAGAGACTGTAGGGCTTCTAATTATTTTACGAATCTCTAGCTGTACTTAATTCTGCAATTTTGGAAAAGCCCCACATAAAAATAACATGTAAGTCAGGACTCCGGGGAAAACATTATGTCGCTGCAGATTGATTTGACTTTTGCTGATTTCACACAGCTGCTGACAACCGGGCTGCTCCTCGTTGGTTTTGAGCCATTGCTGAATGCTTGTGCCTGCTTATTCTCACTTCCTTGGAACCAGGCAGCTACAACATGGCATTTGCCAGCAGCCTGAAACGAACACTGTGTGCCCCACGAAGTCTGTGGTGCAGCCAGTACCTTTGGGTGGAACTGGTTCACTTCTATTGTTGTGCTTTCCTGTGGTTGTTCACAATTTCATGAGACCAGAATTCAGAAGCAATTTACTTCAAACTGTAAAGAAACATCAACACTCACGTTTTACCAATTTTAATGATGGCGCTATAAATCCAGAACTATTAAAATAAATCTAGAGATGGCATATAGTGACTTTGTGGGGAGAGGGAGGGAATACCTTTTTTTTTTTGCTGGCTGCTAACATCTTATAGGCACACAGTCCTTAGCCTCAAACCAGCCTGGGAAGATTTTACTCACTTGAAGTGAAGGTTTCTTCTTTTTTTTTTTTTTTTTCCATGTTTTGACGTGAGAGTAAAATATCATTTGTTTTTTCATTATCATCAATCATTGTGGTAAAGTGTGGGTGAGTAGATATTTCTGCCTGGACTGATAAATTTCCGTGACACTTTTTTGCTAGGCTGAGAGTACTAATAAATAAAAACTATTCCATTATGGCCAGATCTAACATTTATTTAGCAAAACGTTCACTTTACTTAGCTGTAGATGTGTATTAGTCTAATGTTTTACCTCTTGTAATCCAATGCCAGGCTTGAGAGCAGTCAGGGAAATTTACCACATATGCAGAGTTTGTTACTGTCAATACAGAAGCCACCAAAAGCAAAGCCCAACTGTTTCAGCAAAGTTGCCATAGTATAGTGATACCTAACACCAGTGATTTATGGTATTGAGAATATACTACTGACTACTTTAATGTGAAAAAGTAATTTTGTAAGTGAGTGAGCCAAATGGATCTACACCAAACCAAACCTTTACTATATGAGTAAAATTTTCCCTGGTTAAATTCAAGCACATATCTTCTTGAACCAAGGCCAATACCATTCCAGGTTCGTGGCCAGCTGAGTCCTATTACAAAATTGACCACATGCAAATTCTTAGGGGTTTCCCTACATAATTTAACTTGAATGGACTGAAGTATACATTAATAAAAATGAAGCCTTTTTATTCTTATTTTTATTAAGCACACTATTTCATTGAAAATATTAAAGATAAACTACAAGTGCTTTGTGTGAACAAATACAAATGGCTAATGAAGAAATTATTAGTACAAAAGCAGTAGCTATATTCAGTCGTTGCAAATTGTTACCTTTGTTAGACATGGCAGTTTTGATGGGCATGCATTGCTTAACAAATCCTCTATATTTTCTTTGTTTTTAAGCAGTTGTTTCTATAAACTACATGCATTATTTATAGAACTAATGCAATACTTTTACAGAAGTCAGGTCTTTCAAAAAGTAATTAGAGGTTTTTCTTAAGTCAGTGACCAGCTTTTCAGAAATGGGAATGCTGTCTATAGTACAAACCAACAGGTTTCTGGCAGTGTTTAGAGGTTTTTCATGATCGTACTAATACTAGATGGAAAATTGTTTAAAAATTGAACACTGTAGCACAGGTTTGTATGCAAACATGTTCATGGTACCTAGTCTGGCAAACTTCGTAGTCTGAATGGGGCTCTGAACTCTTGGAGAAATTTATTGAAGCCACTTTGCATCTGTGCAAGGAAACAGCTCACATGTAAATGTAGCCACAAAACAAAAGAATGGACTATGCACCTTGTACCTTTGACTTTTTGCTCTCACTTGGCCTCCGAACAGGTGTGGACATTTGTGCACACTGCAAGGTCAGGAAGAATTAAAATGTTATGCGGTTTTATCTGAAAAGTTTAAAACTGGAGATATGATGGCATTATCGATACCTGTTTGTTACATTTTCCCGTTTAATGTGTTGTGTATGACTGGATGTACTTTGCTAAATGACTGCTTGACACTGAGGAGAATGGAAAAGATGAGATAATGTGGTGCATTATTGTATTTTGACATAATTCTAAGTTTTGAAGCGATCAGTGCAGTGTTTTAAAATATGGACGATATTCTCTTATATCCAGCATAATTCTGCTCCGGGCATAATTTAAATGAGAGATCTGTCTTACTGGGCTCTTTGACTACGGGAAATCACTGTTTCACAGTTTGCCAAATGCTCTGCTGTCTTGCTTAAAGTATTAAGCAGAAGGAACAAGCTCAAAGAGTGGGGAGAAGGTTGGATTGTGAATGTCTATACTGATCAAAGAAATCTATTGCTTAAATAAGTCTTCTTCCAAAAGTCAAGATATTTTTTAGATGGACCTACTCTCCTACAGCACAGAAGCAAGATATATGTCAGAGAGAATTTCTTCCACAATTGCATATGAAAAGTATCAACAGATATAAAGGTGCTGATACTAGATTTACATACCCTTAGAAAATATTCCCTGTCTTTATGCAAATAAAACATACAAATACACTAAACATTGAATGCACCAGAAATGACTACAGAATACAGAAATAAAATGAAAGTATCAAATAAGAAGCAGAATAGCATTTATGTGGAAAATATTCTCGATTTTACATAAATCTGTCAAAAGACATGACATATAATAAAATATTGTAAAATATACAAAATTAAATAGGAGAAAATAAAATATATTTTGAAATGCATATATATGCAGTCATTACCCTAGTAAGTAAAGGAATTTGAATTCAGGGAAATTCTTATTTTCTATTATGTGAGGGAAGATCATAGATTATTTTACTAAACAAAACATGCACACAGAATAAGATTCATGGAATGTATAAGTTAGCAGCAGCACTAAATGTGGGCCAAAGAACTGTCAGGTTTTCCAAATGATTCTTTCATAGAAGTACTTCTGATTCCTTAGTTTCTAATACATTTAAAAATAAGCTACATAACTTATTTTTATAGTGCCAGGAACTTTTCAAATAGAACCATGCAAAAGCATTACTGAGCTGCTGGAAATTTTAAATAATTCTTTGTAAATGCCCTAGGTTAATTTAGATCTCTGAAAACACATTAGGAAATTAAGATGTAATGTGAGCTAATTCAAATTTTAATTTGGCAAAAAGAATGATCCAGCCACATAGTTAATGTAAATAAGAAGCATAACACAGAGAAATTAATGAGGTTTCCTTTCGTTGAATCTTAAAGGAGGCAGATAATTAGCTTCTTTTGTTATTATTGCTGGAGAATGTGGTATTGTCTTCGAGGTGTAAAGTAACTGCTGCTTGCAAAATGATGTGTTCATTTGTCTTTTCCTAATAATTACTCACATTAAACTCTTGCAGGATGAAGCAGCTCAGCCACTGAATCTTTCAGCCCGACCCAAAACAGCTGAACCTGTCAAATCCCCAACATCTCCAACACAGAATCTCTTCCCAGCTAGCAAAAGCAGTCCTGTGACAGTGACGAACAAGAGTGGCATCCCCAGCCCGCTCAGTGGATCTCTGGGAAGAGGATCCTCTTTAGGTAACTAATCTGTCCTGGGGAAAGGAGAAAGTAGGCAAGTTTTCTGCATGAAATCTCACCCTGAACACACTTTTGAATAAAGTAGATACTTGGGCCTACATTTCTGTTTAAAATGGAAATAAAAATAAATTACAGTAAAGATGTTCAAAGAACACTTAAATGTCAAGGTTTGGCAAGGGTGTGTAAAATGATGTGACAGTGATAGTCATCTACAAGAAATACAGCAAATAAATAAATAACCTAAGAAATAAACATACATACAAATATATACATGTAGGTAAATAAATATGCATACACGAAACTTATAAAAGAGGTTTGTATGAACATCTTTCCTAAAGACATCTACTGGGTGTATCCAGGCAAAGTTAACTTTTGAATTTTGACCTCTGGAGTAAACAAACAAAAAACTATCTTTGCATGCACATAGAGCCTCATTAGATACTAAATTTTTTTTTTTAAACGAAGACAGAAAGGCTTCAGTCCAGCCAGTATATATTATTATTTGATCATGTTTTTATTATTTGTTCACCCATCTGTCAAGAATTTGTTAATTTATGTGATTGCAAGTAGGAATTTTTTTACCTGTGTTCAAGATTCTTTAGGCCTATTAAGTGATGAAACAAAATTGGTCTGAAAACTGTGTATGTAGACTACCTTAGCCAGTCAAGAAACAGAATCAAGAGCTACAAAATGTGGATGATCAGCCCTAAAGTTCAAATAGTACATTTTAACAGTGACTAAATACTTACTACAGACCACTTATTCACAATCTGTAACTCAAGTGTACTTGTAAAATATATGGAAACACTTGTGAATAATGAACTGATACATTAAATACATATATTAAATATATAAAAATTATGGGTTTTTTTCCATTCCCAAACACTTGGGAACATCATGATCTCTGAAAGATACTTTCTGCAATTGGCTAGATATTCTAACTGTCAATTTATTTGCAACTATCGCTGCACTATCTAACATTAGAAAGTGGCATATCAGTTTGAAGTCATAGACCATTCCAGAGAAATTACTACCTAAGATGTAAATATGCCTAAGGTGTAAATATTTTTCATTTGCTTGTCAGACAGATGCACTGGTCACACACAAACTCTGATTGATCAAAATTTCCTAGCTAGAATATATATGCATGAATCTATCCATATGCAGTATAGAGAATACTTCCATGTAGGAACAGGTAGATCACAGTTTCATCACAGCAACAAAAAACAGTCGGAAAATAATGGCTGTCTTATGGTCTCAAATCAGAAACAGTTTCTGGGATACTCCATGCATTCATTTTAAGATGTAACAGGAATGTTTGCATGAGTTTGATGCATGTTTAAAAGTTTCTTTCTGTTCAGAGTGATAGAAACAAGACTAGTTTTTCTCTACTGATTTAGAGCTTTATACTCATGTTACGGCGATGACTAACTTTGTTCCCAAAAAGTAACTGAGTGCCCTTTCTGAAATGGAAAGCTAAATGTCTGGACTGATGGTTCTCTCCAGAAAGAAATTCTAAGAATTGACATAGACTTTCATGGCCAACTAAATGAGATTGCTTTCTCCTTTGTTCATTTTATATTTAGTACCTCAGAGGCTTCCAGTTTAAGGTTCATAATACTGTTGTCTTAAACTCAGAACTTTGAACTTTGAGTCCATGAGTATGCTCAGATACCTCCATATCAGGCTATACCGAGACTTCAGTGGTTATATTTCTTATGTCAAAAGAAGTGCACAGGCTTATCAATCACTTCCATAGAGTAATTCAGATTTCAAACAGACAACAATTGCCACTCCTCCTCCTTCTGCAGATGTTAGTTGCGTGCAGCTCTAAGAGTATGAGAGGTGAGTTCTTACCTCAGATTTCAATTTGGATAATTACCTAAATATAATGTGTTCTCTGTTTATAGATATCCTTTCCAGTCTTAATTCACCTGCCCTATTTGGGGACCAGGACACAGTAATGAAAGCCATTCAGGAGGCTCGAAAAATGAGAGAGCAAATCCAAAGGGAACAGCAGCAGCAACAACAGCCTCATGGTGTTGATGGAAAATTGCCCTCCATGAATAACATGGGTCTAAACAACTGCAGGAATGAAAAGGTAATGTCTCCCATTTCCCCACTGTCTGTCACTCACTCTTCTCTTCCCTGTAAATGGCTTCTTATATTTTTATATGAAATTTCTTGTTAGAGCTTTTAGCCATCTCCGATTTCATGTTAAATACACCTTGTCACTTCACAGTGCTGTGCTACAAACTTCTCTTCATGTACCTGACAGCCTTCAAAACCACAGTCCTGTGCACTCATATGATTAAGCTGTAAGCATGCATATAGCAACATGGGGAGTAAATTGGTTGGAGATACCATTGTTCACGGTCACTAGATTTTGAATTGTGCATTTTAGAATGATTCAATTGATAAATAAGGCGAAAAGGCCAGTTATGTACTAGCATGATTATTACAGTGCTGTTTTATGTATCTGAGTGTGCTTGAATCTATGATTCAGATGCAACAAAGTATTTAGGCTCAAAACAGTACTTTTGGCTCTCAGTTGTAATGGAAAATTAGAGATCAAAATTCTTTATTGAATCCTGGCTGTAGTTTCCACTGAAATGAAGTAGCACACTACAATAAAAGGGCAAATTAGAGAAAGTGTTGAGAGAATGGGACCAGCGTTGACTGAGCAGGATGGGATTTGGTCTACAAAGTAGCAAGCTGAGATCATATCTGAAAGGTGAGGAACAGTTTCTATCAGACCTGCTTTAAGGATGACCCAGAGAAGAAAGAAGACTCTTGGAAACTTCTTTGTACTTGTGTTGTCCTGTTCTGTGGCTTTTCTGAGGTCTTCAAGCTCTGCTCCATCAGCAGGTCTCTGTATGTATCCTGGAGCAAGTGAACAGTGAATTGGGTAATTGGCTGAGCTATAAGGCAGCCCTTTGGATGAAGAATGCTTCTCTGTTAGCTTCTCTAGAGGTGGCTTATGCTGCAACAAATATAGCACACAAGTTATTTTTCACCATTGACCCAAAATCAGTTACAGGCCACAATACTTATTCCAGTTAACTAGAAAGGGAAAAACATATCCCAGTAATCACTAAGGCATTGGCAAATAGGAACAGTTATGATGGAATTTAGTAGTGAATGGAAAGGAAACTGACACTATTAGCCTATAAAACAACCAGTGTTTCAGACTATTTGCTAAAAAAATCAAAAACAACATGTAGTTTCAATGCCTATAAAAATTTTCTTATGTGTAGATATATATATATATATATATATATATAGTAGATGGTAGGTTCTTTGTTTCTTGGGTAAGGGAGGGAACATTATATATTATAGTCCAAAGACTAACAGGGGTTTTTAGTCCAGTTTGAGTATAAGACTCGACAGAGTATTAACTATAACTTAAACTATGAATTCGATGATACTTTAATCTTTTCTCAACCCACAAGGGAATTCTTGGGGAGTAAGTGGGTTGTAACAAGGCACAGAAAGGCAAAGAAATGTCACAAACAGACCCATTAAAGATTGACAAACACCTTTTAATCTACACTTTATATTTTTGCTTGATTTTTTTTTACAGCACAAGAGAAAGGCTTAGTGTCCATTAGAAAGATTTGTTAGATTGTTGTCACACAGGATAAACAACACTTTTCCAGGTCAAATTCAGAGTCTAGTACTATTTCTGCTAGTATTAGTTTAAATGTCATAACTAGAAAACTCATTTAATACAGGGTGATAGTACAAAAAAATATAGAAATTAATAACTGATGAAGCAGGCCATATTCAGACAACAGTCTAATTGTAAAGTCAGTGTTTGTCTTAACTAATCAAGAGGCAGGATACTAAAGCCCAAGTTATAAAAATAAAATAAATGTCACACATATCAGTATTAAGAGTTTATAAAATTATGCTTATTTTAAAATACATTTTATGAGTTTCAGTGGCTTGACATTTAAAAATATCTAATATGCTATAAGGGCTATTAAAAGAATTCTTAACATTTGATTTGACTTTGAAAAATAACTATAAAAATGCATCCACTTACTTATTGAGTCTGTTCCTTGAGTATTTATACTATCATGTTTATGTCTTGTATTTGACATAACAAGTTTCTATTTAATCTTTCACCTTTTAAAGTAGAATCAAAAAATATTTCAGTGAATAATCTGAAATTTCTGTTTTGTGCTGGTTACTAGCAAAACACAGATTGATGTACAGCTTCCAGGTTGAGGTTGTACATCAGGCATTCTGAGGAAAAAATTTTTTTTTACTTGAAAATATGGCAGAGTGAATTGGAACTCTTTGATACAAACAACATCATTCTCAAATGCCATTTTTTATAGGAGACTTTTCATGCTGCCACTTGCAACTTTTAAAACCTAAGAATAAAACAGCATCAAGAAAATTTGTTGTTAAGTCTCTAAGTGACCTTATATAATCCTATTGGGTTTATTTATTGTAGCAGGTACTATAGAGTCATTAAGGCAGGAGGAAGTTGGTGTTTTTATCTGTTATCTTTTCTCCATAGGTGCAAGAGGTCGGGTTTACAAAAGAATAGGCTATAAATTAGTAATTTTAAATGATGATATATCCCCACTCTCATCCTAAAGAAAATAAAAGTATTAATTCAGTCATGAATACTAATGTAATGTATTTGTATTTTATAGAAAGTATAAAATACATTAAAACCAGAGGCATCATTTGCACAAACAGAATTCTAGAATACTCTTTCTTCTGTCTTCACCCTCTGCCTTTCAATTTTTACACTATGAAATTTTACTTTTACTCCAAAAATGATAGGCAGGATGGTCAAAATGGAGGTGGGGGAGGAGAAATGCTGGATCACTTCAATTAGAAAAACATAATTTTGAAATAATTGTATGCAAGAAGGCTGTGTACAGTTTCTGTCATAATCCCAGTGAAGCTTTGATAGCATAGTTGCAGTTTTGGATTGGTTTCTTTTGAAGAATCAGAACCCCATGTTTTCAGGACCAAATTTTCAGAAATTGGCTTCAGGTAATTAGGCTTGTAGAAATGAGGAGCTGGAAGCTGGCACCAGAAAAAGATGACAAATTAATTGCCTGCAGCTGGTTTAAAAAAAGCTATTGAGTTCTGGTCAGTTACTGGTCTTCGAGTTCAGATAGTTGGTAATAGTTTGTTGTGCAAATGATTGCGCTCACAAAATTATGTACATAACTTCAAAGCCTGGGCTTAGGCCTTTTTGAAAATGTGTCATTTAAATCTCAGAAAGCTTTGTATTTGGTTACAGACACAGAATTGAAAATTGCCTCTGTTCATATTCTGCTGTTCAAAAAAAAAAAAAATCCTCTACAAAGCTTTAAAAGTGCTCACAGAGATTCACTCATCAGAAAGACCAAAACAAAAACATGAAGCACTCTGGCGCAGCCCAACTTTGTCATTTGCTGAAACATTAAGGTTAGTTCTACACATTTGAGATGATACAATTCAGAGGAGTTATTTCAGCTTGTGTGCTGTTGTGAGTGTGGGTAGGCAGGTATGCACCACGCAGCTGCTCACTCACTCCCCTCCAGTGCGATGGGGAAGAGAATTAGAAGGGTAAAAGTGAAAGAATTTGTGGATCGATTAGTATAGTTTATAAGTATAGCAAAAGCTGTGCATATAAGCAAAGCAAAACAAAGGATTAATTGACTACTTCCCATTGCCAGGCAGATGTTTAGCCATTTCCAGGAAAGCAGGCCTTCAGCACACGTGATTTACATGGGAAGGCAAATGCCAAAACTCCAAATGTTTCTCCTTCCTCCTCCTTCCTCCAGATTTTATTGCTGATAATGCTTTCATATGGTGTAGAATATCCCTTTGGTCAGTTGGAGTCAGCTGGTTTGGCTGTATAGCCTCTCAATGCTTTGTGCATTCCCAGCCTAACCCTGGCAGATTAGCATCAAAACCAAAAAAGGTCTTACTGTAGAAGCACAGTTCAGCAATAGCTAAAATGTCCCATGGATTATCCGCTGTTTTGGTCACAAATCCAAAACTCAGCACCACTAATGAATTAAATTTGACTCTATCTGAGCCTCAACCAGTACAGTGCACATGAAACAAAAACCATCACTATAACAGAGTTGACTTTTTCTCCTCCACCTGAGGTGGAATAGAGCACTCAGGTGTGGCCTGACTGAAGAAAGGAAAGACGTAATGGTGTCAGCTGTTTCACAGAGGAAACAGAAACATTGGAGGAGGAGAGAGAATTAGGAAAATGAAGAAAATAAGCTACAGAGCCTTTGGCATGTGATAGAAACCAAAGTAAAATCATACTAAAATCATGTCTATTTAGAGGATATGACTATTTTCCAGTCAAGCCATGTTTACCTTCAACGAAAAAGAGTACTTAAGCAAAATTTGCATAGCTAGAGCTACTTGTATTTATTTTTGTATTTCAAACTACCATGATTTCTTAGAAGATTTGTGTTGACTTAATGAACCTGAAAATGGTATATAATTTATAACTGACATTTTTTAAAAAAAATTCCTAATCTTTTTGTATATAAAACATGAAAACACTGACAAAGATAATTCTGACAAAGATACTTTTGACAAAGATGCTTAATAATCACAACATATTTGCTAGACCCAAGGATGTATCCCCACCTCTTTATTTACTTACCTTGAAGCATATTCAAGATCTGAGAGGAAGCAGAATTTAATATAACATTTTTATGTTTACATTCCATTCTCATTCTTTTGTAGATTTTCAGACAACTGTGTATTTGCAGTAGGAAAGCAGAACTAGACCCCAAAATAAATGACATGAGTCATTGCCTACTTCCTGGGAATTATGGTACTTTAGCACCTCTTCTAATGAGCCTTTTATTCCTTTCTTATTTCTAAATCAAAATTTTACAAGTTGAAGCCACGTAATTTATCCTAATATAGACCACAGTTTGTATGCAAAATGTGTACATTCTTAAAAATGTGTAGTATTTACCCTTGGGGATGTTACAGTCTATTGATCAAATCCATTTTTAGGCACTTGGATTTGACTTGATAAGCCATAACGACCCCTTTGGAGGTGTTATGATCTGCTGTATTTAGGGACTGTTAAATATGTGGATTATTGAGACAGTAAAGTGTAACAACTCCTCTGGAGCTGTTCCACTTCATCATGTATATGAAGCTACTGCACATATGTACAAACTTCGCCTGATAAAAACACTTTAGGAAGCCTTTGTAGGAAAAGTCACTAGTCATGCATAATCTCCTTCAGCTGCCTACAGCTCTGCAATGGCTCCAGCATTGTAGTGCTTTTTTCTAAAGGCAAGCAGTACTGGATTATGCTACCACTAGTTGTTTTACCAGCTTTCTACTCCCTATAGATTCAGAATTAGAGACAGAACAACTGCAGTGGCAGGAGTCACACTGTGTTTTCTGCATGTGCAGTGTATTTCTCAGACAATCACAAAGAGAGTCACCTTGTTATAAGCATCCATTTTATTAGTAATTTCTCAACTCAGTTAAAAAAAAAAAAACCAAACACATAGTTAAGAAAATACTTTTCCAGTGCATTCCGCATTCAATTATATTTTCTCCTTTCATTAGAACTAGTGATGACCACCTTTACATTTAGAACAAAAATTAACTGGTCATAAGGGCCTTGTGGATTTTTTATAAATCTTTATGAATATTTGGTTTAGATTTGCAGGTAGTGATCTGCTCTTCTTAGTTTTTGTCTTCTAAGTAAAAGTTATATTTTCTTTTTTTCCCCTTTAGTTTCTTGTAGATGTAGTACATAAGAGGTCAATGTTTACATTTCAGTCTGCTGTGAGACATAACAGAAACTGTAAGCATTTTCAATTGGATCCTTATTTCTATTGGTTAAATCTTAGTTTTACTCATAATTAAAGGATGAATGCCTAATAATTAGGGGGGAAAAATGGATAGCAATAACAACAGCAAATGACTAGATTTGCAAAGTTATTAATTTTATTATGGTATTGTCTCCATAGCCATTGTAGCAAGTTCTGTTCTCACTGTAACTTAAGAAAGATCCTGTCCCCCATAGCTTACACTTAGGTATAATTTAATTTAAGAATTTAGATTCTATAATAGGAAATCTGAAACTGTATAGAAAGGAAAAAAGACACTGATTTACTTAAGGAACTGTTAGTGTGGTCTCACTT
Organism: Manacus vitellinus; assembly: GCF_001715985.3. NCBI lineage: Eukaryota > Metazoa > Chordata > Aves > Passeriformes > Pipridae > Manacus > Manacus vitellinus. The sequence continues at coordinate 4,108,416 of NW_021940291.1, forward strand.
TCTTGCAAGAATATAGGCAATTTATTCAACTCAGTGGGAGTGTATTCCATCTGTCTAATGAAGACTCTGATTTCTGCAAAGAGACACTGCAACTGGGAAACTGATTTTCCTGAGTACGTCATTCTGCTCAGTTGACAAACCTTTCCCCGGGGAGTTTCTGAGATGCAGAAGGACACGCTGCATAGAGACAACCTCTTTACAGATCCATCATTTTATAACAGATAAATGACTGGTCCAAGTTAGATGCCCTAGAATTGGGAAAAGTTTCAGATACAGATCCCAGCAGTCCTCATAATTCTTACAAAACAAATGTCCTTTATACTTCATGCTTTACTGCTCTTTTTAGTAATCTACTTGTGGCTGTACAAAATATATGTAATCTACAATTTTTTTTTTATATTGAGTGTTCAAAGTTAGCTTCCTAAAGCCATATACATACAGTATTTTATTCTGAAAAATATTCATTTAAAGAAAAAAAGAGGAAAGATGTTTTGTTCCAAAATTTTTTGAAACTGCAATAATTTTACAATTTCTTTTTTAGGCTTAGGGCTTATCCTAGCTACATGAAACATGTGTCTTCATTTTATATCAACTGTAATATTTCTTTAATAATTTTGAATGGAAAACAGTGACTCAAAATTTTTTTAAGTGGCTGCAATGCAGGAGCCTAAGTCCCACTGAACTAACTCTGAAAATTTTAGCCCAAGGCAGACAAGCAGATTTGTGACTGCATACACAGTAACAGTCTATTTTCAGTGGAATTCAGCAGTTTTGTATCCTTCTCTAGCACTTTTTATGATAATTTGGACAATTCAGAATTTCAGCTGATGTAATACTGCCCCCTTTTATTAGAACTGGAAAACATGCTGGACTTCAAACATTTAGTTTTGTAACTGGAGAAATTGTTTATTCATGCTGTTGCTTCCAGCGTTTGAAATTTCATACCAAGATAAGGTAAAGCATGACATCCATATACATTTATAACTATAAATGGGAAGAAAAATACTAACGATTCGAAGCAACATTTTTTCAGGGTGTACTGTCTATGCTATGACTGGACTTCCTAGGCAGCATATCCCTTCAGGGAATTCCCTGCTATTTTTTCAAGAAGCTCAAGGTGTTGATGATTTTGGCTTTTGTATGAATTTCATTGTCATATGTGCTTGCATTGATTTTTTAAATCAGTGTATTCAGACGATAACAGTAGGGCACAGGGAGCATTATCTTTTGTTTTGTTTTGTTTTGTTTTTCTGTTGTGAGGTCTTATTAGGAATTAGATGCACCTGTGAATAGCTAAATGATTTTAATATCTCTGAGACTCAGATAAGTATTGCAATGAATTTATGCTTTACAATTAGAACTTTAAATGTAATTTGAAGTTAAGTTCAAAGCAGAGCATCTTGGAAAAAACATTAATCCCCGTGTCTCCAACCATATCTTTTGAAGAGAAATGTTTCAATTGTAAACAAAGAAGGGAAACAACTTACCCGAATTTTGATATAACCCTGAGGCCTGTAAGGCTTTTGTAGATATCACAGGAAATAAAAACAGGTTTAGGAATTGTACCCATACTTAGAGAAATGTTTTATCTGATCTCTAAGTATTTAGTGAGAAACGTGATGGAAGTTGTAACTGCACATGCACAGAGGGGTAAAATACAACCATAACACTGGTACTCATAAGAGTTATGGGAGGAAAATACCAGTGCTAACATTAGCCTCTGCAGAAGAACACAGCTCCATTATCAAGGCCAGGTTTATAATGGGAACCAGGTGCAGAAGGCTGTGGGTATGAAATCTTGTCAGATCTGTTCCTCCAACTCAAGAGATAGAAATATTAAAGCTGCTCATGAATCGTTAACTTTCTGTCTGTAAGTAACATATGATGCAGCCTATAATTGATCACATGCTATGGCTCAAACACTGTTTACACCTAAATATTCGCACTGATGCCTATCAATATATCTACTAATTTTTTTTTCCGGATTTACTTTGTATGCTATGAGTAGAAAGACATACAAATAATGTATTTGAAATTTGCACATTAAAAATACATGTTCACTGAAACTGTGGAACTGACAGTGAAAAGACAAAAAGAAACAGTGCAAAATCTCTGGCATATGTAGGTCATCTAAATTTACAGATAAGTTAGCTCTGGCGCCAGCTTGCTACACATCCAGTTTACACCTATAGAAGAATTTTCTGTGCAGACCTTTGTTTTTAAGCATTTTGCTCAATTACCTTACTTTCTAACATTGTCTTTGTAAAATTGGTATTAAATGAATTTGTACATTTCAGTTCCAATGCAGTTAAATACTTAGTCCCTCGAATTATGTGGAGGCTGATTAAAATCTAAATTATTTTTTTCTATTGATTAAATTATCAAAATCAATTGAGTGAAAAATATGCAACCTTTGCAAAGTATAAATCATGGAAACTTTATTGGACCATAAATTAAAAAAAAAGTTTGACCAGCCCAGTACTGATGTACACATGTAAGAAATTAAAAGAAAATATACCTAGACATAAACAACCTATAAGAAACTTTACTATTTGAATAACTATATAACCATATATATGTAGGTGTATTTGTGTATACACACACACACACTGAATAGTGAAGAAACTTCCATATTAGGTGAACTTTTAAAGTTCTTCATGCCTTCAGTTCAATCACAAGAGCACTTAGCAACAAAATACTATTTTCAGGAATGAAATCAGCACAAACTTTTGTTATCAAGAGCTATTTTTGCATTCGAATATTGGCTACTAGAGGTTTTGCCACTACCTATGCTTAACAGTATGCTTGCTGAACACAGTTATGGTTCCTTATTTCTGTTGTCAGGGCTACTTGAATGGGTTGCTTAGCTGCAGGTTTTAGACCAAATTAATAATAATGTTAACAACATTGATGATGATAGTAATAATGGGGATTTGTCTGCTTTCTTCTATTGCCTTTCCAGCTCAGGAAAAAAATGTCAAATGCACTGCTTTTCACTCGCATGAGGTATTTCCTGTGAAAAGGATATAAACTTTGCCCCATTATGGTCTTCTTCCTTAAATTTTGGACCAACAGAAAATCCCAAAGGAACAGAATTAGATTAAAATGTGTCTTAAGCAAGAATGTTGAAAAATTTGTGCAAAATGACAAGGATTTTTTTTTCCCAAAGCATGTGTTTCTGCCATAAAGGATAGTGTCTTTCTGATGACTGTAACAGCATAATGATCTTATCTTATGTACAATACATTTCCCAAGCTACTCAGGAGAATTTACAGATATATACTGAAATATATTTGGGTTTTTATTATGCTTCTCTACAAAACAATAAAGATAGGTTGAAAATTATTGTTCAAACTAGGACAGGAATATATTCATTGATTTAAATTGTGGGTCAGAATGGCAGCTGCACAATCCTATCATATCACTCCCTCAATTGTCCTGAACTACAGAATACATTTGCATATTATTTCACACTTAGATACAAGCAGAGACATCCACAAAAGTTACTGCCATTTTTTTTCCAAGATCTGTGTATTCCTCTAAGCAAATTTGCAACACCAAATGCACTGCCAATATAACTCTCTACTGCAGTAGATAAAGTATAGCAAGGATAAATTGGGATTGCTTCCTCTGATACTTCATTACTTTCTAAAATTAAAAATGTCTCCCATTTCTCAAGTGTCATTAGGCTGCATCAAAAGATATGATAAATTCAAATACACTCCTTGTTGTTGAAGGATATTTACTTATCTGCCTTTTTGTGGGATTATACACTACTTTATTCCAGTTTAACTGTTTTGCTTCAAACAAAAGAATAAGCATGCTAACAGGTAAAATTGTCTTCTTTTATCTCATGAAAATACTTGAGCCAATAATGCAAAACAGTATTTGCAAATGTTTGTTTTAAATATGATTAATGGAGTTTGATCATGCTTATTCCTTCCTTTGTTTTCTTTTCACAAATATTCATGCAAACAAGTTTTCATTTCTATGGGTGTATTTACATATGAACATTTGTGCACAATTAGGCATTTGCAATTTACGCCCAAATTGCTCACCCTCTCTTAATAAGAAATAGAGGTTTTAATGCAGCACCCACTGACCAAGTGAGGAATGCAGTATGAGAGAGATCTTCCAGCCCCTGATAAAGTGTCAGTGCTAATTATAGATCTTTACAGCAGCTCCCTGAACTCTGCAGCAATTTAATCTAGGGGTGCTGAAGTCCTTGCTGCACTATCCCTTACCACTGCCATCTTTTTCCTACTTGGTGGTATGCCAGAGGCAGATTTGTTGGTTTTTCTGTGGTGTTGAAGCTTTAGGATTCAGGAGCTGAAAGGCTGAAGTAAAGGCTTTTCATTACCTGGGAGGTGTTTGAGCTGAAAGAATTCCCAGTTGCTTTTTTTTTTTTTCCAGGTAATTTAAGGCAGTGTTGCAATACTTGTCATTGAGTGAGGCATCAAAACCAACACCATTTGTCTTAGGTGACCAACTAGAGCATAAAGCACAAGCGTTTCAGTGCATAGTTCTTGCATTGCTTTAAAAAGTTGGATTGTTAGAACACTGGCACTCATACATGTATAGAAATTGCTGATCCTCCAGGGGTAGTTTGAAAAGATAAGAAATACTCTACTTTTGCATAAATTGTTCACTGCACATAGCTTGTCTATCTGTAGTCACATAACACTAACTCTGTAAACAGGTCTATCTCAACTGGAAATGTAACAGGGTAATAAATGATACTCAACATCAGATTACTCATACTAAAATCTTGTTCAAGTCATAGTAAGCTGTTATAAGACTACTTAAAACCTAAAGCATGCCTAACCCACAAGCTGAAATTGCCCAGCTAACATCCTGAAAATCTACAGACAACATTAATTTTCCAGTATTTCACTTTTATGCTTGTGGCCTCTAACATGTTGCAAATGCCTCTATAAGAAAGGCTGGAAAAACATATCAAATTTCTGTTCTATTCCACTTGCTGACATTCATTAACTGAGGGAGCACACTGAGACAAGGTTTTGGAAAGATCTCCTCTCTACCTCCACCCGTTCCAAAGCATTTTATTAAACAGCCAGTAAGAGAAGTGGACACTTGTGGTTTAATGTCAGACCCGTGTTGATCAGTAGCTGGGTGCATGATTTCACTGTTATCTTGCCAAGGGCTTCTTGAGAAAGCAGGCAACGGATACATTCTTATCTCCCTGGCATTTTCCATACATCCTTGAGTTCAATCATGAAGTAACAATTTCATTATCTGCTTCCTATTCAGAAGAACTGTCTTTTCATACACATAGAGATCCTTGCTTACTGCATCCCACTTTTACATGCTTGTTCCCTTTCATTTCTAAAGCATAAGAACACTCTTTGCTGTATTTTGGATGCCAGTACATTTGTATTGCATTCTGTTTAGAAGGCATCACTGGGAGGATGTGCATTAGAGCTGTACACAAAGTGAGTCACTGACACATCATGTACCGTAAAACTTCTTGGTCTGTCAAAGGTTCTGCAGTTTGCCAACATGTATTCAGCTGCCAGCTCCCTGCCAGAATTCTGTTCCTTGCCTGATGGTACTCAAGCTCTTTGAATACTCATGAATAAGACTAGATTGTATGGCTGTGCTCTTCCTCCCAAGGGATTCCCCTTTATCAAGGGATTACCTGCATTACCTTTGCATAACTCCCTTGTTTTATTCTTCAGTGTCACACTACAGATCACACTATATCATCGTAAATGTCTCATTGATGTCAGCCCTTAGTTTCCATTCAGAAATAACCAAAATCTTAGAAACACAAGGAAGATGTTTTCCTGTAAGTTTGCTCTCCACCTCTTTCATGCAAGGTTTATTTTTCCTCTTTCATTGCGAGGAACAGGCTGAATTAGAATATTCACAGTTATAGACTGATGCTATATAGACCAGGATGCCTATCAGTCTTCTGCACTAACCAGCATGCTCTGCTATGCCAGGTTTCCATTACATTCAGTCCAAAAACCATCCATAGTTTATCAGTATGTACTCACTAGCATGGACAGGCAAAAGTAATGAATTGCAGTATGAGAAATTTGTATTGCATATGTGAGTTATCCTACAAGGGAAGGTGATGAAGTGTACTACTTGCTTGGTTTATCAAGTGATTTCCCTTTATCTCCATCCATGCCATGTTACTGTAGCTACCACGTGTGTTATAAGAACATAAAGAACCAGTTAAAAGTGGAAAAAAGCACCCAATTTCCTCTTTGTGACCTCATTTAAGTTTTTTTAATGTAAAGCTTTTGTTATGTTAAGGATGCATTTCAGCAGATGTGTCTCTCTGAATCAGGACCTGCATTACTTAATCATCCTTCAACTGTTCTGAGTCCCCATTGCTGCAGTATTAGAAATGCTCCTAATGTGGTGCAGACTATGGTTTAGGTAGTGGAAGTCTCTATCATTCTCTTATCACAAGAGAGAGGGAGAAATTTTCTTGCAATTTGGCAATGATCTGCTAGTTCAGGTGTCCTTTCCTTTCTTCCCTGGTGCTTAACCTCACCCTGCTTTTGCTGGGGTTCTTGTAGAGCCTTGTGAAAACAACATCCCCATTGCTGTGTGTCCACATTAAAATGTGTGTCACATCTTAATTAATGAATAGAATATCACCCAATTTCCATGTTAGAATTTCCACTAACTTCTTACACTGTGAAGTGATAGTATTATTTCATCTATTTTTGTTATTTTGTGGATATGTTTTCTTGCTGTATTCTTGTTGCTAAATCTGCGTTGCATTTGAGTTCACAACTAAACTAAACACTGATCACTTTCCACAAGCAAAATACACAATTTATCTCATGTTTCATTGCTCGGAGGAGCAAAGGAATAGAGATAAAATTGAGAACTGCATTGTGAGTCAATCAGTCACATTTTTTTCTTTAATAATTCTATTTTGTAACTGATGACAGAACTCATTTAGGATCAGACCATTTTAGGCCATGGTTTGATACAAACAGAGGCAGTTATAGCTCCTGAGATGAAGATCTTTAATAGATTTGAAAGGCAAGAGCTATCTTGGTTCAACATGCTGCCTCTCTGGTGTAAAGAGGTTCTCAGCAACTTTGGCTGCACCTCACTGACTGCTCAAAGAGGTAACTATTTGAGCAATTCTGCTGTAAAAGCTGCAAAACATGGCTTTGAAAACAAAAAGTCTCCCCTCCTCTTTTATTAAACTGAAAAATTTCACCATTAGAGTTTTATGCATCACCCCATAAATAGCTGAATCAGAAGAGTTAAAATATTGTGGACTGTGTTGGGGACCAGTAGGTTGGAGAGTGAGGGATGGATGCAGAACTTCACTGCTGCATACAATGTCCATGAAAATGCACTTTAAATGTGACACAGAGTAGGAAATGAGAGTAAGGGAGAACATCTCAACAGAGCAGAGGATGTGAAGATCCTATAGTTTAAATGGTGGATTTACAGCCAGATAGCTCCAGAGTATATAGCTTTTTCCTTCCTTTTGGCATCATCCCTTTCAGTTCTCCCAATATATAATCATTTGAAATTCCTCTTATGTCTCTGTTTCTAAACCCTAAGAAGCAGCAAACCTGAGCCTTGCTGTTTGCATTCTTCTGATATCAAAGACTCCTATCCCACTGGGGCCCTTAGCCATAGGAGAGGTTTGAGGGAGGAGGAAGAGATGTTTTTCCTTCTCAGCTGCTGCACCAGATTGGAGGGTGGGAAGGGGAGAGGGAGCAGACACAGTTTTTAATATTCAAAATGGAGGCTGGGATGTGGCTGATGCCTGAGCCTGAAGTACTGCTGCTTATTTTCTTAGCTGATGTGGCAGTGGGGTTGGAGGTGGGTAGAGGTTGGTACCTGATGATGAAGAGTGCCTGTCCTCTCAGGGAGTCAGGGAGCCTTGCTCAACCTGGTTTTGCAGAAGCCCACACCCTAGAGATAACTTGTACTATAGAGAGAGTAGCAAAATGATATTTTTCTTTATGTTTAAAATCTGTGTTGCAGATTTTCAGGAAGTATTTATTTATTCTTCAAATTAGCTGAGCAGGGGAATTAGCTAAACAGAGACGGATTTAGAGATCAGCACAATGCAGCAAGATTAAAAAACCCTTTCCACCTGAATTAATGAATTTCAGTCTGCTTTTCATAAACTAGTTTTTCAGAAGTCATCTGTGAAGCCTTGTATAAAGAATTTTTAAAGGTAACTTAATGGGATGGAGAAAAGGTTTAAAATTATCTACAGGGGCTGTTGCAGGAGATATTAAATATTGATTTATCTTGGAGTAAGAATCATACTAAAGAGTGAGGCTTGTAGTCAGATCAATTTATCTGGAATACAAACTATATGGCTGTATTTAGTACTATGTCAACATGAATCTTAAACAAGAAGATGTGAAAGGTTGGTCATTTAATCTAAATCAATTGACTTTCCATATCTTCAATTAAAAAAAAATATCTTAACCATTCAAACTGAACTGCTCCTAAATGTTTCAGGTGGTTTATCTTTAAAAATGCTTCATTTAGTCAGTCCTACTATATCATAACCCTCTTCTTGATGTCCCTGTGCATTTGTTGTTAAGAGGAAAAAACATGCACAATCCAAGGCTTTTCCAGATCTTAAGTTTTTAATACTTCAGACTCTCTTGAAAACCCAATGTAAATCGTTCAAGTAATCTGGCAAATAAGACTGTAAGCAATTTTCTGCTACTTGCCACTGCTAGTGCACTGCCAAGCTTTTGGTCATAATATAAAAGTTGGCTCAGATTGTTCTTAACCAACTAAAACTGATTACATTCCCTTTTCAGGCATAAATAGATACCAGTATGCCAGCTAGTGGTCCTGGCTAAAATATTTTTCAGTGTGTATAACTGTACATAGGTCTCCAGTAGGAAATCCTTTATCCAAGTGTGACAGAGCAGGATGTCTCAGATAATTTAAGTATTACATTTGCTTTTGTTTGTACTGTTTTCTTTAAACATATTCATTAGACAAGAGCAGAGCTTTTAATGTTCCATGACTGAAAAATCCATCAAACAGATTTATGGCAGAGGCAGTGTGGCATAACAGCCAGTGGACTGGCCTAATGTTCAGAAGTCCTGGGTTCAGTTCTCAGCTTAATCATTGACTTTCTGGGTAACCAGAAGATAATAATTTCCCCTCTCTGTGCCTGAAGATACTGTTACCAATCTCCTTTTAAAAATTATTTGGGTACTACTAATGTGCAGTGGTAGGTATTACAATTGTCTACATATATCATAGTAAAAAGCTTGAAAATACTGATTGCTTCCTCAGAACATTATTGTGCCCTTTCCTGTGAGACACAGATAGAAAATATGATCACAGTTATGAAGTATACAAGTACACAAAGGTGTAAGGAAAGTATGATACAGAAAATTCCCTTTTGCTCACAGATTGTATTTGTCCTCAGAGCAGCAAAAAATCTTCCATTGAACGAGGTGCTTGAATGTTCCTTCAGTGAATCTCATGAACTTTTCCATATATCTCAACTAGAGTGGGTGAATGAGGATAGGGGATAAGAGAGAAAAAGTGCATTTTAAGTGCAGAGAGATGGAGTAGGACCCAGTTTTTGCTTATCCTGAAGATGAGGTCAAAAATAGTCTTAAGTGAGACATAAGTGGCTAATCTGTGGGTGAAACCGCTACTTTTGAAATGCCCATTCAAGCTTGGTTGTTAAGGTATAAAACCGTTTTCTAAATTGTCATTGTTGTCTTGAACTGAAGAATACTTAATGGATGCCTTCTGTGGGAAACTTGAAACAGATTTTTCTTTGTAGAAACAAAACAAGGTTTAAAAAAAATCATTTACTTTAAATGAAAAACCAGAGTGAATTTTTGCTAGAAGTATTAGCTATAGATGACTAGCAGTTTTCTCCTTGAAAATTGCAGCAGAGAAACCACATGATTTTTTTCCACCCAAAAGTAGTCAGTTTGTGTTTAAGATGGTTTCAGGTGCAAGGGTTCCTGGATTCTGCATGGAAAGAAGTGCATAGCCTTCTGTTATCCATTTAAAGTACTCTCTCTCTTCTCTCTCTTGCATTATTTTGATTCATACTTCCTGCATGGAAGAGCTATTCCTGAGAGATGTAAATCTCTCCCAGTTTCCAGGAAGTTTATATTTGCCTGTATTTGCATGTCGGATGTCTCAAATGGAACCTTTCTATTTTATCAGTAGCTTTTTTGTTGTTTGGTTTCGTGAATGAGCAACCTGGTCTAGTGTAAGGTGTCCCTGCACATGGCAGTGGTGTTGAAACTAGATGTTCTTTAAACTCCCTTACAACCCAAACCATTCTATGATTCTATGCATTTATAGTGCTCATAAATCCTGTTTGGGCTGCTTTTTCCTTGAGAATAAACTTTAAAATCATAAATTATGAGAAACTTATTTCTGATTGTATTAGAAAGATAAGTAAGTAAATCTAGCAATTTCAGTGATGCAGTGCTACCCCTTTGTCTTCAGCCAGGACATTGTTAATGCAAGGTCTTGTCCACTTGCATGGATCCTTACAGTACAGTCTTCTTGGCTTTGCACTGTTTTATTCCTAAACAAGAATAATTCTTCTTCATACCAGAAGGCCTTCCACCTAGCCATTTCAAAGGGAAAAAGAAATAATCATTAAGAAGGAAGAAGCATCTTCTTCAGCCTGGAAAGAACCTGTTTAATTTTGATTCTCAGATTCCATGTAAACATTTAAGAACTGCAGGCTTTGGTCCTGATTTTGTAAAGTGCATTAGTCCATTCTCAGCATATTCCCCTGGAGTTAAGTACTGACTATCTATGTCCTTGAGGCCTCTCCTAGACAGGAGTGAAAGTATTTGGCACCTTACAAGATTAAGGCCTATACAAGGCTGCAAGAATTTGCAACTCACTGTTTTGTTTTCTTTGTTATTGCATTTTTTTCCCTGTTGCATGAAGATTAAAGACAGGAGGTAGTTGAGGGGTACATTTATATTATCACAGGCATTACGTACATCATACTTGATATTGTAATCATGCAAACAGTAATCTTGCCTTCCTGACATAAACAGTAAGCAGCACTTTTTCCTGAGGTTGAAGTAATCAGAGAAAAACATGGCAGTGATGGAGGTACAAGAGGCAAAACACTGCATAATGATGTTATTATCATTGTTCCATTGTCACCCATCCTTATACCTTAGTGATATGTTCCTTTTCTCTCTGAACATAAGAAAAGAGGCCCGAGTATAAATAGAGCAATGTATAAGCAGCAATGATAAAATGCAACCTTGAAAAAGTATACTTAAAATGCTAAAAAAACCCCTCAGCTTGATAAATACAGAAAAAGCCTACTTAATCTTTATATGCATGGTATGCAATTATATATTTACATCCAGCACAAGGCAAGGCATATACTTGAAAACAGTAGCATTTGGTGGGATTTTGTTAACTGCCTTGATTGCATTTCTAATTCTAAATATGAATATGAACATTTAAGCCCAAGTGTCTTTTGCATCACCAATTTAAACTACTTCAGGTGTCTCCCTGAACACGGGTTGGAACAGACATATCTAGAGGTTTCCAATGCTTATAGATGTAAACAAAAAGGGTAGGTACCCTCAGTGACTCATTCACAATATCTGGGTTAGATATCTGTACTTTCAGAGCATGGGAAGATTTACCCTAATGGAGCTACTTGAATTTACATTTACAATATCTAACACTATTCATATTCAAAGATCACTGTAATAAAATGCACAAAACTCAGATTCAGATTTTTCCCAAAATTTAATTGTAAAAACACTGACAAATACAGAATTCGAAATACTTGATTTTGAACATTTATAACTACTACCCACGTGTCAAGTAGAAAAAGTGTACTTACTATTATTTGATAATTGATTATTACATCATGTAGTCCAAGTTTATCAAAGTTTTTCCAGGATTGTTTGATAGTGTCCCAAACTCTGACATGTGCCTGTCATAGCGAACAGTTGAAATGATGGAATGAAGGTATTTATGAGAACATCATCTGTCTTTCTCTTAGCTTTTATAGATTTAAAATTAAATGTATATATGTGCCTGTTTACGTGTGCTTAAATAATGTTCACATGCTGTTCACAAAAGAACATCAGATTTCTTCTCGATATGTTTCACCAGTGGCATGTATGTATGTCTGTCTGTGGTTTTTTGGATTTTTTAAAGACCTTTCTTTTCCCAACTCTGTGTGGAGAGCAGCTGAATTTGCTTTGTGCTGTTGAGGTTTGCAGAACACCGCAAGGAAATTGGCGTTGGTGATTTCTTTTCTGCCTTTTTTTTCCATTCCATTCCAAAAAAAAAAAAAAAGTTGTTGTGCTGAACCTAGAATAGTTTTGCTGGTTGTTACACTGCTGTGGCTTCTTGCTAAAACTGGGTTTTCAGCCTGCAATATATTACTAGGTGATTGAGAGAGAAGGAGGTTCACAGTTTTGAGGCAAGTAACCAGATCTCTCATCTTCTGAATTCTGTTCTGATTGTAATGCATGACAATACTTTCACTGAAATTTAGTCTCAAGTGTAAAAGCCTGGGGGAACATGCAGATATACATACAGTATCATGGCATTGTCTAAATTTGGTAAAAGTATTTTTGTTCACTTTTATGACATTTAAATGGCTCTGCTTTTAAATAGTTAGAATTACTTGGTGAAAATGAGGTCATAACTGACAAGGTCCAACCACCTGCTAAATTAAACTGAGATATGTATATATATTATTATTCCTTTGTAGTATTTAGACTACTAGGAAAAAAACCCCTCTTTGTTTTGCCATGTCCTTACAGATTTATTCTTTTAGATAAAATGTTAAAAATTTGAATGAGCATTCTGAAGGTTCAAGAGTAGCTATTGAATTGCTTCCATTAGTCAATTTATAGCACAGAAAAAAACAAACAATGGTCCTGCTATTTCCTAGTAAAAGTCTATTTCAATTGTAATTTGTGTTTATTTTTGTCTGTCTCTCAAAAATGCACATGTATGTGTTTAATTAAAAGAAAGCATGGTGGGGTTTTTTTAATGGTTGCATCCGAATTCCTTCTAATTACAAGGTAAATAGATTTGATCTGTACCATTTACCAGTTCTCCCTTAAATCTAGTGATGTTATAAAAGAAAATTAACTTCTCTCCATAGAAGGCTCCCAGTTAATCATCTGTGGATGCTGGTCAGGAGGGAAGGGAACAGAGAGGAGGGAATTTCTCTTCAACTCAACAGTTGAACAGCTTACACTCTGGAACACGAGATTTGATTATCTTAGCATGTGTTACTACAAATGTTATTAACAGTCATAAAATTATCCAGCTCTTTTAAAAACAAGTGACAGACCAAGCTTTGGACTCTTTCTGACCTCTGGCGAATTCTACAGCCATATTATACAGAGTGTAAAGTAGCAACTCCTTTTGTTTGCTTTTCATTTACCAGCTGTTAATTTAATTGATTGTCCCTTTGTTTTTCAAGGACTAATGACTTCTCATCAGTCTGAGATGGAACTTCACAGATCATGTGATTTTTTATTTTTTTTTTTTAATCTTTACCTTTTAGTTGATGTGTGATTTTACTGCAGGCTGCTGTATGATTTTGCTGCTGAAACAAAGAGTTAGTCAGAAAGGTCTCAGATACTGCCATGCATCATGCCTTTGTGCATGAATAAAAAGTTGGAAACCGCATGAAAGCAGTAGTTGGGTTACCACACAACTGGATATGCTTAAGTCTGAACGCTTCATAACTCTAACTACTGGGGAGTTGCAAACTTATAAATAACCTTGCAATTGGTTAAAATCATATTAAAACCATATGAACAAAGACATAAAGCATTTGGTTAAGGGGGCTCAGTAAGTGCAGTAATCCTGTTGAAAGTAATCTAACCAGGGCAGATCCATAGCTTAGGAGTCCCTGCAAGCATGGCAATAGTTATGGGGATGGCAATATTTCATGTGTAGGAGGGCATAATATCCTAGGTGGAAAGATTTGCTATCTGTTCTTTTTTTTTTCTGCTTTTAAAAACTGTTTTTGAATTGAAACGCTTACTACTAAAAGCAAACTTCAATACACTGAAGTCTATATGCACTTAGGATCTGCTGAATGCTCCTGATAATCAGAAAATTAATTTAAATTATTCTTATTTGTGTTTCAAAATCAAGATGGCTACTGTTCACTCTAAGTAAATAGAAGCTCTAGGAATTCTGATCCTTAAGATCAGGCTTCCAAAATAATTAGCTAAAGAGAGTGTTTACAAGTAGGCTATTTGCATTGGCATTTACTTATCTGATGAATTTGGGTTTTTTGCCGCTAGCCCTCCAGTTTCAAATTTTTTTTCTAGACATTTTAAATTTTGATGAAATTGCAATTCTCAATTTTGACTCCAGAACCTGGGTCTTAAAAGAAGAAAATGACAATCACTATGCAGTTTTGTTGCTTAACGACTTTGGAGTATTTTCTGCTTGCGATGGTCTTGCACATGTCACATTGTCACGTGGAAGCCAGCTGAGGCTTGCCAGTCAGGCAAAGAAATTTTAGTGTTAGTTCCCTGTTATCTGCTTTTAACCTTTTACTTTTCAGTTATGCTTTAAGATGGAAGAGTATATTTAAAAGGGGACCTAGTGGCTTCTCTCTCCCCACATCTTTTCAAGCAAGCTGTTTGCTTTGAGGCACTGCAATGTAACACAAATCTGTAGTCTGTGGCAGGGATTCTAGTCCATGCTGTATGTTCAGCATACAAAGATAGTGCTGGAACAGTTTATGAACATAGGGGCCCTCCAAAACTGGAAGTAGCAGTATGTCAGGGTTAAAATTCACTAAACTACCCCTCTTTGATTCCTGAGATCATTGAATTCAGGTATTTCACTTACATAAAAAACTAAGGGAAGGTTGTGTCAACATCATAGGTGTCTGCATATCCTTCATTCTTAAAACCTGTAAATCAGTGGTTGGAAAAGATACACCTTGTATCTTGTAATATCTTAAAATATCAGCATTCCTACAATGAGTATGCCTGCTTTGCTAATTTAATTTCTCTGGTTTCTTGGAGCAACTCCCGCTGCTATGACATTGAAAACAAGTCCTAGACATCCACCACAGTTCTGCAAAGCCAAAGGCCTTGGTTTTAATTGTAGCAATAATGCCACTATTGTGTTTATCTACTTTGCCATCCAAAGAATTCCAGCAGTTGCATGCCTGCACACCAGTAGGATGATTGACATTGTTGTAATAAGGTTAATGTTTAAACTTCCCACCCGTAATAACTAAAATATCCAGAGATAAGGCTGAAAGTCAATTTGTAATTATCCCTGCTGTGCCAAGACATTGCAAAAGATTCTAAGTGGAGGGTAATTTAACTTTTCAGTCCTAGCTGTTAAAAAGTAGTAACAAGGTGAAAAGCTTGGGACTTTTGTATCTTGACTTTCCAGAAGGCAGAAAAAAGGAGTTTTGGTTCCTCCTTATTCAAACTGGGAATAATTTTCTCTGTGTTCTACTGAAAATATCCTTTTTATATTTTGAATACGTTAAGTTGTTTGCCTGTTGTTTACTGTCCATGGTACATGAAGGGAATAGATCACAGTTAGCAAATAAGCTACTGGAACATTTAGTATGGAATATTCAATTGAAATACATTTCATACATAAGGCAACATGTGATAATTATTTGAAGTCATTCTAACTAAAGCACTGTCCTCAGAAGAAATAATATCCCTTCAGTCGTGTGTTCTGTGGCTTCTGTGAATGACCCATATTAATTTGATTTTTCTAGAAACTGGCTCTTTAAATCAATGTTGGTAACTGCTTCCATGCTAGGCTATTGAAATAAAGGTATTACATCATTGTCCAAACACGTCTACTTAAATAAAAGTATTTGTTTGCAAAAAATATATATATTTTAAATCTTTTACACAACGATCAGCATGCATGCCATTTTCCATTTCAGACTAAGCATACATTTCAGATGTGGAAAAAGCAAGCATGTTGAAATAATTTGAGGCATGGGTATAGTCAGATCAGTCTTGGTAATCCAGAAGGGAGGGGTGCCCAGTGTATTATTACATTTCATATATTATTTTTCAAGAGATGGATGCAATCAGTCATCTTCTCGCATATGGTTTGAAAAAAAATTGTCTTGCTGGCAAGTAAACTGTTATTTAAGTACACAATCCACGGTACTACAGAAACAGTTTTGCCAAACTTGTCCAAGTATTCTCACATCCTTAAAGATGGTATAAATATCATTTATGGCAAGCCGTTTACTTCAGACTATATGGAATGCCTTCCTGCTCCCCTGATCTAAGTGTCCCAGTTTGCATTATGGCCTTTATTGCTTCTGTTTGATGGAGTGATCAGTAAAAATTTAATGACACTATAAAATAATAAAAATGTCATTAATTTACCACGGATCCTGGATGCAGTGGTTGTAAAGTTACATTAATAAACAGAATATTTTTTACAACAAAAAGCATTGTTACGTGGGAGCGTATAAATAACACACATAAATTTAAGGGCAATTTTACTGTTAGCACACACATTATTATGGAATAGCCAATAAGTGTATAAAACATAGTATATAAAATTTTATGAAAATATACTGTGCGCATCAAAAATTCAGCTTTTATCTAAGTGCAGAGAAAAAGCCATTATTGTGTGCTTACTGTTTCATTGCTGTTCTTTCACAAGATCACAATTTTATATTTGTTTCTAGTCATTTGAAGTTTGCAGCCTTTACAGAGGTAGGGGCTACAGATTCCTTTTGCTTTACTCCTTGCTTCACTGAATCATTCTTTTACCTTCCACACGTGAAGAAAGAATTGATACTTTCTGGCAGAACGTGACGGAAAAGTTGCTAATTTAATGCAAAGCTAAAAATAATGCCAAAGGGGTTGAAAGGCTTGCTTGGAAATAAGGGATAACTATCTAGCAGTCTATCTGTCATCACTGGGGCCGCTCCATCACTGACTGTGATAATATGTGAATATGATGGATGCCACAGCCTTGTGGCTCATAACATTTAACATTCATCAGCTCTCACTAACGGGGGCTTTATAATTTAAATATCTTTATTTAATATGCAACATCTACCTCATACATCATAATTTCAAAGCACTTAGAGAACCAACAGTCCTGCAAGACAGTTGAGCAGACTTTAATTTTTTCAATAACTTTTACGTTTTCTGCATGTTTGTGACTGACAATGCATAAATAAGTGCCTAATCATATCACAGAATGGAAAATTAAGATTTGGCTGCTCAGAAGGTTCTTTTTTCTCTTCTTTTTCTCATTTTAAAGGAAGGATTATTTTTACTGAGTGTTCAACATATAAAGAAGCACAAAGGATCTGATTTGTGTTGGGAAGTGCTTTCGGTTTTCTAATGCCAACTCCAGCTGACTATGTCGGTCTAGTCATGAGGAAGGGTTGTCAGTGTCATGTCTTAGACCTTTTTTTCTGAGTTTGAAATGGGAAAACTTAATGTAACTATACAGTATAAGCTCCACAGCCAGCACAAAAAAGCCCAAACCAACAACAACAACAACAAAAGAATCTGTTCAAAATAGGGGTCCAAAATACTTTCTCACATGAAAGAAAACACCTGCACTGTCCATAGCAGCATACTTTATTGCAAACTCGCCAAAATTTTCTACTAATGTCAGTTAGGGAGGCAGCAATCTATCCAGTAGCTGATGCATATGTGTGCAGATGTAATGCATGTGTAGGTAGCATATTTGTTAGCGCAGCTACGTATAACTGTGTAGTTTTAATGAGGGTATGTCTGTTTTTTCATATAGGAGCATGAAGTAGAGAATCAATCTTCCTCTTAATCATTCTAGGCAAACACATGCTTTTAAGGGATTTTTAGTGCTAGTACCTATTCTTTCTAGGATGAATTCAAGACAGGAGCAAAGACAAATCCCACTAAAAAGGATTTGAGCTGGGTGGGAGAAGTTTCCTCTCTAATAATAAATTTCATGTGAATTTGTTCTATTTTATGGAAATGTAAAGGCATCTACTAGATAAAAACATTATTAGTATTGAGGAAGTGTTTTCTATTTTTTTTAGTTCTTTGAATTTTTATAAAACCAACGCAAATATCAAGCATTTTTTTCTATCACTGTGATGATAATTTTCAGTAGAAAACCAAGCAAACGAATTACTTTAAAAGGCATTTCAGAGACTTAAATATAACTAGCTTTGTTAAAGCTTTTTATGAATTAGAAGGAGGGGTTATGAGTACATCTCCTTTGTTTGACAAGAGCAGGTATTTTTATGGCATAAGTGCTTTCATTTTACTGTTTCTGAACCTTATCATGTAATTTTCCCTTTTCTCCTTCCATGTCAAAATATTGATATTCTTTCAGAAACTTTCTTTCTTCTTTTTTTTTTTTTTTTTTTTTTTTTTTTTTTTTCCTTTTTTTTTTTTTTTTTTGTGTAACTGAATATTTTCTGGTAAAATCAAAGAGAATGAATGACTAGAAAGATATTCCAAGTGTGCATATTGATATGTAGCAAGGTCTGTTGATTTTTATAGCAGAAAGGTATTTCTCCTTCAAGAATACTGCAGGTGTTGTATTAACATCCTTAAGAAAAAGCTTTTAGTGCAAATATTTTGGAAGAGAAAATAAATGTGCCAAAAGCTGTTTTCTTAGCACTGATCTTTGTTTTTATCTCAACTGCAAATCAGCCCTTTGCAGTGGAACACAGAATCCTTGACAAACTTATTTTTTATTCTCTCTATCAGTAAAACCTATCCCATCGTGATGATTCAGGTGTATTGTTACATTGCAAAACATCTTTCAGTAAAATATTGGGCCTCTGGTATTGCAATGCCTTTCTGCAGTCACATTTCATTTGTAACCCTTTCTTTTCTCATGATTTCCTTCGTATGCGAAAGCTCCTTCATCAACCGTGGATTTTATGGAAGAAAATAAGCAAAGAAGTTAACAAATATAAAATGCAGAGTTATTTTTTTTTTGACAACTGGAAGATTCTGAGGAACTTTTAAAAATGCAGTTAGTACCTGAAATGCCTCAGCTGCATGTTGTGGCAAATCCAGTGTCAGATTGTGCTTTCTTTTCCTCTGCATATTAAACACAAAAATTTAAAAAAATCCATGGTTGAAGGAATCAAAAGCATGAGGAATCAAAACAATTCCTCACTTGTCCTGGTGAGGTTTCATTGCTAAAACATAATGATAATAGAAAAATAATCACATTGGAAAGGAGTAGTTGGAGGTGGAGCAAACGAGGAGTCAAGGCCCTCAAATACGTTTTGTCCTTAAAAACATTTCCAAATTTCTAACCATCTTTTAGGAGAGAAACTCACAATGTTTTCTTATGTCTAGTAAGCATAGCACAGAACTAGGTCATTGAACAATAGTCTGAACAGCAATCAGCACTCTACTTCTGCATAATGCATTAAGTAGAACATGGAGAAACTGTTCATAGAGCTGAAAGCTGGTATTTCATGTCTCTAAATTCAAGCTGACATGACATTTAATATTGTTTCATAGTAATGAACAACAAGGTTTCGTTCATTCACAAGTACAACATAATGCCAAGTTTAGTCTGAAGAGGTAACAACAAGGCAAGAGGGAAAACACGCTATGTTCCTCCAAATGAGAATGCTAAATTAATGATAACCATTGAACACTTTGCTACTGATACACAGTACTACAGAGACTACTACTGAGAGACAATATTACAGTGTCTTTCGTAGTACCCTTGTCCAGTACTGAGGAACTGGCTTAACAAATAAAATACCTTTCAGTTTCCACTTTCTAGTTCCAGGTTTCCTGTGGAGGTCTCCAGCTCTCAAAAGCTTTCTGTTTTTCTAGGAGTGGGCAGTCCTTTTTCTTTTTTTTTTTTCTTTTTTTTGTCTTCTTAAGTTCCCTTTTCACTGTGGTACAATTTAAATTTCTATACAAAATAATATCAGTTCTGTCCTCTAATATTCCTTGTTTCAAATATATGACTTTGAAAACCTCTGCATAAAATTCAGACTTGTATTTTCACAGAGGTATGAATGCAAACTCAAATTTCATAGTGAGGAAAAAGTGCTTTTTTCATTAAAATAACAGTGCATTTTAACACAAACTCTTCTTTCCACTTCTGAATTTTCATGTTTCCCAAATGTTGATTGTCTTTTTCAGTTTAAGTTACAAAATAAGTGGAAAGGCAAAGTGAGCAGCATCAATCAGCACTGTGTGCTGCCAAGAGTGTTTTGTATTTGCATGTACAATCGTTTATGCATTATGGCAGTGCAGATCAAAATAATCTCAAAGTTTTTGTATATGTTTCACATTTAAAGCTGATTTTCATAAATGCAAACATTCAGAATCTGTAAAAAAAAATTGTCCCTGAGCTAAAATTCTAATTAGATGCATTCATTATTTGTTCGGATTTAAAAAATAAGGCATGTATCAATGCATACACATATGCACAGGCATATAATGAGAACTATCCTATATGGAGCATTAAGATTCCTTCTGTTCTTTTCCAGGAGAGAACAAGATTTGAAAATTTAGGCCCACAGTTAACAGGGAAACCCAGTGAAGATGGAAAAATTGGCCCTGGTGTCATCGATCTTACAAGGCCAGAAGATGCAGAAGGTGAGTTACAATTTTGACCATGGGTTATTGAACACTGCATCACAGAATGATATGGCTGAAACACTGCCAGTGTCATAAGTACTGCCTATCTTACATCCCAGGGTAACGCTGGATTGATTTCTGTCTGATTTTGTGAGATTTCGGTAAGTCCATAACAAAGGGTGGAGACATGAAAAGGATTATATAGCCCTTTTAGCACTTCTGCAACACAACTGTTTCTCCCCCAAGCAGCTACCCATTTTAAACTATTAATAACATTTTAGGAAATATTGAGAAAATTATCTCAGGAAATATATATATATACATATATATATATATGTATGTATGTATGTATGTATATGTATATTTTCACCAGTGCTTAGGATTTAGCAGCTTTGAAGAAGGTTAGAACATTTTAAGAAATCTACCCACCAGTACACTCACTGCCTATTCATGATAAAGCAAGTAAAATCTACTCTCAGGAAGCTGTAAAATGATAATGGAAAAATATTTCACATTTTCTGTATGAAAAGGTCTTTTTCATGATATCAACCTTTAGTGCACTCATTTCAGTCAGGGTTCTGTATATATCTACATATTCTATATGTGTTAAGCCACAGGTGGAAATCAGTGTTTACCAAGACTGAGTTGAGTCTCCAGCAGGATTACTGTGCACGTTCTGGAAGTGGATGTCATTTTACCCTATCATACATTAGAAGAGAACATATAGACATATAGGAACCCTAAATAGTCATGTAGTAAGTCAGGTAGTAAAATTAATGTACTGTTGAGATAGAATATTATATGCAGGATTTTGTCTCCTCAATTCACTTTTGTTTGAGAGTCATTTCACTCTTTTTTAAACTGGGCAAATTCTAGTTATGGCTTGGAAAGGTTAAAACACCTCTGATCTTTTCCATTAAAATCCAAATGTCTGAAAAATCCAAAGTCTCATTTTTTTTCTTGGATCAAAAGAATAGGACCAGTAAACTTTAGGGAGCTGTTACTTATGAGCTTCATTTTTTCATCTTTTATTGAATGTGATTAGCCACTGTTGTATTGTCTGAAAACAGAAAAGTAATGAACAGAATGTAGATGAAAACTTTCAGACTGGTGTTTTGCAATGATTCTGGTTTTCTAGAAAAAAGGAATTGGGAGATACATGGACTTCAAAAATACTTTTTGACTAATCAGTTATTTATAAACTGCTTTATAAGGGAATTTCCATCCAGCAGCAATATCTCATACTTCAATGTGTTAAAGAATATTTTTTTTGTCAGTTTGGGTGAAAAGTTGCAATGGAATACTTACAGATACACAGTTACTGGTTTAGATGACATCAGGTCTCTGATGACGCTCTTGTTTTAGCTCATTTCCTTCAGTTCATCCATTCTCTTTCTACTGTCCTTAATTTAGTATCTTGATACACCTCGGGATAGTGACAGCCCCCCCTTGTTACTGGATAGTGCAGAGCAAAGCTTTGACATATGTAACCCAAGCTGCAGTGATGTGTGCCAGGTTAAGGACAGTGTACATGTCTTTCTAGAGCTAGTGGGGCATTTTGGGCATGGTGCATTGCCACATTAGAAATCTGAGTTCATGAATGGATTCAGATTTCCAAAATTTGTTTAGCAGCCAAGAGATATCTCTGGAAAAGAGGTGCTGGATACATACCTCTGCTGATCTGAAAAAAAACATTGGCAGGAGATCAAAACTGAGCTGCTTATTTGTCCTTCTAGTTGCAGACAAGGTGAATTTAGATATCAACCAGATGCAAGAAAAAGACATTCAAAATATCACCCAAGTTTTGCCCCTTATCTTTGGCAGGCTGGCTAAGAGATGACACTTCTAGATTGACATCATTTAGAGTGGAAGGCAGCAATCACAGCATCCAGGATGTGAGGCTTCTAGTATTTTTTCAGTAGCTACTGGCTCAAACACTTCCCTGGGCAGTCTGTTCAAATGATTGACAACTCTTTCAGTGAAGAACTATTTCCTTATATCCAATCTAAACCTCCCCTGGCACAACTTCAGGCCATTTCCTCTCGTCCTATTGCTTGTTCCTTGTGAAAAAATACTGACCCCCACCTGGATACAACCTCCTTTCAAGTAGTTGTAGAAAGAGACAAGGTCTTCCCTCTGCCTCCTTTTCTTCAGGGTAAACACTCCCAACTCCCTCAGTCATTCCTCATCAGACTCGTGCTCTAGATCCTTTGCCATCTTTGTTTCTCTTCTTTCACCTCCTCTAAAAGTACTTGGTTGCATTTTATTGTGTTGCCACAGTCATAATGTCAGCTGAATGTCAAAGATTCCTAATAGGCACAGTCATATTCTTTGAAGACTCAGTGTGTTTCACACCTTCCTTTCTGTTTTGTCATTGTTACTTTAAATCTTTTTTTTTAAATTTTTTTTTAGATGTCACTTGAATGCAGGTTGATGTAGACATCTTTAGATAATATTTCTGTGGGGTTTGTATGCTTTTACACAAATAACGCAGTCAAATAGAGAATAAAGATTTCCGAAGTGACATATTGATGGTCAACTTTTGCTGCCCTTTATTTTCTCATCAGAAGTAGATCCAGATCTCTGGGGCCCAAGTGCAGTTGTGACAGAGTGGGTGTATGGCTGTTAGATCTACCAGGTGGCTCTACTCTCATCACTAGAATTTTAGAACTTCAGAATTATGGAAGTCACCACATTTAGAGAAAATATTAATAATTTGTAGAGGATCCTTTTAAAGTGGTGGTGGGTGAGGGGAGTAGGGATGGGGCAATGGTGTAGCAGATTTTTTCCTGAGCTAAGGACTCCAAATTTAGTCCCACTGCTGGTCATAAACTGGGGGGAAACACAGTTTGGGCTGCATTCTGATCCGCCCACTGACCTAGACCAAAGGGGCTGTGGAAGTGCAATTCCGCTCCTCCATTTGTACCTGCACACCTGCATTTCCATAGGAAAATGCCCAACAGGCATTTGAGATCTGGGGAGTCCTCCTGATTCTCATTGTTTTGATACAGCGTTTAAGGTTCAAGTAATTTGTTATGAGACATATCAGCAGACTTCTGTTTTATGGAATGCTTTTGTAATAGTATCTAGCAATGATTTCTCTATGCACCTTACATCTTTTCTATAACATATGGCAGTGATCTGAGTTTGACAGGATCAGAGTCATGTTTTCCTGTAATTTTAGGAGTGCTTGAGGTACTGGCTCATTGATCAGAACATGAAGCTGCATTTATTTTTTTCTTGATTAAGGAATTATAAGATAAATCTTGAAATTCTTCAAACTTAGCAATTAGACAAATGTGAAACACTGTAGAATATTTTTTCTTAACTTGTTGCCCCTACCCAGTGTGTGAAAACTTTTTTAAGGTTAATTATGGTAAGAGTTAATTAATGGTAACTAGATGTACTTCCAGAGATGATCTGGTGAATGAAGTCTTCAAAATTTGTGTTACTCATAATGGGCTAACAGTCATCTGAATGGAGGCCTGAAAATCATTAGCAAGAGTTTTATATTAAATGTGACATAAACCAACATTTCTATTACTTCCTTAGCTACCAGCAGGACTGAGCTAACTATATTAAAAATCATACTCAAACTGTATTCAAAACATTGCCACTGACTGTGACACCATTGAAGAATAATCCACAGCTGTTTGACTTATTTCATTACCTGAAGTCCCAATTGTCAGTTGAAATATATGATACATTTTTAGCTAGCAAAATTCAAAACTATGATTTAATAGCCTCATAAACATTCCATGACTGATATCCAAAATTATAAGCAACAGACAATTATAGAACTAAACAAGAATGTCTGCTTTTTTTTCCCCAAATGTTATCATTTTAAAGGAAACATCAGTCTTACCGTAGGTGTCTTCATGATTTTGAATATTTGAGATTGTCAGTACTGAAATACAGCTACCTGGCATGGACACACCAAGACAACTTTGAATCCAGCTATAGCTAAAACCTCTCTTGAACATGACTGACATACATCAACTGAACGTAGTGTATAGAGTGTAGTCAGGAGCCATAGGTAAGCCCTGTTTAAATTTCAGGTCAGGGAACCTGTATAATACTAAGTATTTGGTATAATAAACACTAACGTATTTCATTCTCAGTTACTGAGAATATTGCATGATGTGAATATGCTTTTTATGGTTCAAGTTCTAAAAAAGGTTTTCCTTTCAGCAGTGCTAGATTTTGGGTGATAGTGCTGTTTCTTTTGAATTGTACAATGTGCTTGATGTTTATGGATCCTGTGCTTGTATCATGTGCTCTATGTTTATGGATCCTTCTGGTTTTGGGATTGTGGTTAAATGTCTTGGAAATTTGTAGGAAGTTTGTTAAGGTTTTGTTTTCTAGTAGATAGAAATATGCAGAGTAGACATAACCTTCCTTTTGAAAATTATGTGTTTTACCTTAGCTCAGGTTGCAGTGTGGTTTCCTTCAGCAGTCGTATTCAGGGATTCAAATTCCATCAAGACCTGATCTTCTTCCTGTCAAAGAATTGGATCTGTTGAAATGTAATTTTCTTGATTGACTCCTAGGCCCAGGGCAAAAACATCTGAATGTTATTGTTTTGCCACTACCTCACTGTCTTATTTTGAAATAACTTCTCTCTGCCCTGCTTTACTAAGTGAAAAATAAGATCTGTTGTAAAGCTAAAATAATTTTTATAAAACATATTGAAATAGATGAAAATGCATTATCAGTACTTCATATTTAGTTCTATGTTTATTCATGTCAGTACATTAGAATCAGTGGCTTGTGAGTTAAATATTTGGCCTCACAATTTGCCATTTGGGACAAAAAAAGAGTTCTGAGCCCTGTTTTGACTCATTCACATTTTTCATATGGTAGATTTCTTGATTCTGTAAACCTTGTGTTTAGTACTTGCTGCTTCTTTCTTTGGTAATACTCTACCAGTGTGTTAAGCATGGACCATAGTTCTGAGGATAGGTACAGGCCTGCTAGTTTAGATAGAAACAATTTTTAATAATATGGTGGGATCTATCTACTTTATCTGTATCTATGTATTAATTTGTTCTTGTATTAGACTAATGAGACTTTTCAAAGTCTCCTAGAGGATAATCTTTGCTATGAAACCTAGTTGTCCAGTCAGTCATTAGAGTCCTCATCATGGGACTGGCACCACCCCACTCTCCTTAAATGCCCTCCATAGTGCCTGTCTCCTCTCTTTACCTGCTTGCTATCTCTTACTCCAGTTTGTAAATTCCTTGGATTAAAGATTGTGGTTTTCTATATACCAAGTCACTCTTTGAGATTACATAACTTTAAGCCTCATCGGTTTGTTCCTGGTGTCTTTGAACAATGCTCCAAGTAGGCTGACTGGAAGCCAGTTGCAAGCTGGGTAACCACTGGTAATTGACTCATTCCAGTAGTAAACCCTAGCTTGAACTTATTAATTCTAGTTCAGATATGCACAGTTTTTGGTTTGAATCTGATTTTGGACCTGAACCCAGGCTTGGAGTAACACAAGCTCACCTTATCTTTTAAAAGAATATATTTCAATTCCTCAGAAAGCTTAAGAAACCAGTTCTACAGCTTTTCAGATGATGGATTTGTTGACCAACATATAAAGTCAATGAACAGCTCAGTACTTGCAGCAGTTAACACACTCTGTCTTTCTGACACCAGGGCAGACATCATGACACGTGCCCGGGTTTTGAAAATCTATTAGGTAAGAAATAGATCAACACTTAATTAAAGAGCACCTCTACCACATGCTCAAAGCCTCAACAATCTTCTGTACACCCAATAGTAAATAATTGCCTATAGGAAAGAGTGAGAGTTCCTTCTTTACTTTGAAAAAGGTTGACTTTGAACAGCTACAGAAGCAGGTGAAAGGGAACCATATATTTGCAGGCAGATCAATCTTGGCAGGCTGCCAACATGCTCCAAATCTGTGAGGTAACTTCTTTAACACCTTCCTCTGCAGAGGTGTAAACAGCAGGTAGTACATGCATGATAAAGCATCACCTACTTTTGTGACAGAGCTTCATAAATACTGGAGGAAAGAATGCCTCTCCACTCCAGTATTTGTTGCACATAAATATTTGTAATAGTTGCTATGGCAGTTGAGAGAGGAAAGATGAAAATCAGAAAACTGTGAAAGCCATCTGAAAACAAAGAAATGTTTCTAGAGAGAATGCAGTAAGCTCAAGTACTGCAATTTTTACTCATCTGAATTCTTGTTATAGGTCTTTGATTACAAAAGTAAAATCCCGTAATTGTATCTTTATTATTTAAATATAAAATAACTTATTATCTTAGTCAATTAGACCAGTTGCTAAAAGGTGGCCTTCATTAATTGCATTTGCCATTTTTAACATCCATGAATCTGATTGTGCCCGATACTTGAGTGATATGCTTAAATTTTTCAGAATAATTCATAGCAGATCAGGAATCTGGGAAAAGGTACTTAGGCCCAGTATTTCAATTGTGTTGGATGAGATTCAGCCTTGAAGTAACTCGACACCTGCAGATGGGATAGGAATAAGATGTCTTTAGGAACCACCCCATCACTTTTCGTATGGCAACCACCTCATGCATCTCGTTGTTGCCAGCGTCTCCATAACATTTTAGAGGGGGATCTGAAAAATCTGAGCTGGGAGTGTGTGGAGTGATCTTTTCATGACGTTGAAACCTCTTCCTCTCAAGACACTAATATTTAGCATATAGTAGGCTTCTCACATTCAGAATAACAAATCTGGATGTCCTCCATAACTGTTAACTTTTGATTTTCAAATGTCTCAGGTATCTTTTTCCTACTGCTAAATACGAGGCTTTCTCATTTGGCAGTTCTAAGCTACAGTAATTGATTCTTAGAGAATAGTACGTCTATTTAAAAAAACCCTCTAGTTAGAATTTCTGATGTTGTACAATCAACCACACTTACAATGCCCTGAGTTTTACATAGGAGTGCCTATTAGCACAGTTATGGCTAAGGTCTTGTCCCAGTTTCCATTATATAGTAAAACATTATTTTCAGGAATTTAAAAGGCAGCTGTAAAAAGCAACCATGGGCTGCAGTTTCACACAGAAAATCTTCGACCATGAGAAAATTGTCACAAATGCCGAAAGCGTCAGTCAGTTTGCGTAGCTATTTTTGGGTGGACTGAGTGAAAAATTAAATATTCAGTGGTTTAAAACATTTTTTCACACGCATGTACAGCCACCAGGTGTAAAACACCTCATGGTCCTGATTCTTAGCTCTGCACATTTCTTGGTATTGCTCCAATATTGCAAAAGAAGCTTGAAGCTCTGTAAAATAGCATAAAATTTCCTGGCACAACTGAATTTTCAGCTGACAGAGAAGGACACCATTATATCATACTGCATGAAGGAGGAAAGAATCTTGCCCTTCTTCCTTACCTCCATGAGCACAGGGAGTGGAGCAGAAATATGAATGCATTGAGAGAACACCATATATTCTGGCTAAGCCTGAGCAATTGATACAGATTCAAACAAGTCCTCTTTGTACAGCTGTCTATTTTTCTAAGTCTATACTCTGTACGACTTTTTCCTTCAAGAATATCTCAGCAATAGAAAAGTGTTTAAGAGGATCTGTCTTTCTTCCATGTAGGTGTGCCAAGCGTCAAAGTGTCTAGTGCAGAAGTTGGTAGCGAGGGGAAAATAGTTTCTTAATTTGTCCTTTCACAGAATCAGTGGTCCCAAATTTGTGTGGGGTGAGCATTACTTTTCACTTTGGACAGGGGTAGCTTCACCGGACTTAAAAAAAGAATGATTTGCAAATTTTCATGAAAGACTCTACTCCATGGCAAATCCTCCATTTTTTATCCAAACCAGGTTAATGTGGTAACACACTGGGACATGCCATTGCTGTGTTTGTAAAATATTTTCCTGATTTCACTCACAAATCCCAAATGCACAGGTATACTATATTTTAAAGTATTAGTCTGAAGAGTTTTTCCTAATATTTATTAATACTTGTTAATTTACAGCTCCTGTTATCATGCTGCTTTTGCTTCTCTCCCCTCATGATACATTATTTATTAATTATATTATCAGTTATTGTAATATCAGCACCTCATGTGAACAGCAAGGAAAAATGGCATATATGTATCCTAGCCCTAGGTCCTTGCCATCTAATTACTGATGTGATATGACAAGTGAGAACAGCAAACATTGGATGGAAGGAATTAGTTATATTGATACAAAGAATGATGTTGCATCATTCAGAAAGTGACAAATTATTGAAGATTGAATCTATGAAATGAGTCACTGAAGCAGTGACTACAACACGTTGAAATCTTTTGCAAAGTATTCTGCATTTCATTAATATCTGGTAATCTGAGGGAGGTGTTTCTGTAAAGCTCTTTCCCATTGTTAAGTGTAGTTCCCTTTCACAAACCACATGGTATTTAAGCTTCTAAAATTCATTGTGTTGCTAAAAAACATGTGAGCAAGCAAAGAACAGTGTTCAGTCACACCTTGAACAACGCATCCATCAAATATGAAATCAGACTGCCTTCTTTCTCTGTGCTGAATTCCTGTCTGTCATTTCTCCATCTTAAAAAAAAAAAAAACAACAAAGCATTGACTGAAATATGAATGGATAATGTCCTATGGCCCTTGTTCAGGCAGGATTTCTTTCAACAAAAAACTGTTAGGGATGACTAAAGACTGAAGAATCAATTCCTGTGTTTCAAATCAGTATCTAGATGTTCTGAATGTTCTAGGTGACACTCATGTCATGAGAAATTTGAAATTATGTGAATAACAGCTCTACTGGCAGTCAAGTTGTTACTTTTATGGAAACATTTTTATGTTAAATAGATTCATGCATCCCTCTTTTTATTATTTGGACTTTGAATATGATTAGTATAATAACAATAATTTCTTAGCTGTTAGAACAGCAGTTTTTCTGAAAAATAAAATAAAATAAATAGATCTTGTCAGATACCTAACAATGACTATTACAATTATTTCTCTTGGGCTTGGCTGTTTTGTCCGTAGTTTCCTTTCTGTGGGCCTCTATTTTCCTCAATTGCGTATGAAATAAAATATCAAAGGGAAACAACCGTACTGTTTGTGGGAATGTTGACTGGCAATCCCTTGCTTCTGGCATGATAACTTAGGCTGAGTAACTTTCAACTTAAATATGTTTCACATTTCTTTTCTATCAATAATATCTATGTCAGAATGGGGTTGTTAGCATTTAATTAATTATCTGTGAAGGGTCTTGAAGTCTACAAGTGGCACATGATTGAAAAATCTGATGACACTTAAACACCTCCCCAAATTTATGGAAGAGACTGTTTCTTCATCCCAATTTCTATATAGATGTTTCATGGGTCTTCACAGAGTAACTTCTTATACTCTTATGTTAGAGCACATGTGTGACTGTGTCAGCCACAAAGAGCTTAAGTCAGGCCTTAAGCACTAATTAATTCAGTTAATATTCCATGTTATTTAAAGCATTATTGTATTGTTTTAGCTGCATTCCGTGCCAAATTTCCATGAGGGTTAGTTTTGCCATAAAATGTGGTCAAGAAATCTAAACTGTTTGTTTAAGCCATCAAGCAAGTAGCTGCATTTAGCAGTTTTAATTTATTTAAGTAATACCGATTTGGGAATGGCTGGCTGTGGAGCATGGATGTGCTAGTAGCTTATTTAGAAGTATTGTTTCAGTATTTAGTATGGCCCAACTAACAATTCAGCTTTAAATGCTGCTGAGTGAACTGCCACCACTGGTGGAACTCAGAACAGTTGCTTTGATTTCCCACTCAGAAGATATTTCACTATTAATTTTAGCTTAAGATTTTCAAAGGGGAAAAGATATATATGCAGGTTATGAGGATGGCTGTGAAAAACAGTGCTGTGTTTTAATTGAGATTAAGAATTTTGCTTGCATATGTAAAACAAATGTACTAAAAAAAGTAAACTCGCTGCCACCAAAACTGAAAACAAGGCACTTTGGAAAATATATGCTGATATATAACTGGCTAGAATTTCCTTCATTTTGCAAAGCCACGAGCCACATGCATCAGCTCACCACAAAGTCATTAGGTCTTTTTAAACTCAGATGAAAAACATTAACAAATACCACAAAAGGCTTTAGTATGGCCCCTTTGTTCATTCACATATGGCAGTTTATAACTCCTGCACCACTTGGGTAGTGTGTTTGTTTAAGCTGCCTCCATCAGGCCAGCCCTGAAAGAACAAAAGACATCTTGAGCGATCCTAAGCAGGAAATGGGCTAATCTAAACATGGCTTGTGACACTATAAGTAGAATAGAAAGGGGAGGGATTGATTAGTCATTAATGTCCAATTGACTCCATATGGATGTTGCAATAATAAGGCCTTTTTCAGTGCAGTAGCGGAGTTATTGAATTAGAGGTTTATGTTTCCTCAGAGCTGACCTTAGGGAATTCCCATTTGGTTCTTCTTGTTGATGTTTTAAAGAGAATGGAGTCTCTTAACAGGAAAAATAGAAGTCTTATCATAACCAAGTGGTTGTAGCTAACTCGTGCTACAGTATATTCCCACCCTTTAGTATTTACTTAGCACATTTCAGAAGCCTTGCAGGTGAAAATTTTAGTGGCCGTTTAAATATTCTAGTATTTCATGAATTGCTCGTGGCTTTCTCAGTTTTTCTCCCCTTTCATTCACTGACATGCAGCCTGTAAGAAATGTTCGGTGCTCAAATTCAACTGAATAATATTTGTTTAGCATGTAGAATAAAAGGAATTTGACATTTATGTTACCGTGTGACCGCAGGCACCCCTGTCCCAATCCTAGTCATGTTTCCGGGTGGGTATTTTGCCAGTGATAACAAGACATCACTGACAATAGTTCATGGGGTGCCCATTTATATTGCCTGTCTTGCTAATAATAAAGAATGAGAAAGTCTGAATGTGGTTGGGGATGAAGAAGTAAGAGGCAGGCAAGGGGTAAAGCATACAAATGTTACACTGTAACTGCTACGTCTGATTACAGTGAAGCATTATTAGTAGTAATTTTTGCAACTTTCTCTAAATTGAACATTGAACTTTTAAATATTGCTGTATTTTGGCACTGTCTGTGCACAGGTTAAGAACAGGACAGGGGACTGCCAAGCCAGGTTTTCATGGTCCCTCTTTTTATGGCATTTCCATGTTTATGAGTAACCCATCCCTTGCAATAAAAGAGTGGTTCCTGTTTGCATGTTTATTGGGTTCTAGTCTCTGCAATGCAAGCTGCTAGCAGTGCTAGTTGTATTACCACAGACAGGGCCAGATATTTTGGAGGTCCCATCAGTATTTTCCGAAGTAGACAAATATGTCACTTCAGCTTGATGAATAACTGATGATAGGAGCTTTACTACTAACCAGTCATTTTTACACTAGGAACCTAGAAAGATTGTCTTTATTTCTGTGTATCCTATCTTGGTATGTGTCCATGGGAGATGATCTGCAGTATGCTCTGTAGATAGGCAGATTCATTATCTGGGGGGAGTCAAAAGAAATGTATCACTTCAAACATGAATCAATGGCCACAGAGTGAAGAGTAATTAAGGGATAACAGAGTGACTGATAAAAATCTCTTTTTACTGTCACTTCTTTTCTCTTTTTCCCTCATCTTTTTTTCTCACCCTTTTTTTCCCTCCATTCTATCACGTTTATTATTGTTTCTGTTCTGGTAACATGCAAAAGCCCAGTCTGAGGTTTTGTTGTAGATGATGTTTAAAATGGAAAGTAAAACCACGTCTTGTTAAAGACAGTAGGATTAACCCTAATTTGGCCAGGATTTCAGGAAATATGCTAAGAGATAGGCATTTTAGGCACAGTCCTAAGATTCTTTTCATTATTAAATGTTAAAAAGTCAGATAAAGGCAGGAATAAATAAATAAGCAATGTAACATTGTGTGTTTCTTAACATTTATTTTATATGAAAATATTTATCTTTCCTGTTGATGATCAGATTCTTTTACCTTTCTAATGTTACCTGATTAGAGAGTAGTCTCTTTAGGAACAAAAATATTTTTTCAAATTATTTTCACAAAGCTGTAACGTTTTTAGATTTATTCTTCGATGTTCTCAATATTGCCCCTAAAGAGTAGTCTGGAATTCAGCTTTCACAAAGGGGTTGCCTGCCATATATCCACAAAAAGTGATCATTCTCCTTTAATCTGCCTTTAGTTGTAAATCATTAAAGTCATGACAAGTTGAACAAATGCAAAGGATGTAGGAAGTGAGGCGCTGCACATGTTCAGAAGCTAAAAGTGTCACTTTGAGAACAGCCCCTGTCTTTAGGCCAAAGTATAGACTTTGCCAATTAAGCCACTAGGACAGCCAACGTGTACTGCTTTTGCAATAATTATAAATTTTGACCAAGCTCTTAATTCTGGAAATCCCTCCCCCTGTGATTGTGCTATGAACAGTGACTAGCAGATAGAGCAATAGAGAGACAATTATCATCTTCCTCCTCTCATCTCACCCTTTTCTGGTAGTACTTTTCCATTTTATCTGTTATTTTTTGTTTATTATTTATTAGACTTTCCTGAAAATATTTTCAGAAAGACACCTACTTCTTTGCAATTATATATATATTTACTTTTAAAATTTCAGGGGTCTCTTTCAGCCTCTGTCAGTAGTAAATATAATTATCATAACAGGGAAAACCCCCATACTTTGTTAAATATGTTGAAATTGTTTATACAGGGCACAATACTGTCAAAATATCTGATTGACAGGATGAAGTACCTGAGTTTGAAAGCTTGTTCTTACAGGTTTCAACTTGTAAGACCTCACTGTATGTGTATTTGTATCATTAGCACCTGATTTCTAAGCTAAAAAGGTACTGAGACTTTCTGGCTCCCCTACATGAATTATTTTATTGTAATGTTTTATATATGGTGAATATAATTCTGTAGTTTTGAGACCGTTAGAAGCTGGATTGGAGATTATATTACTTTAGTTATTTGCAGAAATTAATTTGCAAATGCTTTTGTGATGGCCTATAGGCCAACTGCTAAATATTCCCCCAGTGATCAAGCAGAAAGAACATCAGCTCTTTGGCTGCATTTTTCAAGTTCTTCAAGTGTGGACTTAAAGCAGATGCAGCCAGAGTTTCTTGACCTTCTGAGGATGGTTGTAATTTATCACTCCAATTATGAATTGTTTTCTAACATAACCTTTCTCTGAAAACAGGTAATTTATGGTGGGGTTTTTTTTCTTCCCCCCACCATGTTTTTGTTAGTTTGTTTTCATTCTATCTAAATTATATCTGGATTAAAAAGCCACCTATAATCTTTATCCCAGTAAAACTACTCTTTGCCTGCATTAGGACTTAAAAGTCAGGCCAAAATTGTGTTAGAAAGGGCTAAAGACAAACTCCTGTGTAGCCATAATGAATAAGGACCTTTGGGAAAGTAAAAGATGGAAAAACATCATATGGATTCAAATATGTCTTCTTTCCTTTACTGTGAACAGAGTAGTTGAATAGCAAACGACAACTTTTACATGAGTAATAATTTATATTTCTTTTGTCACCAACTTCCTAATTGCCCACATACTAGTAACACATTTTTATAGTATTATTTTAAAAGATAGGACAACCGTTACGTGATATATTTGACATTTCTCAAATTATATAACTCATATTGTATCAATAAATATTTCAGTGTTGACTTGCTATGTTTGTAACTTACTTAAGTTTCACAATATATATCCTCTCTCAAAAGATGGTATCTTTGATATGCTTGTGATCCCAGCCTTCTGACAACAACTCATGAACCACTCATACCCTTGAATTGGTCCTACCTGCAGGTTGCTCAGCAAAACTTCTCCTTTTTTTCAATAAAAAGCTGACTGCAACATCCTGTAAATGCAGAACACCTGTAGCATGGTACTTAGGATAGTATTAAAATAGTTTTGCATCTCACATTTGCCACAAACGTGTCTTTTATGTGCATGCAGGTAGTTACACAAATTGCCAAATTGGTGTCAGTTGTAAAGTAATGGCATCAGAGGCATCATAAATTACCAGGGTGATCCTCAGGAGAAGACACTGCTGTATGAGAATGAGTTTTTTGCTCTCAGGGTAATGTATGTCTTCATCTGGCCCAGTAGTCAGCATATTGCCCTGTGTTAATGGATATAGTCAGCTTGAAACTACACTACATTTCACTGCACAATAAACATGGCTGTCAACACCATATAAAACAAAATCAATTTATCCTGTATGGTCAGTGCGTTTTAAATGAAATTAATGTACTGTGGACCTGGTGGCAAACAGGTAGTGTATTAGTTATGCATCCTCTAATTTAGGACCTTTTTTCATGTAGATACATTGCCTATATAGAATTTTTAAAAAGGTATACATACGTATATAATGTTTTTACTCTGAATTAAAAAATTAACTTTTGCACAACTAGAAACCTGTGAGTCAGTCACCAGAATCAGCAAAACTGCAGTGTTTTACTTAGTGTAAAGAATTAATCTTGTATTATTTAGCAGATAAATTCATGTTGGGAGCTGTAATATTGTACAAAAAAAGGAGGCCTATTGCTGTCCTAATTTCTTGTAAAGTATCTTGTTTTTTCAAAGTATTGGATTATATGAACAGTTTGATGAGGTCTAAGACTGAATATGTCACACTCTCATCGTAAACACTTTTCACCTTTTTTTATAGCTAAGGTATAACTCTAAAAACATATGTTATCATCACAATTGCACAAGTTTTTTTCCCATAAAAGCATGCCTTGGTTATCTGTTTCTTCTGTATTAAGTGGTTCTCTACTTCACATTCAGCTCTGTGAACTCTAAACCCCCATGAAGCTTTGCTGTTTGTGGTCAAGAAACAGCTCTGGATGCATTCAAAAAACCAGTTAAGATTGGCACGTACAAGTTGAATTGATGGCAGATAAAGACACATAAAAGCACAGCAGGCTTGGAGCTGGAGTGCTTGCCTCCCACTCTGGAAGCTCCAGGATGCTGCACATGTACCTGTTGTTGGAGGCAGAGAGTTTTATTACATATATGTGATCGAATGCTCCAAGGCAAATCTAAAATTCAGCCAAGGCAGATGCAACTTTAAAATGTTCAGCTCTAGATATAATCAGATCCATACAACTAGCAGCATGTACCTGTTGTACTATATCATTTATTTTGTGAAATGTTTGGTATGTACTTCACCGCTGAAGCAGCAAAGTCATTGCAAATGGCTTGTGTGAACAGGTTGACATCAGTTGAGACTCTCAAGTACAGCTTTTATGTGAGTTTTGTTGAGCATTCAGAGCATGTATCTTATGGTAAAGTCTTTATCAAATCTCCATACCTTAGCTGGAGAAATACCAGTGTGATTTAATTCCTCACTCTGATGTTGGGTCATCTCAGATGGGCGAGCCTGACCCGTTACACTGAAACCACTCTTCAGCCTATCTTTCTCTGCCTCTCTCTCTCATAAATCTGGCAGCAAAGAGGGAGCAAGAGAAAGGGGCTAAAATAACCAGAGCACTGAAAGCACTTGCATAATCCACATAATAATGTTTTGCATCCATCTTGTTTCTTCCTGCCCTGACGTTACAGGGAGTAAAGCAGTGAATGGCTCTGCCGCTAAACTACAGCAGTATTATTGTTGGCCAACAGGAGGTGCCACGGTGGCTGAAGCCCGGGTCTACCGGGACTCGCGGGGCCGCGCCAGCAGCGAGCCCCACATCAAGCGACCGATGAACGCCTTCATGGTCTGGGCCAAGGACGAGCGCCGGAAAATCCTCCAGGCCTTCCCCGACATGCACAACTCCAACATCAGCAAAATCCTAGGTAAGTGCAAGGCAGTGGGCAACAAGTCGTGAGTGGCGGTGACTGAACCAAAACTGAGGGACACTCTGAAGGCTCTGCTGTAGCAGTGGCAGTTGGCAGAGGTTAGGGATTCTGGGAGCTGGGGAAAGCTGAGATTATTTATTTTGGTGACACAGGCTAGCTACATTTGGAAATGCAACTTACAAGTGATAGGACATGACTTTGAACTGAAAGAGGGCAAGTTTAGATATTAGGAAGAAATTCTTTGCTATGGAGGTGGTGAGGCACTGGAACAGGTTTTCCAGAGAAGTTGTTGATGTCCCATCCCTGGGAGTGTTCAAGGACAGGCTGGATGGTGCTTTGAGCAACCTGGTCTAGTGAAAGGTGTCCCTGACCTTCCAATCCAAACTGTTCTATATGAACTTCTCTAATTTTAGGACATATTTATTTGTTCACTGAAATTGGAATTACAGAAACCTGTAGAAATGAACACTCATGGGTTGCGTTCATTTTAATTCCCTTCCCTTTGCCTTTCTGCTCCTTCCCTGATGCTTTTCATTCTCAACAGCAGTCACAACGTGCTTTAAAACAAAAGGAACATTTTGTGAAATCTGTTGCAAAACTGTATCCCAATAAAGGGTTTAATTTCAAGATCCCTTTAGAATGCATCTAAACTCCTACTCATCTGAATGCAAAACGGTACTTGCTAGAGTAAATAGTGGGAAAAAATTAATAAAGTACAAAATCAAAATAGAAGGTTTTTGCCAGACAGTACAGTGTCAAAGAAAGAAAGCTGGCACAGTTCAAAAGAACTGTACATGCATACCTTCCCACATGCAAAATGCTGTTTGGTTCAAAAGTGTTGCAATGTTCAAAAAACTAACCACTAGAATCATGCAATTAATATATTGCTTAGGTAAAAGACACCATAGTTAATATTTAAATTGTATAGATTGGTACATTTGAGGAATATAACATGGATTATATTTTGCCACTGTGCAAATAAATGGACTCCTTTTTGAAAAATTTTGATTTGCTTTTTAAGACACCTCAAGAGAATTAGAAACATACGTGAGAATGAGTGGTGAAATGTTAAAACCTATATTTGCTTTCTGAGTCTTTGAAGTGGAAGACAGATTCCAAATGTAACTCGTAATAAATAAAAGTAAAAATCAGGTTTCCTCTGTAATCATTATATTGTAAACTCTTAGTTCAAATACATTCTTACCAAAGTTTGTTTCATTTTAGTTCAATCAGAGGCAAGAATACATACAAATAAATGTTACTTTGTCCTAAAACTTCCAAAATCTAACTTAGTAGTTCTCATATTTTTGTCTGCCATATAAGTAAGTTATATGAATAGCCTTTCAGTTGTGTATAAAACCTTCACTGTTTCAGTGTTGGCAGCTGTAGGGAATCTATATTATTTGTGTGCATTCTGTGAAAAAAACTATTAGGAGCATAGTAACTGTATTCATTAAAATGTAAACTTCCAGCATAAATATTTCAGAAGTGCCAGCAACTGAGTGTTTGTTAACCATGGAATTAACCTGTCAGTATCTGCTCTGCCACAAATAAGCCTATGTCCATATAATATCTGTGCAACTTTTCCAGGACAATGAGAAAAGAAACTGAAACATTAGAACTGACACAGGGTATTGCTGGCTATGGATAATATTTATACAACTTTTCCATTTGTTGATGTATGAAAAATGTTGGTAAAAGAATAGCTTCCACCCACGTTTACCACAGCTGTAATCGTTTTATTCATCTAAAAGACACCAAAAAGCTATTTTCTGCATTTCTTCTTCCCTGTAAAAAAATATCCCATCTCTATTCAAGTGTTTAGATAGCTCCTTATAAACAATACAAGAGATCTGAATACTTTTCCCTCTTCCTGTGTACACTGTGTTAATTTTTTAACTTTTTTATTGGTGCAGCTTTCAATGAGAGTTTACAGTACCTGAAGTGGTTTATATAATTACAATGTTCTTTCTGTTTTACTTTTTATCTTTTTAATGTAAGTTTTTGAAATGTAACTTTCTCAATCTAATTCTGTGTATTCATTACATCTGGCTGGAAGGTAATATGCATAATAGGATTTAAAATATGGTAAGGTGTCAATATTATGCCAGGCTTATGTCAGAAGATTAGTAAATTTAAGACACTCAGACAGCAAGGGATTGTTCGTAGTTTTGCTGAGTCTATAAGGTTTGATACTTTTTTCCTGCTACATAGCAAGATATTAATATCTCTTAGCAGGAGTGTATAAACCAAATTCTCATAAAAACATCAAAGAAGCATGTATCCCTAGGCAATGTGTTAGGCTTTTAACAGAAAAAGGATGGCTGTAGACCTTCCTTAACCATCGTACTGTGCGTGGTATTACAGAGGTATGGAATTATTCACAGATTAATGCTCATATTGTAAAAAATTAAATAGTCTATTTTGCAGAACAAGGCTGAGATTTTGAGACTTAACTATTGATTTTTAGCGAACCTATTTAATGGAGATTTACATATGTTTGGTCTGCAGCAATATCTGAAAGTCAAGGTTCTTTTAAGTTGTCTCAGGTTGTGAAAGCCAAAATGCGTGAAGACTGATGTAAATCTAAATCAGTTTATTCAATTAACTTAATTCAAATTTATTATGATGAAAAGGCATGTTGAAATGTGTATGTGTAAAGCCAAACCTGCTTTACTCGAGCACTCACAAGAATTTTGTGTTAACAGGATCTCGCTGGAAGTCCATGTCAAATCAAGAGAAACAACCTTATTATGAAGAGCAGGCACGGCTAAGTAAAATCCACCTAGAAAAGTATCCTAATTACAAATACAAACCTCGACCAAAACGTACCTGCATTGTTGATGGAAAGAAACTGCGTATTGGTGAATACAAACAACTGATGAGGTCTCGAAGACAGGAGATGAGGCAGTTTTTTACCGTAGGGTGAGTACAATTGTTGTAATTGTTTTCAAAGACAGAGCGTGCTGTTTGAAACCAAATAGACTTATCTGTTTAAGTCACTGACTAATGTTATTTAGAAGGTAAGGATTTGAACCAGTAAAACCTTATTAAAAACATAAGATGGAATATGGAGCTATCAGCTTGCCACTGAATGCTGATTGTGAGACTGATTGTGGAATTCTTTAAAGTCAAAAGAAGTTGTTTCCCATTAGCCTGAAAGGTTTGAATCATGTCTTTTGTGACTTATTAGTAAGCTAATCCATTCTGGGTTAGTAATGACTCCAGCATCATTTCCTAAATTAAGAAAAGAACAAAGAGAAAAACACAAAAGATTATTCCTGTGTAGAATAAAGAGTCAGGGGAGAGGGAAAAGGGAGAGGAGTAATAGCAGTTGCATTAGGAATACACATGAATGTAGCATGAAGCTATTAGGAAACTTGCTATATATAGAACTGTGAAAAAAATATTTTAAAAAATGAGTTTTAGGAACACTCTTTCAAGTAGTGCATAGATAGACAGGGTAGATTTACAGCACAGAATATATGGCTCAAAAAAATCTTGGCACAGTTTTAAAAATATTGTGTGTGTTTTTAGGGATATTTCCTCTGGTGTCCAGCAAAGAAAGAAGCTGTATGAAAGATTTACAGGCTAAAGATAACAGAAGTCCAGTGAAACAACTGCACCATAACTGATTTCTCTCTGCCATTTTTTTATGAATTAATCTGTGATGCTTAGTGCTCTAACACAATGTTTCTGGTGATTTACAAAGAGTTTAAAAGCTATCTCCAGTGCCAGCCTTTCCAAATTCACAATGTTTTGCTTATTTCTCTAATCACAATAGTCTCCTTTTGTTGGGTACTTCACTACCAGATAATTGACCTTGACGTCGATTATGTGCCCTCATTTTTGGCTTGGGATGCAGAACTCCTGTTGCAGTCAATTATTTTGTGGTACAGCCTGCAACAATGTGGGCTCTTTCTTCAATCAGTAAATAGAAGTGGTTTTGGTATCTTGAAATAGCCTTCCAGTCTATAGTTATGACATTGTTTTTTATTCTTCAGTCTAAGGGAAATTATTTACTAATAGGCTTCCACCAAAATTGCACATAGAACTCTAAATAGAAATCTGAATTTGTACAGTACATCACAAATTATATTCAGATTGAGGTAATGAAATTTTAGTTTACGTCTTCCAAAGCAGATTAACAGACCAAATCACATCAAGAAATGCAAAAGAAATGCCAAAACAGCAGTCTGAATGCTTTGAGAATTGTTTGCTAATTCAAAACAATATTAAGCAGGAGCATTTTGCACATTATTAGTGATGGCTAAATAAGGAGGTGAATATGGAGGATGGATTTAGGAAAGTTCTAAAATTGCCTACTTAAAGAGTGATATTTCTATTATAAATATATATAAGAAACTATTCAAAATTAAACTACTGGTGTAACCTAAATGTGACATCTTCCTCATAGATCAAAGAGTGTGATCACAAAGACCATGAAGATGGTCATAATTTTCTTGAAAGTATTTGTTCTAATTCCTATGTATACTTTCTCTTCACCATGATCTATTCACGCTGAAGAAGTTTAAAGTAAGAGTAAATTACCTTTGTGCACTTATACAATGGTGCAGTGGACTTTACTAAAACCAATGACTTTTAGTTATACAAGTGATGAAAAAGGGAGTGTGAAGTCTAATGAATGCATTCAATAAAGGTGAAATGAGATCTACCTTGCCATTCAATGTGAATATAGAGTTTGATACTGAGGAATCACAGGTTGTGATTTTAGAAAATTATGTTATGCATTTCTGTGACTTCCTACTGTTGTCCCAGATTCCCCCTTTCCCTAA
This sequence comes from Manacus vitellinus, assembly GCF_001715985.3. Taxonomy (NCBI): domain Eukaryota; kingdom Metazoa; phylum Chordata; class Aves; order Passeriformes; family Pipridae; genus Manacus; species Manacus vitellinus. Next base: position 4,149,571 of record NW_021940291.1, read on the forward strand.
AGAAAAATTTAAAACAAAATTTTTGGAAGACACCAAGCAAAATTAGTGAAAAAAACCAGACTAATGTCTTTTTTGAATTAAAACATAAAACATAGAATCATTTGTCTCAAAAGAATAGTTCATTGAGTAATAAAAAGGAACATTTCATCTAAATCAGATTATAACTAAGTGAAACAGAGTAACTGAGCCCATTAACTTCTTAAACTTACTCTTCCCTGTGTTTAATGTAAATATCACATAAAACATCAGCTGGAACAGTTTTCCTAACTGACCTCACACACCCATCATTTTTCCACTGTTTTGATGGAACAGCATAAATCATCCTTCAGAACTGTAGACATGAGAGTTGAGACAGAGTTTCCTTCTCAAAATGAAATAGGAGACAAATGTGGTTTTTCAGATTGAATATACCCTGTGTTTACAGTAAATATTTCACTGCAAGATAGAGAACAAAAGTATAAAATAGACTCCAATGAAATGTGCCAAGTGCTTCATGCTGCTTGAAGTACTTTTTTTTTTAAAGAACAAACCAATTAAGTTGGGACTGGGTATGTCAAAATGGCAACAAAATATTGTCACAGAATGAAAAGATAAATATTCAAAACAGGTGGCTAGAGGAAAGTGTAAAAAGCAAGAAAAATTATATTTTTTCATATTTGTGTTTGCATTTTTCTTATACCAAATGCACATTTATGTCTTAGGCAATCCAGTCAAGTCTAGTTCCTATCAGATTCCCTTAGGTGAGCTGATGACTAACAGAATAATTTTGCTATGGGTACAACTAAAAAACAACCCCCACCACAAACATGGAGTTTTACACTGCTTGAACTTTTATGATGCAAAAAGCTCATGCTGCTTACTTCAGTGAGCTGCACTCTTTCATAAACATTGGTAAGATGCAGAAACTAGCCAAGCTTTAAAAAAAAATAGAGATATAAGCTAATGAATGGCCAAGTTCTGTTCTGATTTTTGAAGAAAAGCTTCCAAAGAATTGAAAGAGAGTGAAGATTTCTTGGAATAGATTGGACTGGAAATTAATGTTTTGAGATAAATGTCACATATTTGATAGACTAGCACAAAAATCTAGGAACTGCCAAGTATTTTAAAGAACAGAGTGGAACTTAAAATGTGCAGAGGCCTTCTGTTGCATCCCTACATGAATGAATTTTGTTCCAATGAGGCAGATAATATACTGAAATAATTCATGCTTAATGCAGAGTATATTAAAAAAATTGCTGTTTTCAATCTAGTGGAAGCTGAATCTGAAGCCAGCTATGTCTTTAAAATAATTGAGTTATTTTTAATAGTAAAATTATTAATGGAAGTCATGAATGATAACTTCAGCATAAGTTAATCCCTAAACAGACTTCAAGTGATTTACAATTTATCTTCAATAGTAGTTTTTTGTAATGCATAAATAAATGTGAACTAACAAATGGATCATATATAAACCATAAATTCAGACATTTAAAGTTAAGAATCTGTCTTTTGGTGCTTTGTCTTACAAAAATAATCCATCTCTCAGTCATTTTTACAGTCTAATACTCTCTAAATCCAAGTATATGCTATATACATTTCTCTAAAAATGATGTAAGCGGTAACTTTTTTTTTTTGATGTTTTACCAGTGTAAGATGTTTAGAATAAAGCCTTTATAGTGTTTATAACTACTGTACACACATAGTCTGAATGTTGCTAGACTACGGTTTTGAATAAGGCTGTAATATTATACTCCTGTAGCTTGAACTTAAAGCAAGTACACAATGGGTGCTTTTGTGAGATTTACTGTTATTTCATTCCATATGGGAATGTAAGTTTCAGGGGTGTGTAGCTTATAAGCATTTTCCTTAATGCAATCAATTTTTATTTCAGTCATTTAAAGAGCTGTCAAAAATATGGTTGGGAAGGGATCAGAAAACAATGGTAATTTGCCAATTTAAATGTTTAGATAGTTTTGCAAAAGTCAAAAGTGGAACATTCTCCAGGAAAATCCTAAGAATATTGATGCCACAAACTTGTGAGCAGGTCAATTCATCTACGAATGTTCATGTTATCTCCATTTTTATATTCACCTAACCAAATCTTTGGCCCCAGAGTGGACAGACAGATTAACAATCCTTGCAGAACAGAGGTGAGTGACATCTAGTAATTGGCCACATAAGGATTTCTTTGTCAAAGAGGAGATGGTGGAGACAGGAGTGGTTTGAAGCCAGGGTATGTAGCCATGTGTCACCACTATTCCTCACAGATCTGAAGAGATCAGAAGATTAATGTTGGATTCTGGAAATCTTAACCAGACAGAAGGCATCCTTGCTTTAACGATGTGCAGCTGAGCTGAATTGTAACCTGTAGCCTGCAGTAAATTTTTGTCTCCCCACTGCAAGGTTCTATGATAGTTAAAACTATAGCTAGACAATGATTAAATGTGTGGAATTTAATTTTGTACCATTAATATAAATGCTTTTAAATGGCCAGAGCCATAGGTTAGAAACTCCAAACTGTTCCTTTCAGGGACAGTAGTGGGAGTTTAAATAAATGCTTTGATTCCCCACCCCCCACCCCTCCCCGAATTTAATTGCTTAAGAAGTGATAACACTCATCTCCAGAAACATGTACCATCCATATAGTTTGTGATATCTTAAAATAAGGCTTTCTGGGATGAAATGTAGCAACTAGAGCAGAATTTACAGTGACAGCCTGATCAGCTCTAAATAATAATAGGTATTAAGTAAGAGGCAGGTGTCCAGTTACTGGGGGTGTGTAGGTGCCCATGCGTAAGTGCTACCAAATTTTTGCTAGCAAATGGGTAGCAATTTGAGACCCTTTTCAATTAGGTGGTACAGTTACCACATGTTTACAGTTCCACGGTGAGATATAGGTAATTTAAAGTTATTACCCAGCCAGCAACAGGAATGCACAGCATGTCCGATTTTTGTTTAACATGTAAAAAAAAAAAGACTGCATTCATAAATGACAAACTCAGTAAGCCTTTAACTTCCCTGTTACACCAATCAAGCTTTTTACTATTAGAGTCATTCTATAGTTTACCATGCTTTTCATGTGTTCTCAAGTAAAATACATCTCTGTAAAACTGGCTTCTTTATGCTCAGATGATCAGCTCCCTTAATACTCTGAAATGGGTGGTACTTGGTACAAGTGTACCCAGTCCCATTGAAATGTGGATATACAAAGGAGTTTTGCTGATTTGATAAGTATTTGAAAGAATGCCAGAATTTTTTATCTGTCCTTTAGGGCTTAACGCTGACAACCATTATTTTATCAAGATATCTCAGAACACTCTCTTAGACACTTTTATTGTTCTTGCTGCTTGTAAAAAAGACAATTTGCTTCTGAAAAAATGCAAACTTTTTTTGGGTTGGAGAGGTAGAAGTGGTTATTAGTTTTCTGATAATGTCATTTATAACACTAGAGAGTCTTGCACTCAGTCATTCTTTGAGTATATTCTACAACTTCTGTTACAGCAGTTGCGAAAACTTTTCTCAAAGTGTCTTTTGGCATTAATATTATGGTGTTCTTTGATGAACAACTGGTGATGCTTTGTTTTTCTGAATTTGTTTATTCTAAGAAATACCAGAGAAAAGATTGGTGCCAGCAGTTGTTAGATGGGCAGATTAGAATGCCTGGCCTGGTCACAACCATGTAGAATTTTTCTGTTGACCAAGTGTGGGTTTCTTTTTCGTTCGCTTTGTGGAAACATTCATTAACATGAACATTATCTGTATCTAAAAGTTGTGGAGGAGATACGTGTGACTTTTTAGCAGTAATAGTTTATACTCTTGACAACATGCAATCTTAGACCAGAAATGTTCCCATGCGAGGTAGGTGTTCAATTTTATGGATAAAGTATTGAAAGATATTTGCAGAAAATCACTTGCAAGCAAATACATTGGCTGAAAATTGTTTTCACAGAACATTTATCAGACCATTTAAAAAGTGAAAATTTAGTGAAAAATCCTAAGCTGTTTGTAAATCATCTGCAAATCATCATTTGCAAACAGGAGTATAATGACTGTGTCAAATGAATTACTGCAATGTTTTTGCTTGCTGCTAGCCAGGTGTACCATACTTACACAACAGATGTTTGAATTTCTCAAGCTGTGCAGAGGCTTTAAGAGTCAGGCTAGCAGTACCAGCAATGACAGCACTACAAGCTATTTTAGTGTTATCTTACACAGAGTGTTCATGATTTGACTGTCTGTCTCAGTTCCCAGACTTGAAGGACTTCAGTTGCCCTGTAACTCTGTACTGTGATACTTATCAAAATTAGAGTTTGATCAATGAACAACAAATACTCAACATTTAGGGTTTTGTAAATAAGCTTAACACTACTTTGTGTATTGATTTAGCCAATTATTAAGAATTTGTCTGAGAGGTTGGTTTATGAAATGTCCTTTTGAATTTAGTATAGAATGACACTGTGATCAAGAAGTTGCAGATTCATTAGACTATTCAATCATATCTGACACTGTTTCTCCTGCTAAAATTCTGTAATAGTTCACTGGGTCAATATTGCTGTAAAAAAGGTTGGGAATACATTGAAATATATGACTCTTTAAATAGATTATCCAAATAGGCTTCAGAAAAGTTATATCCCTTCTTTTTCTCTTAGCTTTACTAAAGGTAATGATCCAGAAGAAATATCAGAATATTTCTATGAGTAGTTTAATATAGAAAGTACTTTATTAGTTAATTAACCCAAATGTAAGAAGTAGATTTAGTTAATGTGTAGCCAATAAGGGCTTGACCATAGAACAGGTTCAGGAAGCTCACCCTTTCTCAGAAAGTCACTTGAATATATGTATATTACTGTAAGAAAAGACATCACATCACTTAGTACAGCTATGTGCATGCTTACAGTAAAGCTTGTGCTGAATTTCTTGGCTGGCAGTGATAAAAGTTGAATTTAGTTTATGTGTGATATTGCTCCACTATGCTTAAAATCACACACATGAGAAAAGACAGCATTACATCTTGCAAAGTTAGATACTAGAAGGTAAGGTGTGTTAGAAGTAGAAGTATTGCACCCTTAATTGAGTCTTACCATGTATTTGCATTGTCACAATAAATCACATTTGACATTGGGTCTTCAGGACCCAATGAATTTCTGAATTTCTGTAGACTGTCTGTACCATAGAAAAAAGAACATCTGTTCTTTTTGTTGAGTACTTTGCTTCAAAAATCCAAATGCTAATTCACATTATGGTTGAAATAAACACATAAAATACATGAAAGAATCAATGTCTGGTAGTTACTAAACACTTTACCCCTCAGTTGTCCTCTGGGGGAGAGGAGATGAACCAATACCACATAGCACCAATCTGTGAGCCCTGGAGGAATGCACGCAGCCTTTCTAGGAAACCATCTGCTTTTCTTTCATTTGGACTTGCAGAAGGTCTTCCCCCTCTAAACACAGGAAATCACGATTCCCTCTTGCTTTTCCTTCCAGACAACAGCCTCAGATTCCAATCACCACGGGAACGGGAGTTGTCTACCCTGGTGCTATTACCATGGCGACTACCACGCCATCACCTCAGATGACATCGGATTGCTCGAGCACCTCTGCCAGCCCTGAGCCCAGCATCCCCGTCATCCAGAGCACTTATGGTATGAAGACGGACAGCGGAAGCATCGCTGGAAATGAAATGATAAATGGAGAGGATGAAATAGAAATGTACGAGGACTATGAGGATGATCCCAAATCAGACTATAGTAGCGAAAACGAAGCCCATGAGGCAGTCAGTGCCAACTGAGGAGTGTTCACAGAATTAAAGTACTCAGACTCATTTGGGTTTTTTTGGGATTTTTTTGAACAAAAGTTCTTAAAGAGCCTGCATGCATGTGTGGCTCCTACAGTTACATCAGCAGAATGGTCTTAAATGTTTCTTATCGTGTGAGACAGATTGTTTCCCTAATTTTTCATGAACTTGGTTGTTTTTTTTTTTGTTTTCGTTTTGTTTTGGTTTTTGTTTTTGTTTTTTTTTAATTTAGATGAAGACATAAATATCAGACATCAGGACTTGAAAACTTATATGAATCAATAGCTGTCTTACAAGTCTTACCTTTTGTCTTTTTCTGTTTGGATGCTGATAAAGGTTTAAGTTACTGTTTTAGATGGGGGTTTTACATTCTCACTCAGGTATGCTGTGCCAGCCTACAGGTTGTGAATGTGTTTTTATTCTGGATTATTTTAAAAAAACAAAAACTGCAGATTTCATATTGTGAAACAGAACAAGTCCACAAGTGTGCACATCTGTGCATCATAGCTCGTCTTTAAAAAATAGTCTCTGAATTCCATTTTTTTTTCCATATGTATAGCTGAACTTCTGATGTGCCAAACTTTTCATAACTTTTGAATCTTAACATTTAAAAAAAAAAGTCTTAAAGGAGACACTGTAAAGTCTTAGACAATCCTTTGGCATCTTAAAAAAATTATATATAAACCCTAATTTTTTTCCAGAATATGGTGAAGTACTCAGGAATCTGGAGACAGGATACTCTTAAGTAGTGAACATGGTTGCCATAGTGCATGTGCCCAATTGCTTTTGCCTCTTGATGTGCCATTAGTGTGAAATTTTAAGTAAGCACAAAAGAGCGATCACCAGCTATGGACGGGCCTGTCTTAACAGTGTGAGGCCACCTCTGATTACATTCTCTATCCCTTTGCTTTTAACCCTTGCATTCAGTCTTAACATATTTTCTCTTAAATAATTTATTCATTCCAGAATGTCAAGGGTCCAAATACTTAATATTTATTTTTAAAAGTACAGTTGGTGGCATTACACTTCCAATTCCTTACTGATATTTTTAACAGCCCCTTCTTTCTCCTCCCCTAAATCACACAGGTATATGAAAATAAAAGTGCACCTGCTACTAAAATGAACATAACTTTTATGAATGACAAATTCAGTTGTTCCTCTAACATTGTATGTTCAAGGAGCACTTAGAAACACTGCTATATGTAATTCAAAATAAAGTGAGTACTTTTATATGCACATAGAGTACAAATATTCCTAAAAAAGTGTTTATAGTTATAAACCTCTATACTTAGACAGCAAGGGCAGATGTTAAATCCAAATTGCATTTGGAGTCCACCGTGATGAATTTTTAGGGCCTGAGGAATCCTGCAGTGAATCATGGCTCCATACATCATGTTTCTGTTGCCACCTGAAGGAACTGTGTGATACCTTAAGTATTTATGCAGTGATTTATATGTGAGACTCTTAATGGGGGAGGGAAGGCTACCCAAATGTCTAATTGCAAAACTGGGAAAATGGTTCATCAAAAGTATTTATTGAATATAAAAGTCATGTGGGAATGTGACTTTTCAAGTGCTTGTCAAGTGCTTTGGAATCTCTGGACATTAGGTGCTATAGAAATTAAAATTTCTATTTGTAATACTTCTAGAAACAATGCAATTGCTGGAGAAAATTCTGGGGTATATACGAGAAAGATATTCAAAGATTGTAAATCTATTAAATTGCAAAGACAGAGGAGAAATTGCCTTTATTTTTTTCCCTCATACTCCACTCCTGTTCACAAATATATCACTGTATATACATGCAGATCCAATAGGCCTGATGAATAAATGTGCTCAACTCCCGCAGCCTTTATTTTGAATTGGATGTTTTCAGCACATTAGTGATAAATCCAGGCTCAGGCTGAGAGGTATGAGTGGGCCTAGAGCAGCTCCTCTTGAAGTGTATGGGCATCTTCCCACAGAGCTGCACAGGCTTTGTTTTGGGCCCAGACACCAAAAGAAGTCTGGTGCTAGTGCTGGCCATCTTTGTGCTGGCATCCCGTCTTGCAGAAATTCTGAGCTGCAATGACACGATGCTCTATGGAAGAGCAGTCATTTTCCTCATAGCCCCACTATTACCTGTTTGATCAGAAACAGCCATTTTTGCCACTGTAGTATTCGTGTTTCAATGTGAGAGAACTACCCCCAAGACAAAGAAGATTGTTCAATTTACAGGACAATTTATGAAGATAATGGCATAGAAACACAGTGGTCAAATTTCTCTGACCATTTTGTGATTTGGAACAAAAAACCTATATTTTTAATATTTATTTAAATGTGTTCTGAGTCCATGTCTAATAAGCAATAAGCTGGTCTAGCCAAGACTTTAAAGGCATATGCTGTGTCATTAGCTGGTGAGCGTCCTCTTTAAGCTGGCTAAGGTACTGATAGAAAGTGGTTTTTTTGTTCTTATAATTGCTTGGGAATTTGAACTGGTTTTAATACATTCAGCTCAGATTGGGGGGAGGATATCATTAGCTCCTAAAAAAAAAAAAAAATAAAATACTATTTATTAATGTCTTACATAATTCTCCAGCTAGAATTATCTCTCCCTCCCCCCATGTCACTTTCTTTCTCTCTTGCTCTCTTTTTTTCTGGTTTTGTTGCATAGGTAGAATGCTGTATTGCTAGCATTGCATTTTATGTAATTATTTTTTTGCACAAAGGCAAACATTTAGATTAGTTGGTTAATTTTTATTTTTTTTCATTTTATGACCATGCCAAAATAATATTCTGCAGGCTTGTGGAGAACAAAGGACTGTTCTTTAGGACTGAAACTTGATTTTGCTTGTAGTACAAAAAAAAACACACACTCACAGATGTTGTTTCGTAAGTGTTATAAGCACTGGATATAAATGGTATTTTTTATCACTTCTGACTAATGTGAAACTGTTGTACGAAAACTACATGAACAAAAGTCATCTGTTTCGACTCGTGTGGGCCTGCCTCACAGTTGCCGGATTTGAGTCATTTTTATGTCTTGTTATTTCATTTATTTATGCAAAATACATGTATGTATGAACACTTTGTTTTAGCTCCAGCCCTGCCTCATTGCTGATGCTCTGTATGTTAAAGCCACATTCTTAAAAATGACTGGCTGTTCAGGAATTGCCAGCTGGTAAAAATTGCATTTACTGGCTGGGGGAGTGGGAGGAACACATTTGAAGCTGAATTGTGCCTATGAGCATGTTATTCTATTTATTAGCCGACATTGGCTCTAAAATGTCAGTAGAAATCAAGGAAGGACAATCATAAGGATAAAACCCAATATTTTTACTTTATTAATCGGAGCTCAAAACAAAGTTTTTGATGAATTTACCATCTCATTTTAGATTTTTTTTAAATTGTGTAAATATAACATAGGAAATAGAATTTTATTTTTTGTTCATGGATACTTAGTGAAGTATAAGTTATGTATTTACTTTTGTTCTATATCAGTGTATGTTGGTCCATATTAAATGCTGACAAGTCACTGTACCTCATGTAGATGCTGAATTTACACCCGCAGTGTGAGCGCAGTATTGTGGACCTGTAGCTGGGACAGCAAGATGCCTCACTTGTGCTCTCTCTGATTTTTAATAGCATATTCCACGAGGAGGGAATACTTTCTTCTTCTTCTTTAGAAAGTTGATACATTAAACATGCCAAATTTCTGATACGTTTTATAGGAAACACAGTCTTCTGAATCTAAGTAAAACTGATGATATTTTATTTTTTAACAAGAATGGCATTTGGAAGTCAAAAGCATATCTGTGGAAAGATTATAACGACTGAAATGGCCCTTGCAATGCAGGCAGGACTCCATAATATACAATCTCTGTGTTTTATATTCATTTAATCATGTTATTGTCATATTAGGCTATAATACCAAGGGAAATTGTTCACACAATACACAAAGAGGACTCATGGAATTGCTTCTTAAGCATTTGTGTTTGAGGCTCCTTAATAACTGCCTGAAAAAAATAACAACTTCATTCAGGAGCACAAATACAGTAATACTATTTTCCCTGTGAACAGGCAGCTTATTTAATTAACAGATATAATGTATTTTCTTTTGGAAAATTATAAAATACTTATTTTCAAGACAAGAACACTCCCAAAACAGTCTGATACCAACTAGAATAGTTCACTTCATATTTTATAGAAGTGGAAGATAAAGGTCATAATGGAAACAGAACTGCTTTTCAGGGTTCAGGTTTACACGGGGAAATAACTGACCAATTGGCCCAGTTCTGGTCTGCCTGTATGTTTGGGCATCACCATCAAGTTTGTGAAACCACATGCTGAGAATTCACAGGATCACAATGTGCTCCTAAGTCAGTGTACTCAGGTGCAGTATGAGGCAGGGGGAGGGCAAAAGATGGGATTGCTCCGGGATGGGAATGCCAAACAAAAGGCAGCGTTAGCCCCAATAAATATGATACCCTGTGCAAAGTGTACAGCAGTCAGCCGTGGGCAGTTCCTGCTTTGAAATAAATACAGAACAACCTCCTCCCAACGCCATCTAATCTCTCCAAGCTGGCTTTCTGCTTTTCTTTTTCGGTCGTATCAAAGGCATGGCATTTCAAAATAATTTCCTAGCAAAACATAGTACAAGTTTAAGACCCCATCCTCCCCCAGCAAAACAATTATCTACCTGCTTAATATTAAGCATATTAGTCCTTCCGTGGTGGTCATGAGGACCAGTTAAAGTGTTGGTGTTAAGTGGGGTGACCTTTGCTGAGCCAGGGCCGCAGTACAAACAACTGTCCTGAAGATGCAGCCAGCAGGATGTATGATAGAGTTCTTCAAGATTTCATGAGAAGTTAATGAATGGGCTTGGACCCCGTGGTGTTTTGCATGCTTTTTTAAGATTCAAGTTGGCACTTAAGCATGTTCTTTTAAAAGAATAATACTATATGACCTCATTTGATCTTTTACAAAACACTTAACTCTTTTCCTTTAAAAAAACTTCTCCTAACCCTTTTTTTTTTTGGTACAACCCATTAAAATCTGTGATTTTTCTCAGATCAAGCTACATTTTTGATATACTGCAATCTCCTGCAACAGAAGAAAAAAAATTTATATGCAAAAACATTTCATTTTAATCCAACGCCCTTTTTTAACTACCAGATTTGTTGGAAATGGTGACAAAGAAGTATTCTGAGATTTCACACGCTGCGTAAAAAGGGGGAGGGGTGGGATGAACTGGGCTAAAGGAAAACTTATCAAATTGGTATTTATGGCAATATGAAAGCTATAAAGCAACTTAGTGACATGGCTTGCTTTGTAATTTCCGCTTTCTAAAAACCACAAGTGAGGTCCTTGGTGCTCTTGGAGTATGGGGAATGTGCAAATATTTAACTGTTTGTATGCTGCACATTGCAGACCTGCTAGTGTGCATTCTCCGTTTGTCTTCCTTTGTCATTTGTGTTTTGCTTTCCAGAAAGCAATGTTTTTTTTCTTGTACTCTTCTTCAGCTTGTAGCAAACTAGAATGCTTAGCATTTATGTTCATTCATTATGTATTTCCCATGTAAAAATTTTTTTATTACATTAAGACAAGCTTATAAGCTGTTACTACATAACTTATCTTACTGTAACTCTTATTTCCTGACATTGTAATTTGTTTGTGATGTATATTGTGAGATTGTACTCTATGTTAATTTAATCAGCACAATTCACTGACATGCTGGACTGACATGCTAGCTGCTGTTTCAAATTGTAAAGTTTGTGTAGAGCTGTTGGGACAACTGAGACTCTCTTGTCAAGGTACTATGCTTTGATTCCTATAGCAACACTGTGGGTGCAGTTCTTAACGGCAAGGGCTGCTTGTTGAACACCCACTGGCTAACTTAATGGGCAGGTTTTCTTTGTAGAAATTCTATATACAATGCAGGTACCTACCTGGGCCCATGGCCGGGAATTATTTGGGCGTTTAGAGGATAAACTAGTGTCTATTGCTGCTTTGAATATGTTTTAAAGTCTGAAAATGTAAATAGTTTATCAAAAAAAATCTTGTACAGTCCAGTGTAAAGTTTTTAAATGAACTTAAAGGTTGCCATCACATCTCACACTCTCCTCTTGACACAGTAAAAAAAAGAGAAAGAAAAAAGTTTGCTAAGGATACTGATTTAAAAAAAATAAATCTGTTCTCAGATTAAAGAAGAGAATAGTTATTCTTAGCTCTGCTTCATTGCATAAACAGACTTCTTGGATTTTGTTGTGCAGTATTGACGTGAGGTAAATTAAATATTAAATAATCTTTCAGTGGTACTTTTAAGAGTCTTCTCCTCCTCTGCCTCAGTTATTAATGGAAAAGACAAAATTGAAAGACACTGTCCATATACAGTATGTTCTGGTGTACGTTGGCACCTTACCTACATGTTTAGGGTGGGAGGGATTTTTTTAATTTCTTTTTTTTTTTTTTGCACAAGGTGCTTTCCTGATATGTTAAACATGTCATCCTTGGGTGATGCAGTATATGCCATGATAGGGGTTTAGACCCCTCAGGGGAGTGTCTATAAGACTGCCTATTTATGCTCATTTACCTCAAGACTGTCCTCTCTACCCTTAATCTATTCACCATCACTCCATCTTTTGTACTGCTGTTGACACTTACAAATTAAAGATAAATTTTGTTTTAAGAGATGTGCGTGTGACTTCTTCTGTGCATCCCTTATCATTCCTTTGAAATTAGTATTAAAGATTGACCATAATGAGGTGATGGACAGGAAAATGCAACTAAGCCTGTTCAGATGGCCTCTTTTAAATGTAGAGACTGAATTTTCCAGCTCTTATGCTTTCCCCATGCTTTTCTAGTCTATGAAGGCTTTTATCAGCCTCTGAAATCCATTAACACCATATGCTGTAGAAGACATGGATGATAACTAACCTAATTTTATAATATTCACTGAATACTGTCAATTTTGTGTGCAGGAAGTGCTGTTGGTAGCAACATAATCTCAGAAGGGTTTTTATTCAGTAGAAATGAGACAAAACATTTCTCATGTTTCTTCTTTCTCTGCCTTCCCCTTTTCCTCTGCATATAACATTAAACAAACTAACCAAAGTTGACAACAAAAAAGCCTATAGTTGCCATGTTGCCATGTCTGTAAACTGCTATTTGTGTATTATGATTGGCTTCTGACTTGGTAATTAGTCATGGTTCTCATTGGAAAATAATAAATTACATCGAAGCATACTGTACTGTAGCAAAGCTGTAACAGAACATTTTGATTGTACATTACATCAGATGTCAGTCAAGTTGCAGTTATTGCACAAACCACCCTGAAACATCTAAGTGGGACAGAATCCTTTCCTCCTTGGAGAGAGCATCATACATGAAATTACTAAAAATCACATACTGCATTATGAATTTTTGTGATGAAATACTTCAAGGTCAAAAGTGGATGGTAAGGAAGTTGCTGATCAAAATGTGTTATAATGGATAAATACATAAATACTGACTTGTGCAATTTAAGCTTTGGCTTCTGGTAAGTGATTACCTAGTTACTCAGTCAAATGGTAGCACTAAAGTGATCTAGAGGAGAAGGCAGCAAAACCCCTGTATTTCTGCTACATAATCAACAGCAGTTTGATGTTGTACACCACAGCAGTGTGGTGATGGCCATACCATAACTTTGAAAAACAGAATTGGGCACTAGATCACTGTAAGTCCAGCTGAAGCTACTGAAGCACCATGTCAGTGGGTCTGAAGTTTGCACGACATCTGCAATGGAGTCCAAAGTTCTGCTGCTGTATTTTCATATTGCTCCACTTAACTCCTGCCATCCAATTTTTTTTCTGTTTCCCCCTTCCCCCCACACCCCTTACCACTCCTTTTCCTTATTGAAAACTTCAGCTGTAAATACTGATCAGTAATCTGAGGCACACTGATGGCATCAGTGTGTTGTTGCACAGGTATGATGAAAAGCAAGCTGAGCAATGGCATACAAAAAGTCACTGCTTCCTGCCACAGGAAGAGGCAAAATGTTTGTGACATCTCTAAATGTCAATCTAAAAAAAAATATGCATTAATGCAATGCAGGACGGGGTGCTGTCTCCACATGTCCAACAATCTTCTGGACAAGGTAGTGTGTTGGGAGCTGCCCATACCAAGAGCAGGGCATATGTTGTTCCTGGTGCCAAGGAGTAGCATGCCCAGGACAGATAGGTGGCCCAGGTGCACAGGCATCATCTGGTGTTCTTCCCTGGAGAGCAGCACCTCTGAACAACTTGGTCATGCTGCCTTCTCTGTGCTAGTCTGGTTGCCACTCTAAATGGTCATCTTAGCCTACAGAAATCTTACTAATATAATATACGAGTCAGGTCACTGCAAGGGGAAGGTATCACAGTGCTAGATGAGTAATAAATAAACCCCTAAGTTACCATGGTTATTCCAATCATCACAGAAAGGCTCTACTGCACTGGAAGCCAAGACACTTTGGCAAAATGAGTGACAGAGCACAACAAATATGAGCATTGAGGTGCTTCTGCTGCTCAGGTCCATTGTCCTTCACTCACATGTGGTTTTCCCTTTGAGCACAAACTCTGCTCATCAGCTGCAGGTTCCTTGGAAGCCATTAGGACTACTGTAGTTAGTGGTTTTGAAGATTCTAAGGTTCAGTACGAGTCTGTCTCCCCACTGGTTACTTGCATTGGGATTTTCCTGTGGCCATTAACTGCTACCACAGTAGTCCAATAGCAGCAGCTCATATGGATTGGAAGGAGGCTGGAGGAGGAGAAATAATAGTAGTTGATTTATTTCTTTAATATATGGCTTATAATAGAAAATATGAGCTCCAGGTTGTGTCTCTGAGCAGTTAATGACCAGCTGGGTTAAAGGCCTTCAAATACTGCCATCGGTCATTAGCTGCCAGGAAGTATCCTTCCTGTCATCTATTATTCCTTAATTGTATCAAGACCCACTACAGTGGAAGACTGTTAAATCTATGAATTAATTGGAATCTGACCCTTAGTAGTTCTAATAATATGAAGGCCATTACAGGTTAGTATTCGGGTTCTTGACATGACAGTCTGTAACAAACTTCTTCAGAGCTGTTCTGCTTTATATTAATGCCTATTGGATGATTGACACAATAAAACATAATTACTCTGTAGAAATCGCTGTGCTCAGTTCTATTAAGAACTACTTAGGGACACTTTTAAATTTTGTGGCGTCAAAATAAATTAAAGCTTCTCTACTTGTATTAGAACCTACTTAGAGGTTTGTTTGCTGTTGTAGCTTATCAGCAAAGGATCACTGGATAAGAAATAAAGGTAATTATTAGAGCTCTAAATAATTCTCCTTGAATAATCAAATTACAAAAGAAAAACATGTTGATTATTTGGGTCTCTTTTTTCTTACTCTTCTGGACTAGCAGGATGTGTGAAGAAAAAAACAGGTAATCATTTTAAATTAATTTTCAAAAATGAAAGGTAAGCTAAAAACCATTAAACATGAAGTACAAACCCCCCTGACTCTTGCATTACGTCCACAACATCCAGCTTTAATTTTATGAATAAGATACCTCACACTTCAGACACATGACTAAGCTTCTTTTTAAGTCAGGCCACACAGGATTATATTTGTAAATCAGGAAATAGAAATATTTTGTTATAAGCCACAGCCATGCAGCAGGACCCTAGCCTACAAGACCCTACAGTCACCAAGTGGAAAGGGATTTCTGCCCCCAAGATCCCATAATGACTAATAATTTCTTTTTAGATACTGTATGTTCACAACTAATTAATCACAAAAAACTTAGAAACTGTCTTCTGGATAAGATTACTAGTCTGCCTAGCCCAGTAGTTTTATGTTCAACAGTTGCAATAGAAGATAGCAGCTAACGAGACCATCTGAGCCTGGCCAACATCTGTGTCTCATTCTCATGTTCCTCAGCATTTACAGTAATTGTGTTGGTCTACTAATGGGTACAACCCTTTCCTAGTCAGGAACACAGTGTGGTATTTTGGTAGATGAAGTGACTGAGGGCAAATTAACAATTAACTTTGCAGCCTGATCTTTCAATGAAGGGCCTTCATAAGGATTTTGAAACAGCCCTATTTATTCTTTTTAATGGAAGGCAATCAGAGAAAACAGTCAGTCTACGTTCAACTGAATTGCCAAGTCCACCATATAATCCAAAATATTTAAGATGCTAAACTTCTCCAAATTTTTGTAGGATCTGGCTAAATTTAACAGACTTAATTCAAAAGATCTGGAGATCATCAATTTTAATGATCAGATTACTCAATCACAATGAAATATCTTTTATTCGAACATCAGGAAATATGCACTTGATTGCAGACTTAGTTAATTCCACTAGAATAGCTGCAGCTGCTGGAAACCCAAAAGCTAAGTTTTGGAGTGGGAAAAAGAAATCCCTCAAAATCCACCCACCCACCCAAAAAGAAATGCAAGTCTTTTGCCACATGTGGAGAGATCATGCAGAGAAAAGTGACTTTTGGAAACACCTTCAGGTACAAACAACTTATTTTGAGGAGTGTGACTCTACAGACTAGCAAGCTCTTCTAGTTTAGACAACTACAATATGGGTTGAAAGAAAAAGTAGGGAATAGTCATTGTATATGATCTTATTTGTATAAGCTTCTCCTGTGAACTGAACCTGCAAGATCCTGCTAACACTGCGGTGATTTTGTATAACACCAGCTACAGGAGGTAAGCATTAGATATCCTAGCAGCTTTAGATTATTTTAAGGAAAAAAAGGTCTTATTTCAGGGAAAAAAAAAAATATGAATATTCACATTTTACTATTGTGCTGAGCTGTAGTAATCTGTGCTAAGAATGGCATTGCTTCCCTTCTCCCATATATACAAGTATGCCTGAGTACTACTTTATAGAAGATTAATGTCTCTTTTGATAGATTGCTTAACTGTCATTTGCTATACTTGCAACTTGTCAGTTAAGGTGGACTTCTAAAATTAGAAAATTACGCGAAAATTAATATAACTACTAGAAATCACCAGCTCTTCCCACCCCTCCATGGGGAAGACTGTTACAGTTGGTCATTACTGCCCAGTTCTTAGTCCAACCTATGGCAGCAGGGCTGAGGGTAGTGGCTGCTGGCCCCCCTTCATATTCTGAGTGAGGGTTACCACACCTCCAGACCCTCACTGTGTGGACTCCCTGCCCATTACTCTTCCCTCTGGGCATTCGTGTCATCCTCTTCACCTTGTCTTCCCACAGGGCAGTGAAGTGGAAGAACAAAGGCCAAATATAGCTCTCCATCCTCTTTTGGCACTTCCAGTCCCCCTGAAATGGACTGAGTGGTGGGTTTATTTTGATTTGAGGGGAAGCAGGCAGTGATTAGAGAATTTACTCCATCCCATCTGCTGTGGGTGTTGGTGCTGGGTGGCTGGAGCTGTGAGCAGCCTCCGGGGACAGGCTGCGGAGGGATTGTGTCACTGGGAAGGAGTGTGAGGAGTGCAGATCAAATGCTATGACTCTCATGGTGCTGCTGGAGGCATAAGTGCCTTCAAAAAGACCTAAGAAGGGGTATAGGAAAGCTTAGTTTTTCTTTCTTATGTAATTCAGTAGTCAGAAGATGTGAACAGTCAGAGGAAATTTGATACCTCAACTTACAACTTTAAATTTTGACCCAATCTGCATTTTTTCCTACTTCAGCCTTTGCTGCTGAGGAATTTGTTTTGAATGTACCTGTCCACCTCCAATGAGACTTATAGGCTAACAGTGATGCAGTCTGAACAGGATAACTGTGAGTCCTGTCCTTAACACTCCACCACACAATTGATTCTTGTTGGACTGTGAGCTGATGCAAAGGACCTGATGGGCTAAGTGCCCCCAGATGACTTGAATTTCTGATCTTCACCTGCCCTGGGTGAAGAGAGGTCAGAGTTACTTGAGAATGTGAGGGTACTTTGTGATAGTTCATACTGTTTTTTTCTGTCTTTCTTACAGTAGAAGCAAAAACCAAGGGTCTTGAGTATATTATGTTTTCTTCACGGAGTTCTGTAATGTCTAATGGAGGAAAAAAAAAAGGAAAGGAGATATCTAGTGTAACTGAGCAGTGTAAGTTGGTAGGCAGAGGGCGTTTGGAAAGTGCTAAGGATGTGATGAAGGATGTAGAAGAGTTCACTAGCACCGTCTTTTAATAATTTATGTAAGTGGAGTTACAGAAATATATTGTTTGGTAAACACCTTGTGGTATAAAGAACTATATATGATTTTAAATTATCTAGTTGGTCTTTTTAAGGTAACAGGTTGCTTCTCTGAAATTCTGAGTATATCCTGCTCTCACTCGTGTCAGAGGAAGCAGACAGTTTGTTCAGCACTTGACAATAAGTGCACAGTATTTTTTAGATACAGTCTTAGGATTTTTATTAGATGTTATGTGCCTCGGACAATGATTCCTAAAGTTACCTTCCTTCATTAATCCATCCCAAAAAATCCTTGGTCTGATCCTGCTTAGAGGCAGTACATGCTTCTCTTAAAATGTTTTGATTTTTATACTGCAAGGAGTTTGTGATTGAATTGCAAAAGGAATAGATCAGATAGTTTGCAGTCTTAAGATGTCTGTAAGAATCGCAGGTTGTGAAGGACTTCAAATTGGTTCAGTTATTTTTTCATTTTTAAGGGGGTGAAATAGTGGATTTCCACAACAATAAGCCCACGTACGGAAACAGTCTGTGTTCCCTTATTCCCCAAACTTCAAAGACAATGAAGTTCTGAAATGAACATAAAGCACTCTGAAATAATGAGAAGGAAAAATCATGTTCTTTTTTTCTTTTGAAAATGTTATTCCCATGCGAGGGATAAAAGTAAGCATTAAATAGCTCGTATAGAAAACCACCAAATTTGCTACCTTTTCTTAAAGCTTTGTGCAAAACATGCATCTCAGCTGCATTTGGAATCTTAGAGTAATCACTAAAGCTTCTTAAAATTTTGAAATTTTCTGTCTTGATATTTGCTTATCTTCTCTCCTACACTTGCTTTTAATGTCTGAACACTTAAAATTCAGGCATCATAGATCATACTTTTCAACTCTCCTCATTTACCTCCGACAGCTTAACCTGCAATTTATTGTGAGGATTGCACCTACAAGTAAAACAGGATCAGCCCTTAATTTGATCTGCTATTTATCCGTTGTGTTAATTGTAGCCACAGGGTTGTATTAAGAAAGTCAAAAAGTACCACTTGTAACTACAGAGTGGCTCTCACCTTTTAAATGGAAAAACACTCGTTTTCTAGAAGAAATAGGGAAAAAGTGGTTATGAGCTAAATGAAGAAGGCAGAAGGGTTTCTGTTTTCCCATTTTTAATGTAATTAATATAATTTTGGCACCCAAAATGTAGCTATCAGGGTGCAAGCCTGTTCCTAGCTTTTTCTGCTGTTGGTGGGAACAGATGTGTAATTTCTCACACAGTTTTGTTTGTTTGTTTTTTTAAACTGCAAATGGGGTTCTTGTTAGGCTAATGGATGTTGGGATTTCTACCTCATATTAATCAGGAGTTTCATCTTCTTGTATTTCTGAATGATGCATTCTTCTTACATTTGCTTTTTTTTTCCCCCCACCCAAGACAGGAGACAATTGTTTACAGTACAAATGACTGAAAAAAAATTGAAAATTCATTAAGAGAAATTCTAGTCCTATGACAGCCACCACAGCTGTAAATTCCTGGTACCCTGGAAGGCTTTGGCTGAGGAATCTGTCTTATGTTCCATAGTACCCACTGAAAATAAGGCACCGAGGTTGAGAATAGTAAATTAAAGGGAAAAATCCCAACTTAAATATCTTTCAAGGCAGACTTGAAAATAAAGATATATCAATACCACTGAAATGTGATAGGTTTAGAAGTACCCAATTCTCTCAGGCTCCTTTGAAAATCCTAGCCTTCAGATGCTTAAAGTTTTTGGAAAACGAAAAACAAATACTTTCAGTTTTCAGCTTTGGGGAGTGGTTTTCCCTAGCTGGCAATGATTTTTGCTTGCTTTCACGGAGAACAAAACTGTCTTGCATACTTTGGAAAGTCATCTTAAGTCTTATGTTTTCTATGTTGCAGAACCAAAAAATTCTGGTAAACTATTAGTCTATCAATAGTGAGTTGATGCACACTACAGTAAAATGTGATGGAATACCAGAAATGGGAACTTATTCTCACTTTCTTTTTCACAAAATGTCGTTTTTGTCTGTGATTCCTTTAATAGTTTCCTTAAGGAGGAACGTGCCAGCTAATCAGTGGATAATGTGACTGCTAGAGATGCACTGGAATGAGAACTGTTGCTGCGTTTGCCTTTCTACCTCATCAGACATTAGTTTAGCAGGACTCCCCCTTACATTACTGCAAAGTTGAGGTTTTCATTTACTTAGTCTTGCCTCTCTTTCAGCCCTACATTTGCAATATGAAAGGAAGTTGTGGACAATGAATGAACAAGCTCGCTGTACCACCAGTGGCTTGGGAGTGTCTTGTACCTTGGCTTCACTGAAGTCAGCTGCCACAGCAACTCCAAGCCAGGACCCAAATACCTGCCTAGTCCTCAAACAATGGAAAAGAGCATAGCTTGAACTGGTATTGACTGCCAGCAGCACAGTCCTTAACTTTACCTTTCTGTTTCTGGGGTTTGCTACTTGATGTTGAGATGGCACTGCAGACCTAGTATGTGACAGTACAGGTAAACTCAAGATGTCCCTGCCCTCTTACATTGACAGAAATCTTTCCAGGAAGGATAAAACCCCCTCAATCTGTTTGTGGATTGTCCAGGTGGATGTGAGTGAGGAAGAGGACACCTGGGGATCCAAACTCTTACCACAGGTGTCTCAAATTTCTGTTTAGTGAAGAACCACCCTCCTTGAAAAACTCCACTGATCCACAGGAGGGTCTCACACACACAAATATATTAAGAAGGAATTACACTTTTTTTTTCTATAAAAGAGGTAGAACTCAGATTTTGCTCTTTTAGAAGGTGAGATTATATCTGCAAGGCTAGAAGGCTTGACAGCAAGTGCTTGCATAACCTTGTACTGAAGTTTCTGAGATCTACAGCATCCTAGGTGAGCTCTCTGTACTATTGATCAATTTGTTAGATATGTCAATATAAAGAAAGAGTTAGTGCAAACTTCTACTCTTAATATTCTGTCCATCTGGTTATTAGAATTCTTTTCCTCAGTAAATTGATTTATTGGGTTGTTTTATTCTGCTTTCTTCATAATAGATCATAATCATGTCTGCTTCTTTCATTACTTCTTACTTACTAGAAATACATGTGAAAGTAGGGGTTTTTTTCCACGTTCTGAAGGATTTCAATGTAGTTTGGAACTGAATTTACCCAAATACATGGTCCTTTGATTTTAAATGTGAAGGTAATAGTACTTCTGCTAGTATGTGTTGTGGGGGTGAAGTTCTATGCAACTCATAATCAAATGCAGGGGAAGTTTGTATTTGATATTACATGGAGATTTTCCAGCACGAAAGCCAGTGGCAGATGGAGTTTGGTGACTAATGGCCTTTGAAAATTTCCTTTATTTTGGTTTATGAGCTTAAAAATTATGCATGTAATACTAGCTGTGGAAATAATTTGCTTTGTGTGAGTTGTGAATACTTTCAAGAAAACTTGTGGTTTGCACTCTTAGTTTTGTCCAGCTTCCAGCAGATACTGATGATCTCTCTTTCCTGAGTAGAAACTAAGGCTCAGGCCAATAATTCTAGCCTTGCTAAAATCCCTGTGAGATCTGAAGCAGAATTCCTGAAGCTGAACTGTTTCCCTAAATACTGTTTCTAACCAACTGGATGCTTTGTGAAAGTAGTTTGCTGGTGCACAGCATCCTTTACCCATTTATTTTCCTTCTCTTTTGATCTGGGTGGTTATGACAATACTACATGGGGCAAGATATGTAAAGTCTAGAGAGACATAAGTGAAGCCAGATTTGCTTGTACCAGTGTCATGTGAGGGCAGCTTTCCTGGGTCCTTGTGTTGTGCCATCCATTAAAGAGAAAACATGTAGAGAATGGATTGGGTAGCAGTCTACAGAAAACAATGCTGGGAAACTTCGAGATTATCTCAGTTCGTTTGTTTTGGTTTATGTGCTTGTGAATACATTGGATGTTTGATATAATTATGCTCTCTTTACTATGGCTAATGCCAAATCAGCATCTCTCAAAGATCTCCAGTGACATCTCATTTTCCTCAGTATGGAGTTTCTTCCTGTTCAAAAGATAACAGAGAGCTTACCCAGTTATCTGGAAGGACATATTATTGGTGTGGTAATGTTATTCAGTGCTAGTGGCACCTACAGCAGTATGTGATTGGTCTGATTTGCAAGTATAAAAGTTACTTAAGTTGAGAAATTAGTAAAAACGAAGGCTGCAGTTACTGTTCGCTCTTATACCAGCCTGGGTAAAGACATACCTAAAGAATATGCAGTTTCAGTCACCTGCTGTCAATGGACAGATGTTAATGACCATTTTATAAAACACTGAGTTCCATACCCCTTCCTGCTGGCCAAAAAGGCACTGACATCAAGGATGTGCTATATCTAGTACTTGTTTTTTGAACCCAAGTGCTGAGCAGCCTGTCTGGCACTCTATTATATAATATGCTGTTCCAGACTACAGTCCACACAATGTGTATGTTGTACTAAAGATCCTTGAAAGCATATGTGTGGGTTTTCTTTTTAAATATCACCTACAGGTATATGCTATTTCTGGAGCCATGCTTCGATGTTGGCACACAGAACAGTGCTGTGCTGTAAAATATCATGTTGTTTTCTGCATGACAGTTATAAGGTCCCTCTTGCAACCCTGCATATGATTGAGCTGATTCTTGATTAGAGATCAGAAGGGGATTTTTGGCAAGGGTGTAATAGCAGAAATCTGAAGAAAGCTTGCCTTTTGGGGACCTAGCTTTACGTGGACTATAACTGTATTTTACCTGTCTTATTTTTTTTTTTTTGGACTTTTTTCTCCCTCTGCATTTATCTGACAACAATAAAAAACTTTTGTGATGCCTGTATACAGAATTTATGGTCACACTGCCATACAATTATAGAGCACTAATGAACTGAGTGACAAATGAGACATGTGACTATGAAGAAGAGGAAGACAAAAATTAATACTTATTCTTTAACTCTACCTATCTTCTCTATTCCCCATTCTGGTTTGCTGGATGGTTTAATTTGGAATGATATTTTTAATGCTTACAGCCCAAAGGTGTGTTTTTGTTTTGTTTTGATTTTTTTTTCCTCCTTCAGGAAGAAAATTGATTCCTTATGTTCCATACATTGTTTCCTTAACGTTTTTTTCAACATGCATAAAATTACAGATCTCTGGAGAGACTGAAATACCATATTGCACAATGTAATCCCCCACCCAATGTCTTGTTTCTCCTCTCTGCTGCCAAACCTTCAAAAAAATCATAACCTAGCATTAATATATCTATGGCTACTGGTTTTCCATGTTTGATACAAAGTAAAAACACAATGAGTGACCAAGCACAAAAATACATGATGTCTGTTTGTGGTGGATAAGTACAATTCTGGAGAATAAGGTCTTGCATCTGCTACAGAGTCAGAATGGAGGAGAGATTTGGTGTGTGAGAACTAATTTTAACAGTGCCAGCCTGTGTGTGACTAAGGAACTACACTATAGGTTCTAGTTAGTGAACTAGTACCCTTGAGAGAATTGAAAAGATGACATGAAATTTTATAGTTGAAGCAGATTTTATGAGGGTTGTAAATGGTATCTAATAGAAACCAAAGGTTAGGAAAAGATATTATTCCCAGGTCATCACTCTGTACTGTAAACTTGAAGCATAATATTTTGTTTGGATATATGAATGTTTGGAAACAAATGAGAAAAATCATCAGGTTTATGGAATATTGTGTATTTTTCTCTGTTTGCTTGATTTGCATTGTTAAAACAAAATGCCTTTTCTGAGTTCCAGTTGTGGAGCAGACTATGTAAAGAAGGTCTCCTTGACAAGCTGTTCCCAAGGAAGCAGGGAGCTTGTCTCCAGCTACATATCTAAGAGGAGGTGCTAAGTGTATTAAAATGATGTTGTGATTTGTGGCTCAGATAGTCGGATACCAGCTCTGCTCTGAAAAAGTCATTTACTCTGTTATTGCACCCTCCCACTATATTATTCATACTGTCTTTTCTACTCCCACTTAAAAATTTTTCTTTCTGACTTTTCCTTGCTTCAAGTTCTCTATCCATTCCTGCTAACTTCTCATATCCTGCATGTATCTCTAGCTGGCAGTTCTGAGCTCCATAGTCTCGCTTTTCTCTCTTACTCCTCCAAGACTCTACTTTTTCTTGTTGTGTCTGTTTTCTGGTTTTCCCTTCTCCTCATTCCTTCCTTCTAGCACTTCCTCCCTCCACCTTCACTGTGGACTGTATCAAGTCAGCTAACTGGGTGCGTACATGGAACATTTGAGAAAACTGGAATAAGGCAGAGGAATGTAAGGGAAAGGAGTAGTTGTATAGGTAGTTGTAGAAGTAGTCTATCTGTAGTTGTTTAAAGAGGGACTTGTATTTCCAGTACTTATTAGGAGAAAAAAAGAATGGGGAAAGTAGAGTATTAAGAACTCTGTTCCGGTGAGCTCCTGTTCATTTTGAATCCTGTCAGCAGGAGATCCTGCTACAAGAACAGTAAGTCATTATTTACCTTGTTTTATATCCATTGAATATAACACAATTTTTACAAAAAAATCTGTTGTGACTTCTCCTTTCTCCTTCTTCTGTCACAAAACAATTTGAAGAAGGGATGGGAGAGCAAATATTGAAGAAGCCTTTTAAGAAATGCTTTTTTGTTCTTTTCATCAACTTTCTCCCTGTTCTCCTGCCAGCATGTGCAGTAAGTTCCTGTCCCTGAGAGTTTGCACCAAAACCACAGTTTGAACCAGGCTGTACATAATAGGCGTCTCTGTTAGTTCCCGCCAACTGAAGCTCCCAGCAGTGGATGGAAAATCAGACATACACCACTGCACAATAAATCTTATTGTAATTCACTCAGTTAGCATCACCGCGAACAGGCCTTGAAAAATGTGTCGTGTGTGCTTGAAATCATACTTGTGCTCCTGCCATTAAAGAACGAAAAAAAAACCCTCGTAAAAAAAGTTTCATTTACTTTTTTGTTATAAAATACTTTTTACTGGTGCCAGCTGGAAGGAAAATGACCCAGTTAGATCTCAAAATTATGATGTAGCTTTAAGTGCTATGTTTAGATTAACTGCCAAAATGTTAGTATAAAGTGGTAGGTGTTTGTGCTGCAGATAATAACTAATGTACTGTTGGTCAAGATAGGCCACTGTTCTGTTATTATTGTATGGATCTTATGACTAAACATTGGAGCAAGCCTAGTGGAACAACAATATTTTACTGTGCCTGGAATACTAGCTTGTCAGAACTTAATTGGGGTGCCAAAAATCTAATGAATCAGATGGGGAAGATGCCTTTCTTTTCCTGTGTGCTGATATGTCTGATTTGTATTCCTTTTTGTGAAGTGAACTGTATTTATCTGATGTATTTCCTGGCAAGTACTGTCTCAAATACAATTAGATCCTTCTGATTGTTAATCTATTATGGTCTTCCAAAGACAGTAAAAACATCTTCAGTTTCTTTTTTTTCCCCCTATGCTTGTGAGACTGGGTTAAATGTGTTGTATATTTTAAAGGACCTGGCTTACAAGGAAAAATCAAGGTTAAAAGCACTTCAGAACTCAAGTTGTGCTGATGTGTATGACCTTTGGGCCCAGAATTAGCTATTTTTACTCTGTTGATATAAAACATTAACCTCAGTCAAATGCTTCTTGCAAGAAATGAAAACAAAACTGTGATGTTTAAATACACAATCTAGATGTACCTACACCAGTTGCCATGAAAAAGTCAACATTTGCTAACAGACACCACATGGTGGATTCTGTGGTACTGCAGCTTTTCCTTTGAAAAGGAGGGGAAGTACCTGTGCGAGAGGAAACATCTGAAAAATCCTGAATCTAAGTGAGCTCCTAAACAAGCCTTGGTTGTCATCAGTCCTTGCTTCTGATTTTCCCAAGTCCCTTCTCTCCTCTCTTCTGCTGTATCTAGGAAATAACCATGACTAGATGATGCTCAGTAATGTTAGGTACTTGTCTAATCCCTGCTCATTACTCTTATTTTACTGCCATGTAGAAAAATCTGGTAAACTATACTAGATGCTGTATTGGATTCTTTTCGTGTTTGTTTTTTTGATTAATCGTTTGTTTGTTTTAATGGGAGAGAGATTAGGTTGAACCAAAACAAGAAATACTTGTACATGTTTCTTGGTCTAGTGCTGTTTCAGAACTGAGCTGATCTTAGTGTTGTGTTTGGTCTTGATTTTCATAGCAGATGGGGCTTCTAAATACTGCTTGAGACTATTTTCAGAGAGGGCAGTTTAGAATAACCTTTAACTCTTGACTAGTCCTGGGCTAATGGTTGGAAATTAAATCTTCACCTCGCAGCAGATTTTGAGGGGACATGTAAACAGCAATGCTGACTAGCAACTTGCTGAAAATTGCTACACTTTCCAAAGCTTCATCTTGGACACCATTTTAAAGGAAATAGATATTGCCAAACAACATAACCAGGATACATTTAATATTCAGAATGTGCATTAAACTTGCATAGTTCTTAAAAAATTAACTTTCAAATGAATTTTCTGGTGTCTATGTGAACTTAAAGTTCTTCAGCTTTTGTACACAACTGAGAGAGGTGATTGGTGGGTTAATATTTATGTTTTACTTCAACAGAAGTTAGTAAGATACTTTCTGTTTTAATGTCTGTGGTTTTAGGAATGGATAGGGAATAACTGGTGATGTTTCAAACTGTAGAAGTAGTGTAATTCGAATAATGCTATTATATTGACCTTTTAAGAGTAATGCTTTCTTTAACATTCAGAATGACCAAAAATTTATGCAAAAACCTCTGGCTGCCAAATAAGAGAAACAGTGGGACTCTTCACTGAGTCTTATTATTATGAGTAGAGCTTGGTATAAAATGGATATGGTTAAAAATACAGGTTAAAACTTCATATCTATAGTCATATGTACTAAGACAACTGTCCTGCAGACTATTTTGCTTTGTTAGAGTACTAACAATTCTAGGCTAAGTTTTGAGTATTCTGAATTAGGAACGCTGTAGACAGTGGTGAATTCAGGAAGAACACCTATAATATATATCTAATGCATTTTCCTTCTCTACTCAATCTAATATTAAATACACTTCAAGTTTTATTGCAAGTTCTCCTGCCCGAATTCATAGAATGAAAATTTAACATCTTAGCCTTTACCATACCAGGAAGTGATCAGTGGAATGCTTTAGAAAGTGAACACTGTTTATTTTAATTTGCTACTCCAATTAGAATGTTCAATAAGAAAATACTTTTAATTAAAATATAGATGCTAAAAATATGACATTACTCCTTTTCAAACTGAGATGCTTAAAATAGACAGTGCTTGGAAATATAAAATTTTCTGCTACTTTTTCAGAAAGCTGTGGCTGAAATATTTGTATAGATGTACAGCAATGAACAACAGGGACAGTACCACCAGCTGGCACAGGGAATGAATGGTTAGAGTGAAATGGTATAAGGTTATTTAAGCTTTTTCTCTACAGAATTTTATAACAGGAGAGGATATAACATAGTGACTAATGGGCCAACACAGGGCTTCTAAGGACATCTTTGAACTACTTCCAGAAACAGAATAGAATACGAATCCCAGTCTAGCAAGGTGTGATAGAAAAGATGGAGTTTGAAAATCAACGTTTGGATTTTTGTGCTGGCTCTTGAAGTCCAGGTTCCCAAACTGCAAAGCCTCTGTCCTCCTTATTTCTATTGGTATCACCTCTCAGAAGCAGGTCTGAATTGATGCTGGCATACTTCCATCACTGTGCTGGGTTTTAGGTATGTGGTTTAAGGTGGGTACAGCTTTTGCTCAGTCTTACCTGAGAGTTAGCATCTCAATTGAAAGACTGAGCTTTTTGTGCGTGTGTTTATATTTGCTGTCTAGGAGCTATAACAGGAAACTTCAACGATCAAAGTTCGAAGATGTTTGGTATTTACTTGTTTTTCTTGGTAATGTGAAGCTTTCTGAGGAATTAAAAATAATATTTTTTTTTTTTGGACAAAGGGCATGCAAGAGCAATCTCCACACTTTATTTGTCAGATAATTGTTGTAGTTTGATACTGTATTTTTTCTAAGTGTTGCAGAAATCGCCATATTGAAACCTTACCTATTAATAGCTCTAGGTTTGCTGAGATGGGAATGGCATCCAGTTCTGCTAAGAAACAGCTGAGTATCTGGGAGTTTGAGAGACACATGCATTTTTCTTTTTCTAGGTGAATGTGCAGCAACCAAAAGGAAGGACTTGGGTTAGTAATTATATGAGTGCAGGTACTTCTGTTGGTAAGATTTATGCTCTGGTGAATGCCACGTATTCTGCAAAACTCCTTTGTAGACAACACACAATGTTTCCATTAACTGCAGCAGTCTTAGAATCTGTACCATAAATAACAACACTGAGTTCATCTTGTGTGTTCACAGCATATAGGATAACCATGGGGGAAAAAAAATCATTAAGGAAATACTGTATAAAGTGGCAGCTACAGTAAGCTACAGCTATAACCACATTCTTTATAGTCTAGGGACAGAACATGTAGTTATATTCTACCAAAAGTGAAGCTACTTAATTATGTCTGAGTTTGTCTTTATTTTTGGGCAGCAAAGCTGTCCAAGTCAAAACACTGTGCCTGAACAGTCTTCAGCTTTAGAATTATTTAAAATCCAAAGTTCATTCATATCTGAAATGCCTCCAGGTTGAACTCCTTTCAAACTTTAATGTTTATCTTACTAATGGGTAAATTGTAATGATATTTTACCTCAATTGCTGATAGGCTTGCTATCTTCAAGTATTCCACATAATTTCCCTAGGATAACAAAATCATGTTTTAGATGGCCAATGATTCTCAGGTGTCCTTAAAATTAAATACTGAAAATTGGATTTCACTGTGTATTGCTATGGATGAGTAAAGGGATGCTGTGGTCACAGAAAGCAGCATTACTGATGAGGGATGCTGCTTGGTTTTATACTGAAAGAAGCTTTCTGATTACTCCAGTTGCCGGACAGTTGAAACTTTACAGCCTGAATCCTACACCTTACAAAGCCACAAGGTTGCTGCAGGAACTGAAGAGTTTAATTTACAGACCTAAGAGCCTGCTTTGAGTCTCGTGCCTTACACGTTTTACACAACATCGTGTGCTGGGGATTCTGTTGGGTCCTACCATTAGTTTCAGTTTTAGGAGGTGCATGTTGTCTTGAGTTCCATGCTGTGCTGATTAAGCTGCATACTTCATTAATCAAGCTGCAAAGTTAAGTAGGTGAAATTTAATAGACTACTAATCAAGGTGGATTCTTTGTTGAGCAAGCTGAATATTTTAAATACAGGGGTTTTATGTACTCTGTCTTGGAAGCCTCTTATTGCCTACATACACAGCTAGCAAAAAGCCACCAGGAGCTGTTCCATTACTGACAATGGAAGGAATGTGAGCTTTCGCTTTGATACTTGTTCCACTGGAGCTTAGGGAAGAAGTAATCAAAATTAGCCCTAGTGAGCAAATGACACTATTTCCCTTTGATAAGTCTCATTGGATTACACTGGAGCACATTCCTGACATAGCAGTTCCCACCAATAGCAAGAGTACATGTGTTCCATATGACCCTTGCACCTCAACTTGTCTGCAGGTTTCTCATAGAAGTGACTGATCTTCAAGGCCCTCTCATGATGAATATTGTCCTCATTCAGATAATCTTAATTTAATTTTAATTCTGAAATCTTTCTTCAGTGCATCTCAGTCGTGTCTCTAAAGTGAGAGGAATGGTGGTTTTGTCTCTAACTCTCTTGCCAATAGCAGATAGAACATATTGGGAAACGTTTGAAGCAGTGGAGGGAAAAACAGTTGCTGCGGAAAGTTTAGTAGCAGCATCATTCAACACTAGGACTGCCCAAGTTACACAGAGTCCTTCTGCCATTTTGATTGCTTCACCCTGTGAATTTTAACACAGAAACGGTTGTATACAACTGTTGTATACAACAGTGACATCATTCACTGAGGAAAGATTTTGGGTTTTGTGTTTCACCAGCTTAAATAGTGGCATATGAGAAATATTGGCTGTTTGAAAAAATTCTTGTGATTCCCAGTGTCTGTATGGAAGTGAGTAACGTAAAATTCCCAGTCAATAAAGGCTTTCTGACCTCAAAAAAAAGAAAAAGAGAACTAAGATCAGCGTAAAAACAGACCTCCTTGCAGGTGACCTCAATATGGAGTGCTATTGGAAAGAAAGCAGTTGTGCAGAAAGGTTAGAGGTTTAGTTTCAATTATTTTGGAAATATCTTTTGCTTTGTTCAGTCTACATGGAGTGCAACCCACGTGGCTTCAATTCACCAACTAGTTTTATGTTATTATGTTTATGTCTGTTAGTTTTTGACTTATGTGCTTTGGATCTAATCACTGGTATAATTTGATCTTAAGGCCATCAGTAACTGAGTAAGTCAGTGATTTTTCTGGTTGTGTATTGTGGAGGAATAAGAACTGTCTCAAGGGGCATAACACTGTCATACTCTTTGGTTCAGAGTGGTTAGTGAGCATTATCTTCTGGTCATATTTTATCAAATCTTCATCCTTTTGGTGGGTATATGCAGGGGGAGAGATAAGGGAAGTGTAATTGTAAGGAAGGTATAACTGTAGCTTCTAAATACTTAGTTAATGTGTGCTGTCAAACTGCTGAATTTCCAGGCCATTGACATAATGGTTTCCAGACGCAGAAAAGTTTTCAGTTTGTTGACTGAATTATTGAGATGTCCTCTAGCTTTACAGTGAATCAGTAAAATACCATATTACATTGTAAGAACAACCAAGTGCCATAAATCGTTAAAATTAAATTGTACTTTTCAACATCAGTAAACAGAACACAGTGGAAAGCAATGACCATGGTGTATTGGTTTTGGGGGTTTTGTTGGGTTATTTTGTTTGTTTGTTTTTTGGGTTTTTTCCTCTCTTCACCAACTGATTTGCTCAAATTAGGATTCCATGTTAACTAGTTCTACTACAACTTTAAAATTTTTGTTGGTGACCACTGCTGAACGTGATGTGCTACCAGCTCTGTAGAGCAGGGACTTCTTTTTGGCTACATACAGCATAGGTGTACATAGTGTACAAAATAGGGATCTGATTGAAAACTGAACTGAACTTGAATCTTCAACAGGTGTTAGTACAAGTGTATCAGTTGCATAAGACAACTGGACACGGATTTAACTTGCTCTTTCTCTCTTAGGCTTTCAAAGTAGGGGTTTCTATTGTGTGGTTTTGCTTTGTTTTTTTTTTTTTTTTTTTTTTTTAAATACTAAATGTCTATGGGAATTTTGTTTGAAAACTGTTGGAAGTAAAGTTTGATTCCCAGGATGGTTCACAAATTTAAACTACAAAGGATAAAAATGTCCATTGCGTACCACACAGTGTCAGTGTAAAGCCTTAAAGAGTAAGTAAATTCCACAAGATGTAAATTCCACTCAGTAGTGTGCAGGTTGATTACGGCTCAACTTCTACATAGGCTCTTTAATTAAGAGTAAAGGTCAATAGGTTAAATAAGTAACTTAATCAGAAAATTATGCAGAAGTGCCACAAATCAAATGCATTATTCAACCCTTGAGATCGATACGGTATGCAAATCGATCAGTAAAGTATATACTGTATGACTTCAAGTACTGAAACATGCAGTGGGATATTGCAAACACAATAGTTCATAGAGTTTTTTTCAGTTGGCAGCTCAACAGTTATTTATTTATTTTTCAATTGCTTCTTTCCTGTGTCATGCATAGTGTTTGATTCCCAGGTTTCAGCTCATCTTGAGAGTTGTGCAAAGCCGTGCACAAGGTTTAGAGTGAGTAAGGGAGAGGATTCAAAACATGCATGATGTTGTATAACCACCAAAGTTGTGTTGTATAACAGCCAAAGTTGTGTAAAGGGCAGGAAAGGCAACAAGGCTTCCTTAACTAGTAAGCTAGGGTGTAGGCCCTCGGGAATATCGAAGCAGCAGGGTCCAAATTCTCTTCTCTGCTGTGGTTTGCTTGGCACAAGGAAGAGGTGACCAATTTATGGCTCCCTCATTCTCCTGCTGCCAACCCTGACTGCACCATAGGATAGAGAACTACTTTCTCTTATGAGAACTGAGGAAAGCCAAAGTGCAGCACATTGCAACCACAGGCCTTCCCTTGTCCCTGCTTATTTGACCAGACATGGGAAGTTAAGACATGGAAGTTCGGCATGTGCAGGTGGGTATAAGTCCTGGCACATCTATGCCCAGATCCATTGATTTCTTTTCCTCTTGGACTTTGCTATTTGTTGGAGTCTTGTTCTGCTCCTGTTCTAGAACAGGTGACTGTTGTACATAAGAGCCTAGACAACTGTTGTTGGTACCATGTTGCAGGAGAAGGCCATGGTAACAGTTTGGAGGGTTGTCCTGGTGCAGTAAAACCTATGCTGTTCTGCAGGATTGTTGATTGGAATCACATTGAATGATTGTAAATGCATTCCACAATCAGATATTTGTAAGTGTTAGAATTCCAAACAGTGGGATCAATTTTTATGACCTGGTGGGATGCAGAAGGTTTTTAGTGCAAAAAAATCCATTATCAAATCAGAAATACATTGAGATCAGATGACCTTTTCAGATCAGCAGAAAACACAGGGACACAGCATACCTGAAAATAAACTGCCAACAAACCAACCCAGGAATGGGAATAATTTGACTGTCCTCGCAGCAAATGTGCAGATTGATTGCATTTGCTTGGAACCATGTTCACACAATGTAGTCTTTTTTAACTTTTTCACATAGTTTCTGGAAGAATACAGAGTTGTTATGGGAATAAGGCAGATGGAAATCACCTCCTCCTGTAATCACAGTATAATGGCCTCCTTGGCAAAGGAGCCAGGATTTCCTGCCCATTAGCACAAATACAAAAGTCACTGGCATTTAGCAGTGGAAGTGAAAGACACTCTTGTGCCAAGTGGCATTCTATTGTGTCCCTCTTCTTTTTCCTTTCCATTTCTTTTGTTTTTCTGAAAAAGTCATGGCTGAATGTATTCCAAGCTGATGCATTGTTGTTAAGCCACATTCTGGGAGGATACAACTTAGTAATACAATATTGCTAAGAAAGAGGGTACTGGAACTACTTTTTTTAAAAACATTTTCCCCGTGATTTACAGAAATTATGTTTCTGTGTTTATCTTTCTCTCCTTTTGCCCATTTCTGTTCTTTCAGTAATTTTTTTTGTTTTCAGGTTGTGTGGTCTTACGTTGCTGCTATCTCTTCTATCTCTTGTTTAAATTATAGGTAGATTAACCAGATAGAATAATTTCTGAGACTATTTTGGCAGGTTCTCACTTAAGTTTGTTTCTAGAAGTCTGAGCTTGAAATAGCATTTTAAGTTGTAGGCTATCTCTGCATTTATAGTAAGATTTCTACTTAGTAAATTAATTGTGTTATCACATTTTACCAGTATTATTGTTATTTCTGCTGTGGGGAGAAGCTGCATTGTTACTGATCTTTTAGGATGTTTTCAAGACATAACTCTCAGGCTCTGTGGTTTGAACTGAAACTTTCTAATTTTTATGGAAAGGGTCAAAATTCCAACCACATCTCTCCTTGGAAGCATCTTCTAGAGCAGTGGGTGGCTTCAGTATGAAGGAAACTTTACAATTGCTTACTAGATTTCAGCAACTGTCTTGTACAATTGTATTCTGTTTTGTCAGAGTGCTTTGCCTGCAAACACCACTTGTGATTTAGCTTTGTTACCTTGGGTGTTTGCCATATACCTTATTTAAAAAACCTAAACAAAATTAACAAAAAAAAAAAGAAACATCATCCCGAGAAGTTTCCTGTAATCAGACAGATGAAAGTAAATGAGAAAAAGGGACTGTTCCAAATTAAATAAAGAACTGAAATCATAAGAAATGAATTGAATGTTCTATACTCAACATATATATCATCTCTTAGTCAAATAAGATTTAACTTAAAAGAGCATTCAAGTACACATGACTGGGAAACTATTGCAGCACTGAGCTTGGTTTAATAGGCTATGATTGGAATACTGGCTGAATGCTTCTGGTCTGGCCTTTAATACGTGGTGTTATTGAACTTCTAGTGGTATTCAAACTGTTTCCCTGGTATCTGTGTGAGCTGCTCTTGCACCCTTACAGGCACTGTAAACATAGTGTTGGTTCACTGAACTAACTAGTCTAAAGGATGTGGTTGGGGAAAATAGGCCCTTCCGTCGGCTGTTACTGCTTTACTTCCTACTTTCCTTCAGTTCTCTAATCCTGGAGGCAAGAAGCTTTCTTTCCCCTTCCTTTTCATTTCTCTCCCTCTTTTCAGTTTTTTTATTGTAGTCTGTGAATATCTCAAAATGAGATCTGAATGTGGTGTAAATCTTAGAAATGAGTCAGTAGAAGAAATGCATCTTGAGTATGTTTCAAACCTCACAATTTCTAGTTCGGCCTCATGATTTGATAATGGTCTGGCTTAAGCTTTCTAAAGGTTTCTGTTTGGCAATGCTCAACTCTGTTGGTAATAAATTAAAATTCAAAGCATAATTTCTCAGCACTGGAGAGATGAAGCTTCCTCCAATATCTATCTACCTGCACATTAAGACACTGGCAAAATGTATAAGAACTTTCGTAGCAGCACCCCCTTGTCACTCCCTACTCAGTCTTGATATACCTAAGCCAGGGTGTGTGGTACTCATGAGTCTCTTGGTAAATCTTTTCATAAAGAAACCATGATTTTTCAAGATTAAAAGAAAATCCCAAACTAGGTGATTCAATTTTTCTGTGGTTTTGCTGCATATGTTTGGTGGAGCTCAAATGGTGCTAGGCATTGAGAATGACATGTATCTGCTTTTGAAGTCTAGTGGAATTCATCTAAACCTACTCATAGTGTCGCCTTCACAATCTCTTCCCTGTATAAAAGCTTATGGTTAAACTGTTGTGTAAATTATAGTATATTTTTGTCATAAATTTGTTGTCATAAATTAGCTTTGCTAATTAAGAGAAATGGAGTTGGAGTAGAGTGTCACTTTGCCATCCTAGTATATGATCGTTGCTGATCTATGAGCCTCAGGAATGACCATTGAAGGAGCATAATTTTTCTAGGCTCCCCCTCTTTGGATGCACACACATTCATATACTGGAGTGAGTTTGTATTTGTGTGATGCTTTATTCATGTAAAATGTTTTCATTCTTTGTTAAATGTTTTCATTCTTTGTATGGTCCCATCTTTCATGTCATTTTTTCTAGTTGATTCTTAACACATGAGACTTGTATAGCCACATCATATTGTTCTTGCTTTGCTGTAGGTTCCATTGAAAGAATTGCTTTGGTTTTCATTGCCAACAGAAGGTAGAATCAATAAACCTCTATGTCATTCAGTTCTACTGATAATTTTTTTAGAAAGATCTGTGTGGAAGGAACTGCATCTCAAGGTTAAAAATGTTCTATTTAAAAGGTTGCACCAGGACAATGAGTAGAACTAATATTTTAATGGATGACATTTATAATGTTTAACCAGTGTAACTGATGTTTCTGTTACTAATCTAAATTCTGAAGCCCAGCAGAAGAATGCAAGTGTGTTGCATTATGTAAATGTTGTATAGGGTTCACATTGTCATGAAAAGAACCCTGAAATAGATATTGAATTGCTAACCCCAAGGCAAGGATCACTGCTGTCCTTCAGTTCTATAATGTAGTTGCTAACAGAGCAGTTCATATGACTCTCAGCACTACAATGACTTCTTAACTCTTCCAGTGCATGAATCCCCTACTGAACAGAAATAAAAATACTTTAGTTAGTATTTCAAAGCCCCTGTTTCTTTTAAAAAGAAAAGTAGCACATTTTTGTAAATCTATGAGGGCTTTATGGTTATTAAGCTAATACACTTTAGGCTATTTGGTCACATTAGTAAACTGAAAAATGCAATAAGAACATGAATGTGTTATCATAGCTGCTCTGCAATACTTCAGGTGTGTGAGATACAGTATATCTCATTATTATTTAGCCCCCTGAGGTATACTAGGGTCTTCACAGAAGACACAATCCTTGATAAATAGCAAGTGATTATCATCTCAAGCTCTGGTCCCGCAATTTACTATAGGAGCGGTACTTCCATCTGTGCGGTGCCTTATCTGCTTCAAGGTTTCAGTTGTATAAAGGGCTGTCTGCAGGAGGATGCCTGGCTTCAATAGTTCCTTGTTCTTTCGTAGATCCCTATCTGGGTAGAGCTTCTTCTGTGCTCAGGGCCTGCGACTGAACCATGACACAATTGGCAAACATTGTTTTGTAAAGGGATCTGGGAGTTGCTGCAGGGAGATGGGCACGTGTATGTTCTGGTAGTTATGTTTGTGCATCCTCCCCCACTGCAAAAAGAAATAGTGGAGTTTTTTGTCACAATCAGCTTGAGTTTCATGTTTGAAGACACAGTGTACTGTATTTAACGAGGACCCGTGTAATCAGGACACCTGCATTCCTGGTATGTTGCCCAGGGAACCAATTTACCCTAATGACAGTGAATGACATTTACTGCTGCTTAGACTAGTGCTTAATTTAAACAATAGTGCACTAGCAATATTTAACTTAATGGGGATATATTGGGTTTATGCCAGTGGGTTAAGTAATGTTTAACTAGGTGTTAAATAGGTAATAATAGAATAATACTTTGACTTATGTAAGGCCAATATATTCTACCTGAGAATCTGTAAGTGTTAAAGAAATATTAAGGTATAATAATTGAGAGTATTGGTTTTGAAAGGGAAATAAATTTTTCTCATTTTCCAGAGTCTGTCCAGTCTGCCCTCAGTTTGAGAACCAGAGAATAGTATATAGATACTAGTTGTGGATGGACTTCTGAGTAAAGTACTTCATTCCTTCACAGTGTGTGCCTAGGGCAGATTTTGACCCCTTACTTGAATTTCACAGCTCTCTCTTCATTGTCTTAGTTATACAACAGACCACCCTTTTTTCCATTAAATAAAAAGCCCTTGAAATAGTGTAAATCTGCAATGTGACATTGTTCTCCACAAACAGTGAGAAACAGATGAATATCTAAAAATACTTGTATAATATATAGTTATAGAATGAGTTACTTGACTTTGCTCAACTTCCAGCATCATAAAAGAAACTTCAGGGTTCAATGACAGTGGACCCCAGGTCAATAAGTAAAGATGGTTTAGAAGTCAGAAACATGATTTTTCATTGCATTACTTCATTGTAACTCCTGGATTTAACTGTACCATACATGCCATCATGAAGGCTACTGTGTACAGTTAGAAGCTAATTTCACAATGTTGATATCTAGATCCCTGCAAAATTATAGGCTATTTTATCCTGAAGACTTGGACTTGTCAGATGTGTTGTGTCCTGTCTGTAAACCCAGCTGTAAGCTTCCCTGCACGTGTGGTTTCAGTTGCCTGTGTATCAAGTCTCAGCTCTTGCAGTCCAGTTCCTTAGTCTGGACTATAGGTGCTAAAGCAGATCTGTGCTAAACATCTGAAAGAGTTAAGAAAGGTAAAAAACCTAGGCACTAACATGATTGTTAAGGGAAGATCTTTAGTAGCTCAAGTGTTCTAGAAGAGGTATGGAATCCTAAAAGGGAAAGGAGAGTCAGGAAACTGGGCTCAGAGTTCGTAGAGCTGGTAGAAGGTGTCCACTCAGCCATGTCTAGAATGGCT
Organism: Manacus vitellinus; assembly: GCF_001715985.3. Lineage (NCBI taxonomy): Eukaryota > Metazoa > Chordata > Aves > Passeriformes > Pipridae > Manacus > Manacus vitellinus. The sequence goes on from NW_021940291.1 coordinate 4,187,143, forward strand.
TCTGGAGAGCTCAGGCAGCAGATCACTGCTGGCCTGGCCTGGGAAAGCTGTGCAGCTGCGTTATTGGCTTCATAGCTTGCTAATTCCTCACTATATTTTGTGTATCCTTAACCAATAAATAATTGCATTATACTTCTCAGTTAAGTATATCGTGCTTGCAGTGTCTCCTTGTGCTTGGCTAATGGTGCTCAAGCAAATGATATCTGGCTTCAAAACACCAGCCACCTTCAGTTTATCCCTGTTTTATCTCAGTAGTACTATCCTAGTTCTGGAAAACCTGTGGAATTGACTGGAACATTTCTGTGAAAAAGGCTTGTGTTTAAATCTGATTTCATTCAGGGTTGTTCCTACATGCCTCTATAAATGCTACAGTTCTTAGATTACTACAGCAGTGCTGTATTTTACTGGAATTAGTGATCTCTCCATCATGGCCTTAGAATCATAGAATCATTAAGGTTGGAAAAGACCTCCAAGATCCTCAAGTGCAACCTTTGACCAAACACCACCAGGTCAACTAAACCATAGCAATAAGTCCCACATTCAGTTACTTGAACACTTCCAGGGATGGTGATTCCATCACCCCCCTGGGCTGGCCATCCCAATATTTAACCACATTTTCAGTGAAGAAATTCTTCCTGATGTCCAACCTGAACTTCCTCTGGCATAGCCTAGGCCATTTCTTTTTGTCTTCATTCTCTTATTTCTACTGATATTAATCAATTTGATTAAAAGCCAGTATCTTGCCTGAGGATTTTAGGACCAGAAGTGACTTGGGTGCTGAATTTTCTTTCCATTTAACCAACATATGAATGATGTGTGTGTATGTGTGTGTGTATATATATATATATATATATAAAATGTATTGACATAAAAATGTTACACATTTATGTGTAAATACATAACGATAATTATATTTCCATATATAATATATATTTATACATACAAATATATATGAAGATATAAAATTCATATAAATATATCTAAAATGCCTAAATGTACAGAAATACAAAGGAAGTGTTAGAGATACTTAATACTCTGTTTATACCAAGAATATGGTCATGTCAATCTCTTGCAATGTTAAGGTATTGCCAACTTGGAACATTGTAGCAAGCATTTAATGTCTGAAGTTTTGCTTTCTAAATGATACATTATCTGGTTATGCTCTGCCTTAATTTTGGAAAACAGACTCCTCGACTGTTAGATTGGCAGGGGGTTAGTAGCTTTTCAAATAGAGATAAAACCTCTTGCAGGTATTTACAGTGACACAAATTTGGACAATTTGTCAGAAAATTACTTATTTTTCATAGTAATTATTAAAAGTTTTTCCAGAGTGGATATTGATTATAATGTAGGTGCAGCTAAAAAAAATGTATTTTATATTAAGAAAGTTTTGGAAAAATGAGCAAAGTGTGCCAGAAAACTCAGCCTTACCATGTTTGCCAGATTTGTATGTGGTTTGTTTGGTTTGGCTTTTTCCCCCCTCATAATATCATGTAAGGATGGGAGAAGTTGCATCATTTATCTTCTGCAGATTTTAGATGTATCATTTGTTTTGTTGGAAGTTTTTTTTGGGTGGCTTTTTTTTTTTAATGTCTTGATAAATAACTTTAGGGAATGTGTTTAAAGGTAGTTCATGTTTTGTAAAAGGGGACTTGTTATTTCAACTACTATATTTTGTTGTGTTTTGGAGTGTAAATTGATAAGGCATTTTGCCTATCCTATTACTTTCTTCTGCTAAAAAAAAGCCTTGAATCTGGTACAAGAAATGTTTACCCTCAAACTAAAAGAACTGAACATCTCCTGGGCAAGAATCCCATTGACTTTAATGAGTGGAAGATAAATCACCAAATTTGGAAAATGTATTTACTTTACACTGTGTTCTGTCTATACCCAAGCAAACAGGGAGTCGGTATAGGCAAACCTGGAAGAAATCAGCTGAAAGGGAATTCTTCCTTCGACAAGCAGAAACCAGCACAGCCTGTCAGAAGATGAGCTAGTTAAACAATTTATAATCTGGGATAGTGTGTTCCTTACATGACAGGATAACAATGAGAACCAAACTTCCTTGCACTGGTGGATCCAAGACTGCTTCCTCAGTGCCTTCTGTCATATATTAATTTGATTGTATCAGACAGAATTATCAGAGTCCTTGTTCTTTCATGATGTGATGCTTATCCATGATTAAACCCAGAAACTTGTGTGAATTAATGCACCTGGGTCTGACTGGTTCAAATACAAAATAAAGTACATTTTAATTTGTATGGAATCTAGTGCAGCAATAACCATTTTACACAAATATACAAAATGTAAAGATCAGTTAAGGCCAAGAGGGATGAGGTTTGGTAGTCAAACAGGATATGAAGACATTGGTTACACCTTTTAAATAAAGTAATACATTTGCCTTTAGAGGAAAGTAGGCTATGTTAAGGTCCTGACAGAACTTGATATAAGCTTCTCTAGTCTGCTTTGGTTCATGACATTATATCTGTAGGTTTACATACCCAATGTTTAATATATAATGTAAATATTATATACACATGCATAATGTAACATATTATGCATGATATATTTCTATAATTTATATAATTATATATAATATATTAAACACTGTGTATAAATAAATTAAATAGGTCATTTTTGAGGATGACTTTCTGCTCAAAATGACTTTGTTGAAAGCAATAATTGCAGCCTTACCAGCAAACAAGTTTGCAATTTCTCTGAATTAATATATTAGCACTGAGTGTGTCTACTCCTTTACTCCTTAAAAGGATTTCTTCATTTGTCCAGAAATAGTATTTCATATCTTCACCCAGAACTTTTATTAATATTCTGCTTTAAGTTTTGACATATGAGGAGTTTACTGAAAAGACGTTTATTGTATCAAATTGTACATCAGAGCTCAATGAAGTTGAGAGAGCATAGAATCAGTCACTATTCTACTGACTGACAGGACAGGTATGGTTATGATTTCATGAAATCTTTCTATTCATTTAGATGAAGATGTTTAAAGGACTGTTATGGCTCACCTTGTTGATTAATAGTAGTTTCTTTTCTGGGGGTCAGAAGTCAGTGGTTAGTGTTGTAGTGGGTTACAGGTCTATTGGAATTTGCTCCTCCACAAACTGAAAAAACTGCTTGCAGATGAGTAAAAAAGAAAAGCCTCTTTGTATTACAGGACACAATTTAATTAATCATAGCATAATTTTCACTCATGAGAATGGGGGTTCTGCTAAAATCAGCAATGAGGTTCCCATTGCCAGTGCAAGATATCATGTATTATTTTATCATAGGAAGAGGAGTTGACAAGTGTTAGTTTGTAGTTCTGATGAATTTGTATGGGTCTCCATAAAGGAACTGTATGACAGGTTCAGGGTTTGTTCTAATAACAGGAAAAACTGGAGAGAGCAGGTGATGGAGGGGATGGAAATAAATATGTAACTAAGCAGTGAGATCACGTTCTTTCATGTTTCTTGAGGCAAAGAATCAAGGAAGAAAAGACAAAAGTGAATATGAGGATGATGTTTGCTCTGTTTTGAGTGGTAAGGCCATACCAGTCCTGGTTATTCTGATCAGGTTCATTTCTGTCGAGCCCTTTTCCTTGCACTTTTTGAGAAAGAAGTCTTGTAATGGAAGCACTTGTGATAATAAAACTATGCAATTGATTTCAAATATGGCCCTAATCCAGACTGTTTTAAAGTACAATTATTCTTTTAATTGTCTCTGGTGATTGTTGGACTGAGCTGAAAAGGAAGAAAGAAAATTCATGAAACTTTTAAGATTATCTTTGAAGATTTTTTTTTTTTCAACTATTTTAATGTAACTCGGAGACCTTCCTGATAGTGCAGGGGGAGGGGAGAAGCATTAGTCTAACAATCATGCAAAGACCACTTATTCTTTAAGAAAATCTTGACACTAGAGATACAAGAAAAAAAGAAGTGTAGGAAAAGGGATAAAGCTGAACATATGGTATGAGGAAAAATAGTTTTCTTCATGAAAAGCTGAACATAAAGGAACTCAGAGCTAGTATTCATGGTAGAGAATTTTTGGTTAAAAAGATTGACATTTTAATAAACTGATCTTAATTAACACTACTTTGAAATTCTGAGTTGTACGCTCCCTATCTCAAAACACTAGAACCAGTGGCTTTTTAAATAATTTGCTGCTTGTGGGTGATCTCTTTTTGAAACAAACCCAGACCCTCCAGTCACAATTTATTTTTTATTTCAAAAATGATTTTTACTAGCAAATTTTGCTTTGGTTCAAGAGAATTATAAATCATTATTACACAGCCAGACACTTCAAACATTTTGTAAGAGCTTTGTGACCAATGAAGCATCAAAGGCAATGCTGAAATCCATGATTACAGCATGGGTGCACGTCCATTCATTAATACATTAAAGTTCAGGACTCTAATGTTATTAATAGGATTTCTAGATTGTGGTGTACTTCTCTCTTAGAAAAGGTGGATCTTCCTGTCACACAAAGCAAGGAGATTGTTCTTCATTAATGCCAATTTATGGAAACTTTTTTTTGTAGACAATTTAGAGCCGAAGAACTGAGGTTTCTTAGGAGCTTTTGGCTATTATGTATTCACGAGAAACAGATGTAGCTTTTATTTTGCCTTCTATCTCTACCATGCTGTATTGTTGGCAATATACGTAGGGAAGGAGGGAAGTCAGGCCATTATCTATAGATACTTTTCTTGACCCTTTCATTTCTGACACTATATCATATTATATGAAGCTTTATTTAGCTCTCACTGTAACAAACTCTGGGAGACGTATGTAGTATGGAACAGCATATTTTTGAATGTATGTTCAGACATGAGATGGCCCTGCTGTACTCAGATCTCTATTGTATTAGACACTACACAAACCCATAATAAGTGATGGTCATTGCCCTTCAGCATTTACAGCCTATGTAAATGAGTAAAAGAACAGAAGAAATAAATTGTTATCCAGATTTTACTGCTGGAGAACAAAGACTCAGAAAGATCTAATGATCTGTTTAATTTGAGCATCAAGTCTGTGCTAGGACTGGGAAGTGACTCCCTTTTCTCTTGAGATCCCACCTAGTTATTTCTTTCTTCTCAAATTAGATGCCCATGAACGTGAAAAAAAAAAAGAACCAGTGTGCATCAAAATTCAAAGTAGGCTATTATCCTGTTTTGAGTTTTGTGAAATTCCTGGCTAGTTACTGGAATTTTTGATGTTATGTGATATTTGAGTAGATATAAGAGATGCACTAGTTCTGTGCCAACACAAAATGGCTGTTATCAGTGGTTTTCCCAGGAACCTGGGCAAATTTTGAAAGTTGTGAGGTTCTCTCTCAACAGAAATCAATAATCTGTTCTACTTTTGTATGGTTTAAAAGGTGCAGGCATTTTTCAAAACTGACTTCTTCCTACTAGTGGAAACTCCTCTTCTTCTAAGCAGAAGAAGTTTCTTAAGTCTCAGTTAATTACTTTCTTTTACTGTAATTTCTTTCTTGTTTCTGACAAACATCCAGGAAGATATTTTTAAATTAATTTTTTTTTTGTGTTCTTTTCCTGGTTGTTGTGTTGTGATACCACTTCTCTCTGGAAAGAGAGCTTCAGCCAAAAACTCAAACTTCAAAGATCTGCAGCTCTTTCCTGTATACAGAGCAAACATTGTATACATATATAACTCCTTTTGCTCCTGAATTTCTTAACAGGTATGGGAATAGGAAAGCTCAGGGATGGTGTAGGAAAGGGGCATGAGTTAGGTGGCCTGCATTGCTTGCTGAGGAGACCTGATCTAATCCTGACTTGGAAGATGTTATATCCATGTTGTGCAGTCTGTTATCTGAGCCAGAATGCCTTGCTGAGGAACTCACCCTCAGGTAAATGGCCGTGGTAGCCAAGGTGTTGCACTGTGGGTTCTGGGCAACTCCAAATTTAGGAGGAGATTCTCAGGTCATATTTATTTGTGGGTGTTGACAACCCCTTTTTACAGCCAAGTATTGAACATGGAACTCCTCCACTGTGGCCACTCCCTTAGCAATAGAATGACCCTTCTCCAGGAGAAGCAGCATTGGGAAGATTGATTGATTGGGAAGAGTTGTGACCTGAAATCAATGTGGTGGAACAAATGTTCAATTTTACCAATAGCTCTGAAGTCAAAAGGGTTTTGGCTGGTGCCAGCTTGACTGATGTTGTTTCAGTAAGGAGAGGGCTCAGGAGGTTATATCTAACCTGGGATTTCTCTTTAGATATACTTTTCTCATGCATAAGGTAGGCTAGAGCTGGTTGATAAAGTAACGGCAGAGATAGCTGGCATTCTTGTTATATTTCTGATATCCTTTTCCCCTGGAAAAGGGAAGCAGGAGAAGCGCCCTTTTTAGACTGTTTTGCTCCATTTCTGATGCAGTGCCCTGCAAATTAGGGAAAAGCCTATTGCAAGAACACATGCTTTATGCTAACTGAAATATAAAATGAGTTCTAATACTTTTCCTTTGAGTCCTACAGGAGGCTTGAAATTTACTTGCAGTGAAAGAGGCTTTGATCCACATATTTTCATAAGTATTTATAAAGATACAGAATTAGAAGCTCCCCTTTATTCCCCTTTTCATGTGTGCTGGTTTTGAAACACATTTGAAGCTGTGGAATTGATTGAACTTCCACTGAAGCTTCTTTCCAGAGATGGGCTAGACTAAAATGCAGGGTATCACAGGAAGCAAAAAGATCCCACAGAGTGCTATTCCTCTCCATGCTCAGCTGGAGCAGTAGAGTATGGGGGAATATTGAGATTTACAGACTCCGCTGTTGCTTTCTTAAACTACCTACATAAGTACCAGGGCTTTCATGTAAGCATTTCAGCCTCTTCCTGCTAACTTGTACGTGAAAAAAGGACTGACTCTTCCTTGGTTTTTACCCCAAAAGTTATACTTAGCAAAGAAGTGTTAGAATAAGACCTTGTTTACTGATTGTATTTCTTGTATGTACACGTGAATTTTTCATGCTTATACACAAGAAAATAGTAAACCAGGGCTTTACCTGTCGGTTATAACTTTGCTATTTGGATTGAATAACCAAGTCTGAGAGCAGATGATCTTAGTTTTCTGAGATATCTGATTCTTCAATTTTATGTTTTTCCCTATTCGCTTTACAGAGCTAGTCAAAAACATTTGAAAACTGATCCCCTAAAATACAACACACCTTTTCAGTTAGCTCTATTTCTAGTCTTTATAACTTAGAACAGAAGTTGTTATTGGAAAAAAATTTCAAATTTCAGAATAGGGAGTTTAACGTCTAGTACCTAGATTTAAGAATGTTTCAAATCTCAAGCAGACACATACACAGAAAGGAAGGAGTAAGGAATGTCATAATAACAAAGGAAGTCTGACCACATCAATGTAGAATGTGAATGTTATCTGACTGTGCTGACTTGGTTCCTTAAAATAGAATGAATGGGGTATTGTGTCTCTAAATCTCTCCTTCTAATATTCTGTTTACTCTGCTGTACATCTGGCATTTTATCCTCCTTAAGATATTATTTCTGGAATTAATATCAGTTGTATTAAACTGATGTAACAAAATATGCTGTACTTCAAATCTTCTATGTGAGATTCTTAGAGCTTTGCCAGAAATTTCTGGTGTCACCCTCAGTAGATCACTTAGCCTCTTAAAACGTCAGTTCCTTTCTGTTAGATGAGAATATCATATTCTGAACCTCACAGGGGTGTTGTGGAGATTAATACAACATAAAGTAAATGCCATGATTCTGAGGACCATGAAAGTACTTTAAATAGGTGTTAGGGCTTTCCTGAGAGTTATCACCATTTTCCTCTCTCTCACTTTCTATGTAGACAATTCAAGGGAAAATGAGGCACTATCAAATGTCAGGTGCAGCTAATCTGCAGTACAGTCAATGGCACATCTCCTGACTTTGGCCCTGTTTCTTTATCCTTTCAGGGTCTCTTTCCACTTGCAGAAGCACAGCAATCCCTAATGTTTACTTGTTTGTTTTCATTTGTTTTGTTTATTTCCTGAACCAATAAAATATTTAAACACAATAAAAATGTTTATTAGAGGCAAACAGAACAGTAAGCTATGTTTAAAAAGGAAATGCACAAAACCACTGTGAACAAATCTTACTCCCAGGTGTTTCCTTGATGCCAGCCATGAAAGCTGTAGAAGTATTCATTATAAACTATCAGTTCTGCCAAGATCAAGGGTAGATTCCTGGAGTGAGCAGCACAAAAGACAAAATGAAAGGATCTCCTCCTCTGTTACAGTTAGTTCTACATATACATATGTATATGCTGTGCATGTATGTTTGTGCATATGCATGTGTAGGTTTATGCACAGTCTATATAAATCAGTAGTGCTATCATCTTCTATTGAAAATATTCTCAAAAGTGTGCTCTTTGAAATGTCAATATCAAAAGAATTCTTTTCTCCATTGTGAGGTTCCCAGAATAAAACAACTGAAGGGAAAATTTGACCAACCCTCTCAAGTTAGTGCCTATTCGAACACGTAGCCTTTATTCTCCACTGAATATACCAAGCCTTTTGTTACTATTCAGGTTCTATTTCTTAAATATATGATGAAAGAACCTGTGAGGGGTTGGAAAATACACATCACACCCAGAAGCACACACACACCAGCTCCAGCAAGAGCTTAGAATGTCATCTCTAAGGTGCACTTGGAAACTGCTCCTGGAATTAGTGGTCAAGGCCACTAAATAGTAAGTACTTGGTAGGAGAGTGTTTGATTTTATACCTTTCAGTTCTGATCACATGGTCTTTAATCTTCATTCCAAGACCTAGTAAAGCAGGAATTCAGCCCAAGAAACAAGGCAGTATTTTCTACTTTCACTAACACACAGACTTTAACAGTCAAAGTGACTGCTTGGAGTCTTGGAAAACTAGCCTGGGTAGCCTTCTTGTATCAGGCTGCTTCATATTGGCCATCCTGAAAAAGAATAAACTATCTATCTTGTATTAATCACTAGGTAATGTGATACAATTCCTTGTATATATGTTGGAATGGACCTTAAAAATCATCTAGTTTCAACCCCCCTGTCATGGACTGGGACACCTTCCACTAGAACAGGTTGCTCAAAGCCCCATCCACCTGGCCTTGAACACCTTCAGGAATGGGGCATCCACAACTTCTCTGGGCAACCTGTTCTAATGCCTCCCTACCCTCCTAATATCTGATCTAAACCCTCCCTCTTTCAGTTTAAAGCCATTCCACCTTGTCCTGTCCTTCAATCTGCTGGCCACATGTCTTTTGGTGGAGCTCAGGATGCAGTTTGCTTTCTGGACTGCCAGTATTGGCTTATGTCCAGCTTTTCATACACCAACTCCCCCCGGTCCTTCTCCACAGGGCTGCTCTAAAAGAGTTAATCTCCCAGTCTGTACTCATGTTTGGGACTGCCCTGACCCTGGTACAGCACCTTGCACTTGGACCTGTTGAACCTCACTTGTTTTCCATGGACCCACTTCTCAAGTTTGTCCAGGTCCCTCTGGATGGCATCCCTTCCCTCTACTGTATCAACAGCACTGCTCATCTTCTTGTCATCTTCAAACTTGCTGAGGATGTCCTCAATCCCACTGTGTCATTGATAAAGATATTAAAGAGCACAAGTCCCAAGATAAAGGCCTAGGGGACATCCCTCATCACCGGCCTCCACCTGAATGTAGAGTCATTGACCACAACTCTTGGGAAGTGTCCATCTAACCAATCCCTTATCCACTGGATAATTAATGTCTCTCCAATTTGGAGATAAGGATGTTGTGTATGAGCACGTCAGATGCTTTTCAGAAGTCTAGGTAGATGATATCAGTCAGTCTTCCCTTGTCATCTGTTGTCATCACCCCATCACAGATGGTTGCCAGACTGGTCAGGGACGATTTGCCCTTAGTGCCAAGGGTACTGCCATGTCAGTGCATCTTTGTGTGACCATGCTGCAATCTGGATTGGTCCTTAGTTAAAGAAGAAAACAAAGCAAATGTCGCATTTCCATCTTAATCCACCTATTTTAAACAAGATCTTTTCAGTGACCTAGTTTGCTGAGCAATTGTAATGGTACTAGTGATGCCTGGTAACTGAGGGTGAGGAAAAAGGAATTTAAATGTGGAGATTTTTGTTTATTTGCTTGGGATTTTTTTGTGAGCTCTGAAACAAATGCAATACAGAACTACTCAGTTAGTGCCACATTGGCAGTGTGATCTCCCTATTAGTGTGTTTTGTACCAGACTAGCTCCAGATGCTTTTGTTGATGAGAATGGTGTGTAAAAATCAGGAAGACTGATTTCTCGGTGCCTTGCTTAATGTTTTCACATGGGCCACAAAGTGGTTGCACAGCAGTGCCATTCTGATCCGAGCTAAAAAAAGAGTTGTCTTCCCTTTAAGTGTCACAGAGCACCATGCCCCAAAAACTTTCATAAGACTAAAAAAGCAGCAACAATTCTGATTTTAAAATGAGGAAAATATTTGCAAGAATATGACCAATCCTTCAGCTTATATTTAGTTTATATTGTTTGCCATATGATGTGTTGTATAGTATGTGCCTCATTTGCTTACTTTTTAGGCCCTTTGATGTTACTCAGTGTAGTAATTCATAAACATTTATTCATATTCAGAATTTGGGATTTTCAGTCTAAGTCAAGATGGGACACCTTTTTGACTTGGTCAGGATGAGTTTTCACACAGGGGAATAGGATCCTCAGTAACTTCATGCTGGTGATCTTGAACATGTAACAATCTGTGCAGAACCATGAGCTTCTTGGAACAGTTTTTTGCATTATAGCTTTTAGAGCAGAAACTAGCATTTGAAAACATGGAAGGATAAACAGTAGGTGAGAGCAGCATGGAGGACTCCGGTGGATGTCAACTTAGAGCTGAAAATTTAATATTATATTAGTATTTGTGTAAAGCACAGAGGAAGAACTGTCAGTTCTTTTAGAATAGTGGAAGTTATGGTCCAGCACTGGTTGCAATGAATGGTGTAGAAATTTAGAGAACGGATAAGGCAAGTAATTGAGCTTTGACAGCTTAAGGAATTGCTGCTAATTGTTTGTATGTGTGTACTTCTAACTGACTGTAATTCCAAGGTAAGTGGTTTTACATATTAGAATGCCATGATTCAAACTAGTAACTTGTTTAAAATAATCTACTTTCCTTTGAAGTAGCAGTGAATCGGAAGTGTACTGTGATCCATTAGTATAGTTCAGCTAGTAAGTGGAAAATTGTTGAGCTGTGCTAACTCCAGTTTGCAGTTGTCTGTCCATACCCTAATTTACCACTTTGATGGGCACTCATTCTTTCCATCATGTTTCTTCTCATCAGGTTTTGGGAATAACCACTCCCTACAAAGAAGCACTCTGTTAAGAAACATTGTAAGAAGGGAATTTCTAAACTTGATTTCAAGCAGTTGTACTATTCATCAGCATTGGACATCTCAGTATAGAAATCTGGCTGGCAGCATAGTATAGTAAAAGCACAATTCAAACATGATTATTACAGTTAAAGTGTGATGATAGCATCTGTGAAAATGTAACCAACCAATCAAGGAACATGCAGGATTGAAGTGAATAGTTGCAGTGGCAATAGAGACTAGTGTTCATAAATCATCTAGCAGCCTAAGTATAGATAAAGCTGAGGATCTGAAAAGCTTCCCAAGTGCATGTGGGAGTCTCAGTTTTCCCTTTCTGCTCTCCTGTCACCTTCTCCATTATTGGCTGCTGAGGCAGTAAAATTTTTTCCTCTGGGTTTGTTGTGACAACATCCCAGAGAGTTTACAAAATTATTTTTGGTGTGAATCTTGTCACCTTGCTTGACAATTTTCTTGCCTCTTTATAGTGTTCTGTGGGGTAATGTAAACTATATTTGAGTGGTTCTCACTTTTGAGAACATGTGCCTCAAGGGATATGTAAAGACAGGGGATGGAAAAAAAAATTTAAATGAAAGGCACAGCAGCCTGACCGGGAGCTGTGGGCAGGAGGAGGGAGGCAGCATTACTTTCTTAAACTATCTTTGAATATAAACATGGCCTGGGAGCTGCTGAGTGCTGTCAAATGCATCATTAGTGACAACGTGTGATAGAAAACTAATTTTCTTCTGCAAACAAATTTTTTTTAATAATTTTGTCTAATTTTACTAAACTACCTTGGCTGAAAGATGCAATGCAAGGGAATTGCAGGACAATACTGGTTTTCTAATTTATAGTACTGATGGGGAATGGTGGCAATGTCATGCATTTATGTTGTTTAAACCTATAGCTTGGCTCTCCCTGTGCCACAGTTCTCCTTCATTATGAGAATTTTTTGCACATTTCTCGTTATACCAGAGCCATGAGCATTGTTGAAGGCTGCTCTACTATGGAGGTAAACTACATAGAATAAAGGAGATGGATATCTAAGCTCACATTCTGACTCTATGCTGTCCTAGGTGCAAATTACTTTCAACAGTGGTTTTACTCCATAACAAAAAAGTGTGAGCAGGAACTTACTTCTTGTTTCAGTCAAGAGAATTGAGGGGGGTATTTGAGAGGTGGAGATTTTAGAAAGGAATTACTTTCTGAAGAAGCACTGATGGTTCTGCAAGAAGGACCCAGTGAATACAGATTATAAATTTATTTGAGTAAAAGTGATTTGTAAGTGTATTTTAAGTAGATGAATTAAGAATAAATTTTGATTTTGGATTGTGTTTGGGTTTTTTTTGTCTAGATATTGGTTAACAGAATTTGAAAACCTGAATCTGTTGTCATGGTTAAAATAAAATTATGAAAGTCTAAATTCCAAAATTCCTAGCAGAGATCACCTCTTTATTTTCTGACTAGTGTGAGAGTTGGCTGACTTGTACAGTAATAGAGAACTCAACATGAATAAAATAGATGAAAGATATTTGATAAAATAAGCCCCTTGAATGAAATGAGAATCATAGCCATATAAATAAATGGGTAATTTGCAATGCATCTAAAATCAATACCTACCTGTGAAGTTGTATTTACTAGTGTATCTTCAAAGAAATTTAAAGAAATACCTAAATTTTATTTTTTTTGAACTAAAGGATGCTGTATTTGGTTACAATCACAATTCTGCAGTAAGATCTGTGGCCAAAGCCTTTTACCTACAACTGATAGACCTTGAATGCCTTTTTTTCTAGTTGATGTAAATTACTGACTGCTTCCCAAGGGCTGGGACTCAGAACATCCTTCTTATATATAGTTACAAACAACATAGATGTACCAACTGAATTCTTAGTAATACTTCTGCACTTTTCCAAAATTCTTGTTCACATGTGAAGTGTAACTAAAAGGTGGCCTTAGATATTGTTTCCACATGAGGTGGAAAGCGTTGGTAGCTCCACCTGTAGATGGAGCAACTATATGGTAAGATGCACATCTTGAAGCAGAAGAGTTTGTCTGGAACATTTTTCATCTTTATCCCTTTTCAGTATGAGTTCTGCTTCTAAGGAAAGTTTAAATACCCTTAAGTAAGCCATCAATAAGTGAGCCATTTTTAAGACAAGAACTGTACTAATGTGTTATTAATTTCAGTGTAGTTCAAGCCCTGTGTTCTTTAAAAGCAGGAGAGGGAGCATCTCTGGAGGAACTTGATGAATTCTAAGCCCTGGCCTTGCCTGGGAAAATCCCAGCAAAACTCAGTTTTGGGGAAGCTGGCAGGTAGTTCCATAGTGCTCTTTGCATCCTTCAAGTTCATTGATACATCTGTGCCAGATTTATAGTTGTCTAGAGGGGCAGATGTACCCGATTGGAAAAGAGGGAAGTAAACAAAATATGGTGCACTGCTCCATATCAGAAGAAATTTCCTCATTGTAGATCATACCATCCAAAAATCTCACTGCAAAATATTGCTTCTGTCTTGCCAGAATACATGAATTTCCCAGAAGACATTTACGGCAGTGTAGAGACACTATAGTTTGCTGTTGCTGTCCTGAAATTTTTTGGTGGATCTCAGGATACACATTAAGATTTTAAATACTGAGGTTCACCTTAAATATTAAGAAGTGTAGGCTATAGGATAATTCTAAAAGAATAGAAGGATAAAAAAGTATTTTTTTTTCTGTGTATGAATAAGGATACAGACCTAGCTATCTTTCAGATAGGGAAACACACTCATTTTGTTGTTATTAAGAAGTAGAGCTAAAGATACCCAAGAAAATTGGTAAAAATGAAATACCTCCTGGGAAATGAAATGCATAGTTAAAAATAAATTAATTGTGGAAAGTTCTCCAAAAGGAGCTTTTCAAGTTTATGGCAGAGAACAAATCTGTATCCTAAAAAAGAATAAAGTCAGCAATTGTATGCACTTTTCACGTCTCTCATGTAAAACCTGGCAAACAGATTATTTGTTGGCTTAGTAGATTAGACATGAGGGCTTCTGTAAATTAAAAACAAAAGCAGCTTTGGAATGTATTTCACTGTCTCAGTTGGAAAACAAAGATCTCTTTCCCTCAACCCCTTCTTTTCCTTAGGATAATTAAAAATAAAAAAGTGTGCAGAGCCATATAAATAAAACAAGGGATGGGATGAAAAAAAAAAGAAAATCTTCCTTCAAAGAGATGTCAGCAATCACAGTTTTCATTTGTCTGTGCCAAGAAATGTGCTTATATGTAGGTCTGAATGTAGTTTATTCTTGACTATTTATGGAAGTTATGCTCTTAGAGACCTTAATATGCAATAAAAAAAGAAAAATCTTTAATTAAAATCTGTTTTAAATGATGCTTAACTTAAAAGCTTTCAAACACTCCTCTAAGCATTACACAATGTTCTACTGTCTTCCTTTTCTAGTATTCCTTACCGGTACAAATACATTAAAGTTTATACTCTAATTATATAGGATTTTATTGTAATTTAGTTCAAGAAAATGTGAATGCATTCTTCATGGGCAAAATATGTTACTTTGAATTTCTGAAAAAACCCTTTGGCTATACAACTTCCCCTGAAGTTTGTAACCCAAAAGAGAGCACAGTCTGTAGTATAAAACATGAAACACATTTAAAATACAGCTCACTGTTAAAAATTATTCAAGGAAGAGTAAAAGCACACAGTCCAGGAGTGTGAATGCTGGAGGATAGCACAGGATTGTGCCTTGACATATTATGCAATTACTTACCTTTTTTATTAAGGGAAAAATTTAGAAATTGCCATCACAAAATACATATTTTGACCAGGAGCTACAAGAATAACTCCTTAAGGGATGCTTGCCTAACACACATGTTTCCCGACTGTACTGAATTCATTTGTCAATGCTTATTCCTCCCCTTTGATTTTTTTGGTAGCTTCTTTCTGTCTTTTTCCGTCTCTTTATTTCTCCTCTCATATTTAATTTTGGGCTGAGTCTTGTCAGACTTAGATGGTGGGAGGGTGAGGAGACAAAGGAAGTACAAGGTTCCCAGGGATCAGTCTTTAAGTAGTCACAGAAGCAGCTCAAAACTACCTTCCTTTTCCAGAAATTGCAGAATCCCCTCTGGTACTCCCTTCTGCTGGGCTGCAGTCAGGTTGAGAAGAGGATGTGTGGGGAAGAAGAATAACTTAAGAGTGACATTGTCCCCCTGGAAGCCATGTGTTATAGGCACATCCAAGCCCACATTTCCATCTTGTAACCAGCGATGACTGAACATGTGTGTTTTCCTAAAAAGCCTTTGAGAGGATGCTTCTGTGGGACGTCAGATGCATTGCTATGCTGCTTTTGTTACCCGATGATTTTTGAGAATTTACTTATAGTTCTCAAGATAGTTCAAATTAGTTTGAAACTCATTTGCTGCTTGTGGAAAAGTGGAATACCATGTGGGGAAAATTAAGTTCTCTAAAGGCATGTGGAAATGTAATGGACACAAATTAACAATTTGTTGGCACCTACGTAGGTTTCATGTGTGGCACCATTTTTTCCTCACACTTTTTCTGGATTTTATAGAGAGTGCAACCAAAAATCATGACTTTAGGATGTTGTATGAGGAGTGCAGAATCAGTTTTTGAATAAGCAGTTGGGAAATATCTTCTGCAGTTTTGGCTAATAGAATTATCTGGCCAGTTATCAGGCATGTTCCATTCAAGACAGTAATTCTCAAGGATATTCTTGATTTTGATTGAATGGTTTTTTATCCCTGAACACTACAGTCTTTATGTCAAAACTAATACTCATTTTCACTTCTGGGCCAACTGGCAGATCCAAATACAAATATTACTAATTGGCTGCTCATAAGCCTTTCTAGCAATTAGTTCAGTTATAAATGATTCAGACCTTTCTGTAACCCAAATAAGATTCATGCTTGGTTTATTTTTCACAGAATTGTTTCATGCTAGAAAAGGATTTGTAATAAACCATTATTGAGAATGGGGGAAATGAGATGGTTTATTTGACAGTCCTCATTACCTCTTCTGCAGTGTGGCAGACAAAGTGTAACCTTTACTCTAAAGCTGTTTCTTGTTTTTTATGAAAACACAAAAAATGTAGTTCTGTAATTTCCAACTTCTGCACAGAATATTCTGTCAGCAACTTAGAAACTCCAAGAAAATATAAGGAAAGAAGTTACCTGCAAAAGAGGTAAGATTTTAACCCTGATCATTGGTAAATTAATGATCCGTTTCTGCAAATGGATCATTTGCATAAAAATTATTTATTTCAATAAGATAATGCACCTATATATTTGTGTGCTGTTATTAGTTTTCCAGGTAAATAATTTTTTTATCTAAATCACTGAATTTTGTGATTGCAGGTAATTATGTCTGCATTTCTTTGTGGTGATGAACATGTGAAACAGGACCTCTAAGGGGACTCTGTCCCTGTGGATCCTGTGGCATTCTCTGTAAACCCTGAGACATTTCATCCCAGTATTCCAGCCAGATTTACAAGCGATTACATTTACTCGTCTAAGCTGCCTTGCAGTCACTGCTAGCACAGTGTTATTTCTCTTTTTCCAGTTTTAAACTGTTCACTGTTGAACTAGACAGCTGCATTCAAACTCTGTGGCTTCTACATTCTGGAGATGGTTTGACTCTGATTCATCCAGGGACCACCAATTACTCTTTGGTGTCTAAATGATGTTTGGCACCAATTTGCCTACTATCTGAAAATTCTTCTGGTCTCTGTAGCATGGCATTTTTGTTGTCATTTGTTCCTATTAATTATTATGAATCAAATTCAGAGCCCATTAATACCAGACTCTCAAGCACACATTTGTTTACTTATAAAATTCTTAATGATTGTCAGAAAGTGGAGGGTCAACTAGACGTACCACCACGTACTGCTGAGAAGCACAAAGAGACTAGATGAAACTAAAAAGGAGTAGCATCTGTAGACTGGTAAAAAGACTCAGGACAGCAAGTCTGTGAAGCAGTGAAAGTCATACAGGTATCTGTGTTGTCCTCTCATGTTAGAAGGCACAGAATAATGATGAGAGAAACAAAGATTCCTGTTTATTTTAGCTATTATTCTTGCTGTAACTGTGACAAAGATGTAACAGGGTCTTTTGTAATTCAAAGACTGTCACATCAATCATTACTGGAAGAGGAATTATTCTGCATCCAACTTGCAAAGAAAATGCTTGGAAATGTTTTCTATCATCTTCTGAGGGAATTTCAGGACCTGCAGGACTTCTGGTTGCTGTTCTAAAGAACATAAATGAAGTTGAGTGGTTTACAGTCAATAATAGTTGGAGATGAAGGGGGAATGTCTTAGAGAATCTATTCTTCACCTCTTTCCTAAATATGTTTCTTCACCTCTTTCCTAAATATGTTTTTACACATTTGTGTTTTTTGAAAGCATAACATATTGGTCTAGGTACATTTTTCTAGTCAGCTCAGAGCATCTTTTGTCATCTTACGTCCTCTGTGTTATTTTGACTCACTCTTCTGTGTCTGAAGGGGAAAACCAGCTTCTGACAAACAGACTTAATCTTCCAAGTTACCAAATAATATGGCTTTTAATTTTAATAATTTTAATAATTTTACTTATACAACAAAGTCTGTACATAATTGATCTTAAGAATATGAGTGGCTTCACTGAATTCAGATCTTTCCCCAAACCCCCAAATCCAGTATGTTAAGGACAATGATATGACAAGCAGAGTGTCAGGGACTTATATTCCATTGACTAATAATTAATTTTCCTCTAAGCTGTGAATGAAGGAGCACAGTTTAGGGAGAGACCAGTGTAGGGACAGACAGACTTAATGAGGTGTCTTATTCAAGTGACCTGCTCCATACATGAAGTAACATTAATTATTAAACAGAGGTAAATTAGTAAGTTGTCCAGCAGACATAGGTTTCTGTGCCTTCCATGTCCTCCACATGATTTTACTCATCAAGTCCACAGGGCACTGGGTCTTGCTCTTGCTGAGTGAGATTCTTCAGCTTTTTTGTGCCATTAATAGTGTAACATCAACTGCATTTACTGCTTAGTGTCTCTTGTGTTCCTTCTTTTAATTTGATATGATTTTATTAAAGAAGACATATTTTAAATGGATGTCATCAGCTTGAGGATGTGGTCCTGTAGGTAACTGAGAGATGAGAGGATTTTGCAGAGTGTTTTATTCCATTGTGTTTTATTTCTGCTACGTGATAACCTGGAGAATAAAAGGACATTGCAGAAGCAGAGTTGACTTCAAAAGACCTAGTGCAGCTCTGTTGCAACGCCTAGAGTTATACCAAACTGGTGTGAAAGCCAAAGCAAGACAACATGCAGTAAATATAAAGTTAAATAATTTCCATTTGCTTCCTTGTATTTACTTATCTCAAGGATATTTACAGGATCAACTTACTGAATTAGTATCTGGCTCAAAACTTATGAGGGTATGAACACTAGGTCAAACCTTACTTGGTTTGCTAAATTCTGAGACAATAGATAAGTTTGATAGAGTGTAAATGAGAGCTCATACCCATTTCTGCATGAGCAGTTTGAAAGGAAAAAAAAGAAAATAAGTCCTTTTTTTTTTTTTTTTGAGAGCAATAAATTTCTGTGTCTATCCTGGGTTCTGAATTCCCCTCAGAAGATTTGAGAAGAAAATGTTACTGCGATTATAGAAATCTCAGTAGCTTAACTAGACTGTTTGCTTCTCTTCCAAAATGCTAACAGATAGTGGAGCAGAATATGGGCTTATGTCTTGCCAAGGGCCTTTCTTCGTGCCAGAACTGTACTTTTTTTTTTCCAAGATAAAAGTCTTTAAAAGCTTTTCAGTGCTACAAACTTCTTTTCAGACATGCATAACTGACAAGTTTGGTGCATGTTTGTCCAGAAATGATGAAAGGGATAAGACCTCAAGACAGAGCTTAGTCTTAGGTTGGAGAAAATATTTATGGCTCTGCTGTAAGTCTCTGGCTCATAAGTGTTTGAAAAGTAAAAACTGGTATAACCTAACTGCCATATAACAACAGCAAAGTAATAATTCCCTGTTTAACTCCCAACTACACCTATGTTGTCAGTGCTTTTACAGATGAAGTAAAGGTATTTCCAGACTCATGTTTGAATCTCAATGGTAACTTTTGCATACTTAAACCAGGACAATGTATATCTGGGCAAGTTTTTCATTTTTTTTCCTACAACCACTGCTTCCTTGGCTTACATATAAAAGAGCTGTGGCACGATTTTACACCTCTTATTTAAACATTGTTTTATGGACTGAACTCTAAATGCTCATTATCTGAATTGTCAGGATAGTTAAGGTGATTAGCAAGCTGCTTAGATAAAAAGTGGCCTGTATTAGGTACACTTTTCTCTGCCAAATGTTTGTTCTTGTTTATTTGCCTCTCCTCCCTTCATTTTCCATAGAGACATAGAATCATAGAATGGTTTGGATTGGATAAAGACCATCTAGTTCCAAACCCCCTGCCATGGACAAGGACACATTCCACTAGACCAGGTTGCTCAGAGCTCCATCCAGCATGGCCTTGAACACTTTCTGGAAAGGAATGCTGCACTTTCCTCTGATGGTGACTAAAACAATGTCAGATTGCATATGCTTGCTCAAATCTTTGGAATTGATTATTACTAGAATTTTTGAACAAATAAAACTGAGTAAATTAGTGCATCTGCAATTGGCGATAATCAGCTCTATTCATCTATAACAAACAACTTTCCCTGATCACACTATCATGGAAAATAGAAGTGGGAACAGTTGTATATTAACACAACTGATGTGAGCTCTGGTTTTGCACAATCCAGTACTTGTTGTGATCTTTTTGACTTGCTTCATGTGTTTAACCATGTTTGATTATGTCTATCTACAAGGTTTGTTGGGTACACCCTCTATTGTGATTTTTTACTGTTATGGCAGTATATGTCAGTGGTGGGTTTATTGATCTAAATTATGTCTCACATATATCTCTGTTTCCTATAAACCAGCACATCTCTATCAAGCTCATTCATGTGACTGCATCTTTTGGTGTTTCACATTCATTTCTGTAGGTATTTCTGCTATATAAAAATATTTATGTAAATAAATTTGATAGTCTGAGATCACAGAACATGTTGCCAAAATACTATCCATGTCTCAGATTCTTTGTAAGACATCCAGCTACCATGCATGTGTGTGCATTACTGGAATCTCTCATAAAGATAATTCTTTTTAGGAATGACTAAAACTCAAAAGTTGCAGAATTGTTGATTGTATGGTAGGGACAGGGTTAGGAACCTTGCAGGGCATTATCATAAGAATGACAGCACTGGTTAGTGCCAAGGATCTATCTAACCTAGTATCCTTCATTCAACGGTGGAGGAATAGAATAAGAACAAGAGAAATATCTGTGATATTTCTAATCCATCTTTCTCTTACTCTCTGTTTTTTAGCTCACTATTCCTGAGCCTCATGTTGTATGTTTGTTTAGTAACTTTCAATGTACTTAATTTTTTTAAGTGTGAGGTGCTGGTGTGCCCTTGTTTGAAAAACATTCAACCAGTCTGCCATTCATTGCATGTAGAACCACCATTTGTTTTTTTTTTAAACTTAGTTTTTCTAGTTTTGTTTGGTAGTTCCTCGTACTTGTATACGGAAAAAGTGAAAAAAATTATTTCTATCTACTTTTTTCATGCCACTCAGTATGATGAGGTTACAATATCATATCTTCTAAGTATTATGTCTTTCAAGCCGAAGAGTCCTAATGAAACTGTCTATATGGAAGAAACTATTTCTAGCTCTAAAATACCTCTTCTTGAGACCAGGAGCCAAATGGCTCATTGTAATTAAGGAATAAGTAAACGAATTTATATGGAGATTTCTATCCTGGTCATTTGTCTTTTACTGATAGTTCATGTAATTGCAGAAAAACTTACATGGAAGGGACATCTGAAGCCATTCAATCCAACCTTCTGATCAGGGATGGACTAACTTCAAAGTTAGATAAGACTGTTCAGGGCTTTCTCCATCTGAGTTGTCAAAATTTCCTGAGATAAAGATTCCACAAGCACTCTGAGTACCTGTTCCAACCACTGCATTATTCTTCTTTTCTTCATATCTAACATTAATTTCCATCATAGAACCTTTTAAACTATTGCATCTCATCCTTTTTCTCTGGAGTTTGAATCCATCTTCTCCATGACCTGTTTTTGGGTAATGAAAGACTGCAATTAGATCCCCCTCCAGCCTTCCCTTCAGCATCTTCTGTACCATTTTCTCCAACTCTTAACTGTATTAAGGCCCTTCTTCTAGAGTCTCAAGGATTTGTTAGTGTGTCTCATGCTAGAACGCCAAAATCTGGACACAGTACTCCAGATGCAGCCTCTCAAGTACCCTTGACCTGCTGGCTACATTCTTGCTAGTGCAGACCAGTAGGTGGTTGAACTCACCTAAATTTGACCCCCCAAGTCCCTTTCTTTATAGCTGGTTTCTAGTCAAATGTTTCCCAGACTGTATTTTTCTGTGGGGTCTTTCAATCCCACGAGGCTCATGATGGCCCATTCCTTCAGCTTTTTGATGTGTCCCTGAATGGCAACCTTGCCTTCCAGTATCCAACTGCTCCCCACAGCGTGGTGTCACCTGTGAGGCTGGTGAGAGTATGCTCTGTGTTAGTGACTGATGACAATGCTACACAGTAGAGCCCAAGGAGTAGCCCCTGAAGAATGTTCCTTGTGACCAGCTGCTGTTAGTCTTTGAAGTGTTGACCACTACCCTTTCAGCTCCAACATTCCTGACCTTTCGTTTCCTTTTTATGACCACTGCTGAGCTAATGTTTAAATAACTCTCTTCGCTGTCACTTCTCAGACTTTCACTTGAGTACTTGCAGCCAACTTAAAGTCCTGCATCTTACATTTGGCTACCAGTCTTAACCTTGAATGGCATTCAATTTTTAATTGTTGAATTTTTAACGTTAGAACTTTGAAAACTTCTCCATTCAGTTTACGAAGTTAAAACTTTTTTAATAGCTTGCAACATGAAAAATTTCTGAGCAATTGAAAATGAAAGCTGGTTCAACATGGGGATTTGGGGTTTCTGTGGCTTAAATGTTAGATTGGATCTGACATTGTATATGTCTATGAACATTTGAATCCTCGTGGAATCACCCAGTTGTTTTCATATATTCCTAAAATTCTGTTGTAAACAAGTATAGAACCAACCTTGGATCCTTCTGCATTTTCTAGTGGGAGTGCTACTGAGCAATGTCTGCAGAATCACAGTATGCAACATCAGCTATTTCTGGCTTTCAGTCAGCTACCAGATGAGTACGCCTTGAACTGATGTGCAACTGAAAAACATTTCTAATTGGTTAACTACCTGCCTATTTGCTTGATTTTGTTGTTATTTTCTTTAAATTGTGTTGGGGAGATGCCAAAACATCTGTAAAGCTTTATTTTAAATTTAAAAGCTTTATTACTCTGGTGTCAAGGACCTTCTGTGCTTGCTTTTCTCCAACACTCAAACCACTGAGCACTGGTCACGTGAATCCTGATAGAAAGCAAATGTTAACTTTTCATGCTTGAGTACCTACTGACAGCTAACATTAAACTTGTAAGCACATGTATTTGCACTGGAAGTGGTATCTGCTGTATGAGAGGGAACACTGCTTAACATTGTAAGGTAATGTTCCTCAGATCTCCTCGCCAGAACATGAGAATGGAGACTATTAAATTAAGATCTGAAATATCCCTTCTTAGCCATGACTGCTCACATACATAGTGTGATGATCATGATTGTGACAGAAAATTACAGGCTAATACATGCACTGTTCTCTGTGTGTATATGTAGCATATATAAAATATGAATGAAAGCAAAGAGACAGTTTCCCTGAAGCCTTTTGCCAGACTCCCAGCACAGAAGTTGTTAACATAAGCTGTCAACCAGAACAGCCTTTCACCAGCCTGAGAACTGAGCCCTGTTATTCCTGTGTTCTGTTCCAAGCAGATCCTTTTCTGGAGTCATGAATCAAACCGAATCAAATTTATTTCACTCCAGTTTATGGGAAATCAGTTCAATGCCCCTTGAAACAGCAAAACCAGTATCTTCCCAGAAAATTTAGAGATTTGGTCATGGTGGAACACTGTGATTCCTTTTGAACAAGACACCATCTGTAGCAGCATAGCCTGACTATTTTAAAGTGTAGCAACCACTGATCGAATTAAAACCTTGGGTAAGATTTTTCTTTTTCTCTGTAAGATATTTTTATTTCTATTTTACTAGCAGTGCAATAGGATTACTGCCAAGCCAAATCCCTTTCTAATCAGTTTATTTACTAGATTTTTAGTTCTGTTTGAGAGTTAACATAGATTGTTTTACAAAATACATTAAGTCTTGGCATTCAGTCCTGCTCCATGGAGAATCCTGCAAGCCTTCTTAGACAGCTTGATGACATCGCACTCTTTTTGGCATGGTGTTTGCTGTTGCTTTTTCTTGTCCATGCTCTACCTTTTTGAAGAACAAAATGTCTATCTTTGACTTCTGACTTCAAATCTTAGTGATATAAACCCACAGATTTAACTAATTCTTACAGATTTTATTTTGCTTATCCAGAGGACAATTTTCATCTAGTCAGCTATATTCTTAGTTAAGAACAGATTTCTTTAACAAGAAGATCGTCAAAATGAACAAAGTGGATCTTTTTTTTTTTTGTGACAGGACTTTTTTTTCCCTAGATTTCAGTTTTTTAACCATCAAGTATTTGTATTTTTTTTAGTCAGTTACTAAACATTTAAGTGTGACCTGATATTTCTTTCCTTGCCACGCTTTATGGTATTTACTTACAAGATAAACTTTTGCACTGATGAGTCCTCTGAGGTTATCAGCTCTGCAATGAAATATAGCACAATTGATTCTACTAATCTTCTCTATTGAAACCCAAACTAGCATATCAGACCTTGTAAATGTGTGTTGAAAATGTGCTGTGAAAGGAGATTGTGGGTGATATTCAAAATGTTTTCAGTTTTCAACACATGTAATGAAGAGAGGTTCTTTGTTAATTGTATGATTTGGTAATGGCATAAGATACATGTACACCATAGAATTAACGTGCTGACTTCACATTAGGTATTTAACTGTATGAGCATACTCTATTTAACTAAGCTGGAAACTATGAAGTTGTAACAAGATTAATTTCTCCATATAACTATATGATTCTATACTAACTCTTCAAGCAAATGACCACAGACCTCTGCTATATTCTAAGCAACTAAGAACATTGTGAACACATGTTGCCTAGAGTCTTCTAGAATGTACTGAATTGAGCACAGTTCTGCAATGTGGTGGCTGTAGGAAGATGAAGATATTTGATACACTGATGTAGTAATGCAAAACCTAAGAAGAGAACTACTGCAATTGTGAAATATTTGCTGAGTGGTGCAGTTCCTTGTGGCATTGGCAGTCTCAGTTTTGCTTACCTGAGTCACAGAGAAACTTGTTGTATTGACAGGTGATGCTCAAAGCAAAAGATCTTCTGTCTTTTTCATTGTTTGCAACAAAACCTTTTCCCACCTCTTCTGGTAGCTTAAAAAATTCTTTTAGATAACATTTTTCAGTATATAATTTAGGGCTGCATAATTACCAGGAATTTCTACAATAATGTAATCTAACACCATATCCTACTAGGATTTATCAAGCTGGAGGTAATAACAAGAAGGAAGCTGTTTAATACAGAAAAAAAGGCAAAATAAGTAGGGAATAATATTATGAAAATGGAAATTAACTTAACCAAGGTTGACCTAAAATTGGAAGAACTTGAATATGTCTAGACTGGGGGAACTAGATATTCTTCAGAGCAGAAAACTGAAAGAAATAAAGCGACAGGTCTTGTTTCAAAGGCTTTTAATGTAACTGTGGCATGAGATTAATGTAATGGCATGAGATGACTGGAGAATAACGAACACAGTATTTAAGATGGTGGTGAAAGTTTTTGGAGCATCTACAGATCTCTAAGACTTCTATGCTTGTATCCACAAATATTTAAGTAAAGTTAATAATATAATTAGATGGGACAGAATCCGGCTAATCTTCCATCTTTCTTAATGATCTTAACTGATTTTGCAGACTAAAAAAACCCAACAGTGGTAGATCTAATCTTGTGGGAACTAGCATTTGATAAGGTGCAAAATGGGGAACTATTACAGAAGCTGTGGTTGTATATCATAATTGTGAGACCAGTAGACACTATGAGAAATAATAGAAAATACTAACCTGTATGAAAGCTAAAACCACCAGTTTGGGCAACAACCTTATGTAATGTATCTGACCAGATCTCTGGTCTAAGAGCAGGCTCTTTTGCAGCTACATGCAGCAACAGCTTACCCGTGAATGTGACCCACCTACTTTGTCGAGACAACTTGGCAGGTATATCAACAGTCTGTCAACTCTTTGCTCTCGTTTGGTGCCCCAAAGTACATAAAAAACTAGTTAAACTTTCCCATTCGGTTTGGCTACCACTCTGTAATTGAAGGGTTTTCACAGGGGATAAAACAGAGTGCCTGATAGGACTGATTTTTTCTCCTGTTCTACCACCCCTGTCACTTTGAGCACTGAGGCGAAGGGAAGGACAGGTCTTTTTTCAGACACCTGAGCTTTCTGGGCACACATGAATTCTTGTCCACTGTACCTTAGTTGCCAGGAAAAGGAAATTCAGGCACAACATCCACAAAGAAACCTGCCTCCTGGACCTGTGTTACAACATATTTCTGCTCTTCATTTCTGGGGCAGTCTTTATTCTTGGTCCAGATGCATAGTTCATGGTGTATCCTGAGAAAATTAATCTTCTTACTAGGCTAGATGATAGTAGTTTTCTGTTCCTGGATTGCTAGCATGGAAAATATGTAGAGTTTATCTCTGATTCTGGTATATCAGTAGATCATTTACCTTTATTACACAGTTATCTGTTGCCTTATAGGGTACCTTGTTCATCCTTTAGATCACCAGAATGCTGCAAAGGCCCACAGTGTGAGACCAAGTCATCCTTTTTTAATTAGTTTTCTTTTCTTCCTCTGACTTGTGCCACAAGGGCATTTTGCATACATTTTGCGCCTGTAGTAGGCTTCGTGGATAATTGCATAGAATTTGCTCTGGTGTCTCTAAAATCTTGGTAACCAAAGGCTTTTCTAGCTGTCACTCAGCTGACTCTGGGACCATGTGTCAATCGCTTTGTAAATGCAACTGTTCTGAACACAGCTGCTCTCACTGGACTTATTGTGTCACAACTTTATTATCTGGCCATTTTCTGTATACTGACAAATTTTGTTTGGTACTTTCACAGTGGCATTAAGTTTGACGTTGTAATTTCTTGATGGAATACAGCCCTGTCTTTGAATTTAAAGCTGTAAAAAATCTACTGCTGCATGTAAAATATTGCTTCCTAAATACAAGTGTAGCCAAGTGTACTGTTAAGATATTTAGAAGGTTTTTAAATTATATCCACTTTAAAAATACTTTTGTGTATTCTATTTTTTTAACTTCATAGGTTAATACAAAATTTCTTTCCTGGTTTGACATTGATATAAATGTTCTCTTTTACCCCTCTCTACAGAGGACAGTTAATTTTGTTGCTTGATACTTAGAACAGATATTAACTCTGAATAGGACATTGTTTCTCAGCCAGACCAGTAGCTACCTCGTAGGCTTTTTTCAGTATTAGCTCAGGACCGGCAACAATACAACAGTAGAAGAGGTAAAAGTTCGAATGTTCCTAGAGATTGTTTAGCTTTAATCCAGTAGCAAACATTGTTAATTTCTTCCTTGTCAGATTTCCTGTCCCTTACTTACAACTATTTGTAGTTTTCTGTCTCTAACCTTATTTTAATGAGAATGGCAGCTCTAAATTCCTTCTGATCACTTTTATTTCTTACTGGTTCTAAATAAGGATGTTGCCAGTCTGTATTAGTCTCACTTGGAGATGTTTAATCAACTGATCTCAAAGAGGCTGAGTCCTCTTATGCTGCCTGCTATCACTTTGGCTCTTCTGCATTCCTCGGGTCAACTGTGTTAGAATATTCACTCTTCGCACCAATTCAAAAAAAGAACATTTTAAATTCAGACTTTATCCCATGAGGCTAGTGAGTTTCCATTATTTCATTCTGTTGAATGCTACTTAAAAGGGGAACAAAAGGAGAAAATATGTAATTTGTATACTGATTTACTACAAATGAGACAAACACCTTGATTTCTTTCTTCCTTTCCATTTTTCTTTTCTTTCTTAAGATGCTTTGCCATTTCCCCCTCTCCTTTCCCCTCTCCTTTCTCTTTTTTCCCTTGTCTTTCTTCTTTCTCATTTCTCTTTTCTCCTTGTTTAAGCTACCAGGCTGAATGAGGAAACAATTACAGGATGTTGGCTTTAAAAGTGTCTGGCTTTGCCAAATAAGTTTATCTTTTTTTTTTTTTCATAGTGGTTTAAAACATGCTAAACTCAAAGCCAAGTTACTAACCTAAAACTGATGGTAACTCCAATTTTTTGCATTAGGCTTACAATAAACTTAGATAGTTTTTCCACAGTCCCTTCACCAGTGATTAGTTTGGAAGATAGTATGTTTTGAATTTGCTGAGAGATCTACTGCTCTTAGCTTAGTTTTAGTACTTTTAAAAAGCAATCAATAATGCCCATTTTGTAATAAGCAAAATTTATGAACTGACAAGCAAAATGTAATTATAGTGGGTATTCCGTACAAGAAAAAAGAGGTGATCTTAAAGGCATCTCAGCATTCTGTTTGCACTCATTTTCATTCATATAAATGATTAAGTGGTTCTATGCTGAAACGTTTCTCTCTCAAGACTTAACATAAGTCTGGAAAGTTTGTTGCCAAAGATTTCTATAATGAAGTCAATGATTATTTGTATTAACTTCTCATAATTACCTACAGACTAAATTTTTCAGTGTTATTTTCATGACTAAGGCCCTAACTCAGCAGCAACTTAGATGCCTTTTATTTTTGTTCACTGGGGAAGGTACTCTAGAAATGTGTAAATTCATAACAAAAGTGAATCCTCCATCAAATGCCTAGGTTGACTTTGCAGTGAATGACACTTTCCCTTGTTCTTCCTTCTGCTGAAAAATGGCTCCTTCTTGAGTCAAACTCCTTCTTTGGGTCAAACTAAAAAATGTAGATGTTAATTTCCATTTAGAGCAGGGTCAAAGCTATGCTTTGTCCACA
This sequence comes from Manacus vitellinus, assembly GCF_001715985.3. Classification (NCBI taxonomy): domain Eukaryota; kingdom Metazoa; phylum Chordata; class Aves; order Passeriformes; family Pipridae; genus Manacus; species Manacus vitellinus. Next base: position 4,215,686 of record NW_021940291.1, read on the forward strand.
CTATTTAGCAATGTGTTGAAACAATATGAAACTAAATAAACATTCTGTCTTTTAATAATCAGAAGCTGTAGTGGATTTTAGTATATATTAAGCAGTTCATGCAGTTTAGGTAAGGCCTACCTAGTTTTGAAATGAACACATTTTGACACACTTGAGCTGCTCTTGGAAATCAGTTTATGACTTGACCTTCCTGCTTTCTTTCTGGTCATACATCTTTCTGCATCACCAGTTTTGGCTGCACAAACTCTTGCCAAAGGATCCCCTAAACTAGGTATTAAAAATAAACAAACCAAAAACCTTCATAATGGCCTTTGTCACTAATAAACTGAGAGATATGTGCACATAAAGCTCTATGGACCTATATGGAACTTTATATGTGGGTGAATACATCAGTCAGCACAAATCTTTTCTCAGGATTGAGGCCTAAGACTTACAGTGGAGAGGATGTAAGAAGATGAAAGGAGAACTCTAAGCCTCCTTCAGATACACTTCTCAGTGCAGCAGAGCAACACAATGACAGCTATTGTTATGTTAGATGCAAATTCCAGCTGCAAACATTACATTGGGTTTCCTGCAGATTAAAAAAAAGAAACCTTCCAGATATCCGTATTTCATTTGTGGGAAGTAGAATAACGATGCTGTCAGCTACTGGGCAAAAGATAATTTATATACTGTGTGTGAAACTTACTTTTCAATAAATCAGGCCTAGAGATGCTTATGTGGATTTGACTTGTGAGATTAGCAAATAGCATATATTGCATAAGCTTATATCAAAGAACAATATAAATGTTTCTATTATTACTTTTCAACCAAGTAGATTTTCTGAAATTGGTACTAGTCACCAGGTCTCATTTTAAGTTTATTTAGCTTTTATTGAGAAGAGGAAAAATAAGGGGTTAGAACCAAACTCCTGACCTTAGTCAAGTTTCAGCAGGTTTATCCTGAGTTTCTTGATGCAACATTTCATTGGGCAACCTGCATGCCTGTCTCAGTTCAGTAAAAGTACTTGCTCATTTAAGCCTTGTCTTTGGATGGGAATGTGGCTGTTGAGTTCCATTATCCATATCTCTGTATATTAGCATGGGCTGCAAAGCTGACAGCCTGAGCCTGGGAACATGGTTTACATATTTGAGCCTCACTCTCTTTACAGTACGTCTAACAAGAGAAGCTGAAGAGAGTCTTCAAAACAGACTGATTGGCAACTTTGCAAACCTTTATTTTCTTGTCACAAAAAAAATCCCCAACAAACCAACCAAAAAAACACAGAAAACCCAAATTTTGGAATCCTACTTATTCTAGAACACCACAAACAGTCTTCTTCCCATCTCATGACCCTTCCAGGGGATATGAACCAAACCAGGCATGTACATCCTACAGTGAAACTCTGAGGTTCTTGAAGGCATCATACTTGCCTGCTGGCACTGACCTGTGTTACTGTGATGTTAATGCAGAAGGACTTTAAACTCACGAGACCTATCCTGAGGTCCTCCTGCAACTGCAGTCTCTTTTCAGGCTGTGTAGTCCATTTATGTCAGTGCTAGAGGAGTGATAGTAGTAGTAGTAATAAGCACCTTAGAAATGCAAGACAGCTCCACAAATAGGCATTCATGCTAGAAAGCATTTTGTCTGCTGGAAAGGGAAGGGTAATCAGTGTTTCCAAAGAGCCCAATTTCCACTTTGAAAATCTGAATTTCACTCTTGCAGACTGTATTTTCTCAGTTAGAAACCTCTGTTTGGTTTTGTGTTATTGAACTTTGTGACATGATAGCAATTAGAAGACACTTAACTGAGATAGAGGAAACAGTATGCTATTGAAACCTTTTCTTTAAAAAAAAAAAAGAAAGAAAAAGGACAATTTTCAATGTTGAAGTGATTAGAACCTGTCATTTTGTGTTGTTGTTTGCAAGTTGACATAAATGACAGGACAAAGGAGCATACATGGAAAGAATATGAAAATTCAGAACAGATGTCAGGTAGCATTTTTCATGCTGAATGTGCACAGTGGCCAACCAGGTAAGGCAAAAGCATTTTCCCACTTAGGAAATAATTAGATGGCCCATCATGGACAAAATAACTTTCCAAATTTCCTTTTTCTATAATTTCCTTACATTCTTATTATGCTCCAACTACTACTGACTTTTCTCGAATGGGAAGCTTCATCATCATCTGGACATGAAGCTAGTTCTTACAGCAGTGGATGAACTAATAACTGCTAAGTGAACAGTTAATTAACTAGGTGTTATCTTGTCAATATTATATCATCCTGTTATGTTGAAGGTCTTGCAATGCAGACCTTTATTGAAGTTCAGAGTTTCTGAAAGTTTTCATCAGTTACAAAAGTAAAACTTGGAGAAAATCAGTGACTGAAAACATGCTGGTATTATTATCTTACAGAGTCTGATTACTTTAAGTGATAAAAATGCTACACAAAAATGGATCTAGGAAGTAACTTGCCCACCCCAAGCTCCCATAATTTGAGTGCTAAATGATGTCACCAATATTCTCAATTTAAAGCTATTTATGTGATAAAAAAATAAAAGAACTTGATTTTCAAATTTGTGGAAATAGCTTAGTGAAGTTGCTTCTGGCTTCCTTCTAAATATGGATTCTAGCATTAGTAATAAAAATTGAAAATGTCTTAATTAACAATGACCAATTTAGACATATAATTATGAATATTTTTAAAAGTCAATGGTGCTGAAATTTAGTATAGTAGCTCTGAGAAGAATTCCACACCAAAGATGTTCTGAAGAGAACGATTATTTCTATTTGTCAAGGAATTCACCCTTCAATCAAATAAAATGCTTGAGGAAATAAGGCTAATTTTTAATGACATATGGAGGCAATGTCAGTCACAGCACAGAGCAAGTGCAATTTTGTTGACTTTGGAATCGGTAAAGGACTTGCTTAAGTTAAAGTTAGCTAGGGAGCTAAAACTAAAGGATGATAATCTGCCCTCATTTCTGGCTGTTTTCCCACTGTAATCCCCTCAACAGAATTTAATTCAAATCACTGTGTGCATCATTAACACTGGCCATCAGTCCTGAATTGGAATTTCATGGCTTTCTGATGACATAAGTGACTCCTATCCTCTGGTTTCCAGGATTAATTCTTTGAGGTGGTAAGTAAATAAAAGGCGACCAACAGCTCAAAAGTAGGATTGTAAGAGTGTCAACAACTCTTCCCATCTAAAAAATTCAACCTCTCCTTTCTTACATATATGAAGAAACATTGACTTAAACCCAAAGTTTTTCTGAACTCTGAACTCCACAGTTTTGAAGAGTGAGGGGAGAATATTGTTTCATAGGAATAAGACTTTTACTCAATTTTTCCTCCCTTCCTGTAGGTGCAACAGAAGAGAAAGGACCAGAAGGAAGTATTTATACTGCACGCATCCATATTTTTTAAAAAATTACTTTTCACTATCTTTAGAGAATCTTTAGATATTCTAAGGATGAGAGAACCTTTTAGTTCTTTCACCTCTTCCTGCTTGCCTTCTCAATACTTTTTAACCTTAGCTGTCATACTCAAGGCTGTTCTTCACCTGCTTTGCATGGCTTTGACATTATTTGCAGGAACAGATTTGAAACAAGATTTAGCATTTCAGGTATTTGGATTCAAATGCCAGAAGTCATAAGGTGATCTTAGAATTATGTATTTTTGTTTAGATGGACTATTTGCATTTCTTCTTTTATGCTTTCTTCATTCTGTGCTGGTTAATTGACTTTTGACTGTGTTTTCAAGGCTTTTTTTTCATAACCGTGAAGCTATGAAATATATGTCCTTCTAAAAATAGGAAAAAAGGATTCTTATAAAATTATATGTTCAAGAAACTTTTTAAAGTAAAACATTGGTGGAGTTCATCTTACTTAATACGACTTAAATTCAACAACTAGTTTTGAACCCTGCAGTTGACAGAGGCAGAAACATCACTAATGGGTGCCATATTCCACAGCAGTGTGGGCTGAATGGACCATTAGCAGGGTCTGGGCAGTCTCCTTTTGTACATCTACAACTAGGCCACAGTGTCTCTCTTCAGAAGCAGTGAACATCTACCCAAAATTGAGATTTGGCAGTGTCATGTAGTGATATTAACTGAAAGTTAATTTACATGTTTTGTTTTCAATTTATAGCTTATATTTTCTGGGTTAGAAATTCTTAGTGTTTTAACTTCTCTGATTCAGTTTTGGAGAAGCACTTATTCTTAAACTAAAATAGTATGTCCAAATCTTCACTCTTGTCTTTACTGTGAATTCACAGGGTTACAGTACAACATAAAAAGTTTCCTTTTAGTGGTCATTTTGGCATGCATATTTCCCAATATCTCAACCTGAAAAAAGTCTGAAAATTTCATGAGCCAACTCTAAGATCGAGCCATATTAGTATTTTAGTTAATGCAATGTATCATATGAAGTATACCATGAGCACCAAGATCCTGTAAAATCAAAGAAAAAATACAAAACCTTATCAAAACAAGTAGTAAAAATACTTAGTACTGTAACTTGGAGTCAGCAAGCAAGCCTTTTCAAAACAATTTTTTTTTCAGTAATATTAGGGAAGACAAAATATCCCCTTAATTTGCCTGGGTTTACCTCTAGGATACAAAGTATGTGGACTTACTCATATAGCTAAGGTTAATCTTCAAGTTATTTGCAGAACAGGGATATTAATTTGGTAATAATTTGTACTGCAGAAGAAAACCTGTGGGGGGGGAGGGGTCTGGTGAAGGATAAAAGGCATTGTGTTCTTCAGGCAGTTACAAGGCCAATTGTTGACTCCTTAAGACCTTTCTTAAAACAGGTCTTTGGCTGAAAATGAGAGCTGAATGAAAATCCAGGTTCTGTCATAGATAATTTATTGGTATCACAGGGAGTCTAACATTTCTATACCTTACTTTTTTGCCTTCAAGGTAATGGTGATGTTAAATTTGAAAATATATTTTTAAATTGAGAGGAAACAGATACATATATGCCAAGTACTATTGCTAATAAGATCATTATATTATGTCAATTGGCATAGTTGTGTCCTGTTCCCATATCATTATTAGCTACAGCTATTCCAAGAGGAAGTGTTAAGTACAATACTACAAAATGGAGCTCTTTTGAGCATATCTTCTTTATGTTTATGTCCCACTGAAAGTAATAACTGGCCCTTTTAAAATATAAAGTACTATTTCCTTTTCAGTTTCCAGCGCTGAAAGCACTAAATGAAAAAAAAAAATAAATAATTGTTTGGGTAATTCATCTTTTCTTCCACATGCTTTGTTAATATATACAGCAATGGAGAATTTTAAGAGATTCTTTTGATGCGATGTTAAGAGCAAATTATCTTAATTCAGTCCAATTTATACATGAGAATAACTGGCTCAAAGCAGTGCTATGATCAATGTGGCTTTGACTACCTTAAATATAGTCACTGAATATTACATCTACAGATAATAGCCTTGTAGGATTAATTGTTATACAGGGTTGGGTTTTTTTAGTTGATTTTAAAAAGTCAAAATTTTAAAATGATACTGTTATTTAGATGTAGGGTGAAGGTTTAAGTAGAAATCACTCTAAGGTAACTTTTTTAAGAGCAGACTAATGCAGTATTATGTTTTATAGTGCAATAAAATTATGTGCTAAAATTATGCTCATAAATGCAGGCAAATGTAAACCAAGCTATTAGTTATGTTTTCTCAGATAAAAGTGATTAGCATAGCTATCAAACTCTTCTCCCATTTGAATAACAGAATTATGTCTGAAATCTAAGGCATGTTTGCTAAAGCTGAGTCTTAAAAAGAAATGTAAATCCAGCTATCAATGTTGTATTTGAAAGTGAATGAAATGGTCTGCCCATCATTCTACTAACAACTAAGAGCAGAGGAACATGACCCAAATTGCAGTGAAAAACATCAATAAGAAACGTGCCTGAAATACTATTTTGGAAGTCATTCTTAGCACTTCATCATAATCTCCTTAGTGCTGATCAGACTTATTTAAAAATCATTGTGGTTAGTTTAAACATAAGAGTGATGAAAGAGTCTTTTAGCAACAGCTACTAACAACAATGAGACAAAGTTTCATGTATAATTCATGAAGTATGTGGTCATCTACTAGCAAATTAATTTCCATTTGACAGGTATACTTCTGGTAGTGTCCTCTCAGGAAGGCACATGGTATATAATTAAATTCTGAACGGAACAAATTAAATGCTGATTACTTCACAAACAATTTCAAGGCTTGAATACTGTTACCTGTCTTTATAGAATCAAACTAAATTATTTTGACAATGTAGATGTATGAATTTATTTTCTCAACCCAGTATCCAATTTTTTTCTAATGCCTAAGGGTTAAAATTGCTGCTGTCTCTACCTGTGGCTTTCCTATAATTCTAATATTGATTTGTCACAGGCAACATTTAATATTTGAGATGAAAACCACTACCCAGATGGCCAGTGTTTCCTTTGCATCTTCCTTGCCTCCCTCCTTTATATCCTTACATTTGGTTAATCACTGTAATTTGGTGGACATTTGCTACACTGAAGAAAGACTACAGATGGCCAACCATGGTGATCATAAGGATTTTTTTCTTATTGTTTGCAATAAAAACTATTACAAAAAAAGATGATCTATGAAATAAAATATTACAAAGATTTTCAAGCAGTCAGAGAATGAATTACCTCTGCAGGTAAAGTTTCCTACCATCCTCCCCATCCCTGGAGGTATTCAGGGCCAGTCTGGATGGAGCTTTGAACAGCCTGGTCTAGTGGAAGATGTCCCTGCCCATGGCAAGGGGTTGGAATAGATGATCTTTAAGGTCTCTTCCAATCCAAACCATTCTATGATTCTATGTTTTGTGCTTGCAATGCGATGTGAGGTTTAGCTTGTGCTGGCAACTGCAGTGCAAAGTCTTAAGGACATATTGGTATGTGCTGGAGTCTGTCATTGCCTGCACTCTCCTTTGCCAATTCAACTTCCATTAAGTTAGCAGAGATGCAATACCATGTCCTAAAATTTACCTTTCTACATATGGAATTTTTGCCTGTTATTGCAATACTGGATAAACAGCTAGACTTCTGTTTATGACACAAGGACATTTTCTGTATGTTAACACACTACCATTTATCAGTCAAATGTATTTCAATTTACCCTATTCCTTCATGATCCTTTTCTGGAGAGACTGAGGTATAACACAGAAAATGTGCAGTGACAGATTCCTGTAGAGTGTACTCATAGCAATAACCTTTTAGTAATGCAGACTAAGACAGTTTATTGAGAAAGAAAATTAATTTATAGGTAATTTGAAAATGTGGTAAGAGTAAACCTAAAAGAATTCAGTTGATAAACATGTGCTTAGATGTAGGTGGTGCATACACTGTTATAACACCAATGCATATAAATATTTCACAAAGATAAGACTAGTAATTCAAAGAAGGACTTACAAACATTGAGCCTCAGTTAATGCGATGGAAGATTTGTCTACCACATGGGTATTTGTTTGCAGGTAAAGCAGTTGGTACTATCTGTTCACAGCCTCTATATTTTTCTGTAGTGAGTGAATAGATCTCCTACATTCCCTACTGACCCTTTTACAGAAAGTTTTCCATGTCAAAATATAGAAAAAGTACCAGATAAGTATCAGCAGTACAATCACTTTATCCTCTTCCCCTCTCTTTCCTGAGAAACTGTGCACAGCATTGGCTGACATTTTGTTTAAGCTCAGTAATAAGTGTTCTGGCTCAAGCATTTGTTCTTATGTCAGGCTCTTCTTACTAAATAAACGAGCTCTTTCTATGGCTAAAATCACAAATTCATGATTAGAGATAGATTTTAGGGTATTAGCCAAGTTGTAGTTAATGAATAGAATCATAGAAAAAGTTCAGTGGAAGGAACCTCCTGAGGTCAACTAGTCTGCACCTGCTCTCCCTTTCCACTCAAAGCAAGGGAGACTGAAGTTAGATCATGGTGGTGCAGGTCATACCCAGTCAAGTTTTGAAGGAAGAGTTATGAGGAAGCTGTTAGTAGAAATTGCCTGCTGTTGGATTTGTTTGGTTTTGTGCCAACAACAAAAGTATCTAAAATTAGCTGATGCAGAATACTGGATTTGATAACTCACACAGTTCCTCTGGCTTGAATACAATGAAGAGGAGAATCACTGCTGGGATGTATGGAACACTCTTTTGCATTACATTCTTTCCTTTTCACGGTTGTGTCAATGAAAAGTTGTTTTATGATCTCAAAGGAAAGACTAATGATTAGACAGGGAAGAACTGAGTTTTTAAAATGCAGGGAAAGGTACAAAAAGAATAATCAGAACTGACCAGGAATGGCATAAACTAAGCTGTAAGCTAGGGAAGTAGGGAATCTACTGATACAGGGAAAATGATATATCCAGGTTTAGCAAGAGTAAAAAAAATGAGTGAAAGTGCTTGAGGGTGAGATCATCAGCACTAAGATTAATGATGGGGAGTTGTAGCAACTGCCATGTCAATACCATATTAAGTTTGGAGAAGATTAAAGCACAAAAATTCTATAAAGGAGCACATTCCATGTGGTAAATTTGAGTCAATGCCATCTTCAATTTTGAAAGACCTACTGGACAACAATTATACCTAGTAAATATTATCAGGTGGCCAAAATGTGAGGCATGATATTGCATGTGCTGAAAAATCTGTCACGCTGCAACGTCTGTTAAACACAAGCTGAAAGAACAGTATAAACTGCCAGTAAATATAAAATGAAATGAAAACAAACACTGCAGTGCATGACTTCCTGTGGGATTTGATATTAATCCCCACTTATGAGGAGTAGTCTGTACAACATATTTTCCCTAGGGGACTAGTGTGTTATCCAGCTAATCCTTATTCAAGGCATATGATTTGTATCCGGCAAGAAATCATACAGATTTTTTTCAATTAGCTCCAAATATACAGTATTGACAATAAAATCTGTGTGATTAGATTAAAAAAAAATCCTTGGAAAACAAACTGAATGCGCACATTCCACAGTGCAGTGGTCAGTGCTATAATTTTGGAAGTGTAATTTTACACATCTGATTATCTTCTTTATAATGTCTGTTTGGATTCAGTTAATCTCCTTTATATTTTCACTAATTTCTTATTCTGTTATTACCTTTTTTTTTTTTGATACAAATCACAGATTGTTTTCATCAGTTCTCTAGTTGTGTCCTAGCCATCAATGTGCTGTCTGTGCTGGTTTTGAACTCTCTAGTGTTTGCCCCTTGAACAGCTTTTCCAGATTCAGATTCTTCTGCCTGATATGTTCTTCATGCCCTGGTGACAACATCAGTACCCTCCCAATCCTATGAAAAAGAAAAATTTAAAAGCTTGGAAGACGACAGTTTGCAGGTTGTCATATAAAAGACACTGGCATAACACCTTAGGTCAAGACTAGATACTTTAAAACGTGTTTGTTCCTTTCTTCTTTGAATAGAACAATATTTAAGAGCAACTAAATCTAACTTAATTCTGATAATAGGAATACAGTAACTGTTGGATGGACCTTTAAGAAGAGAAACATTTCAGTCCCCTGGGAGCAAAAAGAAGTGAAGTCCACTGTTCTAATGGCTTGATGCCACAGAGTAGATCAGACAGGTTTGGCTGAAATGTTAGCTGGGGTTCAGTGCTTTAAAAAAGTCCTGTGTTTGTGAGATGGGAGAATGCATTGTGTTAGGAAATAGATAATTTCCTAAATTAAGTCTGGATGTACATTTAGGCACTGTACATTTTAGTTTGTGCAGAAAATACCTCATTTACTTTTCTTCTGTTGAGACTGACTGGAAGATAAAAAATGCCAGATGTTACATATTTGTTACTTCTCATAGTAACATGTATGTGGTACGTATGCAGAAAATATTCTAGACTGAATCTTGGCATGGGACTACTAGCATACTAAATATAGAAATTATATTGTTCAGACTTTTATTTCAAGAGTTCAAATCTGGTATGTTGCTGCACATTTAAATACATATAAAGAGGTGGAAAGTATATAGAGATATTTTAAGTTTTCCCCAAATTGTATTTCTTTAAGCAACACTTTCTGTGCAGCTGGCAGCTCTTTATTTCCACTGAGATGAGAAAACTTTCCAGAAAATCCTTCCTTGCTAATGAGACATAGACTGAGTTTGTCCGTTTATTTGAAATACAGAGATTATCAATTTTCATTTTTTACTGAACAGTTTTAACACAGTAAGTGTAGATAAGGGCGAATGACTTCAGAAGGGATGATAAACACCTTTGCCTTCTTAGAATCACACAGGACCTTTCAAAAATCTCTTGGGACTGTAGAGAATTTAGCAGCGTATTGCAGTTGTTATGTGCTGCGAGTTACAGCCTCAACTCTGAGAAGAACTTACTGGGTGAACTTGATCTGCACACCTGTTAGCTTCCACATATGTGTTAAGATTAATACTGGGTTTATATCTTTGATTCATTGGGTAGGAGCACAGTTTCTTCTGTATGGGTTTCAGCAGTGCTGGAAAGAGAATAGCTTGACTTTGTAGCCCAAGATTTTTTCACATTTGTTTAAAATGTGGGCTTTTTCTTTTCAAATCTCCTACCAGCGGTGGAATTTTAGATCCTGAAACCAGTGATTTACTCAGTTAATTTTGGGAAGATGCCACAGAAGCTATTGAGTTCATAAACTTCACTTTCTAACTGTTCCCAAGACTGAACTACTACAATGGCTTTGCTGTTAGCCCTGTGTTTGGGCTTCAGCTCAATATTTGCTGAGTCAGAAGTACCACCATCTAATTGGTCTTGCTGCATATAACAGTCAATTCATAGTGATCCCATTTACTTATTACTCATAACTTCCAAAAGAAACATGCAAAGACATTGAGATGATCCTGCCTTCTTATTGTTAAATAGGTCAAGTTCTTATGGGGTAGTAAAATCTGCTTATACCATGCATCACACTTTTATTAACTTGGGTAGGATATCAATTCAGTGTTAGGTCTGTAAACTGTTCCAAGCCTTTAGCAGTTCTCTAAACATAAAATTCTTAGTTGGCTCAGGAAGCCCATAAATTCAGTAAAAAGAGGGAAAGTATGTGTGTGTCTACCAGTTGGGTTACTATTAGTCGATGGGTTTGTTCCCTGAGTGCTGAAAACAGTGTCATGAAATAATCTTTGTCTCTGTCCAGGCATTCAAACTGTGTATTAAACTTTGTTGTAGAAACATCTCACTTCCTATAAGTCACTTTTAGATGTTTGGTGAAGGTAGAAGGATAGCATGAGAAAGCAAAAGAAAAGACTTTTACTGTCCATTCCAAGGAGTAGTAAACTGCTAGTTGGGGTCTGGTTCCAAGACTGGAACTTTTGTTGCAGATAATGAGTTAATCAGTGACATCAGCAATGCTATTTTCTTTTCCAAGTACATAGGTAAGAAATGTTTCTTATATGTTATGTGCCACAGTTCTTAGTTCTAAATACTTCTAAAACACTTAATTCCTTGGATGATTTAACAACCTATATGACAGTCTGAATGTCTAAAAAGGGAACCCAATTTGTTCACCACACAGCATCTCCCTAATGAAACAGAAACTAGTAGATGGAAATTCTGAGGACATGAGATTCTTGCCAATATGAGGTTGGACTCATGCTGATGGTTAACTTGCTGAACACTAGGAACATATGAAGAGCCAAGACTATTTCCTCTCTTTTACTGCATAGTAAAACTCCATCAGAAAATTCAAGGAGTACCTTTTGAATACTTGGTTTGTGATCAGGAGATTATCTTATATAGTCCAAAAGATGTTCATCCTTATAGCTGCCAGATGTATGTTGAGAAAGAATGATCTCTGTGATATTGCTGTCTTCTACATATGAAATTTAAGTTACTTAGAAACAAGCATAAAAATTGTCATGTCAATTTTTTTTTTGGCTCTTAGTGATTTGACTGCTAATGGACAAGTTAAGTCTAGTGTCTCATAAGTTTCAGGAGCCTGAACTATCCTTAAAAATTAACTCAATATATGTTTCCCTAAGGTACAGCTATTGTCATAACCTCTCCTTACTCTATCAGTGGAAACCTGAGCTCAGTAAAGTGTTTATTGTGTTTAAGTCACATAATAAACACTTATATATGTAGGAGCTACCTAATGGACCCGATTTTAAGAAGCCTTATGGGTAATTGTAAAGCTGATAACTCTGTGCTGGTCCCAATGCATACTGAAATTCTTAAGACTGCAGAAAGAGTTGTTTTTTAGCACAGTTTTGTCAAAGTAATACTGACCACTGTAGTGGAATCCTAACAAATTGAAATCATCTGGGTTCACTGGCAGAAGCCAAAAAACTGACTTTATATTGCTTTTTCCAACAGAGCAACCAGACCACAACACTGGACCATGTGGGTGGCCTCGCCCACTTACACATATGATACTTCTGGAAGGGGAATGGCTATGAAATCACTAACTGATTTACCCTATGTATAAAACAGCCAGTTTGTCTTCATGCCTCAACAGGTTATGATGGGCCATCTTTATGGTTAAGATTCTCAAATTCAAGACAAGGAAAATTTGACAATTGCATAATTGCTTTTCTTCACGTGCAGAGCTAAGTATCAGAGGACTTCACCTACAAAGCACTTGGATACAGGCTGTGTATAGAGATGTGGATGGGTATAACTCTTAATGACTGACTAGTGTACTTGAACTGTTTTCCAGAAAAGCCATTTTTATTTGTATTCTAGGTACAAGTTATTTGAAGAATTAGGGCAATCAGTTAGATAAACTGAATAAAGTTTGCTTTGCAGCTTTTCAAGCTGTGTAAGTATCCTTGTTACAGAGATGGGAATAAACCCAAATATCTAATTTTTTGTTAGTATAAGTACAGGCCATCTAAACTTATGTTAAAATAACTGGAAACAGAATTTGTCCCATTGTCTTAGTTTAATGCTTACAGTCTAAAGAATACATTAAGTAATACCTGAGACTCAAGTGAGCATCATTCTGTAGTTGACCAAGAGATACACAAATCAGTCTCAGAATTCATTTGGGAGTTAACCTTGCTTGCTTACTGAGCTATGATGGTTGGTTTTGTCTGTCAAACAAAAGCCTGTGGTTTCTGAATATGTCTAATGAGAAAAAATTAAATCCTTCACTGACTTCAGCAACAAAATTGTCATCAATTTCAACAGGGCATTCAGGGGGGTGAGCAAAGACAAGGTTTCACCAGGAGTAGCTAGTATATGCTTTGAAGAATATGAGATGAGTCAAGAGTATCCATTCATACTGAATACTTTTAAAGGGCAATCAATCAAGCAGGAAAAAAATGTTGGAGTGTTAAAAGTAGTAGATAAAATTAAAAAAAGTTTCCTTCTTCCTGAGAAATTCTAACTGACCTTCTATTTATATTACAATAACACGGAATGACTCCAGTGTGGTAAAGCAACCTGAAACCCACTGAGTATTCAACATCACACAATGAAAACCTTTTTCTCTTTCCTCAGACCATCATAATATAATTTGCCAAATCTATGCGCTATCATTTCTGGTCAAATGCTCATCTGATGAACATGAATTTTACTGAAGTTTGCATTAATGCTTTGTTAGAGTTTCTAATTTTTTTTTTTGCACTTTTTGGCCTTTAAGAATGGATGTTTTCATGCATTTGTCCTGCAGCTGCCACACAATACTTCTATCCATTGATATTTGCGTGCAAAACGTGCAGCAAGAAATTGATGGATGACACGTGTGCCCAGCAACAGCAAAAAAAAGGAGGGAAAAAAGTAGGATAAAACAAACTTCTCCACCCTAGAAAGAGATTTAAATCATAACTGCCTCAGGAGAGAATTGTTTCCTCCTTCAGTAGCAGTCTAAACTCTTGAACATAGCGCAGCCAAGACATATCCTCAGAAACAGTGACTGAGCGTTGAACAGCGTTACATCTCTTTTATGAAAAACATTCTCTGAAAAGCTTGCATAAACAAGAAGCACACATGTTCAACTAAACTATTTTTTGGCACTCTCACAGTATTTCTTGACTCATTTGGATTTTTGCATGTGTGTAACTCTTTAAGTTCCATGGTCCTTGCGTTGTAGGCAAGTTTTGATTTTTTTTTTTTTTCTCAGTCATCTACGGCTCATGAATTTCCAGAATGAGCCTACCAAAAGTTGTAATGTGTCAGTGGTTGCCATTAAAATGTTAATGCATGATAGTTGTTCTTACAATATTTTTATAAATTTACTAAAAGCTAAATTTTACTCTATGTTAATATGTATGCTAATATTATAAGTGTTAGCAATGATAAAAGTATTTGTTGCATTATTAAGGCTGAGATTATGAGTAGAGTTAACATTGCATCCTTTACACTTAGAGGAAGAATTACATTTCCCAAACACATCCCCTCCCAAAACCCCAGTCAGTGTTTGCCAGATGTCAACAGCAGCAGACAGGGATTCAGGAAACTTAGAGCCTGTTCTCAGAAGTGCCAGTCTGATGTACAGCTTGGTCTAACTCCTTCTCTCACTTTTGGTTTCCTTGATATCTTTTGCTTTCTTTGCCTTGTCAGTGAAATTTTTTCGGAGTGGAGTTTGTTAACAGGATGTGTTCAGACAGTATATATTGCATCTGGGTCCCAACCTTCATTTGGGCCTCTAAGTGCTACCGCTCAAGTCTTTGTTTCTCAAATGCCTTTGTGCATGTCTGGAACAGTAGAAGTGAGACTGCTGCCTGTCTGTCATTTTTATGGTCTTTTCCCATAGTATTCTCATCAAACCTCAATCACGTTATGCTTTTAATCAGTCATTATTTGTCTTCTTTTTTTATGGATGTCTAACTTGAGATATGGTGCTTTCATCTGCTGAAAGATGCACAGTTGCAAATGATTGAGTGATACATAGCACTAAATAGTCTAAATCAGGTACTTGGAATCTCATATTTAGAACTGAAGAAAAGTTTTAATTTCTCTTTCCCATCTTTAAGATTTGATAATATTCCTTCAAAATATGGAGGTGTATTTATGTGAAATCCTGGTATACTCTTATAATAAATTTCACCTAAAAGTCCATAAAGAAAGTAATATATTTTTTCAAAACACAACTTGGACAATACTCAGTATAATCAGAGGCAGTACATTGAACAAAAAGGACAAAATAAAATTTGGCTGTATCAGTAAGCTTTTGTATCCTTTGAAGTAGGATCCTGCAGAAAATTGACAAGCGAAGTTTTAAGTAAAAGGCTGAATTAAGTTTATGCAGGCAACTTTCATTCTGTGATTTATAGCTTTGAGGTCTTGAATTTTGACTCCTAGTGATACTCTTTTAACACAGTTACTTAGAATACAAATCTCAAACAATATGAAATTCTCTGCTTCTGATTATTATGTTCAGAAAGCAGTAAAACATGTGCATTCCTGAAGAAGGAGGTCAAATATATTTTCAACAATCTAGATTATTTGTTTTTAAATATTTCTTTTTCTGTTGCTATTTTTGTGTTCAATTTTCTAGGAGGATGTATGTAAGTAGAACAGAATGTCAGAGCCTAAAGTGGCAATTTCAAGGAACGATAGCTTTTTGAACTGTACTGTTGTTGATACTTCTAAGTGCCTGTCCAAGTCTCTGAGGATTCAGTGATGCCTTAGGCAATCTTGTATCTCAAATGCACCAATCTACCACACGTGCAGACAAAACTTTTCAGTACCTGCTCTAAATATCTCTTAGGCTGCAAGTTTCTGATCCAGTGCCGCACATTGCTGTAAGACTTGTCACAGTGAGAGTGAGAAGAGCTTAGACCTAACTGTCCTGCACCTTACAGGCAGTAAACACTACAGAAGTAGTGGACTGACTTAGTGTCTGGGTAGGGATTAGTGTTCCTGGCACATGGTCCTACAGAGGATGTGATGGTCCTTCTCTCTCTCCTCCTTTTTCCAGGGCAAATAGTGGTCCTGGATTCATTCCAGTAGTGGTCAGCAGAGAAAAGTTCCATTCTGATGACTTGTCAGTTCTAAATGAGTGCAAACAGGATGTTTATTGACATTAAGGTAAATCAGATGATGAATATGAAACTTCTGTGCAACATGAAATTGATATAAATTAGTTATGAATACATTTAGTCAAAGTTCTGAAAGAGCTTTCAGCAAGCAGGCAGCAGACCTATTTGAAAATTATGGTAGAGATTTTGTGGTAGAGAGTGACTTTTTATCAAAAATATTTTGTTCTCTTGTTGCATTTAGCAAACATAATTTATAGCCATTCTTTGGCTTGGTTTGCATTATTTTATATAATAGGTTAATTGATTTTTTTTTTTAATATAAGTGTCTAAGTGGGAAATATGATGAATGTGAATCACGTATGGCTGTCATTTTAGTCCAGAGTGACTCATCATTTGTGAACATGTATGTTTTGACATTCTGCATAAAGAAATTAGGAACAAGTATTTACCAGATATTCTATACAAGCTAATATCTTGCTAGATCCTGTTTTTCTAACCAAGTTAAAAACATTTTAGGGATAGGAATATGTACCTAAAACTGAATTTAAAGTAACTCATCACTTGTTCAACTTGAAAATAAAGACAGCATGATTTTGTTGTGCTGTTACTTGAAGAAGCTTTTCCTTTGCTCACAAAGCAAATATTTTCCATAGAGGTTTAAAAGAACTAAAAATAGATGCTTTAGCACTTATCTGCGTTTCATGCTGGTGACTTCATATCAGTTAATTGTAACTAACTTCACTAGAACTATTTCCAACAGATTTACACTGAGAGAAAAACAGAAGCAATGGAGATATAGCCAGTGCCTATGAAAATGAATTCTACTCTGCTCCATCTAACAAACTGATATTAGAGTTAGATTTCAAAAGTCCTGTTCCTGCAAGCTCTTCTCTTTCCTTTTTCTCATCTCATCAGCAGCTCCCCAGAATAAGGACTGAGACCTTAAGTGTCTATGTGTGTTCCTGACATGTCCAACACAGCTACTGCTATCAAGAGTCAGTCAATGCCTATTTTGATTCTTTTAACTGAGTGCCCTGGGGATGCAACTTTTTATTAACTACAGGCAGCTTTCTTAAGTACTTTGATTAAAATATGACTAAAGAGGTATATTGGCAATTTTGCTTTTGTTTCTATTTAACCAAGAAAAAAAAAAAAAAAAGGAAGGGAAAAAAATGTTTTGCTGAATTGCATGACTTCATGGACCATATTTCACGTTCCTCATTGAAATGTGGTTAAAATAATCTTGTACTTAACCGGTTCCAAACCTTCAAACAGCAATGTGTTTGGCTTTTTTTTTTTTTTATATGTCAGCTTAAAAGATGGGTGATTTTTTTTCTTGGTCTGTATTTATCAAATACTTACATATACTAAACATTCATTAATTAATATGAGCACTGTAATTCATATAAAACAATTATAGCATTTAGAGATTTTAGAGGAGTTACTATTGCTGCCTTAGCCCTTTTAAAAAATATACTCCCCAAAGGACAAAATGTGATCTATTAATATGTATGCATTATTACTTTTTTGTAACTCTGACTGCTGATGTCTCTGAATATGGAAGCATTTATAGGTTATAGACGGTCCGTTAGTTGACTTGTAATTCTAAGTGCAATATTTTCTAAAACCTAAAAAGCATTATTAATTACCCTCTGTCTATATTAGAGAGTATAATATATTTTCTTCTGGAGATTTCACATTTCTTGTGATCCTGCAATAGCAATACATGAACTTGTTAGGTTATTTAGAATAATTGGCAACACAGGGATAAAAATTTCTGGTTGACTGCTAATTGCACAAATTAATAAAAATAATTCATCTTACATCACTCTAGCCTTTAAGCAGATTTCTTACTTTTTTAGAATACAGCAATTCTGAGATTATGCATTCCCAGTAGAAGGAGTTTACCTTCTTGCAATTGAAGGGTAGAATACTTATGCACAAAGGTTTGCAAAAGGAAAAATTGAGCTGATTCAATAATGTATGCATTCCTCCCAAACTAGAATGAGGTATTTTTAATTTATTTTCTATTCTGTACTTTATTCAAAAGTATCTTGTGTCCTAGCTATTTAATTGGGTTGATAAAAAACGTTTGTTACACAGGTCTGGAATTGCAAGGAAGTGATTGGCTCCTTTTAAATGCATTAAGTGTAGTCAGTTTGCTTTTTATAAATGAAATAAAAGAACTACTTAAAAAATTTTCAATTCTTCTCCATGATCAGTCTATTGTCACATGCATTTGGCATTCATTATATGTTAGCCCCAGGCGCCTCCAGTCTTGTACTCAGGCCAGCAGTAATTTGGTTTATAGAGATCATATGGCAGGGAAACAGACCTTGAAAGACAGAACTCTAAGAAGCATATTTGATGAATTTCCTATGATTTGAGTCTGGGTTTATTCTTTCCTGTTGTGGAGCAGACACCCTACAGCACACGCGCTGAGGCCCGATGCGCCTGAGCAAGGGGCCAATTAAATGACAATATGCACACTGTTTTTTTGCACATCTCGGGTTGCATTTCCTATCAGAGAGAGGGAAGGGGTGATGGGAGGGGGAGGAGAGGAAGAAAAAGGGGGGCCTTGTAAAGGATCCAAAA
This sequence comes from Manacus vitellinus, assembly GCF_001715985.3. Taxonomy (NCBI): domain Eukaryota; kingdom Metazoa; phylum Chordata; class Aves; order Passeriformes; family Pipridae; genus Manacus; species Manacus vitellinus. The sequence continues at coordinate 4,234,217 of NW_021940291.1, forward strand.
ATGGGCAGGAAACCACACCGAGTGAAGGTTGCCTTTGTCATTAACAATTAATGTAACCACGAATGCTGGAAAAAAATATGCTGCTGCTGGTAGTGGCAGTGGCACAGCCAGTGCAGCACGTCTTCTGCCTGCCCTTCTACCCAGCAAAGCTGACATCCTGGTGAAGCCTGTGCTGCTCTAGCAAATGAACCAGCAACTATTTAACTCTTACACCCAGATGGATCCCAATCCTTATTTGAGGGTGCCTAACAGGTAGTAAAAGTGGGAGAAATGGATCTCAGAAATTTCTGTAGTCAACCGGTTTTTTGCCATTAACTTTTACCTGCTTGGTCTGCATACTAGAGATTTTATAGGCTGTAGTGTGTCCCAGTGCTCTTGGATAGCATGGAAGATGTTTTCATATAAGTCACTGAATGCCAAATTAGGCCTGAGCTAAGTGGGGAGGCTGGATTTTGATACCCTTTCTTATAATCAACACCACTTTGGGCACTGACATTGATGGAATGCCATATGTAGGAAGCTACTAACCACTATGAGTGAATAAATATAAATGTAGACCTAAACAGGCATTTATACTTCCTACTCAGGTCCTTGGGTGCAACCTTTACACCCAAACAACAGCACAAGCACATGCACATGTGCACACATGTAGGGAAAATTTCATTCTGAGTTTTATTTCTTTTAAAGGTCTTAATTTCTTTGATGATGTCCAGAGACTGTCCAGGCTCCTTTGGGAGATTTTTGATTGATTTTAATTCCTTTTCCCCTCCTCACTTCTCCTTTCCTCTCTCTTTCTGTTCTTTTCCCCCACCCCCCAACTTTTTCTAGTAGTTTATAAATGCCACTTTTCATTAATGTGACCAAAATGTCATCAAGTAGTTTAATGCTCTTTAATGTCCTTGTATCGTTTACGTTTTTTGAACAGTGTGGAAATGAATCCCATCTGTGGATTTGCTAACATCAAAAAAGTTTGACAGGCTATTTAGACGTGCTACTTCACGTTGCATTAGCATGTACAATGTCAGAGAGGCAGGAGCCAGTGTGAGGCCATACCGCGCCACCTCACTCTTGACCCCTTCTATAGCTGCTCTGAATGTGGCAGATCACTTACCTCAGAAAATGAAAGTCAATTGTGAAGTATCTTGGCCTGGACAGGAGCCCAGAGGCCCCAGCAAAAGTGTGAAGCCTAAATAAAAAAAGGCAGAGTCTTTCTGTAAAAAAAAAAAAAAAAAGGAAAACAAAATCAAACCCGTCTTCTCTTCCTTGCTGGTGCCAGGAGTTCCTGAGGAAGTGGACATGCTCTAACATTGTCTGATGTTCCATTTTTCACTTGTAACAGGATCTTTTGGATGGACAAATTCTTCCAAACTCATCTAGTAACAATTTTTAAGGCTATTTTTTTGTTTGTTTTTGCATATTGGCCAACCAAAAAAAAGGTTTTTTCTAAAATGGGTGATGTTGTGCCATCTTATTAACGACTGTCCCCACTCCTGAAAGGACTTATCATGCTCTTTTTTCAGCACTGAGATTTTTTGAGGTGATTATTTGAAGTACCCCCTCTGCAATACTCTCTGTAAGTTAATACATATCAGGAAAGTGTCATTTCTTATTTTTCAACCCGTATTTCTGTTAATGTCTCGTAGCCAAGGCTCATGGATTTAACTTACTCTTTAGTATGGGTGCATTTTGCACTTCTTTGGCTTTGTGCCATGAGATTGACGTGCCTCCCTTTTAAGGCATTACTGTAAAAAGAGATGTGCCTTTTTATTTCAGGAAAACAAAAGCTTCTGTTCTTCCTGAGACACAGGGAACAGCAGAGTGCATTTTAACTGTTAATCATTATGGATAAATGGATAATAATTTCCACCTCTGAGTGCACTAGGATTTACTTGCTAGTTTTTTAAAACCTCCCCCCATAGTGAATTTGCATATGCAAATATAATTTAATTTTAAGTAGGAATGTAAATAAATAACGTTGTATAGTGGCATCAAGTTTTCAAAACCAAGGTAATCTTTTATGAGCATGAAATAAAAATGCCTTTAGGGCAATTATTATAAGTGCACAAGTCCTTTAGTCTTTAGCAATTGGGTTTGTGTGAGAAAACATACCATTGTGCTGTTAGCTGTGTCACACTGAAAGAGTAAAACACAAAGTATGGAAACAGTGAACACACCTTATTTTACTCTTTAAATTGGTAGGATTGTGATAATTTTACTAAAGGCAGGATGAAATTGGCACCATTTCATGCCCTGACCTAAGCAGTATTTACACAGAGTCAGGATTCAAACATGAAGGAGGAGACAATCAAGGTTACATTTATATTCATTTAGCAAACACATGCATTTGAGAATCAATGCTAATTGTTTGATCTCGTGGTTTTTATGCTAAATGTGGATAAGCAGGACGGACTCTATTAGATTTTTCAAATGAATTTCAGGCAAAAGTATCTCATGGGTTTTCCTTAAACATTTCACCGGAAACAAGGAAAGAAACCCTAAAGTTTGTTTTGGAAGTGTTTTCCAAGTGGCAAAATCCAATCTTTTTGCTCATGATGGTTCACATTCCCTTACTGTTTCGAAATCTGAAACAAAGCTTTGCAACTGTTCAGTCCAGGAAGAATAAGCCATGCAGTCACAAAGCTCTAGTTCTATAAGAAAGCTGTGAGGCTTCCCTGAAAATGCAGTAGGCAAATTGTGGGTCTGCTATTAGAATAAGAATTTATGGTTTTTTATGAGCATACACACAAAACTCATGTATAGAAAGCAGAGAGATTCCTCTGAAAAACTAATGCAACCATGAAGAAACCTCAAAAATCACCATTGGGCCAAAATTTGTCAAAGCTTCAGTGCAGGAAAAGTTGTTCTCAATCACAGTCAGAATCAATGAATTGCTCATGTCTTTCCAAATGTGCTTTGGGGATTTTGGAATAATTTAACTGGGTACTTGCAGCTGAGTGGAGCACCGAATACAGGACCTGAAACAGCATGCTGCTCACTTCAGGCTGTTTCTGATATCATACAAGGCCTTGCTCTCTGTTGTTAATTACAGCACAGCTAGTGGATATGAAATTATATCCTCTTGAATACCATGGGGTGAGAAGTGTGTGTGCAGCCATTAATACTCACTAAAAGTAAGATCAGAACGGGACCTTGGATATGTCCTTTTCTATGGACTAGATCACAGACCCAACCTCAAGGCTGGATTGATTACACTTTGGGCAGTTAGTTAGCAGAAGTGACATGTAAGTTTTCTGATCATAATGACGGTGAAAAGATGAGCTGAGATGACCTCAGGTAGATAAATAATAAAATTTTCTGTTTATAAATTTAAAATTAAATGGTCATAATGCAGATAAAGACAAGTCATTTACAAAGAAGAAACTGTGTAACAAACCCAGGAGATAGGGCATTTGACTGCATTTCTCTTTGGATATATAAAATTGAATTAAAATTACCAACAATTACTAGCTATCCAGACTATATGTCTATGAAGAAAACAAAAGAGAAAAAGCTTCTACCAAAGTTAGGAAGAGTTGCTTTTACCCTTGTGCAAAACTTTGATGGAAATGAAGAAAAATAGTAATGTTTGTAGCATTTTTAGATGATAACTTGAATTTTTTTGATGAATGAACTTGTTGACAGTTAAATGTTATGGAGAAAAAAAAATTTACAAATGAAAACACTTTTCTCATTTGAAAGTTTCTATTAAAATTATTCAATAAGATGGTTATTTATTGAAAAACATTCATTTTTAAACGGAATATTTGTTTAATCGAAAGCTTCTCATTGGATTCCACATAGCACTTGATTTTAAGCTCAATTCTATTCTATTGAAAAAGAAAATGTGAAGACAGCATGTCTTTCCTCCTTCTCTTAGGCTACTGACAGTAGTTTGCCATGCAGCACAAACTGGAGCTACTTCAGAATAATTCATAAAGGCAAATTCATTTGTACTGGATTAGGGACTGTTGTGGGTGAAAGTTCAGCAGCACTTTGCCTGTATCTCTGATACATGGCAAATTTTTGGGACTTTTATGGCAGATGAAGAGGGACAGGAAAATAGTTTTAAGACCAGTTTTAATGCTATCTCCTAGCAATATTAGAGATAGTAGGAAGAAGTTGCAGGAAAACGGAATTGGTGTTCTATTCATGCTTTGTTTCTGAGAATACAAACTATCTTTTTTGTATCAATAGATGGGGTTTTAGGTGGTTCCTACTACTACAGGGTGCAGTCTATATGCCTACAGTGAATATTTTAAAGAAATGTTTCATTGAACATAGAGTGAAATACTCTTAGCCAAAGAATTTTTTATTTGTTTTGAGGAATCCATAACAGGTATTTTGTTGCAGACAAATGTTGAGGAAAAGTAATTCAATTTATTCTTTTCACTGCATAATAGTGAATGTTTTTTGATAGGTCTATAACTGTCATCTCCATTCCTTTCCCACACCTAAGCTTATGATTTATTTCATTTTTCATGCAGTCAGCAAAATATTTTTCTAGGTGTGAATGCCTAGTCTAGTGTATAACAATGAGCTTATATAAATGAACTGTAACCCTAGAATAATTGGGATTTATTTGTGAATAAAGAGGTCAGCAACTGTGAGTCTGACCTTAATTTTTTGACCCCTATCACTTGATGAAAAGGCTTGGTTATAAAGCCAGTTAGTAGGCTAATATGGCTGTAGTTATAAGAACAAGACAGGGAGGGCTAAGAGGGTATGCAAAGCAAAGGTAACTCGCTCTGTCAGCTGCTGCTCCTGCCACTTCAGCATAAAAACCAAATCAAACAGAAAACAAAAACAAAGAAAAACTGCAAGTACTTTCCAATACTGTATATAATGTTACAATGTTATTCCTTTTTTTTTTTTTAGCAATTAAACTATGATGTATCCCTGTTAGGGTTATTGCTTGCTAGAGACAACATCAGGTCAGACTTGGGTGTTATTTGCAGTGCATTTCAAATTTCTGGAAAATTAAATACAAACTAGGTGATTGGTGAAGCAGGAGGTAGATGGCGATACACAAAATCATAAAGGACAGAGAAAGAGAAACATCTCAGGTATTAAACAACTTGTGTGACTGGGTGCAGTGAAGAATGTCTCCTATCCCAATGAACCTGCACCCATCTCCTATCCCAGTGATTCAGCCTGAACCTCTGTTTTGCATTGTATTGATCTCACCTTTTGCTCTTTGGACGGCTTAAAGTAGTTCTCTGTGTCTGTAGGGATGTTTAATAGAATAACTTAGTTAAGATACTTGATCTTTCATGCTTAGTGAGAGATGACTTTCTTTTCACTCCAGTAATATTCTGAGGACTCTACATTATAACAACCTAAACTTTTCTTTCTGTGATGACATAAAAACATATTGACTTGTCATATCATTGGAACGGTAAAGCATTCTTCATATCATTTTATGCTTTAAAATATTTATACTCTTTCATTTAAACAAATTAATCTGTTATGTGACCCTATTGTGACATTTACTTGACAGAGACAAGATGGCACATGTATGAATGTTGCTTGAAACTCATTTCAATAGATCTTTTTTTGAAAGTAAAACGCAAAAGACACCCAGACCTAAGTGAGGCTATGTAGAACATTAATTTAAATGCCTCCCCTCTACCCCCACTTAACCCCAAAGGGATCCATACAGCATTGAGTTTGCAGTCCTTGCAGGGCCTCAAAATAGCACTCTACAAAATATTTGAGACTTACAGTTAAAGACCAACAGATATTTTTGTATGTATGTGCCCATGCATCATGAAAAGAGACTAGATCATAAGCATTTCCATTAATATCTCTGAATATCTCATATGGGGTCAACTGGGGTCATCCATGGGTCACCTGGGGACATTCAGGGATCACCTGAGGACACTTGAGGTCATCCAGGGTCACCTGTGGTCATCTGGGATCACTCGGGGGTCATCTGGAGTCATCCAGGGGTCATTTGGGGTCATTCAGGGGTCACCTGGGGTCAGTTGAGGGCCCTGCAGGGGTCACCTGAGGTCATTTGGGGGTCATTCACAGGTCTCCTGGTGTCATCTGGGGTCATCCAGGGGTCATCTGGGGGCATCTGAGTGTCACTTGGGGTCATCTAGGGGGTCACATGCTGTCACCTGGGAGTCACTTGGGGTCACCTGGAGTCACTCAGGTGTCTTTAGGGGACAACCGGTGTCATCCAGGGGTCACTTGAGGTCATCCTGGGGTCACCTGGGGTCATTTGGGTGTCCTGCAGGGGTCACCTGGGGTCATTTGGGGTCATTCACAGGTCACCTGGGGTCATCTGGAGTCATCCAGGAGTCACCTGGGGTCATTTGGAAGTCCTGCAGGGGTTACCTTGGGTCACCTGAGGTCATCCAGAGGTCACTTGGGGTCATCTAGAGATCACCTGCTGTCACCTGGGGTCATTCAGGAGTCTTTTGGGCACAACTAGGGGCATTCAAGGGTCACTTGGGGTCATTCAGGGGTCATTTTGGATCACCTGGGGTCACCCAGGTAAGCTTGAGGGTGTCTCAGGTAAGGGTGAGAGTGGCTTTTTCGGGCTGTTTGAACTGCATGGGCAGAATTTCTTGGGATTGGGCGTGTCCTCACCTTTGCAGGCTCACCTGGGCTGTGCTGCCGCTGCCTCTGAGGACCCACCCGGGAGCCCTGACCCTGCCCAGCCCCAACAGGGGGCATGGCCTCACAGGGAGTGGTCTTGGAGAGAGGCAGAGTCACCTCAGAGGTGCCACGTCCTGAGTGGTGAACCCGAGGGAGCTGCTGCTACCAAGGGAGAGCCACCATAGTATAACCTTTTAATTTTATTTGTTTTATGTAAGGGTCTCACAACACAAAGTTACCATAACTCTGTAGGTTCTTAGATGGTCCTGAACAATTTAGTATCAAGGCTCATAGCAATTCTGAATGGACAAAAAGCTGTTGGAACTCAGCCAAATTTTGCTGGAATACTTATTGAAGAGGCATCTTTTAGCCCAGCTGGCAAAATACCTTTCTGATGAAAATATGAACACCTTTGACATTTTAGCAAGATGTAGTACTATTTAGGAAGTGCAACAGTATCTTAAGGGGAATTGGATTCACATTGAAAGGTACCCTTGAGGTCTTAAAATGCATTGGTTCTTATTTTGATTTATACACTCTAATAAAGCTGTCTGCATTTTGGCTTCCCTTTTTAGCAAAACTTTAGGAATCTCTGTGAACTGGTTTGAAATCATTCTGGATTGGAGATTCTCTCTCAATCCCAGTAGGGGTAGTAGTCTGTGATTCATAACATATGCCTAGCTGGAGTCTCCTATTCCTATTTGGACTTGTCAGTTTACCTGAATAGTTTTCTTTCTTGTAAAATGCCATAAAAAGTCACTTGATTTACTGAATTCTTGACAGGATTCCATGGTTAGTATTAGATTTCCTCTCTAAAACACAACTGCAGTTGTAAAATTGACTAAAGAAGAAGTTGGTTATTGTGAACAGAAATGTCTAATGCATGAAGAGAGCATCCAGAAATATACCCCTGAAGCTCATAGCATTTGATCTGAACTGTAGTTTAGGTAAGGGGAAGTCTTTTCTGTCATCTCTGCCTGTGACCCACTGGCTATTAATCTTGAAACCAATGCCAAAAATCCCAATGACTTCAACAAAAACCAGGCTAGCCCATATTTTATAAAAGAAGCTAACATGCATAGCAGAAAGTTGGCTAAATTCTCCATACTTTAGTAAGGTAAAATTTCCAGTAATGAAATGGTCTTTCTTCCTGAGAACCGATAAATCCAAACAACATTGCAAATCTCTGCACTTCCAAAGTTTGAAATGCCTGTTTGCCTTGTCCTTCATTTGTGGTTATTTCTGGTGGATAAGAAGGTCTCAGAAACTCAGTGATTTACTTCATTTTAGATGACATTTCTCTTTCTCTTAGGACTGTGACTATACAGTATGATACCATTTCAACAGCCTTTCCTCTTCCAATGTTTTCTTTTTATTTAAAAGGTTAAAAAGGAATGGAATATGCATCCTTGTATTATAGAAATAATTACAGTTCCAGCAGTGAAACCCTAATTTTACTAGCCTTGTGCAACCAGAATGTTAACACTGCTCTAAAAATGTGGAGATATCTCCATCTGTATATGAGTTTAACTGCTTGGAAAACTTTGGAATAAATATGAAGGTTCCTCCGCCCCTCCAGTAGCATGATGTGAGTGCTGCTACAGTGCTAGTTTTGTTTCAGTACAAGACCTGTACTGTAAGCCTTTGGTGGCTGAAAGGTAAATTACATTCATGCAAAACAAAACTGATGAACTACTGAAAGCTGTAGCTGCTGAAATAAATTCCTGTGTGCTAAATTTATGGGAACTATGCACTGTGTACACCACAGTACATTCACTTGCAGATTCAACTTTCAAATGACTTTCATTACCACAATAAGTAGCAATATTGTGAGAACAAGGTCCACCAGTGATGAGCATAAAGACATAATTTTGTTGTTGGAAATATATACTCATCAGCATATATTAAACCTTGCGTGGATCAAGGAGCATTGCTTGTGTGTTTATTTTCATTTGCTATTCATTACTGACATAGAAGTAATACCAGGGCCTGAAGGCTCACTTTAAGAGATACCTTACTGTGTTAACACTTTGTTAACAGGCTTCATCTGAAGTTTAGGGCCTCCAACATCAAGTTTTCCTCCTGGAGCCTGTCTTTGTTTTGTCCTTTGTGAATGTACTTATTTCCTCAACAACAGCATCTCCTGCTTATATTCTGTATGGTTCTGCTTATTACAGGGACCTATTACTGAGGGAGACTGAAAAAAGGGATACTAAAGAATGGTACTGTTTGTCTTTCTCTGCATTTTGGAAAATTTTGGTATTTGGATAGCAGAACAGGAAGATGATAATGCTGTTTTCTTAAGGTTTGTGCTGAATTTTGGGTCACTATCTCGCATAAAATTGTTCAGTATGACGCTAAAGTGTGTTTGTTATGCTTCTCACAGCAAATAATAGAAAAACCAGCAACTATTAGTCTTCCAGACCACATCCGTTTAATACAGTTGTCTCACATGGCATTTCTTATTTCATATTCTAAAAGCAGTGAGTCCTGAAGAGGATACAAATACTAATGGATAAGATATGATTGTTAAAGTGAAGATATTTCAGATATGAATTTTTGTACACTTGACTGGAAAAATACAGACTGTGGAACAGCCAAGACAGGCTTAAATTTGAATCTAATCCCTGTTACACAGAAGGAAGTTCTCCTCGTCAGTGGACACCCATTAAGTGAACACAATCGTTCTCAGTAGCACTGTCAGCCTGCAAAAACAAAAAGGATTTTTATTTTGATTATTTTTAAAGTTTAATGACAAATCCTTTCCCTTCTTCACATTAAAAAATAAAGGCTGTGCTGGAGTCCCATTAAGGGACTGCTTTACAGCCTGGTTCTCTGAGGCACTTACATTGTTTAAATTTTAATTTACAGTCTGAAATTTTTATTTAAAACAGTACTTATAAACAAAAAAAAGTTTCTCGTAGTCTATGGCTTCTACTCTTGCAGAATCTTCTAAGCTTTTACCTGTCCCAGTGTATTCTCTGCCAACTCCCAAAGGCATGTTTTCCCTTTCTTTGGCCTCCCCTAGTCAGTGCTACAGTGTTGTGGGAAAGCACTCTGCTTAATGCCTTCCCATGATATTTTGACAAGGAATAGAATATATGAAAAGACAGAAGACTACATTCACCTTTGGTGTAATGACATGGAAGGCAATTCAAAGGGCAGTCAATGAGGCAACATCACAGATAAATTAATTTTATGCAACATACTGCTTTAGGAAATTTCTGACATGGATATAAAGTTGGGAGAAGGGACTATAGCAAATATTTTATTCTGTGAGTCTCCACTTAACTTCTACTGCAAAGTATGATTTTCTTCATAATTAGAAAATATTTGTAATTTTTTGATCTGTGATTTATTCATTGCAATTATCTAGTCTGTGCAAATCAATATTTGAGCTGTTTTGAGTAAAAAAATGCGTCAGACGTTACAATTCTGTTTCCTAACCAGATGCAAAAAAAAAATCTCATGCTCACCTTCATTGTGCAAAGCTCCCTGACATCAGAGTTAGATTAACACCGCAAAAATGAACACTTAAACACAAATTTAAGTTTAATTTACTGCTCAAGATGAGTTTAGTTGAGGGAGATGAGAGTCCATATGACTTACCAAAGAACTGGATGCTTCTCTCTTGATTCCTGTTCAGACACCTTAGTGAAATCTAGCTCAGACTACTGCACTCTTAAGCTACAGACCTCAAGCTGCTAGGGTAGCTATGGATTCTGTAGCTGGGTGGAGAGCTGTATTAGACAGGATTGTCCAGAGGATCTCACACCAGAATTCAGCATCTCCTGCTTACTGCCCTGTCTCTCATTTTGCAATAGAAACCCTGTAAGCAGATAGACCTCAGACATTTCCCTTGGTCTCTACTTACACATCTCCTGCTTATTCCTAGTGCTAAATGGGGTGTTGTTACTGAAAAAAATAGATCAAATAGTTTAAAATATTTCAAATTATATATGAACCTGCATTATTTCTCTCTGTTTTTACATAGGAGATCCTTAGGTCCAGAACTTTCAAAACTAGTTTACTTAAGAAATAAATTGTGCGACTTCTCTGAAGGGTCTTGCTATTTCTTTTTTTTTGGTTCAATGTCTTCCAGAGTTTTGATATATTTATGTGATTTTCCCTTCTTATATACAAAAGAAATTCTTTACTCTGAAGATCATAAGATACTGGAACAGTTTGCCCAGAGAAGTTGCGGATGGCCCATCCCCAGGAGTGTTCACGGCCGGGTTGGATGGAGTTCTGAGCAACCTGGTCCAGTGGAAGGTGTCCCTGCTCATGGCAAGAGTGTTGGAACTAGTTGATCTTTAAGGTCCCTTCCAACCCAAACCATTCTATGATTCTATCATTTTTGCAGGGAGTCTTTAGAGAACCTGCAGTAAATAAGTTCCTGTCCAGCTGATACCTACCTGGATGACTAACACTTTAAAAACAAACCCCCAAACCAAAACCACCAACACAAAACCTGTGCCTGGATTAGAGACATCAGGTTAGATTTGAAGATTGCAGATGGCTTTCCTGTATATCTGTTATTCTATTATGTGACATTGCTGAATATAGAGAGGATAAAAATTCTTAGTGCATTGATATTACTCTTCAAGTTTAATGGAGTCTACAGCCTACATTTTTGTAATGCTTAGAAAATAGAGTATATTTCAAAGGCACTGTGCTATTCAGAAAAAGGGCTGTAAGAAATGTGAAAGTCTTATATTAATGCTAAAAAAGAGGAAAAATTTCCAAATTAATACAGCCATTCTCATTTCTCTTTTATGTTTTGATGTGTAACTGTTGAGTGGCTCATCACAAACATACCACTATCACAATACTTAGAGTTTGTAACTGCAAGGAAATAGTTCTTTGTATTTATTTAAGGATCCCTGAGTGGGTCAACAACAGGTATGTCCTTGAGTTGGATATGTGGAAGGTGAGTAGGATCAGTGGTGGATGGAGCTGAAATTTCCTGAGAATGGGAATATTTGTGTCACTTCCTCTCTATAATGAAACACTTCAGAATTAACAGAATAATTTTGAAGCTATCCATGTATTCTTTCTGCTCTAAATCAAAATATGTCTATGATATAATAACAAAACCACGAAGGCTGTAGGAAAAACTGAAGATGGTCTTAAAAAATGGATTGACAAAAAACTTCAATCAAAAAATGGTTTGGAAGTAAATTACATGCCTTGCTAGGATTCTTCACACTCTTCTCCTGTTCCAGTATAAATGACAGAATCACCTGAGTAGTTATAATGTCTCATCTACCTCCTGCTGAAACAAGTGTGATGCTCGGAGTTTAAATGGAATGCAAGAGGAAGTCAGAATTTGTTCCCCTATTTTCTCCTTAACTTTCTAGAAGAAAGGGTCAGCAGAGGAAGCTGTTGAGAGCTCAGAGCCTTATGCTCTTCTGAACAATTTGAGCAGCCTAGATTTCCCTAATGCCTTTCCTATATGGGATAATATTTTTCTTCTTCCAGTGTTTGTTTTCTCAAGGATGAATGTATCATCAAAGTTCTATGGATTTTACTCTGTAATAAGTTGCTCAAAAATAATCACGATAGGTTTAGCTGTCTTTAAAAAATCAGTATATTCATCTGATGAAGTACAGTTCAACTATTCACTGATTTCTGGCAAAATATAGCATAAATTAATATGCTATCCATACTGAGGTGAAAGATATTGGCAACTAAGAAATTGTGCTAATGCACAGCCAACAATATAGACAGTCTACTGGAAATAAAGAGAAATACAAACAGATATAATGTTATTACATCTTGTAGATCACTTAGGACTAGACTGTTGTCTATTTTCAGCACATAAATTTTCCAAAAATATAATTTGTGATGCTCTGCTCTCCACTGACCTGTATCCTCTACTTCTGTTCACTCTAATTGGCACTTACAGGTCTGGACCCTTAAGACTGGCACAAAAAATGAATTAATGTGATGTGTTTTAAGCTTCTGGACTTATCATGGTTTAATTACAAGAATAAATTAATTTTGAATATTTTTATATCCTTAAAAAACCTTATACTTTAAGAACCAAAAAAGGGTGATCTTTCCATTCTCATTACATCCCAAAAATTGCCATGAGAAATAAAATAATTAATATCTGTGCTTATTCTTTATCATTAGTCTTTGTCCTAAGAATGGATTAATGAGAATATTCAATGAGAGTCAGAACATCCTGGCATTCACTTCTGTGAAAACTCACTCTTGTGTCAAAGACTATAATGAGGACTGAAAGAAGTGTACAATTAATTCACAGCAACCTTAAGGTTATAGTGAGAAAATAGTACATCATTCCAGACTTATAACCAAGCATAAGAGAAAATGAAGAATGAAAACAAGAAGACTGAAGGAAGAACATTTAAATCTGGATTATAAAGCCTTTGTTTCATGGTGTGTAATTTTAAAATCCACATTAGTTTTTATTGACTACAGTTTTCACTCCATTAGAGGTCTTTTTTTTCACCTCACCTTCCCAGATATTCCTTCAGAACTAAGCAATTATCTAGCAAACCTATTTTCCTCACCTCTCCCAGGTAAGAGACTGTCAAGAAACAAAAGTTGAAACTACTTTTTGTATTCCACAAGAGAGGCTAAGAAATAATACCGTGAAGCCAAATGATCTTTAGAGAAATTTCCTTCATATCCATGGTTTTGAAACAAACACAAACTGCTTTTGGTCCAGTATATACCTTTCAGGAATTCTTTGCTGAAGTGATTAAACTATTTAGTAATGTTAGTGCTACAGTCTAGTTGACATGGTGATGTTTGGTCAAAGGTTCGATTTGATGATCTTGGAGGTCTTTTCTGACCTTAATGGTTCTGGGTTTATGTTAAGGGTGCTCATTTTCTCAACTATTCACAGAAAAAAACAAACAACAACAGATCATGTAAGTATGGACGGCTTGGGTGGGCAAAGCCAGGAGGAGGAAGAGACCCCGACATTGGGAGGACAAGACTGCACAGCTGATTAGTTCAATGATTTTCTAAAGCCTTGTGTTATGTATATCGTGGGTATTATTTCGGATCAGCGCCCTCGCAGTTGTGTAAGTGTTGCTGACTTTGAAAGACAGCTACTGATATAAAATAATATAGAGTAGCAAGAAATTAAATGAGCACATCTCCTTGAAAAATGTTTAAAATGGGTGCTTTGCTTTTGATTAATAATTAACGTTGCTTAGTTTCTGTAGGCTTAAAAGAATTATTGAAGCAGCACTCCTGCTCCATTATACTTCAGGTAGTATCTGATTTCTCATTATTAAGCCCTGTATTTTTAGTTTGTTTGGTAATGTGGCTATAAAATTTGATTCCAGACGTGAACTTCTCAGGAAAAGATCTCAACTTAGCAGAGACTTAAACAAAATTATTTTAATTTTTAAATAGTTCAGCTATTTGATGGTTAGCAGGGAGAATGGAAGCCTGGGATAACTCCTCGCAGAGAGAGAGCTAGTGATCAGAGCATGGCCTTCTCACTGACTGCTATGCTTTATGTTGTTTATTTCCTGTCACAAAAAAATGCTGCTGGAAGATAAGTAGAGAAAGTTGGAGTGAGAAACATAACAAAGAAGAAGAGGCTTCTTACCCTTAATGAGATCCTGAGATTAGTTAGTAGCATTGTGCTAATAACACCAAGGCTGTGGGTTTGCTTCCTGTATGGGCCATTCACTTAAGAGGTGGAATTGATGATCCTTGTGGGTCTCTTCCAACTCAGAATATTCTATGATTCTGAATATCTGGTTCAATATTAGAATAAGGCAGTTCTTACTCTAGTTCTTCTTTATGGCTCTTGGTATGGGAGTCAGAGCTGAATTTAAATTGAGGTAAAAGATATGAGAGAGAAAAAATACTGGGGGAGGAGGAAGTGTTTTTAATGCTGTGGTGGCAAAGTATGAACCATCACTCAGAAATGTAGCATCCAGTGAAAAGATAAGAGGCAGTGAGCACAAATTGAAATACAAAAACTTCTAATTAATTGTAAGGTAAAAAGCTCTGACTGTGAGGGTGGTCAGGCACTGACACTGGTTACCTAGGGAGGCTGAGGAGCCTTGGAGAAATTTAAGGCCTAACTGGACATGGTCCGGGTCAGCCTTCTGTACCTGATGCTGCTTTGAGCAGAGGGGTTGGAGTAAAGAATCTGCAGAGGTGCTTTTCCACCTCAGCTGTTCTATGCTTCTTTGAATAGTATTATTACTATTAATAAATGGATCTGGAACAAGATTAAGACTGGTGCTTTCTCAACTTTACATTGCTTTCCACCTGGTGGTACAGCCTGAGTGAGGGTAAAGGTGCATGTATCTCAAGGGATGGTTATGCAACTAAAACTGGTTGTGATGACAACCCTCCTGTGTTAACTATTCAAGTAATACAGAGTCATTTTCAGTTTCATATGACAGGCTGTCTTTGAGAAGCCTTTGAAAGCCTTAACCTTGCTGGATTTCTTTTTCTTTTTTTCATTCTCAGATACTTCTTGTAGGTCTTTCCTTGAAGTGAGAAGGAGGCTGGAAGAGGAGGCAAGCATTTCACAGAGGTATTGGCAAGGCAGTCTGGAGATTTTCTACACTTTTCTTCCTGTAAAAAATACCAAAGGATTGCAGAATACCAGAGGTGCAACAAACAAATGACAGAGGACTGAGCCCAGTTTTGAATCCTACTGCTAGAATTTTTCATACGTTCAATATTGCCCTATCAATGGCTAAAATGAAGAAATAACCCTAAGAAAAAAGTCCAGCTATGAGCTAATACTGCAGAGGTTTGTGGTTTAGGACAGCCTTTACTAACAGTGTTTTTCATACTATTAACTGCAGAAATGCTGATTCTTTCATATTGTCCCAGGTACCAAGGAACTGACATCACACAGAGCCACCATTCAACATGAAAAGCAGCTTGCTGAAGAGTATTTTCTTTTCTTGGCATTAAAGAACTCCACAAGGATTACTTAGCCCGTGATGTTAGAGAGACTTACATCTTCCCCTTTGACCAGCAGCTTCATATTCTGAACCAATAACTTTACAAAGATCTCTACCTTGACAGAAGCCTAGCATGGAAACCTGATGAAGAACTGAATCTGACATAAAGATGCAAGAGATGCTACTGTGCTAGAAAAAATTAAGAAAACAAAATCTTTACTTAGGATATCAGCAAGGCAAATGTGTAGTGATGAATTAGTTACGTCACATTGGTGAGCTGTCCCCTTGGGTTGACGTGGGAAGTAGAAGGGACCATAAAGGAGACCAATCTGCTTGCAGAGGTTTGAGACTTTTTTATTACTGTGGTGTCATAGCAATAAGTGAAGGAGAGAGCTCAGGCTAACTTCCTCTTTCCCCCTCTCCCTTTCCCCTTTTTCGGTTCTGGAGCAACACACACGCACACACAGAGCAGTGTTGCAAGTAAGGTTTTGTGTGTCTGTGCATTAAAATGATACATTTAATTAATGAAGACAGCTTGGGGCTTGAGTCTCATCTTGAAATCACAGTATAAAAAATTAAATACATGTATAATATGTGTGAATGCTTACCACTTTAAAAGGAGACAGTGAAATATCAACTGCATGCACACCAAAGAAATAATTTTTTAAATTACTGTGATCATACAGTGTGCACTATGACTGGCATAAAAAAAGAAAGAAAAAAGGAGCTTTGTGGAGGTTTTTAACAGTGAAATACTCAGTACAAGCTTCTCCTCATGGTTTTCCTTGCACGCATACGTGGTTTGTTGAAGTGAAAACTGTTTCATTGTGTACTTGTGCGTTGTTTAGCACAAAAATCACACACAAAGAAAGTATTTAGGGCATCTTTGCTCTACTTTAAGGCGTGTAAAATTGTAAATAGTAATTGACATCCCTAAAACCAAGTTACATTTAATAAGGTAATCACAGACCGACACACAAAGTTAATTTAGGATTGTAACTTCTCTTTATATTGTAGCACAGTCCTTGCAGGTACTTTACAAGCTTGGAGAATTCATATCACATTTAGGATATGAATATCTCTCAATAAGGACTGAGATAAGTAACAAAGAGTAAAATTCATAGAGACAGGCATTCACTTGCAGGAGTAAGAAGAGGAAGGTGGACAAAATTGGCCAGACCAGTTAATGTAAGATAACAAAGAAGGCTTCAGTCCTACCCCTTGGACAGAAGTTCCTAACTCTACAGTTAAGTACTTTGATTGGAATATAATAATCTCAAGAAGGCAGTAAGGGAACAATGTTTACTCACCTACCAAGAAAAGACCTATTTAATTTTGCAGAAATAATTATCTATTAAAGTGAAGCGGACCCTGGTTATTTTTTCTACATCTCCAACTAGATGACCTAAAATAATGGGTAACAGAATCCTTATTTCATATTTTCTTAGGCTCATTTGTTGTAGAATATGTAGTAAAAGACGTGTTCTTTGAGCTGTTGCAAGTTACCTTGCTGTACAGAGATCAAAGCTTGGATGGCAACATTTGGAATCTCACCTAGAGTGAGGAGGTTCATGATAAAACACTTTACAGCTACCATGCAGGGAAAACTAAGCACACTTAAGTGTAATTTTGGATTGCTGAGACTGTGTGTTTGACAAGGGAAAGACTTTTTCCATACTTTTCTCCCTTCACAGTATTATTTCAGATTCTTCCATTGTATGTATATAGTTGCTCTTCAAATGACACAGGAATGAAGAAGTCAATCATCCTAACAGAAAAGACTGTAACACATTTAACTGTGTGCAGTAAGAGAGACTCTCATCTTAAAGTCTGGTTCCAAGGAAGGAAATATATCAGTGGATTGCCTTTTATGCAATCCACTGAAGCCAAAGAACTGACGTTGGGACTGAGTTATCCATATGGATACTATTCAACATTCTCCTAGTCCTGTCATAGGAAGTGAACACAAAGATGTGCTCTGCTAAAAAAAATCTTGTGCATCCCTGCTCTATAAAGTGTCTTTGTGAGAGATACTTTTTTGGGATGTAACAATAAATTCTATGAATGGGAGCTGTGAGTCTGAATGCGTGTGTTAGTTTCACATGTAGTGAACACAAATATCTGTGCTAGAGCCCTTCTGGGAACAAATTTACTAAAGAAAAAGAATAACTCATTTTGTGGAAGGAAAAACACTGTCTACTGTCAGTGTTATTACAAAAAAAATCAATTTTTTTTCAATTTTTATTTCAGTTTATTACATTTCCTTCAGTTAGTGGCATTCTGGTGAACATGATGAAAACCTTGCCTCCTGCAAGAGCACGTGTGTGAACCATAACTGAAACCCATTTCTTTTCAAAGCTTTTGGAATTCTGAATGTTTGTACAATGGAATAGTTTGGCACAATCTCCAGTGTGAACACACATGAAAATACTAACTAATACTATCAAAATGTGACATTCTGTTGTTTCTGTTTTTATTTATAGATCCTGCCTGTTTTGCAGCTGTTCCTTATTATACAAGCTGACTAGAAACTGAAGAAAAAACATGAGGAAGAACAGAATAGTAGTACTATCTTAACCTGCTCATTTGATTTTTCAAGTTCCCTATATCAACCCTTGGAGTAAGTGTATGTCTTTCTAGCACAAATCCAGGCCAAGAGTACTTCCAGGTAATGTTAGTCCTATTAATAGACCCAGAAGACTGATGTTAGTTACAGAAGTCAAAACCCATCAAGCTTCTGTTATTTCTGACTGGTCTTATTGTATGTACCAACCCAAAACCTTAAATCTAAATATTTCCAAATCTACAAATACAATATTGCTGGAAGTAGGGGAAGGGGGGGAGAGGCAATTGGTTCAACATAGAGGTGCCTGGAGGATAAAAAATTTCTAATAAGAAGTTATTAAATGGTAACTTTCCTTGTCGTGAAATTTTTTGTATGGGATTTTAAAGGGCAGAACTTCCTACTTGTCTTATCTTGTACTATAAAACACCATAGCTCTAGATGGGAATTAATGTTTTTTTCCACAATCCTGTCAGCTGGACCATATGACTGTTGAGTGCTTATTATATATGAGTGCTTATTATATAAAAGCAAAAAGTATGAGAGTTGTTACCCATAAAGTATCAGTATTTCTTATCAGCCTCCTAGTGCATTGGTACCAATTCCTAAGCTAATCAACACATGTCACCTGGATGGGAACTATCCTGTTATTCACGTGCACCTGCTCAACACTCATACTACAAAGGGAAGTTATTGGAGCCTTTGAAGCAAACTATCAGAAACTTTTGCATGAGGAGAGCAGGGGAGGGGATGACATTGAGGGGGCAGCTTGGATTCAGCACAATCTGCAGTGTGCAAGTCTGTGGTCTTCAAGACAATACCTGGTTCAGTATTCTAAATGGTTAGATGGGGAATCATTTCCTTTTTCTTCATCAAATTTGGGTCCTCTTGGACTAGAGGTTTATGAAATATTGAGGAAAATGCCTGTACTTTCATAGCTATCACATAAGCTTTGGGTGGGGTTCTCCAAACAAACTGTTTTTAAAATGACAAAATTTTGGTTCTTTGCAAATCCACTTGAAAACCACTATCAATGACAATCAAAGAGCATTAAAATCAAGCTGAATGTAATCATAGTTTGTGGTTCTGAGATGTCCATTATACTTCCAGCTACTGGATTGTTTGGTGTTTTTTTTCCAGGCAGAGAGTGCAATGCTGAGTGGTGTTTGAAGACAGTGCAGGAAGCATTTAGCTGTGCAGCCTCAGCAATATGGATTTCTTACGTTGGGCAAAATGTCTTGCTAAGGAGATAGACACTGAAACATTAAAATTCCTTTTCTCCCTTTTTGGAAAGACATCAAACTGTGGACTAAAAAATGCTTGGACTGGGTGGTTGTGGCATGGCTAATAATATTTGCAGCAGTACCTAGAATTTCAACTGAGAATGAAAGTCCCTAATTTTGTACACTGTACTTATAGTAAGAGAGAGTTCCTGCTCAGATACACTAGAATAAGCAGAGGGCAGCACAAAGAGGGAAAATGAAGCACTAAGTTATTAGCCCAAATTTTAGGAAGAGAAATTTCTCAACAGATTAAGTGTGTGTCAGATCTGGGAACAAAAGCCGACACAGTGCATCAATCACAAGTCAACTGTTCTGATTTTAAGAGAAGGAATTATATGGGTAACCTCCTAGAGCTTCAAATAAGTATCAGATTATAATTCCATCTTTAAATTTCTTATTCAAACCAAACCCCAAATCCAGACCTCTAGAGGGTCTCTCAACACTGCTAATACACTCATCAGTTCACATTCCAAACAGCATGTGTATTCAACAGACAATAGTGATTGTTGTGGTGGGAGGCAAAATATGCAGTGGGCTGCAGTAGCAGGGATTATATCCTATATATTTTTAATATAATGTATGGCTCATGTTTCAAATACTGATTATAATTAAAATTAGGGTATAAAATGTGACTTTAATATTTGCATCCAATCTAATGCCTTTATTTGTTCTATAGTTTCATTTGAAACAATTCTATGCACAAGTTGTTATGTCAGCTGAAGTTTAGCAACTGTTATTATTGATTATAGCCTTGATGGAAACTTCTCAGCAGTTTGCAATATTTAGTTAGGATATTTGAAGAGACCTAAAGGATTATTATAAAGAAATGAAGCTAGGTTTGGCAAAGAGCCTTTCTTTTGTCTCTGAAACTTTCTGCAGTAAATTTAGAACAGAAGAGCAGTTCTCTGGAGTAAAAATATATGTATTGCTGGCTACAAGTGTATGTTTGCTGCTTCACAATTTTAGAATTAGATGATGGACTTATTTAGTAGACATTGGATAGTAAAAAGTAAAACCCCTAATTTAAAACATTCCACATTACCACATTCCAAGAAAAACATGGACCGGTGAACAAAACCAGCAGTATTGTAATAAGAAAACAACTAGGTGCATTTTTTCCAAAACCTAAACCCAAAAATATAAATGTATGAGTTACTGGCTAAAAAATGCTATGTTCATGTCTCAGTTTCTTCATGAACTTAAAAAACCAACCTCGACTTGAAAAAAATTTAAAAAAAATGATCCAAGTCTCCAGGTCAAGGTTTAGAGCACTGTTCTAATTTTATAAAAATATTTTTTAACCTTAATGTTGGTTTTTTTATGATTTAAAAATGTGCTTTTTAGTTTGCAAGTGATTTATCATTACAACATTTTTTAATATAAAAATAAGATACTTTTGGTAATTTTTAAAAATTATGGTAATTAATGTGAGCAAAGGATTTCTATCATCATATTCTGAGCACTGGCTTTGTTATTTAAACTAGGGAAGGGGTCACTTTTGACATAAGGTACAGCAGACAACTGTGGATATGTAATAGCAGCCCCATTCAGCAGGCTACATAAGCCCCTGATTGCTTGGCATCCCTTCCTGATTACTATCAATTTCTGAGCATTGACCATAAGCCACGACTATTCAGTCAGACACTCATACTTACACTCAGCTTTAAGCACATGCTAACACTCTAGGCCAGCTTTCTACATCATCTTGATTTGAGTTTTACTGAATCATAACTGTAATAATGCTTGGAAGTGAGAAGGGAAGATTGTGGGAAGATCAAAGGGAGAGAAAACTTGAGCCAGATTATTGAATCCTCACTCTTATGAAGAGTGTTAAAGCTGCTTTGCTTTGACTTTCTAAGGAGTCTTGCAGAACAAGAGAATCTGTACCTGCTCAAGAAGGTACAGATGAGAAGAAGACAGGATGAACACAACTTCAGAGGTATTTGTTCATATTAATGGAAGGCCCTGAATATGGATAAAAACCATTGTGAGGAAGGCAAGGCATGTATATACAAGAAGTTAGAAATCTGAGGTTAGATTTCCTCCTCCTGGACATCAGTGTGTTGCCTTGTGTAGTTCACTCTCTGTTGAATATTTAAGAAAATATTTGTGAGAGAAGATGGATAAAAGCAGTCAACAGTTGTGTGAATGACAGACATGGATGTTGATAGAAGGGGGTAGCACTGTGGGATGCTGTTGAATCTAAAAGGCTGTACACTACTGCTGAGACTTTGGCAGGAGAATGTTCTCTTCTCCTAAACTCATGCAGCAAAATTGTGCTCAAGTGACTTATAAGCACTTTTGTCCCATAGAAGTCCACGTCTCTGAATAAGCATCATTTGCTTTATCCACGTGTGAGAAATAGAAGAGAACTGGACTTTCAGACCCTTGTTGGTGTATCTATATGATTCCATTGGTATGTGCTGATCTCTAATATTTCAGTCAGCCACTTCCCTGTGATAGCATTGTTCCAGATTTCATATTTGTTTATCTTCCATTAGTCCCCAGTATCTCATGAGGGCAGGAGATTATTTGTAAATATAATTATCTTTGAAGGGGTGATGGGGCAAAGGCCCTTGGATCCTGGGCTTGCTCAGCTGTTTTAGCTCTTGCTCTTTATGGATACATCAATATTAATCAGAAGGACACTGCATGTAAAATATAATAATATTTGCGATTACATCTTTTATCTCCCTTTTGAAATCTAGGCAAAAGGCAGTCTCTTTACAACTCAGTGCTTTGTACAACTCCATGACGGACCAGAAAATAGCACCAAAATATGGTGTGTCAAATGCATCTCCCTTAGGAGGGTTGGTGTGACTACTCCATTATGTGTCCTGACCTTCATTGCCTGAAGGACGAGGAATTTTGTTCTTGAATCTGTTTCTTTCGACCTCTGCCTTCTCATTTTGCTTTGATATGCGTTATAAATACAAGTGCCATAAACAGCTGTTTAAATAACTAGTGTGTATTGTTTTATTGTACTTGCTGAGATATGCAGACAGAAGACAGATCTTTAATACATGATTAGAAATACATGACTTAAACTGTAGCCCTTCAAGGTATGAAACATAGTTTGATGAATGATATCCATATTTAGAAAATATGGGATCCAATTCCAACTTAGCCATAGATTTTGTATGTAATAATGGGATTAATTACTTAAGTTATTACTTCACCTGATGCTCCTAAACTTCTTGGGAATGCACTCAGCGTGTTGCCATTATTAAAAGTAGTTTTAACTCCAAAATCTTTGCCTGAACATCTACAGAGGCAGATTGCTTACTCTGCCACAGTGGCAGTACTGTGAGCTTTTCCGTGTTGGAGCTTACTTTTGGGAACATGTAACGTTAGTTCAACAAGGCAGCGGAACACATGAAAAATAGGTCACAGGTACTGTGGTGGATAAGGGTAATTCTTGGAGTTCGAGTTCCTAAGCTGGGTGTCTAAAGCCTTGAGGGTTTTAAACAAATTTGTATCTAAAGAAAGTCCATATACACAATGGAGCCATTATCACTGCAGAACCCAATACTGGCATGCAAAAATGAAGTGTCAGTTCATACTTACAGGTTTACTGAATTACTGTCTATATTAAAAGTTTTCTCTTCTACCGTTTACCCTCTTCTCCTTTTTTTCTTTTCTGTTCTGTTTTCACTTGAATTTATGTGTGCTCTATTTGCCTTCCCTTTCTCATTTTCCTTTCACTGGCTTCTAAGTAGGAAAAGGAATTGGGTAGGTTGTTTTCATTTACATCAATATTTTTAATATCTGATGTTCAGTTCTTTTAAATTAGGCAAAACTTGTTACAACTAAAAAGTGGAATCATCTTTAAATCAGCTGACACAGAGGGTATTGTTATAAGAACTGCATCTGTAGTTGATATCCTGCTAAGTGATACAATTATTTCATGCAGTTGCTGGGAAAATTGAAGTGTAAAGCACACCCACCAAAAGACTTAAGGCGTTGTGCAGTATAAAACCATTTTGAAACATGTACCACACTAAAGGACAAACCTCTGAAGAGAAAAAGAAATTCAATCCATGGAGTCCAAATGAGGGGAAAGTCTACATAAGAAAATTGTAAAAAAGTAACAAGCATGAAGCCAATAAAATACATTTTTGGTTGTGGCCTAAGAAACTGTTATGCTTATTGCATTACAATTGAATAAAATAAGAAGCTGGGTTATTGTCTGAATGATAAATCCTTTGTGAGGCATTGAAGTTCACTGCACATTATTCCTGTGTTTTCCCTCACATAACTGTGCTATGATTTTGTGAGTCACAAGCAAAATGTGCACCTCAAGTCACGCACTCTTAAAAAAACCAGCAATATAATCTATTTAGAGAAGGCCTGAAGCATTTTCAGAACAAGTGCATCATTTTTAAAGTTTTTCCATGGGGAATTACTTATAAAAATATGTATCTTTTGGGATTTGTACCAGGATATCTCTTAATTATTGCTGACATGCCCCCCATAACACCATGAGCTCCCTCAAAGGGCAGGAAAAGGGAATCGGTCTTCCTTAATCACCAAGGATAAACCAAATAAATTTAGTAACTACCTCATGCTATTGAGGCAACAAATTGATGCATTCTGAGTTCCCTAATGAATTAAATGCATAAAAACTAACAGGAAAAAATAGTGCTGCATATTGTCAGGATGAAACCTCAACTTTTTTTTAGGGCACTTTTTAGAGCTACCCACTGTCTCAGAAATCTGCAAGTCAAGTGCAATCAAAGATTGTCTAGTCAGTCAGTGGAATCATTTGTAACACAGAGGTAGATAACGTGACTTGGAGGTGTAGTAAATGAAGCCTTTAAGGAATCAGGATAGGGGGCAAGTCCTGAACATATTTAATACTTAGACTAGAATTTTAAAAGCATGAATTATCTTATTATTTTGGGCATTTTAAAAATAAAGACTAAAACCTAAAGGTTTCCACAAAGAATTGGTATAGAGCATCCATTCAGGGTGTCATATATCATCTTCGACTTTGTACATCCCCCCTGAAAAGCCAACCTAGGTTAAATCAAATATAACATAAAATTTTGGTCTCTATGAGTATTTTTCTTCTGATTGTCCTCATCCATTGATTTGTGTTGAGTTTTCCAGGTTTGAATAAACTCAATACTTAAAAGAAGTTTTCTGGCACGATTCTATATTTTTATACACTGATAGTATGACAGCTTTGTGGAGTCCCAGCGGGCACTGAGGTTACATGGTGCTATTTGTTTTATAAATTTTTAAAAAGACAAAGCCACTCCAGGTTGTCCCTTGCTATTAAAACTGTACTTGGCTATGAGAGGGAAGAAACACAACCATGTGCTTCACTAGTAATATATCAAAGCCATCCATCAACAGCAGCTCACTTGAATCTTGTCTGAGATTGAAGTCTTGTGTTTTGCAGAAAAGGGCTTGAAACCAGATGAGTTTTATGACAAATGTTTCTCACAATGTTAGATGTAACCCTTGTGGATTTATTTATATTTTTACCCCAGAGAATGTTTAGAATCTTACAGAACAGGGCACTCATTTCCAACAGACTTTATTTAAAGTTATGAGTCTTGCATCTGACTAGGGTCCAGTGACCCTTGCACACAGGGTTTTAGTACAGAAGGAGACACTTAAAATCAGTGTCAAACTACACACAGGCCTTCACAGTCACATATACTAGTAGAAAAGGAGTCTCTGTGATTATTTTCTAGTGAAAATGATGAAAATTTAAAGGAATAATAAAAAAATTGTCCTTTTCTATACAGAGACATGTAAAAAATTATAATTGGTGTGTTTATATTCATCCAGGATTATTTAATCTAGTGATTTGCTTTAAATAATGTATTTTTAAAATTTAATTATCCAGTACTTCAGCAAAGAGGTGAAGGAGGCTGAATGAGACCCCTGATCTGCTACAATGTCTAACTTTTGCAGGTCATATTTTTAATCTGTTATATTGTTATAAATCACACAGACTGAGACATAACCATCCTCTGTATGCTTTTGGTCCTTCTTATTTTGTCTCACCAGTCTTTAGGAGTTGTCTAAATACTAGAGTTTTTTCAGGTATATTTTAATGTTCTTTGGAACAGGCTTGAAAGACATTTAAGGCTAACTCCAGAGGAAAAATTGTATCTAATTTACTGTTTCAGCTTCAAAACTGTCCTAAATCCCCATTTAGTTGTCTGCCTACCCTAGAGCCAACTACGGTTCACAGCTACTAGATTGTTGTCCAATAAACATCTACAGTTAAAAAGTCCTTAAGTAAGGCCTTAAGTGAGACCAAGCCCAAAAAACCTCTCTCAGGTCTTAGTTTCTTTCATTAAGAAGGTAAATCATAGCTAGGTGTTACAATATTCAGCACTGACAGTCTTTTTTTATTGATGCCCAACTTAGTCTCCATAAACATTCTATAACTCACACACAGGAGGAATGTGCCCTGGGGATTCTTGGGATTTGTGTGATGTGGTAGGTTTGTAAATAGCTTTGCAAACCTGTGTCTGGATAGCTTTCTTCTGTGGATCTTCAAGAATATGAAAGTTGATGCAGACGTAAATATCTGCTCAAATTGCATGATAGGTTGATTTGAGGTCTAAGGGTTGAATTTTGTAAGTTTGACTTCTAGTCAAACTTCTAGTTTTCTTATTCAAGCAATGTATGCAGTGTTTCACATACATATATATATATCTGAGGGAATAATATATTCTAAAGGCAAACTAAATTAGTATTTTAGTCATTTAAAAAAAAGAATAGACCCTTGTCAACTCTGAAAAACATGATCTTTAATTCCCTTCTGGTTCTAAAGAACAAACAACTTTCAACTGCAAAAGTAGTTAAAACAATTTCTAAAAAAGAAAAAAGACAAAAGTAAATGAGAGGCAGTTATCTAAATTCAAGTTGTTTATATTGAAGCATAAAAGATTTTCGTGCCTTGCAAAAGGTTAACTTACAAATTTCTGCTCAAGATTTTTAGCAACTTTTAAAACTTTCTCAAAATATTGTCATCACAGACATCCCTGATGTTAAAAGCCTGCACTGTCACCAGAGTAATTTGAATCAAGACAACTGACATCTATCACCAAATGTACACTTCTGTAGAACACATATAAAGGCTCCTGGGCTCTGATTAAACAACAGCTGCTCTACAACCAGACCCCAAATCAGCTGGACCCCAGTAACAGTCATGCCTTATCTTATGTTAGCAGACAAGTTCAACCATCAAACAACACAAAGAGTGCAGCAAGATAAATGAACCATTCTTGCAAAACCACCACATTAATATAATGTTTAATAAATATAATAATATAATAAACATTAATATAATGTTTAAAAGTTCTTCAGCAATTCAGTGGAATTAAAAAACATTAGTGCTATTCAGTATTTAGGGTCTTATTTACAAGTTAAACCATCCAGTTTAACAAACTCAAATGCTTATTTTTCTGGTGCCCCTCTGGATGAACTTCAGTGTTACCTATGTCTGGTTTATCTTTTTGTAAATTCACTTTCCAAATAATTTGATCTCATGTTCAATGTTTTGATTTCATAAACTCTTTGTTGAGTCCAGTAGTATCTCACTTTTCATTTAAATACATATATTTTTGACTGAGCAACCTTGTTACTTGTTGTCGTGAAACAGACCAAAATATCCCCAAGGGGGAAGGCTGTCTCCATTCTGGAAATCATAAGCAGCAACCTCAGAGAGAGGAACTCTCATTCCTTTAAGGGTTTTTATTCTTTTATTTCTTCCCCCCCCCTTTTTTTTTTTTTTTAAAGAACACCCTGCGTAAATGTATTTCAGTAAACAAATAATCTTACAATCCCCAAAATGTCCCAGGGTTTATGCTACTGTTTCATATCACACGAGGCTGTTAGGCCCACTGCCAGTGTTAATCCATTCCATATTAGAAATCTAAAACCTCTCAGATGTATTAGGCAGCCGATCTGTGCTGGAATTTGGCTTAATTCCTGATAGTCATCCCCCTGCATTTCTTCAGTGGGGAGAAGGCTGGGTTTTTTAATAACTTGTCATTGGTAACTACTGAGATTTTTGGTGACTTTGGTGATTTTTGGGAAGTTTCACTAAAGCTGTTACTGAATCCATATTCTTGGCATCCAAAATGTAGTGGTCACTACTGGAAAACTGAAGGTCTTATGCCACAGAGTCAGAACATCCTATGTTTGCCAGCATATACCACAGTTATTTCCTTTCCTAAATAGAAATAGAAATAGACACAACTGATAATTGTTAGCAAATGTCACATGCTGTATTATTTGCAGAGAGGCTTATATAATTAATGAGCAGTCCAGAGATACTGATGTCCATTGCATTATTCTTACTTTGAAACACCTCAGCAGCTTTTTGCCTTTTATTCTTTAATCTATCTTTATGAAGCTTTGGAAAGGATGGCACAACACCACTAACATACATAGTAACCAATAATTCTTTTTTTCTCTGAAGTTCATAGACTCAAGAGGAAAAGTAGTGTCTTTTAGATAGATGAAGCAAAGACTGCCTTTTAAAATACAAATAGATGTTAACAAATGTTAGCCAGTCTCTGGTTTCATATCCCTCTTTAGTGTATCCATGCTTTAAATTGGTTGCAACACAAGAAAAAAAAGAGGTTTTTATTTAAACAGGAGTATCATGACATCACGATCCTAAAGTCTAAAGGCAATAAAAGATCCATTCCAAGGGCTAGATGCAATTCCAGAACTTTTTTCCCTAAAATTTCCTTAATGCCAAAGGTGCATGTAAGCTATTTCACCCTCCACATCATCAGCCAAACAACTAGAAAAGCAGTTGCCATTTTTAGATAATTAATACTTTAAATCAATTCATGTTTGTTTTTATCTGGGTGTCCATTACACAATCTGTTGCAGTTATCCAACACAACAGCTGGGTATAATTTACTTCTGGCTTATCTGGCAGCTTACAGGCATAGAATTTAAACTCACAAATTCTTCAAAAGTGTTGGAAAATAGTTAACATGAAAGTAATTCCTTTCAGTAAAGAATTCTTTTTTCTCTGAGTTGTGTTGGACATTTTACACCCTTTTTACCCAATCTGGGAGCCTCTAAGCACCTGTATTAGCCTGTATAATTTGTAAGATAGTAAAATGCCATGAGATGATATCAACAGTATTTACCCAGCTAACAACTTAAAAGGATAGCGCCAAGATTTTGGGAACATGTGTGAGCGTGCTTAAAAAAGGTGTTTGGCTGACAGAGCTGTAGACTTGTAAACCACAGAGTCACAAGTGTGACTTCAGTAAGGTCAGAATGAGGAAATGCTGTTATGTGCTGCTTTGCTTAAAGGAATTTACTCTGTCCTTGTAAAGATTGAGATGAGGAGTGGTAAATTGGGAGCTGACTCGTGGATAGGTATTAAAGTCTGCCTAAGACCTTCTGTAAATCTGGTCTGAAGATGTTGTGCAATAAGTGGAAGACACAGCAAAGCCCTTTGACAGCCACTTGAAGAGGACTGTGACAGGAGTGATGAAAAGCCAGTGCTTTACATTTTTGGTCTTTACACCTTATTCCACATGGATGTGCTCCAAGTTTCTGTGCATTCTGTGACTGACCAATGGCACAGACTCAGACACACGATGTTGTTAACAACTTTAACACACATGGAATGCAATGTGCTTCTGGTTGGCCTATTTGTGCCTGACATGATGTGCAGCATTATTGGCCACGAAGCCTGATTGCCATGTGAAGTTTTGAGGGCCAAGGCTCAAAAGGCAAAGAGGAACAGTGGTAAAAAATTTCTAATCAGCAATGATGAAAAAAATATCTGTCTCATTCAAAGCAAGAGAGCGAAAAGTTAATAAAAAAATACTCTCTATTTATGAATATTATTAAAGAAATATACTAAAATTCATTTTTCAAAAGAAACTTATGTGCATGTAATGAAAAATGTTTATATTTAAAAGTTGCTGTGGAAAATTTTTGTTTTGTAAAACACATTTCTTAAAAAGGAACATGGCATATAAACGCAAACATACATATACACACATCTGCACACACAT
The DNA here is from genome assembly GCF_001715985.3 of Manacus vitellinus. Classification (NCBI taxonomy): domain Eukaryota; kingdom Metazoa; phylum Chordata; class Aves; order Passeriformes; family Pipridae; genus Manacus; species Manacus vitellinus. The sequence continues at coordinate 4,263,609 of NW_021940291.1, forward strand.
TCTTCCCAAACCCGTAAAATGTCTGTTTGAAAGATGTCAGTTCTTTCAGTGACTTAAAGTTTCTTCAAGGCAGAAAACTATGGAAGATACAGTATAGCTGAACATCTGTCTTGTCATGTAGGCAGATATTAGGATTAAATTAACTAGAAATGAATAGAATGATATATGACAGGGTGCAGATGTCCCAGCCACAGTGTGATAATTTCATTGCAAAACTATGTAATGAATTCCATACATTAGAGAAACACAAATATACCACTTTAGGTAATTGTGATGAAAAGGTATAATATGGAATGGATAAACAGATGGTGTACCCAAAGGCATTTTTCGTTTACTCGTTGCTCTCTAGTAATTTTAAAATTACTTTATTTGGTTTGCTGTGCATCTATTATTACATCCTTTTTCTTCTTTTTAATTTTTTTTTTCTTCTTCTGAATCTGGATTCCATGAGGAGCATTAAGGGTCATTTCGAATGTCTGCTCCGGATAGATTGGTTAGCTCCTATTTTCTTTTGTAAACTGCACATAGCTGTGCTACATCTAAAGCCAACATTTCCATGACTTCAGCACAAATTGGATTGATTCTAGTAGCCTTTTGGCTTTATGTGTTTTCTAAATTGGCACATGCTGCATCTGTGCTACTTGAATTAGCAGAACCATTCATATTTTACCACAGATTATTAGCAAATTTTCCTTTATTACTTGCAAATGGGTACTTTGGATAGCATGTGAGATTCACTTGAGGCCTAACCATTTCCAATAGGTATATTAAAATGTGATTACATGAAGATATATTTTATGATATGATTATCTGACCATCCCGAAAAATAAAACACCCTTTTACATCTGTCAACAGGTGTTTTTAAGTGATATAAACAGTCAAATCTGCAGCATGGCTTTGGAGAGTACAGTCAGCTCTTGACTTCTTTAATGTTCAAAGCTGAACAGCAGGGAGACCAGTAACTGAGGTGTTACATGTAGAAAGTTAAAATCTACTCACCGCATCCACGTGTGCCTGTACTTGGAGTCTGGACTGCGGCCCACTTGAAAGTGCAGAATTTTAGTTCTGCTGTTAACTGCATACTAATTAGCTAATGTCTCATTGACCTAAAAAGTAATAGCAAAATATTTTCAAATGCAGTTAAGATCAGGAAAAAAAATCCAAAAGAAACTATGATTTCTTTTTCACTGTTATTATCTCAATTCGTATTCCAGTATCACAGCAATAATATCTGAAGCATTGGTGTTCACTTGCAATAAAGAGCTTCTGAGGTTATCATCACTTTCAGCTTCAATTCATCATTTAATCAGCCACAAAAGTTATTTATTGCCTTGTATTCTCCAATGCCATGGGCGTTCCCTCTTAATTATTAACCATGTTTCTAATTTTAGATCTATTTTTTAAGGAAAAAGTCTTCAGTAATTGAAACAAAACAGGAGAGTGTTGTCAGCTGATTTTATTTCTTTCCTTAAGCAAATCAGTGACTAAATATGGCAGTATTTTTATTACCACCAGTACAAACACATGCAAGCACCCTACATATTTCAATCACTTCTGCAGTGGTTGGTTTTATTGCCAGTTTTAATCGCTTTAATTCAATACAGTTTATGTAGAGGTTTGATGAAGGTGCTAGTACCAAGTTCAAGTTTCAGTACATTAAAATGTTAACACACTGGTTACTGAATTTTGACTTTGTACCTGCTTGTTTCAGTTTCAGATTCAATGTTACTAATTTCTATTTCTTAAGCTTTCAAAGGAACTGAATCTATTTAGAGGCATATGTTTTTAAATATGGAGGTAGCACAGTTCATTTTCTCATGATGAAAGCATATTTTGGATAATCATTTTTTTCCAGGCAGATGCCCAGTTTATCTCACTTAAATCAACTGTTTCTGACTGGACCAATTCCTGGATGAGTTAATTGAGCATGGCTAAACCCAAAATGCTGGACTAATCCAAGGAAATAGGAAGAGGTGATGACTATGAAGATTCTCAGCTTTCAGTAAAGGTGTTTAGTTGTTTACTTATATTCTCACAACAGAAGGAATGTAACAAACTCAGCCCACTGGAAATAATTCTGGGTAATCTCACTCCATTACTTTCAGTGAAATTGAGTCTGCTCACTCTACCCTTGTGAACCAACATCTCAGGGAAATAAGAAGGTAATAACTCACTCATGCAGTACAAAATAAGTGACAGAAGGAAAGGCAGACTGAAAGCTGTATGTCTTTAGTTTTTAATTTATATCAGTAGTTCACCATTAATGTATTAGCTTCTCAATAGCTACATTCAGCACAGGAAATCGGTGTATTGGTAATGCTGTTCATTAGTACCAGGCTGTCTTGCACACATCACAGCTGTTCATTCACATTCACTTTTCAGACTTGGAAATTTTAGTTTGGTGAATACATATATCTCGTTTGACTCTCTTTTTCCTCACACCTCTGATGGAACCCTCTTCTGAGAAACACGTACTAAAAGAAAATCAGATTCTTGGATATCTTAGCTATGTAAGAGGGTAACTTTCTATTCTGAGTGCTTTGCATACACTCATCTATCATTTTCTGTGATATAGTTCATAGACAGACAGCCCATGGGACCAAGCATAGAAACCTATCACCATTGTAGCATGAAGCTGAGTCAGGAAAGGTTTGAGCTGGATATCAGGAAAATTTTTTTCACCCTGAGAGGGGCTGAGCACTGGAACAGGCTCTGCAGGGAAGTGGTTGCAACACTAAGCCTGACAGAGTTCAAGAAGTGTTTGGACAATGGTCCCAGGCACATGGTGTGATTCTTGGGGTGTCCTCTGCAGGGCCAGAAGCTGGACTTGATAATCCTTATGGGTCCCTTTCAACTTAGCATATTCTATGATTCTATCACAAAAAAAATAGTAAGATGAGCTCTAGATCTGAGGGTTGGACTTTTACAGGTCAGAAACTGTATTATGAATATTTTGGCTGATTATTAATTTTAAATGTGTAAAATCATAGCATTTTTGAGTTCTTTAATAGGTATAACTGAGATGATAATAACTGATGAAGTTCTTTTAGTTACCAATTGTTCGATGTTTCTGAAGGGTTTCTTCATTCGAATCTGGTCTTAATGTGAAATAACTGAAAAATGTTTCTTTTCTTTTGCTTGATCATCAGTTACCAGAATTGTGGACAGTTATCCACCTGCAAACTAATAATCTCAGGTGAAATTACCTAGTGCCAGTACTGATGTGCCATAGTGATGCAGCTGTAATTAATTCATACAGCATCAGGGAAGAATTTGGTTCCTCTCTCTAACCAATAAAATAACCAATTAAAGACCATTGCAACTGTTCTGATGCCTGTGAACAAAATGTGATGACAACCTACTAGCTGTGTTAATGGACACAAACACGTTTACAACCTTTGAACAGATCCTTTTGCTCTCCTGATGGAGGGAACAGTGACTGTTAGATGGCATATACTGTTCTTCCTAGGGCTCTTATCCATTGGCTTTGGATTTGAAGCACAGTCATAGAGCAATATGCTTGAAAAAGTTCACACCTTTTCTATGCAGTAGCAAGCCAATGGTCAAAAAATTTCACACAGGCTATGGGAATCAAGAAATGCTCTCAGGCGTCTGACAGCTACTATAAGTACAATAATATACCTGAAATTATAATTCTACCACTCTCTATAAACTTTCCATCTGTCTAAGGGTGACGTTAATTTTCAGTTTAAAAAAGCCCCAACAAATTTTTTTCTTTTAGAAAACAAAAATTACTTAAAAGTTACCAGCCGACTACTTGCAGGTAAGTTCACAGAAGCAATGAGGCTTGTTTGAATGGAAGAAAAATTCTGAAAAACTTTCACAGCTATTTCACAGACCTACTACAGAGTGAATGCTTCCACTATAGGATGGTTCTGCTGATAGAAAAGTATTACCTATAGCAAGCACTTGCAGGATGGTTTTGAATTGCACAAAAATAGTATTCTTCCTGTCTGCTAACCTCAGTTTGTAATTTTGACATTTCAAGAGATTTTTTTTTTGCAAATTACTGCAGATAAATCTTTATTAGAAAAGCAGAAGCAAAAACCTGGAAACAAAAATCCTTACCACCTCACCCTGACCCCAAGCCTTCCCTCTCAAAAAACCCCATCAATCCTCTCCTAATGCCTTGGTAAGCAGATGTGCAAGGAATAGGCTTACAGTTTACACAGTCTGCGTTTTTTTGAACAAGGCAGCTCTACAGGAGAAGGAATCAAGAAAATGCTGGCATAGAGGAGGAAGAAAAAAATAGCCATGGAGTCATTCTGAAAGGTGATGACCTGTTGGGTCATCTGAGGTTATCAGCTAAACCAGTTAGTGGAATCACACCCAGAATGAAAAACAGACAAGAATATCCCTATGTGCAAATCCAAACCCCACTTTTTTCCTGTTTGTTTTTGTTTGCAAACACTGAGCCACTTGAGCAGACTTCTGAGGCTTTTAATAGAATTAAAAAGAAATCTAGAGATTCTGGTTTTTAATTTTACATATTTCCTGTGTGGCTATTTACTCTCAGTACTTACTTTTCTGATATTAAGGAAGACAGGTTGTAAAGTGGATTTGTCATTGTAAATAACACTAGCGTAGCTAGGCCTTTAAAAGTCAACTTCTTCCTGACTGTTCATAAACTAGACTGGTCAGTCTGTTACACGTTACCTGCTTATCTATTTGTTCCTGGTCTGGATCTACAACCTGATAGCAATTGTGACCCTGTTCACAAGTAATTAATGAATGCAATAAAACTGGGGAGCAACTACCCATAGCTATTTGTAGTAAGCTCTTCGCACAGCTCTACATGGCAGTCAGTTGTGTAGAAGACCAAGTGGATCCTAAGCTTCTGCAAACGTATATATATTCTTAAAGGTGGGAAGGGGCACACACTGGCAAAAAGGAAACATAGTTTTCAGTGGTCACAATGAGTGGTGATACTCAGAAATAAATATGATCTCACTTTTATCAGGGTGAGATGTGTTCAGGAATCAAGATCTAGGTCAGACACTACTGAATGCAATATAAAATATTCTAGATTACAGAAGAACAAAAAATATTTTTGCTATTCTGAGGGAAATGTAATAGCACTACTTACCACATTTCTTCGTTTCTTCTCTCTCTTTCCTCCTCTCACCACCACTGGAAATCCAACAATAGACATTTCAGTTAAAATGTTGAGGAAATCAGTAGGATTTTCCCTCAGAAATTTCAGTATTGATCAAACAGCAGAGTGTGACAAGAGTGTTCCAGACAGGTTAAGTCTTACTCCTTAAATCTGCATGTTGTAGCACTAGCAAATTCAGTGTGATGATTTCTGTCATGAATGTTATATATGTGCGTAGATCAGAGCAACTGACTTGTAGCACCTTCCCCACATGGCTTGGCCTGGCTCCCACCTATTACAGTGGGAACAGGCATTAATATCTCTGTCAGTTAGCTGTGAGGCATTTTCACTGTGATATGTCAGCTTACTATCCAATAGAATTTGGGAGTACTCAGTAATGCCAAAACTATAGGCCAATGAATTTTTAATATGCTATTAAGTCCATGAGTACATACTCACCCCATTTCCAAATTTTATTCCCAATGACAAAATTTTATTCCCAATTACTGTGTTACAGCAAAATTTGTAGTCATGCAGTGTGTCATTTTGGCAAAATGATAGTAATAGTGTACGGATGTTTAAACTTTATTTTTTTGCAGTCTTGATTTATTTACGCAAGTGAGATATCATTCATGAATTTTAATCAAAAAACTGGGTTTACAAAATATCAATGCATCTACAGTCACCAATAAGTCCTGTTAGCTGAAGCAAGGCTATGAAAAGAGTTAATGTCTAATATTGGTAAGCTCTGTAGAGTTTGTGTCTCATCTGAGGCATTGTTGCATAAAATGCATTTCATGTTTGAAAAACAACAAAAAAAAATTATGACTACAGTTATGCAGACTAGGGGGACCATAGGGAATATTGTGATTTCGAAGGTTTCTGGCAAGAAGGCTTCTCAGCATATGTGCTGAAATACATTGCTACAAGTCTTTATTAATTTATTTATCATGCTGCAATTCTCTAAAAAAGAAAATACTTATTCTATAATGAAATCATATGTAGATCTAATCACAGATTAAATTTAAATAATTTATATGTAAAATTAATTTCCTTAATAGTATAGGAGTTCAGTTAGCTATATGGCAGCTTTACTGGTGTTCTGAAGCCCTTACTATGCAGAAAAAAAACCAAAAAATAAACCAGTTTTGCATAAGGGCTTTTTCCACACACAGGACATACTCTCAGTTTAGGAGCCCTAGTTTGGAATGCAGAATTGTGTTGCAGTAGGTGGGTTTTTACCTTTTTTAAGCACCCAGCCTGAGAGAGACATGAAAGACCATGAGCTGATCCATTAGTTAATTAGGCCTGCTCCACATTGTTGTTATCAAAAGAAGTCTTTCAGCTCATTCTGAGACTCGGGTGGGGATATTAGGATCAGAATCTGAGTTTTGTGTATGCAGCAGCCTTCATGTTGTGCGTTTGGTGAAAGACCTTGAATGGTTCTGGGCACTTCAAAAATAGTAGTCACTGCATGTCATCTGTGAGAGTATATGGGTGTATGGAGTGAGAGTGTGTGTGAGTCTGAGTAAAGTGGTAAAAATGGCTGATACCAAATGACAGTAATGCCTAGAGGACTAGGGAGGAACTGCAGGAAACCCATTCCCAAACTTTTGTTACTCTTCCCTTTTCAGTGTAGCACTTGACAGCACTGCCTGCTGGGATTTCAATCTGGAAACCTTGGGGTCACTGAGGAGCTCTGTAAAATGCGCAGGCTTTAATGAAAGAAAGAGTGGATTGCACTGGTGGGATCATCATAAAATCAATGTTTAAAATGTTATTGTAAAAAATATTTATATCATAATGCTGTTAAATTTAACCTCCCTCTGACATTAACTGAAGGTCTTTGTTAATTGTCCAAACTGGTATTAACTGAAAACCAGATAAAAACAATCTTTGAGGTCCAACATGCTAAAAGATGGATTTCTTTTAAAATACTGTATTGTGAACAAAAGATTTTGCTCTGTAATGAATTATATGTATCTAATAAAGTGCTGCTTTTGTATCTTGGGAATATGGCTGTCTTTCATGGGACATGGTTACTTTTATTGGAGAGTCAACTTGAATTCCTTGCTTTCTTTGACCTTCAACTTAAAAAAGTTGAAACAACCACTCTCCAAGAATCATAAAATCCCCAACAATACGTTAAGGAAATGGGATAATGATTACATTTAAAGAAGAATTCTAGACATTTAGGTGTAGCAAATGAGTATTTATAGTAAAAACAAACAAACGAACAAACAAACAAAAACTCCACAAACTTGAAAAAGTGTAGATTTGCATAACATTTTCTCTCTTTAATGTTGTAGCATTGCTTTACTGTAATGATTCTGTGAAATGGAGATAGGGATGATATGACATAAAGGTTCTTCTCCCTGTATTAGAGGTCCAGCTTTTAGCCATTCATGGTACTGGGACAGAATAGGAACCCCCCCAACTCATGTGACTTTTTAATTTTTTTTTTAGCTCAATGAAACTGAGAAGTTTTTTTCTGGAAGTACAAAATCTGTACATCAACAGGCTATTGACTTTCATGGGGCTGAGAGACAACTCTTCTCTAAGCAGAGGACAAAAATGAAAGGTACTGTGGAGCAACAGTACAATTACCACCAACTTGAGATGTCCTTTTCATATTAAGCTAATATTCTTAAAATATGGTTTGCATTGTTTGGCATTCTTCATAACTAGGGACTGATAAAGCCCGAGCAAGCCTTCAGACTGCTCCATCAGCACATATGTATGCTCCAGTAAAGTGAATAAAGGAAACAACCTCCCTTGTATAAACTCATATTTCCATCATTTAGTCAGAATCAACTATATACCATCTTTTGACTCTTGAAAGATAAGGAGACATCAGAAACACAGACATAATTAGATGATACATTGAATCTGGGCAATAAGAGGAAAAGGAAGTAGACAAAAGGAACACACTGCAGGAAAACGACAATAAAGAACAAAAATGTAACACAAACAATAACATCCAAAAGTTAGGCATGTGGTATTCAGTAAAACATCCCCTTTGGAATAATGAAACAGAGAAGAAAGAAAATGTAAAAAAATCTTGGTAGAGTGGAGCATGGAACCTGGAGAGAGGAGGACAATGCAATGTCTATTTACTCTCCAGCAATCTTGTAAACTAAAGATGGTTACATGGAAATGAGTTACCTGGTTCCTTTCCTCCTGTTTTTTGTTTGTTTTTTTGTTAGTTTGTTTTTAAGAGTTTCTAGGTTGGCAGAAGTTTTACATAGACATGAAGGCCAGACTCACTCCGTTTCCAATTTCCCCTGAGGGCCCAACCCAATCTGTGTTTCTACATTTCCAATTTGCAGGCTCTTTTTGACTGTACAGACCTATTTCTGTGCAGCAGGAGGTGGTAACACTTGGGTATATGCTCTCTCCCTCCAGAGCACCAGGAATGGAAAGCCCTTGCTGCACTTATGAGATCCAGTCAGGATCCTGCTCCAGGTTCAAAGAAGCCGCAGTAGTAGCTAGCTTTGAAATGAGACTAGTATTAAGGATGCAGCAATGCTACCTTCAATACCAGGAAAATCAACTAGTAACAGTAGTAAAGACATAAATGTTTAACAACAAGACTCACAAAAAAAGCAGTGGTGTATGAACTATTCTAGCAAAATATGATCAGTGTGACAAAGGCATTTTCAAAATATCATTTGAGTCAAGAGATACAGACCTCTGACTTTTGGACAAAGTCCGATAAGTGACTGAACTACTAGTGTTCAGACAAGCATGAAATGAGGCAAATTATAGCATGGCTATGAATTCTAGCACAGCTACAGCTGTGGATGTTCCTGAAGCACATTTTACCTTGCATTTCTATAATACTTGAGTAACTTCAAATGTATTTTCCTGTATATTTCTAATGTTCAGTTTATTTAAGCAGCATCAGAGATCAAACCCAGACATGCTGTTATGTAGAGGGGTTCATTTACTCTTCCCAGTGCCTATAACCAACATCTAACTGGTGGGAATTCCTTCCTCATTTATTCTCTCCAGAGAAGGGGAATTATGAAATCTAACTCAGGCTTTTGTATTATACAAAAGATATGCTAGAGGATACTGAAATAGGTCTCTGCACTTCTGCAGAATTAACAACTCTGGTACAACTCACCGTAGATCCTAACTCCTCCTGCATTCTCTGACATCATACCACCACCACCACTGCTAGCTTTTCTCCTGTGAGCAGAGAAGAAAGTGATCCAGGGAAAGGGGCTAAAAATCAGCTTAAAAATGTGTCATCTCCTCCGTGCTAGCAGGGACCACATCTGTTTCCTGATGACCCTTGTCAAGGTGTAAGCCCTTTGCTCTCTTCTTTAGGATCCTCCTAAGTCCAATGGCAAGGACTTGTTAGCTAAGGACATGAGGCAGTGGTTTGGGATGTGCTATGGGTAGGAAGCTCTTAGAGCAGTGAGGCTCCCTCTGCAAGCTAAAGTGTCCTCTCCAAAAAATTGCTTTGATTTGGCCTAGGCTGTCTTGAGGAAGTGGTCAAATACAACAAAACAAGCTCATTGGCATAACTTTTCTCCAATCCCACTAAAGTCTTTCCATGCCAACCCTGGAAATTAAGAAAGAAGTAAAGATAAGAAAAAAAAAGGTTTTCCTTTTTTTTTTTTTCTGCATGTGCGTGTGTGTATGTGTGTCTATGTGTGATGGATTATATTAGGGAAGGTGAGAAAAAGTTTTCAATAATTATGGTGAAAACAACAATATACTGTACAGAAGTACACTGCAGTACATGCTGAAGCAGTGAGGAAAAACATTCAGTTTAATCCTTAAGTATCCTAAAATATTTCCTGCATTGACATGAAGTGCTTTTTTTTTCACCCAAAGTTATGTAAAATCATGTAACCTGTTAAACATGACTTTCTTCTGCCCTTGGGCTAAGTCACACACTTTCTCTTTGAATAGCATTCCGATTTCATTCCCTAGAATGTGCATAACGTGCAAACAAGCTGAGACAGAGGCTGTTCTGATTTTGGTTCATTATATGCGTGCGTAGATGTGTAAATATATACATTTTATGTTGGACACATAAAGACATAAAACAGTGCAAACACCGATGCTAGAAGGAGCAATAAGAAACTTTTAAATGGGGCAGCAAGAGAATCCAAGGATCATGTTGCCAATGCAGGCATCATTCAACAGATCACTGCAAACCACCTAGCATGTAAATAAAAGATGGTGATTTGATACATACTCTTGTTTTCCTGGTAAAATGTCAATTTGTGACACAGCACCATAAAATGAGGTATGAAATGAAATATAATATTGAGACTTTTGTTGTTGTTAAAAGAACAGTAAGAACAGCTTTAAAATAAGCGGGGTGGTTGTTTTCTTCCCACTGTGAATGACAGAATCCACTTTCAGGAATGATTCTGATACCAATAATTTCACTAAGAAAACTCAGAAGCAGCATCAACTTCTGCAGAATAAGAGTAAACTAGGTCCAAAAGGATGTGTTGCAAACACATCTAGTGTTAATACCCTAATTTAAATAGCATTATATGTAATAGGCATAGGCCCTATGTATAGATTCTTGTGTTAGGTAACTAAAACAAAGCAGATGACAATACCCAATGACAAAAGTATAATTTTTACATAAACATGTATGTGTGAATGTTTATAGAAACAAATACAGACACGTAGCCTACAGGCAGGAACGCACACACACAAACACCCCATGAGTGTGCAATATGTAAATATACCTGTCAGGTAGCACACACTCCTTAGCCATGATTAAGCACAAATGTTCTAAAGACATTTCCTATGAGACTTTTCACAAACTGAGAGGATATTAATTTTTAAACGTCCATGCAGTATTTTATACTAGCTGTGAGGACTCTACTGAAAGTTGCAGATAGACCACTACAATTTAGAATTTTCTTCATATTACCTCTATTACGAAAGTCTTTGCTTCTGGAAGAGCTGCCAAAATGCTAAACCAGCCCAAAGGAAGTTGGTAGGATGTGATCTTTAGATAGGAACATAGAGAGAGTTCCTATAGTATGTTTCTTTTAAAAAGAAAGAAATCATTTTAAATTCTACAGTTTGAGAATTCCCAATACCTTTAGGAGATTGCAGAATAATAAAAATAAATACATATCAGAAAAAAAATTCTGTTTGGATACTTGTCTTCACAGGGATTTGGTTTACTTTCACTCTATGTTTCCTGGTGGATAAGAGGGAGAAAAACACCAGCAGTCCAGAAGCAGCAGCAGCTGCAGCAACAAAAAGGTCATGAAAAGTAAGTGCTATGCAAATAAAGGAAATAAAACAAACAGATCATTTAAAGCATAAAAGAAATAAAAGAAACAGCCATAAATCAACATGCTTGGGAAAGAAAATTAAAATAAAGGGCAGTTTGAAACAAATCAAAATGTCATCAAAACAAAAAATGGCAAAACCATAAAGAACTAATAAAATAAACAGTAATTGGAAGAAACTGCAAATAAAAATAAAATTGAGCTAACAGGACCAACAGGTGACTGCTCACATTACACTAAAGACTGAATGGAAGCAGAAGCTTTTGCATTTTCCCCAAAAGATGGGAATACTGTTGGACCACCAGCCCTAGCTTGTGAGACCATAAGAAGAAGTAATCAACCCATCTCAAAGTTTTATTCCAAACATGTTTGAATTTTCTGGCAGCCTGTATGCAAAGTTGAAGCCTGTTTCCTGCATTATTTGGTTGGCTACAAAATCAAAAAGAAGTAAATCAATCCACCAACATCCCTTACCCCGAAGCCAAAACCGTTGATTTAAACATCTCAGAAGCCAACAACCAACTAAACTTCTGCATGTGTCTTTTGTGGGTGAAGTCAGATTTCAAGTTCGGACTCAAACAGGGACACTGGAGTTGCTATGCTTGTGCTGTGGAGAGAGTTCAGGGAGACTAGTTCAGCCGCTTCTAGAAGGCAGGGTAGGACAAAAGGCTCTATGAGACAGCCCCAAGATGATAACATAAGCAATATGAGGTATTCATGGAGAGAAGAACATAATCAGCTAACAAATGACTGAACAGGTAGGATTTCATTTCTAACTAGATAACAGTTCCTAAAGGAGAAAATCAACGAATTAACATGGTGTGTCTGGTTTATTAGTTATGATGAGAATGAAAAAGAAACAGTTGTGGCCAAAATGTTTGAAATAAGTTTAAACTGATAATAGGCCAAAGAAAGAGCCTTAGTTGTGCAATACAGAGATGGAGGAGAGGGGCTGCTGCTAAGATATATTCCTCTGCAATAGCCTAAATCGAACGGTAACTTTTGCAAAATTGTAGAGTTGTGTTTGATGTCCTGTCAACACCAATGTGAGTAGCTGCACAGTGCCTGCCTGGAGTTTCCCTGGCACCTCCCTCCAGCTGGGCCAGCTGCCGTGGCTGCCTTGGCTGCCTTTCACTCCTGGTGGGTTGCAGGGTTGCGTTTGTGCCTGAGCGAGGGGCTCTGGGGAGGTTCATCCTGCACTAATATTTGTTAGACGCTTCCATTGGCCGTGTAACACCTGTATTGTGGGCTGAACAGTCAACGTAACCACTCCACACTAGTGTAAGGAATCAAGCAAAAGAGACTCAGGATTACAATAAATTGTTGCAATAAATTGCAATAAATTGTTGATACGAAGTAATTTCCTAACCACAGAAATAGATGAATAAAGTAGCTGAACAGTACATGTTCATCAAGCCTACTAGAAACCCAACACTCTGCTTCAGCAGCTTATTTTTTTTTTAATATATTTGTTCTTAAACGGCCCCTAAACCCACGCTGTGCAGTAATTTATACAAGTATTCACAGGCAACTCTGCACTCAGTATATATAATTTTATTGTTTTGACTTAAAAGTCACAGGACTGAATTAAAAATGCATGGGTGGCACTTTGCCATACTGCACCTAGAGAACAAGAGGCTGTCAGCCTGAGCTCTGTGCCAACAGGTTGCTGTGTACTAGACTAAACTGAACAGCAATAAGTCTACACAGCAGAGCTTTGCTGAAAGATGTGATCACACCTCCTAATGTGACTCCATGGCTCTGTTACTTACAGCTAAATTACATTATTATGACTTCATTGTTGAATCCCAATTCTCCTAATTATAGCCTAGAGATCTATTATTTGATTTTGTAACACCAAGTGCTTCTTTTCTAAATCATGTAATCTCTTGTAGCTTATTAATGTCAGGTTTGTGCACACGCAGGGACTTGGTTGTTTGCCAGGCAGAATCAAATTTTCAAATTTTCACTGTGTTATGTTGCAGGGGTTTGCTTGTTACAATCTAATTATATTGGCACTGAAAGCAAATTTATATTATAAAGCACTTTAACTCTTTCACGGAAACATATTTGCATATGTAAGTGTCTCGCCATTGGTTTATTAGCTTTTTTCATTGGGAAATTTTTATGGGATTGTGTGGAAAAGAATAATAATTCTGAAACCCTTAACTATTTATTTTCCTTTGAAAATGTGAAGGTTTTAATTTAAAGTGATGCTCATTGTAATAAGCCCGTGAATGAAATGCAAGTAGGTGCCACACATGGAACTGGCTTTAAGCTTCTTAATGACAAAAGCGGAAAAATGGAAATTTATTATATTATTAAATCGCATAAATTTTAAAATGACATTTTAAATTGAGACTCTATTTCCCCAGTATAAAACTGTCTGACAGGTGGTTTGGATTTTATTTACATAATTCCTAATAATGATAAGTATATTTGGTTACAAGTAGAGTATTTTATAGTATGAGCCAGCTTTAAAGCTTTAAGTCCCAATATTATGTATGTCATTAGCTTCTGCTGAATTAAATGAAAGTTTAAGGGACTCATGATCCTCCAGACTGAGGAGTGAGCAAGAGTGAAATAAAAGACTGCAATTCTCAGTGACTATTCTCCCCTTGTATGAGAGTTGGGGCCATGAGTGATTTTAAAGCTCTCTTTAAACTACCTGTTTTTGTAATGCATTTTCAGGACTGCAACCTGGTCTGCAGCTCATAAGTGAAAGACTTGCTGGTTTACTTTCCTCCTCTTCCGATATATCCGTGAGCGGCTCCTGAAAGGAATGGATCTGCACCATCCCACTCTCCTGGCTGCTCCCAGCCAACAGGCTTACACGTCTTTTACATGAGGTCAAATGGCTGTGGCTATATTGTAAGTCATACAACTGCCAGTTTGGTGATTTTATTGGTTTTTTCATTTCCCCCTGCCCTCCTCAAGCCGCTTTCAATCCGATCGCTCATTTGGACTGAATTGCTGTGCAGTCAGCTGGGGCAGATGGAGAGAGGGGAGAGCAGGGCTGCTGCTCCCAGCAAGAGCTTACAGCTTACAGGTATATTATGAAACTGTACCCCAAACTGCACTCTACTTGCCTGTCTCCTCCAGCAGCTAACCTATAATGTCCAGCCTCCTTTCCCTGCTTTCGACACTCAGCATTTTGTTGGCTCTGCATTACAGTTAGATTTCCACCATACAGAACAACATGTTCCATAGGGGATAATTCTGTCTAGTATGTGATACCTCTCTCTTTGCCATCAGAGAAGAAAAAGAATGGATCAGCACTCAGGGACAAGCCTAGGACTGAGAAGTTTGGGGAAGATTTTTGTCATTCAACATATATTTATATATAACAGGCTTAGTAGAACAGGCCACAACCTTTGCTGCTGTAGTCAGACAGATGTTTGCATGCTAATATGAACATGGGATTATGATGAGGAAAACATACATAGACAGAGCTGCCACTAGAAGTTAATGGATTGTATGACTTACTGCCAACATAACAGTCTGACCCTGTTGCCCTACCTAGCTAGGCCAGGAGGTTTAGTCCACAGAGTTCAATAGAACTTTTTCCATTGGCTTCAGTGGGCTCTATTTCTGCATGCTCCAGGTAGCTAATGAGTGTGGTAACCTGCACAGTATTCTTTGATGAATATCAGTAAATACTGACTATGATATATGAAATGGGAATTATGTTTTACTGAGAAACAGTTAAAGGGTGGTGTGTTACTGTTGTATTTCTCCTTTATAGGGAGAAGGCCACCCACCATCTTCTTCTTTCCAGACGCATGTTGAAAGAGACTGACCTCATATACTGGAAACTTTGCTAACAAGCTCATCCTCCTGTCATTTGAAGAAGATCCCTGTCTTTAGTTCTGTTCTCCTTTTTCCATTTATTTCTCCAGTCCATGGCCACCAGAACAAATAGCAGTTGACATCTATTTATGCAGTTAGTGCTCCTTACTGAATCAAATCCAATGTCAGTTCTATTCAGTGAATAATAAAGTGTAGCTTTCAATGCCTATTAAAAACACCCTATTGGTGGGCTTCCCTGCTGAAGAAATGGGTAAAGTCTATGGTCAGATTTAATGGGTTGGTTTATGTGTGGATCACCTTACACTGCACATCAGTATTTTTAATATTTACAAGGATTATCATCTCCATTCCAAGTAAATATCTGGAAGGAGAGGTGCAGGAACTACCACTATTTTTGTATAGTAAGGTGACTTTTCTATATATTTTGATTTTGCAAAATCCTCCAGGATCACTAACAAAATCGGTACCAGCCAAGTGAATACTAAGAATAAAAAGAGATTTCCATGAGAGAGTAAGATTCCAAAGGTAAAATGGTTATGAAGATATATAGAAAAAAAAATAGGCATTTTGTGTAATTTAAAACAAACATTAATACTACAGTTTCAGGAATTTTTACCTCTTTGAGTTGATCCCTGTAAAATCCAGGCCTCCTGTTAAAGTTCATCTGAACCTGTTAAAATGAGAATTGCAATTAGAATTTCAATGCAAGTGACATAGAGTTCTGAGTTTCCCACACAGTAAGTTTATGCACTTATACAGACTCACATTGCTAAGCAATATAAGTACTATGAAATTTGAAAGAGCAACTCTTGTGTCTTCTGTGGTGTAAGTATCAGAAATTTGACCAAGGAAAGTAATAGTACATGATAAAGAAGTGATGAAAAGCAATTACACAGCAAATTACCCTTCTGTATGGGTGTTTAGTAAGAAATACTGATCTGTGGCCACTTAATGTAATTTGCAGTAAATCATTGATCAAATATATGGATACATCTGAGGGTCTCTGTTACTGTGCTATTAAAGTAGTATATTCAATAGTTTTATGTAGCTGACTAACAGGGGAATGAGGTTTTGACACAAAAGGAGCTCCAAGCTTACATTTTCCTTGTGGAAGATTCACAGGATTAAGATCAAATAATGTACTTTTTGATTACACAGTTAGGAAGCAATCACCTACCAGGTTTATCCAGTTTATGTATCCAGTTTAACTTCCTAGTCAAGTCACAATGTAATTGAAGATATTGAACCAAAGTCGGTGAAACTGCTGGAGAAGTCACCATGACAATTTTGATTCTGAACTTTATATCAATCTTACTAGCTGCTCCCACAGCAGTTTCCTTTTGCTACAAATACTAGTGAACATTCTTTTGGATTTTTTTTTCAGCACAGTTGACACTGTAGAGGTTTGTACTTTGCTTTGCACTTCTTTTTAGGTGAGCTGCATATGTATGCATGAGCCTAAGTATATACACTGATACACTTCATTTTCTGGAAGTAGCACAGACAGATAATACAACTTGCTGGTGAAACTGCAGATGTTTGACAAACTTTAGACTAGAAGTAAGGTCTCCTACACCCCAGAGCTGTGGTTTCAGTGTTGCCTTTCTTAGAATTTATAAATATGTATTGGGTTTCTACCCATTAGTGTTTTGTCTCAAAACTGTGCTGTTTCAGCTGGATTTAATACATGTGCACTTATGTACTTTTTCCTGCGAATATACTTAATACATAATCAATTATTAAATAGGAGGGTGTGAAAAAATTGAAGCAAAAAGAGAAACCCATACAAACCCATTTTTTGTTGGCTTCGTGACTCATTAGTGACCCTTACTCAGTGCTTCTATTGTGCTGAGTGCCTCATAATGAAACACACAGGGTTAATGGCTGCAGTGCAGTGGGTTTAAGTGAAACCACAGCAGGTGTGTGCCTTAACGAGGTGTTAATGGGGAGACAGGTGCATGTAAATATGGAGCAGGAAGACACAGGAATGGCCAGGAGAGAGGGCAGGGCAGGGCAGTGTGACCACGAAGTGCTCTAAGAGCAATTATAGAGTTAAGCGTTAATTGTGATGTGGTCTTTAATACTGGCAAGTCAGACCTAAAAGACTTTATCTGTAGTAAAACATTCTGTGCTGTTGCCCCTCCAATGGAAGAGGCTGGCAGTAGGAAAACTCTAAAGATAACTCTTGATTCTTTATGCATTTGGCTAAATTACTTTTCCTATGAAATATTGTGGAAAGTTTTCCCCAGATTAATCATTGGTTCCTAACTTGGTGCATGTGACTTGGGCACACAGGCATGCATAAGGGGGTCATTTCTCCACCTGCCTTGTATGGAAAGCATTTATTGCATTCCTGGTAGGAAAAAAGTGCCAGATATTGATAGCAAGGACTCTAAACTGTTGAGTGAAGTAGCAATACGAAGGGCTAGAACCAAGCAACCTCAAGTATCTATCTTGAGTGCCAGGGAGAGGCAAAGCTTCTCAGATGAAATCCATGTCTTAAAGGAGGAATTGATTCCCGTGTTCTCAAATGGCAAGAAACAGCATTTTTGGGGCAGATAACAGCTGACAATGTAGGAAGCAATTGTCAGGGGTGGCCATACTACAGCAGTTTCAGAACAGGCGTCCATGATAGACACACTCTAGAAAAGAGCTTGCACGAACTTAGAAAGTTGAAGCCCTTCTTCAGCAAATTAAATTGTTAGTCTTTTGTGTTAAAACTGTTTATGACCTCTTGTATTCCTACCCTGGGAGACCAATCCCCTTGACTTTCATTTTACTATCTTTTCCATTTGGTTTTGCAGATAATAATAAAAAAGTATTATTCTTGATGGTATCATTGCAGTGTCATGTTAACAGCTAAAGGAGGAATAATTCACACGTCAAAATTCTCTGGGCTAACACTGCCACAGAAATCACTATTTTTCTCCTGGCTAACTTCTGGAATCTGCTATTAAAACCCTTTTTCAGCCCTGGAGATAGAGGCTTCTTTTTCAACAGCTAAATAAAAAATAGAGATCTGATTCTGGGAACTAATAGCCCCAAGAAGTATGTTTTCTTGATGCTGTGAAAAGCCATCCTATTGCCTGTTATCCTCTGTTTGCAGTACACATTAACAATGTTTTGGTCAAATCAAAATAGATTCCTTTGGAAGATTCACGATGATCAAAATCCTTAGCAAAAAAGTGTTTTTGTTAACACTTTTCTCTTCTTACATTTCTATTGGTTTCATCTCCCTCTTAGTTGTGAAACAGGAGTACAGGATGTCAGCTCCAAATGTCATCCTCAGGGTATTTCTTTAGGCTCCTGACATAAGCAGCATTGGCTCAGATTACTCAATTACCTGCTGGCACTCTGAAGGTGCCTAAAGAAATAACAATAATATATTGCTGGAATTTGCATTAAATGTGAATGGGTAGTAAAAAAATTTGGATTCTTTGACCTCCTTGTGGTTTTTATTAAAAAAATAGCTAACTAGGATCTCTTGTGTTAGAACAGCTGCATGCTTTAAAAAAAGCTCCTAAAATTTATTTACTTTTTAAAATGCCTTTATTTATGACTTTTCATCATTGAAAATTAAAATAGTCTATTTCCATTAAATTGCACTGAAAAAAAAATTAAACAGGAGAAAGAGAAAGTTTAATGACACTGCTTGAGTCTTATGGAGAAAAGAAAAAATATGCTAATCTCTGAAGATTGCTTGTTACTCTTAAGGTAATTTTTTGAGCTGTCCATTTTTTTCAGTTTGTAAGGCAAGCTGACAGGCACTTTGGACAACTTATCATGACACTGTGTGCCATAAATGTGATGCAGTGCTTCATAAATGTGATAGAGTACTTCCAAAACAACTGTTGACTTTTAAAGGCATCCTGCATCTCTAAAAGGAAGATATTTACTGTGAGTGCAGTTTGTAGAGATTCTCAGCTAATTTTCTACCTACGCATCTTTAATATGTTTGTGAATCCAGAAGATATTTGTAATTGTAAATATCTATGAGATTACTGTATTTTAAACCAGGCTTGACAGCACAATAGAATCCAATAAAAGAAGGCAATGGTTGTAAAAGTGATGCTTGTACAGAAAGACAACTCGAATACAAATAAGATTAAAAAAATAATTGACAAAGAAACTGAAACATAAAAACTGCATGTGTATTTCTGTACTACATCCTTTCCATATCATCATCTCAGAAACCAAACATAAAAATACTTTGGTTATAATAAAAGCGGTTCTAATGAAAACTGAAGTGTATAGAAGAAAGCTGCTTTTCATCAGATTGATACATTAATAATCTCTAAAAGATGACACATATTTAAATTTTTCGAACTGCTTAAAACTCTTTCCCACTGTTGGTGTGTAAATTCAGAGTGTGTTTCTCAGTAGATTGAAAAAATTTCAGCTACATCCAACCTTACATTGGAAGAGATCAAGTGATACTTACAAGATTTAAATGCAATCAACATAAGGGCCTCAACAGAAAGTTCCCACTGTTATTGTTATGATATACCAGATGACCCACAGGTAATACTAGTACATGAAACTTTCTAATGTGAGAGCAAGCTATAGCAAAGGTAAACTATGCCTGATTATAGAAATGTATCCACCACTATAGCTGAAAACAAAAGAAAAATGTACCCAAAATCTCCTATATGTGTGTTTTCCAGATAGAATCTAAAGTAAGACATTGCCCCTCAGTAAAACCCTTGGCAGCTGGAAAGGGCAGTTACACTGCATTTTAAACTGTTACCTCTATATATCTTCAGCTATTGTCACAAGAAGAATTTAGGAATGGAAATACCTGCCTCTTGAAACACTATTGAAAGTTGTTTTATGGATCTTTTTTAACTGAGCTTGTTTAAGAAGTTGTCATTCCACTCTCCACCCCGCGCTTCCTCACCCTGTTACTGTGGTATTGTGTCTGCACAGCTATACATGGTTGAACCTGAGCAGACTAAACTTATCCATGTTTATAAAACCTTTATTTCTTCCAGTGATTTCCAGAAGCAACGAGCAGAATAAGCAGGGAAAGAGATGAATGGCACAGACCATATTGATGCCATGGTTTTATCTTCAACAACTACTCTGTTCCACAAACTGTCTGCTGTGACAATTCAGGGAATTCATCCAAAGGCATCAATTTGTTAGTCTAGCTAAAAACTTTTCAAAAAAGGGTTGAAATAAGGTGATGATAAAAATCCATCTGTTGCTAAAAATACGATCCTGGAGGTAAGTGTTGAATCACAAGAGACAAAAAGTATTATCACAACAACCTGACAAATATCTGTTATGCTGGTACTCAAAAGGCAAGAGTAATAAGGAACAAACTGAAACTTCGTAGGATAATGAAATGGACACTAAAATGGCGTATTAGAGATGATACAGGTAACCAGGGTAACCATACTTATCAAGAATGGTGCAGTTTAAGGTGGGAGAAGAAGGGGGAAATTAAAAGCTTTTCAATATATGCCAATAATTAGTGCACTTTTCCTGTAGTCCTGGAAGGATAGCAGTAAAGATAAAACAGGAAAAAGGCAGGCCTATTTTCATGATGATCATGGATTACTTAATCTGAAGGAGGAGAATAACATCACTTACTGGAGCAGGGAGAACTATGGTAATAGAGATGGCAAAAGTAGGTGGAGATGAGTTTTAATTACCCTACTGTGTGTGACAAAAAAGCATGTCAGAAGCAGATCACTTTGGTATGTAGTACAGACATATTTCAGAAGGTGGAATTGCAGAGGATCAACAATTTAGACTTGATTCTAACTAATGAGGAGTGACTGGTCAAATGTGAACATGACAGTTCATGATAGGGAAGAAAAAAAGGTGGTGGGAATAACAGGACAGCAGACCAACTCATGGAACTGGTAGATAGACTCTTTTGTGAATAAATTGTATGAAAAAATAGGACTTCAGAGAAAAGGATGGTTATGCAATTAAATATTAAAGTCACAGTAGCCTTCAATGTTCCAATGGAGAGAAAAAAGAGGAAACGTAACAAAGCAATGTAGAATCTGCAGGACATTTATAGTATAAGTCAAAAGAAAATAAACACTAACACAACAAAAAATAACACAACAAAATGTTGACTAAAGATGTGTATAAAGAAATAGATTGACATGTAAGGCTTAGATCAAAAATGTTGAAGTACAAAATGACTTATCAGTATCAAAGCAAACAAAAGGTGATTAGGATAAAAAAAGTTGATTCATGACAAATGAAGAAAGAAGAAAGGAAGCATCCATTACTGAACATGAAACAAAGAAAGAAAAGTAAATACCACAGAATAGACCAAGGTATTTTCTGCCCTTTTTAATTGATTCTTCATCAAAAAGTTTAGCTGTACAGTCAAGATTTTTCATTCTAATATTGGGAGATATGCAGAATCTGCAACGGGAAACTCATGAGTTAAAGTGTGTTTGAATGAGTTAGATACATTCCAGCCAGCAGGACCTGATAGAAAATTCACCTTAAAGTTATTTTAAAGCAAGTCAGAGCAAACTCTAAACCAGAAATTATTATTTTCAACAATATGGAAAGGCTGGGGAAAGTCCCACAGGACTGGAGAAGGCAAACACAAGAACTGTCTCTTTAAAAGAGCGGGAAAATGACCTTCCAGTAGTCTGGCTTTTAGAAAGGTATCTGCACCAAAAAGCTGAGAAAATGTAATATGTCCTAAACTAAATACATAGAAATCAATATTTGATTCCAAAAATTACACTTGAAATTACAGGATACGTAATTTTTCTTGGTACATTCACAGAAGTAAGTGGATTGGTGGAATACAATTTGCAAGAGTGGTGACCAGCAGAATTTAAGAAGCTGGAGATGTATTCCCTCTCAAATGCAGGACTGAGTTTGAAGACATTGGTCCTGGAGGCAGGTTGAGGAGTTTGGGATTACAGCAGGAGAAAATGCATGTCCTTTCATTGGGGGATCTGATTCAAGCTGGCACAACACGATTAACTGCAAGTCTCAGAATGTTTTTATTTTTACATATTTATTTTTCCCTGCCACAAGATACAAACTAGTATGGATAGTTAGAAAAACATGTTTAATTGTACTCTGCATAAACTCCCATTTAGAAAGAAAATGTTTTTCAAATAAAGTTCTTTAAATGTTTTGTGCAACATCTGGACTTTTTTTTGTACAAAGGATCTGAGAGGAATTTAGAATCCCAGACTCCTTGTGGTTCTCACATCTTCATAAAAAGGCAGCATAGTAGAATGTACTTGCTGTTGGGAACTGACACTTCACAATTAATAAGGAAAGAAAACATCTCCTACTAAGTAGGTTTGATCCTGTGGTGCCCAGGAGTTTTGCCTGAGGGTCTTTCTGAAGACGACTGTGAATTTATGCAAGATGGGGAAGAGTTTTAAAAGTTTGTGTCCTCCTCTTGTCCCCTAGTGCAGAGGCTGACCCTGTTCATTGTGGCATGGCCTCTGTCAGGATGCACATGCAACATTCACATTGGGCAGTGGCAGAATGATTGTGTCAGACCCATCCTCCTGCTGCCACCATCCAGACAGATGCAGTACAAAGGAGAAGCTCATACACACAATATGTTCTGAAAAATGCATATTATATTCTCCAGACTGTTTAGAGGATTTAAAAATGCAATATAATTTAGTCTCTTAATTTTATCACAAATCCTAAAATTTATTTGTTGCTTCCTTGAAAGATCTGATTTCTGGAGTCATTTGATTATATGTCTTAATCTTTGTTAAAAGAAAAAAGTATGTTTTAAGCTTTTAGACTTCCCAAGAAGAGATGGAAAACATAAACTGTAAGGATTCAAAACCAAAAGAGGCAAGAACCAACATTTTTTATTATTTCTTCTATTACTTTGGACTTAATCTTACCGTTTTTTATGGGCTAGTTCAACTAGAATATTGTCTTGGGCTTTCTCTATGTGCTGTATGCTTATTCTCTGTGGTTTAAAAATCACAGTGGCTTTGAACATAAATGAATTCTAGTCCACGGCTGTAGAAGAATATAAAGTTTCAACACTTTTCAGAAATACTTAAAAATATAGGTGCCCATATCCCATAGAAGGTCAGTGGCAGCTAGGTGTTTAACTCTTGTAAGCTCTTTTGTAAATCTTACCTGAAACCTCTGTTATTTTTAGGAAAGTGTTTTGCTTGTCGAGCTAAAAGACCAGAATCGACTCTTGCACAGTATGTTTCTTATAATTACTCACAATGGGAGACTGCACTGACAGCCAACTCTGGGAGGTATTTCTAAGTCTCTGATTTCTAACATTCTTCACTTTCTCACCCTACGGTATGAACAGACTGCCTTATATTGCTGACAATTTATGTTTTCTCTCTAACACCCACCTACGTAACATCTATGTTGAGCATTTACGTTTACACTAATAGCCCCTGAGAATCAATTACCATAAGAAGATCTGTTTCTTTACACTTCAGCTGATGAATCAGTCATAGGTTAAAACAAGAGGAGGTAGAAAGCCAGCATGTCTGCACAGATTTTTTTTAAAACTCTTTACTTTAAAATACTCTGGATACAGATTTGTTTTTTTTCCTCCTGTCGTGTGCATACTTGATATTATTTTACTGGTCTTTAAAATCTGCTTTCATAAATGAATTGAGCAAAAAAAGCACTCAAGACTAACTGTATATTTTATACACCCTACTACTGTGTAGTATCCCTATGCAGCAGAATGCAGGCTGTTTAGTTGGCACTCCCTGGTGGAAGGAAGCATGATAGCAAACTGAGATTGACTCCAGGCCTGAACTGATCTTATAAAGTCACTATGAGAAGAACAGAAATAACCTTCTCAGTTCCCAACCACCCACGATTACTTACCAGGTAGAGTTCTTCCATGGAGAGTTTTCCATCCCTCACACACTCAGAGGGGTTTGTGGGCCTGTTGATGACTTCCCCCTCTTTCTAAAAAAGCTCTTGATGATAAAGCTCTGCAAAGATGAGTCTTTTCTACCCATTCCAAAGGTTCTTCAGAAATATGGAGCTGTCACCTGTACACAATCAGATGTCTGTCCTGATTTGTCTTTCACAGACCAAGGTAAAATGGCTTAAAGAACCTTACTCAGATTACTAGAATAGATCTCAGATGGCCTAAATTCCCCAATACCTGATTTTTTTTTTAATCTTTTCAAATGTTGTTTAGAAATAGTCTTGCTTAGAAATGCCTTCTCTCTATCATTGCTGACCAAACTTTCAGCAATGATCTTTATTAAAAAACACACTTATTTCCCACCAGGTTTTTAGCATCTGTGTACATTTCCAGAATTCTTCATGCTCTGGCCATAATGATCTGAGTTGCAAAGCAGTCTCAGGGAGAACCTCTTGACAATGGGTACCTCTCCAGTGGCCTTTCTCTGCTAAATGTAATTTCCTACAATAAAGGCAAGTCCAAGCCCCAGTTTTTGTCACCTAAGTGGTACCTTTCCACAAGAAAACGTACAGATGAACACTTATCACATTCTACTGTAAGCAAAGAGCCTCTGTTCAGAAACTAATGAAAGAACCTGGATATTCATTCACAGAGTGACCCTTTTAACCAAATAGTGCCTTTCTAACCTGTGATTATAAATATACAATGGCAAAAGAGGCACTGGGTGAGCAAATATAGATATCAAGAAATACTGGCAAAATGCTTATTAAGCACATGCAAAAATTAGCAAAAAATCATGTGTAAATGGAATTTAAATGCCAATCTCAAAGCTCTTGAGATCTTCCTAATTCTGAAATTCATAGTGAGGAATTTATAAAACTATCAAAGGAATCCCTTTTTTGGATGAAATCCATTTCAATTTAATTAAACATCCTGAAAAAGATATTTTGTAAAAGACAAATATTTTTAAAGTTAATGCAAGGCAACATTGATATGTTTAATTTCCATCTGAGAAGTATAAAAACCATATGACTGCTGTTCATAGTTACAGTCTCAAGCAATTTCCCAATTATAGCTCCTTATTTAAGAAGTGAAAAGACTTTATTTTCAAACCACTTGTTTCTTTTCTTATACTTTACTATCAGTATTAAAAAAAAAAAAAGAGAAGTTTCACAGTCAGATTTTAGCCTCAGTTTCATGTATATAAGCCTGATGATAAGAACTGATGATATACAGAAGACATACAAATCAAATCCCCCTTGCAATGCAGCCACAGCTAAAAAGAATTTGAGAAATATCTGAGTCACCAGAGTCAGTAACATCTTTGACTTAAAGCACTTGCAGGGCACATCTGCTAAGAGAAGAGATTGCCTTTTTATAGAAACACTTTTTGGAGTGGAACCACAATGCAAATGTCTCCAAAGAAAGCAGGGAGACAACCTAACATGAATTAACGTCTTGCAGAGCCAAAAGTTTATGACAGCAGGAACCAAACTACAACTATAAACAGGCTTTCAGGCAGCACCATGCACAGCTCAGGCAGGGGAGGTGTGGCTGGTTTGTTACTTAAGAAACTGCAAAGCATTGTGTCATCCCAGCTTCCTGCCAGCTTCCCTCTATTGATGGAGTGTACTGGGCAGCAGTGTACTGGGATTCTGTTTAGGTACTCCTGGGAAAGGTACATCTCTGCAGCTGTCACACCCAGTTAAGTGAACTCTACTTTATTCCTAAATCAATCAGAAGAGGGGGAATGCTCGGGTCCCATACAGTGATTTAGCAGGATGTTATCCTCCTCTTTCCAAACACTGAAAGAAACCTCTATTATACTTTTGTCTGTTAACTCAATTTGCAAGAGAAAAAGCTTTCAATATTTATGTTTTCACCATGGACAAACCCTTATTTACCTGTCTTTTCTGGTACTAATGACAGCCTTAATTAATTACAAGCAAATACCAACTATGTCTCCATTGTAAGGATTTTGGCCTCCACAAGTGACTGTTTTCTCCTGCATTGGGCATGGTCCAGAGTCCACAGAGTCAATTGGACTTGGTCAAGTGTGTTTTGGCTGAGATCCTGCATGCCTAGGTTACTTAGCATTCATTGTTAGTAAAATTGCATCTCTGCTGTCATTCCTGTACACCATCTTCCCTCCATAAAATTATTTGGTAAACTTTCCAGTACTTATTTGCAGGTATTTGTTATCTTTTTCATATGGTGCATTGAATTAGCTGACATTTACATTTGCTTAGTGATCACCCATGGCCATGCCCTTGTGGTAACATGTTTAAGGGGGGTAACTTGACTGTGTATCTGACCCTTGATTTTTCTCATTGATACTAGCAATTTGATCTCTTCAAAATTGTGCTTTGTTACAATCATATGTTTTCAGGGCAGGTCTACTTTCCTTTGATCACAACACTCACACATAACTTAGGTAAACCAGTGAAATTTAGTCCTCAGAGTCACTAATTTCACAGTTTTCATAAACTGCAGGAAATTTCACCTTGGTCCAGTTACTGCTCCTTCACCATTTTGCTGATACCCATGCTTGAGGTAATGTAGAATACTTTAAAGTAACACAAATAAATGGGAAAATGACACTACATCAGTCTAAATGCTGCTAACAGGAGTTCAGAAATGGTACAGAACAAATAGGGAAAATATTATATATGTAAATCATTTGTGAAATCAAGTTAAAATTAATGACAAACAAAATTGAGTTCCCTTTGTGGTTGATTTCCATTTAGCTGCACCCAACAATAAAATAGTTATCAAAGAAAGCTACCAATTAGATTTTAATTCAAAACATTTCCAGAAAACAGTTTCCAAATCTCAATTGATATCTCTCCAGCAACCTCCTAATTGCAGCAAGTTGGTGGTAAAGGAAAGAAAAAAAAAATGCTTTAAATGAAAAAGATGTATTCCGTCTGCTGGAGCAGGCAGTATCCTTTTCTTAATTATTCCCAGAATTTCCCCTATACATGAGCTTCCGCTGAAGATTATATATAGACAGATAGCTAGGTCTGTGTTGTCTGCATGTGTGCATGCGCACACGCACATGGATGTGTGCTGGGGCAAAGAGACGGGAAATATCACTGTTTCAAAATCTGAGGAATTTATCTAATGTTCTACTGCTTTTGTCATGAAGTGTACTACTGGACAAAGGTTAAAAAGACCACAGAGTTCAGAGCAGGGGAATTGCTTCCACTTAGTTTTACCAAGTCACCAAGGCACACAAGTGGTGCGCCTTTTTGAAAGGATGTTTAGCATAATCAGGAGCTCAGAATCACCTATAATAAGACTCTCCTGAACCTATCTGATCTGATCCTTCAATATCCAAACACAGAATGAAATATGGCCCCTTGCTCAGGAAGGGCTGCAAAAGTTCATTCTTTCTCCACTTACCTGCCTGAGGCAGACAGACCATCCCACAATTCTACCTTCATCTAATGTGTGACCATTCTCTTCTGAACCCTCTCAATCTTGTCCTCGCCATTTTCCTCTGTGCACAACTGAAGCCTGTTGACAGCCCTGTGTACGGTCCTAAAAACCAAGAGAGATGACACTGAGACGTCTGAAGCCTGTTCTGCCTGGCAAGAATATGCAGAACATGACGAGAGATGGAAAAACTTAAAAATATTATTTAAGTTTTATGTTTCAACCAGGAGCTTCCAAGCAGATGATCACTGATATCTCTGAGATGTGAAATCAACACTACAGTGTCTAGGAAGCACTAGAGATATCTGAGCACCTTCCACACTGAAAGACCAGAGCACTATTTTTTTATTACAGGTCAATAAGCAACAGACAACTTCTTACCTCTAGCTTTCCTGCTTGGAAACCATTTAACTCCCTAAACATATTGAATCCTTCTGGATTTTTAAACATTGTGATGGATAAGCAAATTGAGGATGAGGCAAATGTTATAAGAGGACAGTGCTGAGCATCCCTTGCAAGGAAGGACTAGAGGTGGCAATCAGCATGTAAGGAGTGTAACAGATATTTATTAGCTGATGGTGTAATAAAAGCAGATTTGTTTTGCACAGTTCATGAATGCTTTCAAACATAATCTCAATAATAGAAAGTAATGCACCTCCTGGCATTTTTGAATCTCATAGGAGCCCTGGAGCAACTGGTTTTTGGCAGCTACAATTTCAGGGAGATGGAGGTCTCCCAGAGACTACTGTAATGGTCCTGATGAGAATTATCAATTTTTCCTGTAACTTATAGCAGAAGCTGAGAAGAAATTGGCTCTGCAGATCCCTCTAGCTCTTCTAGGCCTAGACAGGAGAAGTATATTTAGGTGGATTATGATCTCAAAGATCCTATTCTAGGGTGGGGCATATTTTAGGGTCTTCTCACAGGAAACTAGCAATAGGACAAGTGGAAATGGCCTCAAGCTTCACAGGGCGAGGTTCAGGTTGGAAATCAGGAAGATTTTCTTCACTGAAAGGATATTTAAGCGTTGGCATGGGCTGTCCAGGGAGATGGTAGAGTCATCATTCCTAGAGGTGTTCTAGAAATAACAGGACATGGCACTTAGTGCTGTGGCCCAGTTGACGTAGTGTTTGGCCAAAGGTTGGACTTGAGTATCTTGGAGGTCTTTTGCAGCCTTAATGATTATATGATTCTATGTAATGATGTATATGTGGGTTTAAAGGATCCTACTATGATCAGCTCCTATATAGCACATCTGAAAGAACAATTGAGGGATGCCTGGGGTACTATGCCTCTGTAGACAAAAGAATTATTGGAAAATCATAGCAGTAAAGCAATAAACTTTGGACATGTTCTCTTTACCACAGTATACCTGCTCTACTTTCATCATAGATTCAACCACTGTGAAAATGCCTTGATTTTATCAAAAAATCTTTCATGAAGAGTCTGGCTCCTCAGCACACATTACATTAATTCTTGCAATTTTGAAAAACTCAGTTTCAGTATAAATGTTTGCGTCTATAAGATGCCATCTCTGGGTTTTTTTGTCTTTCTTTGACAATTGAGTTTTGTTTTCCATAAATAGGAAATGCCTCTTTAAATGTCAGAAAAAAAGAAAAAAAAAGAAAAAAAAGAAAAAAGAAGGGGAGAGGGAGAGGACAAGGGAGACGTGAGAGAGAGGGAGAGGGAGAGGAGAGAAGATTTGGCATCTCCAGCAGAGTAATGGAATGGAATCAAAAGGTGTCAGCACAATCTCTGGCACATCCAATTTAATCATTGTATCCTTTCAAAGAAGTTCTGACACTGTTTTTTTGTTATGTACCTGACTTCTTGCAACTTATACTTGTCAAATCCACCCATAGAAAAGCACAGACTGCTTCCCTTACATGTAAAGATGAGTTGAGCTAGTAACAAAACAGTGAAGTTTGTCTTTGCCTTGTAACATCTGCAAAAGCTGTTTTAACAAGGGGTCCTACTTTCCTGCTGTTCTATAGTTAAGGTCAGCAATGAAATTTGGTTATAGATTCCAACATTCATGCAATCTAGGTCATTTCAGTTCAAGCATTTTGATCCAAACTGCCTTTGTTTCAGTGAATGTGATAAGTAAGGAGTCAAAGAAATGCTTGAGCCCTGGTCAAGAGAGAAGGTTGTTAATTCTCAGCAGAAACAAAACTTACCAGCTACTGTCACAGCCACACATAAAACAAATGAGAGGTGGAGCTGCCTCTAATAAATATTTTCTGTCTTTCATCAGAGAAGTGCGGTCTGAATAACAGTTCTGACAAAGACCAGCATCTCTAAGATCAAGACTGCAACACATACCAACAGGCCAGAGGGGGAAATATCTCGCCTAAAGACCAAACAGAAAAACCTCTTGTAGCTGTGCTTATCAGTCAGCCAGGGAACTGCTCCCTGGAAGGTTATTGAGGCACACTGTCCCACCCCCATACTATTACACTGTATCTACAAGAAAGACACGGAAGTCACACACCAGTACCCACAGACATCCGCAAATGTTGACTTCATTAAAATCATATTGTGCTTTTTTTTCCTGTCAG
This sequence comes from Manacus vitellinus, assembly GCF_001715985.3. Lineage (NCBI taxonomy): Eukaryota > Metazoa > Chordata > Aves > Passeriformes > Pipridae > Manacus > Manacus vitellinus. The sequence goes on from NW_021940291.1 coordinate 4,293,693, forward strand.
TTTTTTGTCTGTAGGAAAGTGTCCTCTCCGGATGTTTTCTTCCCCCATTTCCCTCTTTAAGATGCTGAGGACTTGGCCTCCTTCTTCCTGTGGGTAACTGAAAAAAAAACCCACAAAAAAGGTCATCATTCAATCCCTGCTTTGTCTCTTACTATAATAAAATGATCTTCCTTTATATCACACTTTTATATGCTTGACAGCTATGCTTGACAGTTAGTAATAAAACTTAAGTCATAATCTGCTTTCAGTTAGAAGAGTCATCTTGAAACCCTTTGGTATTCTTGTCAAAAATAATAATTGCTCATTGTCAACATTAACCTTGTTGAGCCTGCAGTACCATCATTACCATTGCTCAACTTAACAAGAATTACTGCCTAAAAATCGTTTAAACACTGTTGCTGCTATAGCTTACTAGATATTCTTCTAGTAGTGGTTCATGGTAACATTAGCTAGGAATGGTTCAAAACAAGTTCTTATAAAATTTTAGTTAGAGTAAAACAATAAAGACTTTGACAGAATTATAATAATTCATAAAAATCTGCATTTATTAAGCAGTGCCACACATGGTATTAATAATAAAACCCACACAAGTTTGTTCTCTTAAATTTTTTAACCAGAAAGTGAACTTGTATCACATACAGTGTTTATTTTTGTCAAATGAGATAACACTTGAGATAATCATCTTTCAGAGTTTTCCACAAAACTTTTCTTGTTCAGTACATTTTAGATGTTAATCTCTCCACTTGAATATTTTAGGTTATCAGAGCTATACCAAGAAAGTTGGAGACATGGTAGAAGAGACTAGCATGTGATTAATAAGATCAGTCTAGAAATAAAAAAAAAAAAAGAAATTAAACCCAAACTTTCTAAACAATTATAAATCCAGCTAGATGTCCATTTGGATAAGGAAGAAAGCACAAAACACTTCCAGGTGAAAATTCTGGCCCCAAATTCAAAAAACAAGCAGTTCTGAATGCTTTCTCAATAAAACAACCTGAAAAGACAGTAGTTCTGTGGGGGGCATAAAACAACCAATCAACCAAATACAAACTAAGTTGTAAAAGTTGCTCATCAAATTTCAACCCAAGAATTACAGTACAACTACTTTGCTTCTTTTTGACTCCATTTCCTTTATATTGGGTAAACTGAAGGGAAAAGCTGGTACTTCTGCCAGGCACTTTCATTAGGACCCAAGAAGTAACTGACTATTGTTTTTCTTAGAATCATTTGAGACTCCATGACTTGCCTTGCTACCTATTTCAAACACTTCTCTGAGTTCACAGTTCCCAGTTATATTAGAGGAACTACATGTAAAAACAGTTATCAGGATTGTGTAAGAGATCATAATGTTACTGGTACCACATAATATTAATCCTAAATGTATTTATAATTCTAGAATGTAATTAGTCTAAAAATAGTTGTGCTTAGCATGGAAGTATGAGATTCATAATGAAAATGACAATACTCATCTATTGTTACTGACCCATAGTAATTGTTAAAGTGTGAGAATTTGATTGGGGTTAACATGTGAAATGAAAGATCCTGTGTGTAATGATGCTAGAAGCACTTATGGTGTTATAAAATATCACTTTAAGCTTGTATTTTCCTAACTGGAGAGGTGCCAGAGCAGTGAAAAAAACTAGTAATTTTTGTTGATGACAAACAGTGGCAAAAATGTGAAGATATCGTTGATATATCAAGACTTATTAAAGACATGATTTCAGATTTTATTAAGTCATTGAATGCAACAGCAAAATATGACCTGAGAAAGTGCATTTTAAATCTCACTTTGATCAAAACAGTGTTGCATCTTATCCAAGCCCATTCCACCTGGATAGTGTAATTTAACCAGAGAGATACAGAAAGAATTGTATATGATGATCTCAACAGCCTGTTCACCTTACTGTATCCAATGCATGTCCTAAAAATAGTGATGCAAAAGTTGTAGCTACTGTGACCTCAACACCAAGGTACAGTAATTCACACAGTAGCCACATGTGCTTTTTCACCCTGTGGACATGAAGTACTACTGGTTCTGATGCTACAGACAACCCAACGCACAGTTGTGCCCATACTAAAAAAGTTCTGCCTCTTCAGTGAAAACAGCAGTGTGAACATGATCCACATATACCTTTTTTTAATGGCTCATCTGACAGATTCCTGGTCAGTTCAAATAAGGGAGACGTACCTAGGGTTGCCCTTCACATGGTTTGGAAGGTTTTAGGCTTCCAATTAAGTTGTATCACTTCAGCGTTTACTACATTGTCCAAAAGCCTGTGAATGCAAATTGCTGTAATCAAATCACTTTGACACAACCAGTACAGAAGCAGGACACCAGCATTCTCAGTCACATCGGATTCCCCAAAGCACAGGGTTCTTTTATGTGTTGGAAGGGGAAAATAATAATTCTGTGAATACTAACAGCCAATATTGTCAAACATTTCAGTTCTCATACATCTGACGTAACTCACAAGCAATATTGTCTGTGGACTGGGGGTGGGCTGGGATAGTGCTGCTCGCAAGCTATTGAACTATTGTCATCTTATTTCTTACAAGGACAAAGCTGCTGTAGCCCTTACCCCACTTCTGTAACTATGTGGTTTTCACATCTCAGTAAAAAAAATATCATTTCATTTGTATTTCCTGCACACTTGAAACTCCTGCTGCTGTGATCTGCTACCTTCTCATCACAGGACATGTTTCCAAGTATTCTCCATTGAGAGTTTTGTTTATGTAAAGATCCTGTCAATACATAGAGAGTTTTACAGGGCAGCTGATTTGGATATTTTTGACTTCTAAAAACGATTCAATCAGAAACAAACTAAAATCAGAAGACCTGCTGCCCAGGATATGAGCGTTGACTACATTTTATATCTGTCTATATGGCATTATGGATAGTGACAGGATTCCAGCATAAAGAGCTGAGCTGAAGCACTGAGCTCAATTATTATAAGCCAAGAGACCCTTACATACAGATAGATGTTTGTACTTCTTGGAAAAAATTGAGTGGGTTGAGTTGTCCATGAATACACAACCAAAGGTTCCTTCTGTGTTTCTCTGAGGTTTTTCTAGCCTGTAAAAGCATTCAAAAAACAACAGTCAAACAGGTCCCTACTTAATTACTTTTGGCTTTTAAAAACACACTTCTATCCAAAACAATAACTTTTTAACAATATCTGGTGGACTTACAACACAATGGTAGTTTCACTAATTTTCAGCTTGTTTGCAAATGAGAGATAAGTGTCTCTGATATGAGTATCTCCATTATAATGAACCCCAAAGATAATATTGCAAAGGCAATAATATAAGGCTGGTTGTGATACAACTAATGGCAACAATTGGACCACAAAATTATACTCAAATTGTATGTGAAGAGAATCAGTGCAGTTTTACAGTTAACATACAAGTATACATTTTTAGTCTCACTTTATTAGAAACCCAACATACTTACTGACGGAGGCTGCTTGGTCAAAGAATTCAGACATGAATTTATGTTGATTAGGAAAGAAAAGACCATATCTGATAAATTCCTGTCCTCCTGCCTATGCGCTGCCCTCTTAGCATTGGTTGGTATGTCAAACTTTCCTATTTCACATGCAGCAAAGCTATGCAGAGGTACAGCACATGCATTTAGAAGCACAGCTCCCCAGGGTAATGCCCCTTCTATGTTCCTCTTTTTTGATCTGAAAGACAACCAGAAGTGTTGACAGTCTGGACAGACATACACTCATCAGGGGTCACTACTACTCAGAGGAATGCTGTTCAGTTCGTGTATGTTCCTGTTGTTCTGGTTCTTGAATGCTGCTTCCTATGCTGCACTAGAGGAATCAGTGCAAGGCAGTGAGTGTGTAATCACAAAGTACCACTGTCTCTAAGGTCATTTTGCAGGTTAAAACGGCTTTAGAGACTTTTGTGGAAGGTCAGGTACGATTTCCCTTTTTTTGAGGAAGCAAAATGCTTATCTTGTTAAACTCACATTCACATTCCAAACATCACAGAAAGGCAGTAGCAGCCAACTCCGTGTAAACTTTTCTCTGTTTCAGAGGTGAGCTATATGCATGGTTTTAATGTAGTGTGTCCTGTTTTTCTTAATTTTCTGTGTACTTAGAAGTAGACAGACTAGACACTGTCTTCAAAGGAAACTTCAGAATCACAAAATACCCTGGCAACCATCGAGACTTGTGCTCAGTCTAGCCAAAGGCAATGTGCCCCCCAAAAAAACTCAAAGAAAGCTGTATTCAGCTACAAAAAACACATTCAATTCACTTCACAGAGCATTTAGTGTTGATTTGGTTAGTGCAAATGTGATATTTGTGTCAGATTCTTGTGTCTTTAGAGTAGGTAAGAAAAAGGTCAGCCTGGCATGATTTCCTTACTTATTTTTAAGAGGGACTGTCTGTGTGTACAGTATGTGGAAATAACAGAAAATATTAAGTTAGATAAAAAAATGATATAAAGACTAACCAAGTATATCACCTCTCATGTTAAATCTTCTGTAACTGCATTAGTAATGAGCAACTTCTGCTTTTTAATCGACTTACTGCAGCTCCAAAAAGGTACCCAGGTTACAAAGTATGTCTGGATCTGGAGAGCTTTCTCTTGAATTTTGAACCAAAACCCCATTGAACAGTGGAGTCTCTATCTCTCCAATCATCACTGCTTACAAATAAGGTCTTATGTTTTTCCTGCTGTTGTGTGAATACTGTCCTGCCCCTTCCTACTCTCCAAACCCATGGGAAAGGCTAAATCCTTTGGGCAAGGGAACCTTGTGCTGAACTTTGTTAAAATGACTGAGATTTTTGAGGTGTGCTGCTGCACTATAATCTCCTTTTGTTTTGTTCCTCTATTATTCTTGCATTTTCTTTTAAATACTGAAAGGCTTTTGTTGGGAACAGACTTGGACATAAGCTTGAGTTTTATTATATCTCCTTTCTCCTTTTTTGAGTTACTAATAGGTGAGATTGGGGAGGCACTAAATGATACAAAACCACTCATTACTCTCACAATTTGCTGACAGATTTGCATCTCACCTTTTGTGCTGGTTTTGGCTGGGGTAGACTAAATTTTGTTCATTTAGCTAGTACAGGGCTGTGTTTTGGATTTGCACTGCATACAGAGTTGATAATATAAAGATCTTTTCATTCTTGCTGAGCAGCATTTACACAAAGTCAAGGCCTTTTCTGCCTCTCAGACCACCCTCCAGCGAGGAGGTTGAGGGTGCACAGGAAACTGGGAGGAGGCACAGCTGGGACAGCTCACCCCAGCTGACCCAAGGGATATCCCATAGCACATGACATCATGTTCAGTATATAATGTAGAGGGAAGAAGAAAGGGGGAGGTGTTCAGAGTGATGGCATTTGTCTTCCCAAGTGACTGCTGCACATACTGGAGCCCTGCTTTCCTGGGGATGGCTGAACACCTGCCTGCCCATGGGAAGTGGTGAATGAATTTCCTGTTTTGCTTTTGGTTGAGCGTGCAGCTTTTTGCTTTGCATATTAGACTGTCTTTATGTCAACCCACAAGTTTTCTAGCATTTACTCTTCCTGTTCTCTTCAGCATCCCACTGCAGGGGAACGAGAGAGTGGCTGTGTGGGGCCTGCTGGGGTTAAATCACAATGCCTCAGCAGAAAGATTCAGAAATGCTTAAATTTTTGCGTTACAAGTGGCTTAAAATGGGAGCCCACCAGTTCACACAAAAGATTTACTTATCACCTAGTTAATACTGGGTTAATCTTGCAGGTACTTGACAAAACAATCACAAACAGGCCTGCATATGTGAAGAAGTCAAAAAAACATCCAAGTACCAAGGTGCCAGTAATAAGAATTGGTCGAAATACTGCCAATATATATTACCTGTATTCTAATCTACCAGTTTTTACCCAAAATGAATATATACTGAAAGGTTTTGTAAATGCTACAGGTATATTTTTTACCAAAAATATCATGGTGTCAGAATAATTCTTGTAAGCTATACAAAGACATTTAGAGGGCTTATGAAAATATTTTTACTTTGCTGATATTTGAGGGTTTCATATGAGCTCATAGATTTTAAAACTTCATCTGCAACCAATGACTACATTACAGGCTATTGCAAAAGCATTTATATCAGTCAGATCCATTATCCAAAAGGGTGCTGATTTTGTTACTTCATCCTTCACTTGTGGCAAAAATATGGGATGCTTGGATTTGGTAGAAATAATGTAATTCTAGTAAAGAAAAAGGATATTCCCAAACAAGAAGCTTCTGAATAGAGAGAGAGAAAAAAAAAAGCATCAGTAGGACAGGTACCTATTTAATTACTCCTGGCTACCAAAAATGAGAAGTGTCTGAGTAGTGCCATCACAGTACTGCAAATCTTCCTATTTCCAAAATGTTACTTTATATTTTTGCAGCACTGTGTTTTCTTATTCAAGTTCCACTGGTTTAAATGGGCCCAAGGTGTCAACATGCATAGTTGACTACATGAGGAAACTGTATATGAAGAGTTTTGTGCACTGATTTTTCCACACCTTATACAGGTCACTGAGGAGAATGAGACTATTCATGAAAGTAATTTCACTGGTGATAGAATATAAATGCAAAAAGACACGAGGCTCAGAGATGTAGTTTTTTGCTCTGCTGAGGTACCATGCATCAATAAAGAACTAAAACAAATTACCTGGTTTTTTCTTTGTTACAAGATAAAGTATGCACTCTACTGTGAGATATTAAGTTAAACTGCAGTATTTTAGTTGTCTCTGGGTGTATTTACTAAGCATTACATAGATTAAAAGGAGTCATAAAAGTTTATAAGAAAATGGTGAGAATCATTTAATCAAGCTTACCTGAAATAGCAAAAGAATATCATTATTATTTTTTGCAAAATCATTAATAGAAGACAAGTTTCTCAAGATTTTTCAGGGAAGAGCTATGCAATATTTAGCAAATAAAAATTATTTATTAATTACAACCACTTTCTCCAATATTTTAGTGATTTCTTTCAAGTAAAATGACAGTCAAGACTGTTACCACTTTTTTTTTCGCACAAAACTTTCCAAAGAAAGAGGATGTTCCTTACCTATTTTTGCTCTCATTCCAGAAGGTAGTAGACAATTGCGTACCTTTTTCTTCTTTGCCTTATATTCAAGGCTGAAAGAAGAGCTAGTTTGTGTCTTCTGAGGGCATCAGAGGATCATAGAGCATGGTTCAGATCTCTAGCTGGCACTGATTGGTGTCATTCCACTGAAGTCCCTGCTTCTGTGTTGATCCAGGATGCTGTGGCTCTGAATTAGTGACCAGAAAGATGTGTTCCAGTGTCTGTCACTACTGGGCAACTCTTTCTGAAATTTAGGATTGGAAATAACTATGGCAATTAGGATTCCACTTGATGATAACTTTTGGCACATACCAACTTTCTAGTGGCAGAGGAAGAAAGAAGCACCATTAGCACAGTCTGCTCATGCTGCTGCTGTTTCTGATGCTGACATTTGATGTCCTAAAAGCTCTGCCATTGCATCCTTCCCTATTGATGCCACTGCACATCCTTGGGATAAAATCCAAATAACACTTTGCACTCTCCTGCCAAGATAATTTTAACCCCCTATCCTTCCTCAAAATACAGAAACACTGATTTGGGCTCAGACACAATTTCTATAGAACATGTGGCTTACTTAAAACAATAAGTCTAAAATCATGGAAAGGATTCATGCAATACCATAGGATGAGTAGTCAGATTAATTCACAGTATATTAGCTGAAAAGCTCTTGTTCTGTAGTGACAAAAACATTAATTTTCAATTAAGTTGTTGAATGTATTATCTCATCTTCTCAAACACTTCCATTTCTGTGTTTCATGCCTGGCTTCCTGACTTTATAATTACAACTGTATATTCACCTGCTTATACTAGACAGTAGTTTCCACACTCCAGGCTTGCTTTTTTTTTCTTTTTTTTTTTTTTTTTCCAGAGAAAATAACTTGAGAAAGTCAGGGGTTTGGCTTTGTAAAACCTCATCAACAGGATTTTTGTTTTTTCCACACCAAGATGAAACACGGAATTCCTGTTCAGATGCTTGTTTTGGCTGACTCACTGAAACTGGGACTAGTGGGTGTCAGCGGAGTGTTCCACTTCTGACCCAGTTCTAATATTTCTCAGTACAGTCTGCACTCGTGCATCTTTCAGCCCCTCTGCATATTTTAACCCATTCATTTACGGTTGGATTCTCCTACCCTGTGAAGAGTACAGTACCTACACTAATTGAGATAGAACTATTTGTTGAACACAGTGCCAATTAAAGGAACCATGTCTGTTTGACTCTTGGCCTGGAACATGTAAAGCTCAAACATGTTTTAAAGTTATATGTGGTTGCAAAGGTTTAAAATACAAAAAAGCCAGAAACGTGATTTTCAAAAGTCCAGAAAAAGTGGCAAATATTGGGAAAAATTTTAAATATATAGCATGGAATAACATGAGCAAATAAACATCAATCTCATTGCCAGCATCAACAGCAACACTAATTTCAGAAAATCTTTGTTTAATACTCTGGTGTCTATTCTACCAGTACATTACCATTAAGAAGAAGTGCCACGTATGTTTGTTACTTTGTTTTTCCTTTGACTATTTCTGCTTTTTGCCTTTATTCTATTTTATCTTCCCAAAGGATTTAAATGAAGCTTGATAATTTTTTCTAAGTTTAAAAAAATATCTGTCTGGCTATAACAACAGGAGACACAATTTTTTCAAGACCTTATTTTCCCAGTTGGCGACTTTGAAGGTGAACTGGCTAGGCTTTGAGTTTACCTGGAGAGCTTGAAGTGGAAACAGAGTATCTGCAGGCTCACACAGCTCTTGCATCTGTTTTGAAATTTCCCTTTAAAATATGCTACCTTGTCATGTTGAGGGACCTCTGTAAATGGATCACAAAAGTCCTGTTAAAAAATCTAGTGGACAAATGCAGTTTTTAAATAGGTTAAAATTATTTTGATTTTTTTGTTTTGGTGTTGTTTGTGTTTTTGTTTTGGTTTGTTTATTTTGTTGTTTGTTTTTTGGGGTTTTGTTGTGGCTTTCCCCCCCCCCCCCATGTCTTAAAACATATGAAGTAATTGCTGCTTTTCCATAAGGGACAACAGCTTTGAAACAGTGACTTATAACTTGTCATTGTATTGATTAGCAAACATCAGGATGAACTTAATATATTTTTCAAGGAGCAAGAATTTCTAAACTACAGTTCTTTATCAGTATATAACTTTTTTCAGCACAACCCAAAAGACAGTAAATATTCTTTTGGCTGTTTTTCAGGCAAATTCTTAAACTGCTGCTTCCGAGACATGGTACACTGGCCTGTGAACACCAATACAGACTTGGAAATCAGTGAAACTGGTAGATAGAACAGGATTTGGTTTAAATCACATCTTGTACTAAGATCAAAACACTAAGGAAAGTGTACTTTAAAAAAGCTCAGTTATTTTAATTATTGAAAAATTCTAGCAAAAGGACTGAACAGATACTTTGAATATGTAATTGAACTTAATGCCCCAAATAAAAAAAGAAAGGCACTGGGGCTGTTAACATCAAAGCTTGCATTCACAGTCTAGGGCTTACAACTGATAAGCTCCTTCTGGAAAAAAAAAAAAAAAAGAGAAAAAAAAGGAAAAAAATCTCCATATTTCAGTGTCACTTGAGTAAAACTGACATGATAAAAGCAAATATGTGAAGAAAGAAAAAGCAAAGTGGGGTCAGGTTCCAGCTCCCAGCAATACTGTCATACAAAGTCTAAAGTAATGAACTTCATTAAAAAATAAATTAAGTATTTCTTAGGCAGCTACAAATGAGACTTCTTTTTTCTATAGACTCTATTGAAATGTTGCTACCACAGTATCAAAGCAAATAAGCAACAGATACATTGAAAGCAATACTGTTCAGATAGATGCTTCTATGCTACTGCAAAACACAAATGGTTAACATAAAAGCAATTTTCTCCTGGTAGATGATTTGCATTAGTTTTGGGGGTAATAAAATAATTAATTTTCATGATAATCCACAGAGGGATTGTACTAGCCAAGTGATATGTTAAGAACAACTAAAAAAAGTATTGCCTTAAAAATTACTCATGTTACTAGAAAATTTTCAGAGCAATTTTTATATTGGACATATGTGTAAAATCTTCTAGGCCCTAAACTCTTTCCAGAAACGTGAGTGCTTTCTTATTCTTGATATTTCTGTGGAAGCTAACAGTGCTTATCTTCCAACATAAAACTTTTCATGTAAGTGGAAATATGTATTGTAGAATACATACAAGTACATACACATTTCCTTTTACATATAGATGTTCGTAAAATCATAAGTCTCACCTGAATGGACCTAGAAAGCCAGGATCTCTCACCCTAGCTCATTTTTATGTGGAACCACTACAAACATTGACAGACTCCAAATTAATTCTAATATTCTATCCTTATTACTAGTAGCTCTGGTAGAGTTAACTGAAAGACACATAGACACCTGGGTTAAAGGAAAATGCACATCTTACTTCAATAGAACAGTGATAAACATTCTCAAACTAGACATCCAAATGATAACAATTCCCTCTCAAATTATTGGCTTGGCATTGTATGGCTTGCTGCTGCATTGCAAAATCCTAGAATAAGAAGTGAGCAGAATAGTCTTCCTTTTTAAAATGAAAAAGAATAATTGAAATATATATATATATACTAGAATACGTACATTTCAGAAAATACTTGCTGATTCAACCTTGAAAGCACAAGCCAGAGTACTTTTGTGAGATCTTTTTATCTAAAAAAAGAATAAAGGCCAATTATTTTTTTTTTCAAAATTATCTATTTAAATCTTTCTGAAGCAGATTTTTTTTCCTTTTTAAGCCATTTTAAGAATAAAAGTCAATAATAGAAAAAGCATGCAACCTTTTGAAACAGAGTTACATGTATACACAGAATAACACAGGGTTAACCAGTTTTCAATCTTTCACTTACACCTACAAAATGGACAATTCTCAAGGTATAAAAACACCTCTAAAAGGTATGCTTAGTGTGGTCAAAGAACCATATGGCATTTCATGGGGCAGCATCTGAAGAATCCTACTAATAAATCATGAATACATGACTTTCTTTATTCTTTTTTCTGAAAAATTAGAAATCAAGCTTAGCACATGGCTACAGTGTCTTCATGACAATGCTCAAGTTCACTTCCTCTCCACACATGCAGCAGCTATTATATATTTCTTCCTGTAAGGTACATAGTTAATCATGTGCTTTTCTTAGTCCAAAAAAAAAAAAAAAGACTACAAAAGGATTACAGGGTAAAATATTACAAAAATAATAAAGCTATGATTTTTAGTTTCTGACAGGTTATGGTCATACATCCCAAATTTGCTAAAAGAATGACATAACAGATATTATATTTATATATATATATGTGTGTATGTGTGTGTGTTATGTACATAAATAGAAATAAGTCTCTACACCTTGGCTTGACTGATAGTATTGTCTAGAGTGAACAGCAACAATTGGTATGTAATGTGTTTAAAAAAATATGCAAGAATCTACTGATTTTTTTTCAAAAATGAAAGACCAAATCTCTATTGTTTCTCATGAAAATAAAAAAAAATAAAGAGTAAAAAACCAAAACAATACACACTACCTAATTTCTTTTAAAAAGACAGTTTCCAAGTTTGCAGATAGCTGAAATGCAATTCAACTCATGCCAAGAGACAACTTGTTGTTCATCCAGAGTAGTAATTCTCTACATAGAACTTGATTCAGCAAAATGCTAGACAATCCGCTTACCTTAAGCACATGTTAAATTGATTTTCTGGCCAGGAACACAGGTCTGTTCACAGGCTGCATTTAACTGAAATTCATTGCTTAGCAAGTGTATTTCATTCTGCACAATTTTGTAGAAGCCTAAGGCTACCCTTGACAATAGATACTCTTTTATTTCTTGCAGGTTATTAATTGATCATAAAATCAAAATTACTTTAACCATGAGCTAATCTTTCTGAGGACAAATACATAATCTCCCAGTATATATACACACTGTATATATTACTATATTATATATTATTATCCATGTATTGAAAGCATCATAGTGACCTGACTGTGGCCTTCCAATACTTGAAGGGAGCCTACAAGAAAGATGGAGAGAGACTATTTACAAAAGCATGTGGTGACATGACAAGGGGAAATGGTTTCAAACTAAGAGGGCAAGTTTACATTAGATATTAGAAAAAAAAATCTTTACTGTGAAGGTTGGTGAGACACTAGAACAGGTTGCCCAAAGAAACTGTGGATGCTCCATCCCTGGAAGTGTCCCTTCCAATGCAGGCCATTCTATGATGATGATTCTATTATATTTACTATATGCATTTTATAAATTTATTGCATACTACATATATGTAGTATATATAAATACAGTATATAATACAGTGCAGTATATAAATACACTGCACTCCACTTCAGAGAAAAATTTTACCAAAAACTACAGTAGTGTCATGAGACTGATGAAACGAGTTCCCTATATTTAAAATGAACTGCTGCTGAATATGCTGAATGTATTCAATGTTTGGTTTTTTTTTTAAAAAAAGACACATTCAGTTGATAATCCAGTCAATTCCCATTACTGATTCAAAAGCAGTTTCAAGTATATTGTATCTATGTCTGAATGCTTGTGCCAGTTTCTATGAACTTTCAATCATATTTCACATATCCTATAAACACTTTTCAAAGTCTTTGTATTCTCTCATGCTGTGTGAAAGACCTTGTGACACTGAGAGAAAAGAATAATTTTTCAAAATATACAGTGCATTACAGAAATCACATTGGAGAAAATTTTAAAATAATAGTTTTGAGTACACTTTTCTTTTCCAGACAGATTTTTTTTCTTTTGGAAGTAGGTCAAATTAAACAAGAGAATTCTACACCTTTCTAAAATTTATATTCTTAATATACCATAAATCTTTTCCAATTCACTTATACATAAATACACTTGAAATCTGAATTATCTTTTATGTTTCTACCAACTGACACATGGCAAAAGCTTTCATGATCAGGACCTGATCCGGTTTCCATTAACTTCACGGAGAGCTGGGCTACTTTCTAAATATATAGTGCAAAAAAGAGAATATAATTTTAGGCACAAATACCTACCTATTTCAGAGCTCAGATCACTCCAGCAGTTTAATTACCTAGGTAGCCTCATCTCCTCGGATGGTAAGACTGATGGAGAGATAGACAACAGGATAGCAAAGGCATATAGTGCCTTTGGAAAGCTTCATGAAAGAGTTTGGTGAAATAAACACTTGAAGAAAAGTACAAAGATCAGTGTTTACAGAGCCATAGTGCTGTCTACTCTCTTATACGGATCTGAATCATGGGTCATCTACCGCCACCACTCGCGACTCTTAAAACACTTCCATCAACGCTGCCTCCATACAATCCTTAACATTCACTGGTCAGATTATGTGACCAGTGAATTACGTGACCATCTGTTCTAGAACAAGCAGCAATCACAAGTATTGAGGCCATGTTGCTGAGAACACAGCTGTGATGGGCAGGGTACGTCTCCAGGATGAAGGACCAACCACCGCCTCCCTAAGATCTTGTTTTATGGTGAACTTGCCACTGGCTGCTGCATGAGAGGAGCCCCGAAGAGAAGATACAAGGACTCCCTGAAACAACATCTCAGCCTTGGCCATATTGATCAACATAACTGGTCTACTCTGGCCTCCAATCAGGAGGTCTGGAGACACACCATCTATAACGCTGCTGACGCTTTTGAGAAAGCACGCAGGATCACTCTTGAGGAGAAAAGACAACACAGAAAGAATCGTGCCCTGCAGAATGTACCACCTAAGGAGTCTTTCTGCTGTGCCTTTTGCAACCAGACGTGTCTGTCTCGTATTGGCCTTTTTAGCTACCAACATACTTGTAACAAACGTGGGTAGAGCCCTCCCAAAATCTTCGTTTGTGAAGCCCAGCCATGATGATGTTGACCTACCTATCAGAAAATACTTGTAGCCTGTAATAATTCAACTATCTACATATACAATGTAACAGATGTATACACTACATGCAACAAATCAGGCATGCACCACACAGACATTTGTGACATGGAACATGCCATGGAAATGGTGTGATGTGGTGACAGTGGTAAGTAGGGAAGACAATCGTCCCAAAGTGTTCTGCTACAATAGCACAGACCAGAGGTTCAAAAGATCCTACACGTTTATATGATATCTGAGCACAGAAGCACTGCTGAAAGCCTCAGCAAGGCTATCAGTAACTTCCCTGAGATCAGGCATTTTGCCTCTCCTGCAGAGCCAGTTTACCCACAGTTCCCCTCTAAGTGGTCTTACAATTAAGATACAATAAAAGATGCTGACATGCTGTGTAAGCATTGTTCCTGACTCTAGTTATCCCAATTATTTTTTATGTTTTACCCTTAAATGAGAAAGACATCAGGTGGTAGCTCAAACACTGAGATAGCTATTTATGTTTTAGAACAAACAGTTTAAACAGTATTATATACAGATGTCTAAATATTTTGAAAGTATCTGTTTATGGAAGTAAAATTAAACTACCTGTTTAAATTTGGAGAATTTTATTTAAAATCTGCATGTCGAACTGAAATTGCTTGTTAGTTGATACACTGTGGTAAATGAGGTTTATTTGCAGAGTATATGAAGTGCTTGGATTTCTGTTTGAATTGGGAAAAGCAATACATTTGAATTTTCATTAGACTGCTCCATTTTTACAAAAATGATTCATTGTATAAAAACAGTAGTAAGTGGCTTACTCTCCGTCTTTGTCAACAGACAACTGGCAAATTGCTGGCTGCATAATATTTCTGTTAGACTACTTGTGTATGGAAATCTGACTGCTTTGCAAGCAATTTAATCAACAGTGTAAATAACCTGTGTAAAATAACCAACAGCGCAAATGCCTTTAAATAATCAAGGCTCTTTAATGTACATAAAATAGGCTTTTGTACCTACAATAGACTTGATCTTTATAACCATAGTTCGTTCTCACCTATTATACCCCATTGTGCTCTACAGTAATCAATGCATATAGAAGCTTGGTTCTCAAACCTACTCTTTAGTAGGTGCAATTTTTCACCCACAGAGAATCGTGTCCACAATCTCACACTACTAATAAATTGTCAGGAGAAAATAAGATAGGATTACAGATGTAAAAGCTGGAACCTTGGACTGAAAATTGGACTGTATGACTGCATAAATAAAAATCAATCTACAATAACAAACAAAGCAGGTAATTTGCTAATGTTATTGGGAGACATCTCCCATTTTTCTTAGGCAATGAAAGTCTCCTGGGTTTTACAGTGTGATAGAAGTTATTTTATGCAGCATAATGTCTTTCCAAGTTGTTTTTTTTTTATGCAACCTGAGCAGTAGAATGTATGAAGCAGTATGAAAGAGTTAAAAAAATATGTTACCAGTTACATGAAGTTAAAAGTTTGATGTTACATGAGATAAAAAGTGTTTACAAAGCAGCTTTACTTCCTAATGTATAACACGGTCAAGTATGTACTTTGCCCAAAATGTTAAAATATAACATTTAATCTTTAACCAATCTACTTTTTATACCTACTGATTCTATCTTCACCACACTTTCTTTACCCAAGCACCTACAAGTAGGTAATTTTGTGTCCAAGGCAGGGCTCAGACATCAATCAGATTTAAAATTTGTGGTGAAGCTGTATTTCTTTCAAAGGTAGTTTTTTTTTGGAAATGTACGTTCATTAAAGATACTGGCTGATGAGATCATCCCATTGCATTTCTATCCTTCCCCTTTTATTGGTTTTGCTGTTTTTTATCTGTTCTACACACACATGAACAAACAATAAATTTAATTGTTTAGTTCTTTAGGCATAGATGTTTATACTTATATCCCCAGTTTAATGAATCTGCTACTGATTCACAACTCATCACAGTGTACCTGCACTGCAGTACTCTTGCAGTTCCTGAATTGTGGTGTCACTAATTTATTTGAGTTGCTGAGAACCCAGAATTGCCACTGAAGTTCACTAAAAAGTTCTTTTACAGTGTTCCATCTATTCAGACACTCTTACTCACATGTAGTAAGTGAAACAGACTTAATTCCAGATGTTCCTTCTGTTTACCATACTTTAACTCAAAATGCTGGAGTACAGGATAAAGAGTTGTGACAGATGCTTCTACTTGTCCACAGATACTGCATGTCTAACAGGAGCAAATGAAACTGTTTTGCATTTCCACCGTGGGTTGTACCTTAACCACCTCTGTCTATAGTATCTATAGTACTCTATCCAGTACAATCAACACAGACAGTTTTGGGTATTGTTACAATAAACGCTACAGTCAGTTATTTCAAAGGAATTGTCATAAAGTAAATTATCACTTATATTTATCTTCATAATCTCTACTATTAGTCCTCCAGAGCTCACGTCATAGAGATAACAGAGAGATATCGGTTCATATCAGAGGAGCTTTCTTTCACGTAATTCACTTTCATGTAATTAATTTGTAAAATTATAGCACTTGCCTTTTGCATACTTTTTCTCCCAGACTTATTTACCACATTGCACTACAAACTGGAGTTCTTATTTGACAAAAATAATGGAAGATCAGTCCTAATAGCTCTAGACAAAATGGTGAGATCTTCATTTGAACTGGGAGTGTTCTCATCTAAGCTCAGATGTCCACGTTGCATATGACAATTCCTGAGTTAAATGTCTAGATTATCTCTACAGTCAATGAAGAAGTATAGGCCTTCCTAGGGTATGAATTATCTCACCTATTTTCAGTGTTCTTTTGGATGAAATTAATCGCTCCCCGAAAGGACTTATTTTTTCTCCGCTGGATAAAGAGTGGTTCACATGCAAATATCTATGTTGTAACAAATATCCTAACATTAAATTAATCCCAATTGTGGACTTTTATCTATGTTACATGACCATCCTCTGGAACCAGTAATGGAAATTATGCCATTGTGGCCTCTGGGAAATAAACCAGTGTAGCCACAGAGGATTAGTGAGTCCTCTGCTCTCACACAGGGCACTATTTCCTTTCACAAGTAGCTCTTTTACTGAAATGGAAGTTCTCAAACTTTCATAGATTATCACAATGGGAAAATGGTAGTGTTTCAATTGGCCTCAGAAAGAACAGATGCAAATAAAAGACAAAGTGTCGTTCTTTTATTTCTTTAAGATCTCTGTCCTTAAAAAACCACACTTAACTTGAAATGTCTGTGGAAGAAAGGTTTATTTGACTCTTAGGTCTGTACTTAAATACACATTTTACTATGATAGTTACGGGTGTAGCACTTTGAAGGGGTTACTACTAAATGCAAGCAGGTAATTTGGAACTTTGTGTTTAATATGTGGTAATTATCACTTTTGTTACTTCCCAAAAATAACAGCTTCAACCCAAGCCAGGGAAAAAAAGTAATAAAGAAAAAGGTTGTTTTAAGTTAACTCTATCTGAGAGTAACATTGGGGTTCCTCTCTTTTCCTGGTGATGTGGCCTGATTTATGTGGTCTTTCTACATAGAAAGATACTGCTGTTGAGAAATATGGCAGTTTAAAAAACTGCTAATTTTGTATCATGTTTTAGAGTAGTTGCATCCCCTTCTGACATTTCTATTAAAAGCTCTAATTAAGGGCAAATTCCTGTGCATCCTACTGAGACTTTTACAGGGCTCAGAAATATGAAGTTCATTGTGATGTTTGTTTAAAGATTGAAAAATAAAACCCAAACCACAAAAAGTTTACAGGTGAGGCTTAACAAGCTACAGCAGAAGGAATGTGAATTCTAAACAAAACAGAATATTCTTCTCTGTATCAGCAGAGGCTTAGCATTAAGGCTAGCCTACCTAGTCAACAAAGGATGAAGACCTTGCTAAGAATACCCAATGTGATATGTGTTGTTTGCATGTTTAAAAAGACTAGAGAGGAAGGTGGGAAAGGAGAGCTTTAGATTGGTTAAGAGGATGAAATAAATCTGAATTTTTCCTTACTTGACAAATTTTTCCAAGAAAGAATGAGATTTACCCTTATCCAATCACAAAGTTTCTGTTCAGCCTCTATTCCACGCATATCCCTTGCATAAATATTTTCAGTGAATAAACAACTTAGGCAGTAAGCTACTGCTGAAGGGTCAAGAGTGCAGACCAGCTACATTTTTTTCTGACCAGTGACAAATAGTTTTGAGCTCAGTTAAGAATAATAAAATTCCGCTTAAGATGACATTCTATTTTTTTGTCTGTAATTAGAGAATGAGAAGGCTGTGCCTTATTGCTGTGTGGGTTTTGAGGGTTTGCATAACAAAACACATTATTACAATAAAACGTAAAAATAAATGACATTCATAAAACATCATGCATGTAACACACTGCTTCTGACTAAAATATATTACTAATATTCGAGTTTTATCTGAATATCAAGTTAAAAATATTTTGGTTTGGAAAACTACATATTAGCTACCCAAACCTAATAAATCATATTTAATCTATAATTTTTTTTTCAAATCCTTCCTACAAGCTTTCACTAGAGTTGAGCAGTTTATATTTTTCACATCTCTTATTAACCTCTTATGACTTGCTTCAAAACTTACAACTCAGTTCTTCATAGACTAAATTTAAAGCCTATTACTCAACTTTTGAAAAATTGAGAAGGTAAACACAGAAAGCATCAGAATAAAACTTACCAAGAAGAGAAGATACTGTCTCCTAAATAAAAGTACTTCAAATCTTGTTCTCTTTATATTAAACTGTATTCTACTCAGAAAAAGAAGATTTATTTTATGGGACAGATTTTCATTTTTAGCAGAAAGGTATAATTGAACAATGACAAAAACCTCTTTAATCAAATAATTTAATTAAGTAGAAATGTGATATATATTTATATCTATAGTAACATTATTTTTTTAAAGAATAGGTGGACATTACTGGCAGACCTGAGAAAAGAAATGAAGCACTCTGGAGGTGATCAACCTACAGTTAAATGTTTGCAGAACATTCACTTAGAATAAGTGACTCTGCAAAGTTTTTGTGTGATGGATTTACTTATTTTCCACCCTAGAATCACTGAATATCTCAAATTGGAAGGGATCTACAAGGTAATCAAGTCCAACTCCCTGCTCCTCACAGGAGTAAATAAAATTAAACCATATGACTAAGAATGTTGTTCACAGACTCCTTGAACTCCGACTGGCTTGGTGGCATGGCCACGCCCCTGGGGAGTGGTCCTGTGCCAGGGTCTGACCACCCTCTTAGTGAAGAACGTTTTTCTGATGTCCAATATGAGCTTCCCCTGACACAGCTCCATACCAGACTCCGTACCAAAGGTTTGGAGTACCTAGTAATTAATAAAAGTGGAATATTTGGAATAACCTGCGTGTGGTGAGAGAAGCTAGAAAGATTTTTTGCCCAGTCATTTAGCTATTATTCTCTTTATCTGTGAGCAGAAGAAATAGGTAAAGGTTTTTTTATGAGATCTGCAAAAGCTGTTCTAATCCAGGGTCATTTAGGACTTCTCCCGATTTCCAGCTACCAGGAAGTTTTATGAGGCGATCTGGCAATCTGCATCAAACATCTGTTCAGGCAGTTTCTAGGCAGAATAAGCAGATCCTGTGCAGAACACATGTCAAGAGTAGCTTTTCTGGCTCATGGTTCAACCAGCAAGGAAAAGATTTGTATTAGAAAGAATAAATGAATTTATCCAAAAGTCTCAAATCTTGGATCAGAGAGGAAAGAGGATACCTCTGTTTCAGAACTGGGGATAACTACAAGAAAACTCTGATGGAGAAGACTGGTATTGTGGTGTAATCAGACCATCATCCAGACCATCATCAAGCTTCATCTCCCTCATGATCTCATTCAGTATGGAGAATGTATAAACCAAAATGGCATAAATATAATATGCTTCCAGTGACTCATAAATGAACACGAACTGTAACATGGTGAGGCACTACAAAGGGTGAGGATTACATGTTTTTGGGAATCCTAATTAAACTGAATGTGAATGCATTTCTCCCTACTATGCTTCATTTATAAAGGTCTTCTAGACACCACAGGATCTCCACACGACATATAGCTGTTTGACTGCTTTCTGTTCAGCTATTGGGCTATTGGTAGAGGTACCAGAGGTCTTCCACCCCAGCAGACAGTGCACTGCAGTCAAAAGTCGATAGGAATGACTGTCCTTGTTCTCACAGTCTTAGGCTTTGGCTTCTGGCTTAGATATCAGAAAAGGTACCAAATAACTGCCATGGTTTTTGTGTGGTATCCTAAAAATTCAGCTGTAAAGCAGTTGTGAAAGTCAGATGCTACATTTACTTAACTGAATAGCCTGGACAATGTCATAATTTGAAAAAGGTTTTGTGATGGTGATGCTGGAACTGAAATGTTGTTAAATGTAGAACAAAGTGTCTTTTCAAGTGTTTTTTGGCCTCTGTCTTCACAAAAGTCTACACATACTTCAAAGCAAATGAATACAACATTGGATCAGACAGACTGAGAATCCTGTGTACAAATACAGCTGAAAAGGTTGACCTAGTCAAGTGATTTTTCTCAGCTTTGGAGTTCCACTAGTGGGTTTTTTTTTGGGGGGGGCGGGGGGAGGGGAAGGCACAGATTCCTAGACAACAAGCAGACACCTGAGAATGTGTTCATTTTCCTCAGTGATCTTTCCAGGATGTCTGATGGTGCCCAGAGACCACTCCTCCTCTTTGCTGGTAACTGCAATTGTTAAAACAAAAACCTGACAAAATGCAATGTTACCCAAAGGTATATTATAACCAAATAACTTCTAAATTAACGTAAATGGAGTTATATTTGGTAAAAGCACCTCTTGGTACACAGATTCATACTAATGTAGTATATATATTTAACTGTAAATTTAATTAGGAACTGAGATCTTTAAAAGAAAAAAAAAAGATTCTGAAGTACATCAATTGGTGAATATGTCTTCTACAAGAATACACCAAAACAAATCAGTAATATCTACAGAGAGAACACAAGAGATAAGTGTTGTATCATCATACAGTATATAAAATGGGTGTGTAGTTTGCTATGGTACACTAGGATATCACAAAACCAAATTCTGGATATTCCATTTTGGGAAGGGGGTGATATTATTAGCAATTAAAAGAAATTGCCATAACTATATTACAGACAATTAAAGTCAATGCTGCTTACAAACTGAAAACCAGGTTCTGTAACATCTTATAGACTTTAAATTACATTTTTTATTATTGAGAAACTTTTCAGAATTCCAGCACAGTGGTGCAGTATACTTTTGGGACTTTTTTTTTCTTTCTTTTTTTTTTTTTTCCCTTTTTTTCCTCAGGCATGACAGAGGGTCAGGTACAGGCATTGCTAACATGTAGCAAAGGCATATGAATAACCAGATAACTGAGGCAGTACGGAGAGCAGTTCTCCACCCTTTCATCCCTGTAGACAGCATTTGTCCCTTTGATCCTTGAGAAGATCAAACAAAATCCACTAATCAATTATTTCCTTTTTTGTCTTTCAGATGCTGCCACAGGTCTTCAAATACTGATGGCTAAGTGCTTCAGGAATATTTCATTTGTTTACTTTTATAAAACAAATGTTTACCACAAAGGAATACTTTTTTCATCTTATTATTTCTCCCACCCTTCAAAACCATATAAATGAAAGTTTTTTAACATTAATTATTTTGAATATAAATTTTGAAACCATGTTGGAAATTTACAAGAAGAAAGTAGATTTCTTGCACTGAAATTTTTCAAAACTACTGAAGTTTGGACTTGACAGCATCTTCCCTCTCACTGGCAAAAGTGTAGAGGGTTAGGTTTGAATGGACTGAGGGGTGGCAGAGGGAAAAACACACTTCTGTAACATAGGTTTAACAAGAGTGTGAGGAACTTGCTTGCATGAGAAAGATAGTAAAAATTAATGACTTCATCTCTCCACTTTTCTGTGGCAATGAAGGAGGCTGAGACACTGACTACCTGGGGGGTCAGTCCATCACATGGTTACCACCTATGTTGTGGTTTCTCACACATGCTCTGTATACATCTCAGTGTATTAGTCCTCTTCAGATACTGACATGGTAGCAAAACTGCTCAGCCTAATCTAAACCACTTTACTAAAACTCAGACATATTTATTACAATTCTTATTTAGGCACATTTGCTTGCTCATGTAGGGTTTCGTTGGTGCTGCAGCTATAGCCACAAAGGTTCATCTTCATCTACTAAATCAGGAAATGCTGACCTAAAGGTTCAGTCCTGAGAAGTCTCATATGATATTTAGTGCTACCGGTACCTCAGTAGTCTGCTTACAAGCTTTCTTAGTCATTAAAGATAATAAACACTTAAAACTTAACATGTCATCCAGTTTGTAAGAATAGAGAAATAATTTCTTTCAGACTTTGAGTAGCACAGAACACAAAGAAAGAAGAAAACTAGATTAAGAAGGAAGAGCAGCTGAGTTATTGCCATGATGTCTTCAAAGTGAGAAAGGATACACATTAAGGATGGGAAAAGTCTGGGAAAGTGGAGGAACAACAAAGTGAAACTGCATCAGTGGACCTTGGAAGGTAATGATTTGATAGCTAAATAGGTTACTCACCATGTGAATGTTGAGAGAAGTTCGGAAGTTGTTGTAGATGAGTGTCAGAGAAATACTAACTAGGATTTAAAACAAAAAGATACACCACAAACTAAATAAAGCACAAGTAACATATGAGGGGAATTATTTCAAAAGAGTGGAAATGGAAGGAAAAGAGATGGTATGCACTGGAAATACAAAATTAAAAAAGAACAGTAGAAACGCTGTATATTTTTAACAAAAATCCTTTTATCCCACAAGAATGGTATTACCTGCAAGATCTTTGGAAAATTTTCCATTAGGCTTCCAATTTTTAGATTTGGTTGAAACACTGCTAGAGTGTAAGGTGAGTAGATTATTCAGCAAGTGAAGCTTACCCTGATAAATCCTATCTCAGTTATTTTCTACAGACATATTTCTTAAGATTCTGCACACATCAATATGATAGAAGAGAATAAGAAAAACCATTACTCATTGTGAGTAGGGTAACCCTACTTTTCAAAGCAATAGCATAGAAGAGGCTTGTAGATATTATTACTTAATTTGTAGGTTTTAGGGTTAGCAAAAGAAGAATGTAAATCAAGCACCGGGTTGGAATTAATTGAACTGTAAAATTATTTAGGTTAGGAGGGCCCTATGGAGGCCATCTAGTCTAATCACCTGCTCCAGGGAGGGTTAAGTTTAAAACCAAATCAGATTTCTCATGACTCACAGTCAGCTTTTGAAAATCTTCAAGGGTACAGAGTCCAAAACCTCTCCTGTCACTTTCAAATAAATACATGAGTTTATCCACCTTCTACAGACACCTTAGATATCTTCAGTGGTTAAAAACTTAGTTTTTTGATTCCATTGCCAAGATTCACCCAGAGGATTGCTTATTCCTAAAGTAGCTGTCTAACACAGTTGGAATTTTTTTCCTGTCTGTAGATACATATTTCACCTCTCTTGGCCATAAAAGGAGCCCAGAAGAATAGTTTGTGTGAGACAAGTAACCTTTAGAAAACTAAGGTTTCGTAAGATGACCCTGATTATGATGTTCAGGCTTGAGCTCATTACCACTTCCTCTTCTACGGGGCCCTTTCCACTATTTTACACTACTCATGGAATACTAGCATTGATTCAAAGTGGAATTTCTTTTGGTAAGAACCTGGTGATGCTCAAGATCTTGGAAAGCCTTCCATATACTATCATGCAAATGCTGTCCAGTAACCCTATGCTTAAATAGTGACTGATAGCAATTCTATTCTACAAATCCCTTTGTTAACCAAAACACAGAGTGAACTGAGAGTGAGTACATCAAAGGCCCTGCTTTTCAGACTCAGAGCATTTTACCTGGCTTTTTTTCCTAACTAGGTATTTGAATTTCTATGTATTAAAGGTCTGAATGTTGATTAACTAGTCTTGTTGGCAGTTCCTCTTCAGTTTCTGAATTGGTACTTCTGTGGCACTTTCTCAGACACTTCCACAGCACTTTGTGAAAAATGGCAGTGACCTATGTTCAGATGGTGCTGTGATCTGAACAATATCATCTAAGACTAGAAACATGCATGTATCTTTAACAAATATGAGAAAAGGTGACTGAGATGACCACTACCAAGTATCATGCAGCACTTAGTAATAAGGTTGCATGTGACCCACTCCTCTCTCATTCTTGGAAACAATACAAAATCATGACATGGAGGAGGAGGAAGACATTTGCAGTGATGAGTAAAGATTTCATAGGAGAGGTTCCAGTAATGCTTATCCCATCATCAGGGAGAGCTGACAAAATTTTGCTTCTACACTTCTTCTGGTTGTGATTCAGGAACTAAGAGACTAAAATACATAGTGACATAGGTAATCACAGATGCATGCCTGAGAGTAAGGCAAGGCAGCACCCAGAAGAATGTTATGGGAAACTTGGGAATGATTTGATGATATCCTTTCTAATGAGGGCAAAAGGATTGCATAAATTAGACAGAATTGTATCACAGGGACATTAAAGGAATTAAGAATTTAAGAAAACTCAACTGAGACACAGCATTGCCCTGGTACTATGCTACAACTTTATAATTCCATATGAATAAAGAGAGAGGCAGTAATATAGGTCATGGACGTGGCTGTCTATATGGCTAGTGCATGTCATTAGAAAAAGGGCCCAAATAACCCTTTGATGAAGAATCACTGGATCCACTTGGACCAGCAATTTCCCAGTTGCAAGACCTGTAGATTTGGATTAAGCTCTTCAAAATATCTGTAGCCTTCAGTAGGCAATTATCATTCTGATAAAGTTTTTTTGCTTAAGACACATTTTGAAATCATGGTGTCATTACACAACTCCCAGAGCCAGAAACCATGTTGAAATATCCATGTCTTATGAAGGTGTAGGTTAAGTGGATAGTCAGAGTTGTGAAGAAAATGAACAGTTTGATTGCTTGAAGGGAGAAGCATATTCTCTTGATGGAACATAGGAAAGAAGACATATTGTTTGCAGTAGGAAGGCAAGAGGAAAATGGCAAGGGAAAAGACCAATAGACTATAGAATTTCCATACTTTTCAAAAAAAGAAGACCTTAATCTCATCTATTAATATTTGCCCATTAAACTGCAGCATATCTATTGTGTACTTTGCAATGTCCAGACAGAAACTAAATCTAAAAGACAAATGGGAGTGAGAATAATAATAAAAAAAAAAAAAATAAAAATAAGGGATATACAGGACTCTAGTGAAAGATATTGGTGTTTAATGGCTCTTATTTTATTACTTGATTACATTTCCTTCTTTGTTTTATAATTTCAGCTGTGATCCCTATAGGATAAGAACTACATTTAGCTGTGCGTTTGTGTCAGATTTTGTCACCAAACCTATTTGAAACTGTTGTATATCCTCAACATTGCTGCTCCTCTGTCTCAACTAAAACCAATTTCTGCTGCAAGCATGTGACAATTACAACACTTCTAAGTTATTTGCCATGCCTTTAATAAATACCTCCTATAAAATAATTCCATCATATCAGCTACCTGAAAGATTAATAAACTTCACTATATTTGGAAGCATTTGCTATTTTACATATTGTTTATATATATTCTCAACCTCTTTCTATGAATTAGAGAAAAGTAAATCTTTTCGTCTTCTTTCCTTGCTTTTCTCCCTGCAGTTATTTAGAAGTCCAGTTCATATATTGTGTCCTACTTTGATAAGAAAGAAATACTATTGATATTTTTTATTTCAGTTTGATAAAAAGCATGTTTGTTTTCGTTCATAGATTTAAAGCCCCAAAATGGACCAGTACTGTAAATAAAACATGCAATCTCATTTTAAAAATTTATTACAAGGAATTTTGTTTATGATTTCATGTTCTCCAGTAATAATTAATTGGAGGTCTTCACTGGTCCCCACAGACTAACTATCATTCAAAATGCACTAAAGGATGATCAACACACAGCAGCACATCTTCAGCAGTGAAAGTAACCATATGTATTTTTACTACCAGTTTAACATAAATTTAAAAACAAGTCATTTTATAGTGTGTGTGTTTTGCAAACACTATCCAAAAAATAGCTAATTTGCCAGTTTCTCAGAGTTTGAAGATTTTTTTACTGAAGTTACAACCATTACTAAATACTTGAATGATAATGCTTTGCGCTTTTACAGTGACTTTCATTGGAGCCTTTGGAAAAGCTTTAAAACTGAATTGATTAATTAACAATAATTATGTCCAACAGCAAACATATTGAAAGGAATTCCATTTGCTGTTCTACATGACTTTGACTGTAGTTGAAACAAAAACACAATACAGGTAAAACAAACAGTACAGCAGTTCTATCTCCACTGAACAAAGAAGAAATTTATCCAGCAAATATGTGACCATCATATACTTCTATCCCTTACATGAAGTCCAAAACTCTTAGGGCAAGGATGGACTTGGTAGCACCTTCCAATTAAAGAAAAATGATCCTCTAGTGCAAGGAGACTGTATTACCCTCTTTTACAGCAGGAAAGTTCCTGCACAAAGATTATGGAAGTTAGGAATCATAAAGCACATACTGAGGATTATTTTGCACTCACAGATCAGACCTTTGATATTCACATGTGTTTATTATTAGCAATCTAAATAATACTAGAGAAAAATAGAACACAAAAATATCTCAGTATCCTGAGTCTCTCTTTGCCAAAGTGAATTATTCATTTATAGAAACAATCATTCACCTGTATTTTTAGGTTTTTACTACATTGCCTAACTCCTATTTTTGCAAATTCCTGAATTTTCCCACGTCAGTCCTGTAATTCTGTCCACAATTTTTACATATCAAATAATCTTTTTGTTATCTGGTCTAAAACTTATTTTGGAAACTTTAATATTTTTTGTTGTAGAAGTTTCCATGTTCTTCTCTTTCATAATCTTTCTGAATTTTTCCTCATTTGTCTGCTTATGTTGAAGTGCATGGATCAGTCAGAGTGTGCCTGGTCAGCACGTCCCACCAAGAATATTTTGGAATGATGAACTGTTGATTATTATTCTCTCTTCTTCACTGATAAAGCTGAACTTATGTTTACGTTTTAAAATGTTCAGTCCCTTATGCAGGTTGGTGCCTTTAACAGAATAAAATACTTCCTAATCAATTCTATCTTCAATAATTTCAAAGATGTTCATTCTAACTGGAGAATCAGAGAACAGCTGAGGTTGGAAGTCACCTCTATACCACCAGCTCAGAGCAGAGTAATGCTATAGCAGATCTATCTCCAGTTCTGTTTTGAACATCTCCAAGGACAGGGACTCCACAACCTCTCTAGGTAACCTGTGCAAGTGTGTGACCACTCTCGCAGTTTAAAACAAAAAACTCCAAACAACCAATCAAATGAAGTAAACGTCTTACCTTTAAATTAAATTTCCTGTATTTCAGGAAAGAGGAACAAAAGAAAATGATCACACTTTTTTTTCTCCTTCACCTCTGATGAGAAACATTTGCTGCGCACTGGCCACTACTGTTATGCCAATTTCAATATAAAATAAAGAATATTTCAGCAGCATTAGCATCATTCCCTGCCTACTGTCACTGAGATTGAATCATGACCTAAGAAACTACAAAGAGAGCGTATTATTACATCAAACAAAGTCATCTGAGTATGAAGTATTTCTATTTTTATAGTTCATACTACATATTTCTCTAAAGAGTCAGAGAGCTTCTGTAACAATTAAATAGTGTATTCTTAAGATCAGCATTTCACTTCTGTAACTAGTTTTGTGACTGACTAAAGCAAAGGTTCAGCACTTCACTAGGAAAAGGATTTGACCCACTGACAATAAAGAAAATGAGATAAAAAATAACAAAACATAGGGCACCAGTCTAAAAAGCTCTTCATCTTTGCAACAGCCTTAATTAGCTCAGTGAAGTCTGTGCTGTACAGCATAGAGCTTTTAATGACTGGCTTGTGGAGAAAACTCCTACAATTTATTCAGGTTAACCACAGTTTTAAACACATGGTATTTATTTAGCTAAGATTAACTGTATTTTGCAGAAGTGCCAACACTAGGAAAATGTGTGTTTTCCTAATGAAATAGTTTATGATCCTACTCCTATTTTGTTGCTGCTGCTTATTAAAGGTTGTTTTTAACAACTGAAAGAAACTTCCATTACTGCTGGGCTTAATCCTGCAAGGTACATAACCCTAAAGGGGTGGGAGTTGTTCATTCATTCTAATGAGACACCTGCTTAGTTCAGTGCTAGGGCATTTATTCAAAGAGCAGAAATGTAAATTTCTAGCAGTGTCTCCAACATGCATCGGCCTTCACCTCCTCCCTGCACATCATATTCCACTCCTTCCTTACCCTTCATGCTTATACACTTTCAAAGGTAAGTTTTTGGTTGCTAGTTTTACTTGACAAAATAGCCCCTGATACTCAGTATTATCCCACTAGAACAAGATGCATCATAATGTATTTGTATATCCAGTGGCTGTTAGACAACTATGTTGTTCATGCAGATCTGGTGTGGTGTGAATTTGAACTGTGAGTTTATGAGTGAAAAGCTGTCATCTTCATGTGCCAGGCCTATCATTTTTAAATGTATTAATCCCTGTTAGTATCAAACCTTTCCTTACCCTGCTTCTAAGCCAAGCTTCTCATTAAACAGAAGCAGAAAACTGAGTCACTGACAAATCTATAATTTATTATACAAAAATTAAATATTTGATATGTTATGTAATTTACTAGCTAATTTAGTGATTATCTTATGAGATATACAACAGTTGATTTTTACCACACATATGCATTTAGAAATTAAACCAAATCGTGTAAAACTTAAGGATGGTCTGCATGGAGTATATCAACTCTGCACAGCAACAGATTTTGCTCATTAATGACTAATTACACTCCATTTTAAGAACTGGAATAATTTAATTATTTAAGAATCTTGCAATACATTCACTACAAAGCAGTGATATTCGTAATTCCAATTTTGTATTATCTTTGAAGTGTATGCAGTTAGAAAAAAAAAGATATTACAGTGAAATAAATGGAAATATGTTGTTAAGAAGACTACTCACCCTAATCTTGCCTCTAACCCTTCCTCTCCTCCATTCAAAAGCATTTTCTTTCATTAATTTTATTTAGCCTCTCTGCTGTCTGCTGACAAGCAGTAAATGTCCAACAAGAAGCTATGGAAATGTAGACATACATCATGTAGTCTGTTTATTCACAGGGAATTAACAGGATACTTCTATAAGGTGCATTTAAACATGCACACAAGACAGTGTGAAAACTTAATACTCTTCAGTTTTGCTGTGCAAACGTAGGCAAAAGCAGTTTTATTAATCACATTTGCTTTTTTAAAATTTGTGATCTTTGTCTTTTAAGTTTGTAATGAACCTTCGGAATCTCTCAATTTCTTGTTTTTAAGTATTTTACCTGATAAATGATATAACATTCAAGTGTTGGGCAAGCTGACTGAAGACCTCTATAGGGTATTTTGGGGTCAGAAAGATGCCATATTATTCTGGAACATCGGATGTGTGAAATGCACTGTTCTGGAGACTGACAATGCGGCTAGCATTTTATACAATATTAATCTAAAAGTACTGACAGAGTGGCAGCCATTCACTTAGATTTCAAAATGTTAACCACATAATTGTACAGGAGGGATTCCTAAGGGCATCTTTCCATTTAAGAGTTTGCAACGGATTTAGATGCTCTTGTTCACTCCCTAAGGGAAGACACGCAGGTCAAAACCCATAAAATACAGTTGTTTTTTTAAGTTCAGAGATAGGTCCATACACTGCAGAGAAGGTTAGCTACACATCACTCTCAGTTATACAGAAATTTTTACCATCTATGCAACAGAGATCTACATAATTCTACCCTAAGCAACCATTTTTGTGACTTTTTAGTCAGAGATGCCTTTGCTGGGATCCTCAGAAAGCTCTGTCCAGTATCTACCAAATACTAAACATGAAAATTTGCCCACATTCCTAATTGATTTTTTACCTGTCTTGCCAGAATATTTTCCTGTGCTCGAAAATTCTGCTGATGAAAGGGCAAAAGACAGTTCCATCCTGAGTTTCCTGCTCAGTAACCTGTCCCGCAGCAGAACTGCTACCGACACACAGGATCCCTTGATCACTAACACCTTTAGCCAAATATGCCAGCAGCGGCATGCTGAGGATTTACAGAGCTTATTTTAAGTTTCACTGGTCATGACATCTGCTATGCAAACAAAGAAATGCTATTTCATTCTGAAGGACAGCCAGCACATACGTGCTCTGTCTATAGTCGTCCTGTTACCATATAGGCTTCATAAAGCCATATGCTCATTTTAAGCCCAAGTAGCTCCAAGGAAAATGTGGGGTCTTGCTGAAGTTGCAGCCAAATCTTGCTACCGTTCAAACATCAAAACAAAATAGCCATAAACAGACTGGGTGATAGAGCTGAAAAATTTTTAGTGGATTGCCGGTGATGTTGGCCATAAATGTATTCAGAAATCAAATGTAATAAACAAACAGACCTTTGTAAAAAATATCTGTCTGTTCTACTTTTCCACATGTGCCTCTTCTTGCCTCTTATTTCCATATTACAACAAAATATCCTCTTATGTCGTTTACTCAATAAGCCTCCTCTGTGGTTAAATGACCCTACTCTAAAGTAATGTTTATTATAAAAACTTTAAATATTGCTTTTTAAGTTATATCAGTTAAATACCTTTTTTAAAAAAATACTTACTGTACTGTGCAAATACGTTCAGCTTTTCTGCCAATCCCTTACTATCAAATCCTTTTACAGTTCTTTGTTGTTAAACCAAATATAGTGTTACATTGTCTGTCCTTACACACATTACTGTTGGATAAAGCCCTTGGTTCCCTAGACTAAATCTGTGCTGTTCTCTGCCCTGGTTTCTCAATGCTATCTCATTGCAGCAGCTCACATTGAAAACGCTCTATTCCCACACCCACCAACACAGCTCTTGGGATAAGAACCACACCATTGATACAGCGTGTATTCTTTTCCATAGGTTCCCACCAGCATGTTGCTAACAATTTCCTGGGCCTTATCAAAAAAAAAAAAAAAAAAAAAAAAAAAAAAAAAAAAAAGAAAAGAAAAAAAAAGGAAAAAAGCGAAAAAAAGCCTTTGAAAAGTGAAAACAAAGAATCAGACTCTATTGTTGTTCTACTTTCACTGCCATAATCTGTGTTTTCCATCATACTACATGTAGAGACTACAAACATCACCTAGTACAGATACTCCAATCAACAATTTACCATGAACAGTTATTGTTCGGTATCTGTAATCTTTCATCCCTCTATTTGTGGTTTTCAAATTGTCCTTTTCATTTCCTTTCAGCAACCTGAATTGAGTTGAACCTCATCCCCCCCGCCTCCCCCAGAAGAACCTTTTGCCTGTCAGCAGGAATAACAACTGAGTCAGTTGCAAACTTTATGCTCGATTCATGCAAGTGAAACACAGGGATCACATGCGTTTGTTACGGAAATTACTCAGAAACAAAGTGTGGAGCATGCCACTTTGATTAAGTGTACAACTGGGATCCCTTACTTCTCAGCATGAGGCTTTTCCCCTGAGCAAAACTAAGGGCTTTTCAATCACACAAGAAAAATACTGGTAAATGGGGGGGAGAAGGGGAGAGAGGAGGAAGTGGAAGTGAGAGGGAGAAAAGGATGATCTTGGCTCTGTTGCAGAAAATTATTTTTTTTTAAAAAAAGTGGAGGTCTTTCTTTTCTTTTCCTCTGCCCCTCTACCCCTGAAAAAAACCCCTATTAAAAGTAAACTCACCCCAGGGGACATTTTGTGGTTCAGCCATTGTACGCAAGCCTTAATTTTATTATTCAGTACATCAGACAACTCAGAACTGAAGTGATATAAAGCAGTAATAGCATGCACAGTAGTGCCTCAAG
The DNA here is from genome assembly GCF_001715985.3 of Manacus vitellinus. Classification (NCBI taxonomy): domain Eukaryota; kingdom Metazoa; phylum Chordata; class Aves; order Passeriformes; family Pipridae; genus Manacus; species Manacus vitellinus. The sequence goes on from NW_021940291.1 coordinate 4,325,654, forward strand.
AAACATTGGTCTTTTTTGCTAAGAAAGTGGTAGGTACTGTGCTTAAGACCAAGGATCTTTCAGTTCTGTTCCCAAGACTGATACTGATGCGCTATGTAAACACAGTAAAGTAATTAACTGCCTTCCCTCCCCTTGCACCTATTCATCTGTAAAGCTAATAATACATAACAACAACTTTTTTATACATTTCTTATGATGGTCATCTAATATTTGCAGACTGCTACAAGACAAAGCCACTGTGATAATGAGCTTATCTTGTTCTACACTACAAGCAGTCTGAAGGGGAAGATGCAAAGTTTAGATGAGGATATTCAAATTTTCAGACTTCATCAGTGAAATTGTAGGTCTTGTAGCTGTCAAAAATTCTAATGGAACTGTAGTAATATAATAAGGAAAATGAAAACTTTTTTTTATTTTTAAAATTAGAACTAAAAATATTATCAAATGCTAGATGTTTTCAAACAGCAATGGAATTTGGGAATACGTAAATTCTAGTGCAACCCATGTCCTTACTTCCTTTGACTGTGGGGGGAAATCTTTCTTAGGAAATTTTTTGAGACCAAAAAAATTAAAAACTCTTTCTTTTAATGAGTAACTTTTGTCATACTTTATGTGCTTTTCAACTCAAATACAGAGCCCATACATCCTGAAAAGCATGAATAACATTTGAACCACGGATTGTTCATAATGTTTAGTCTATTTGCTGTTCAGTGCTAATGTTTTTACCACTCATTGGAGTTATGTAGTTAAATTTGTCCTCTTTGTTCAGAAGTATGAAACACTGAGAAAGATGGTTAAGCTCCCAATGCCACCTTACTGACTTTGTCTCCATTCAGATTTTGAAGGGAAGCCATATTACATCCGAAGGTCAAATAACACCATTGTTAAAAGGAAATGGAAGGGAGGCTTAATGGTGGAAAGATAGGAAATAAAGTCTCTTTAGCCCTCTCTCCATTAAATACTTAGCTTTTAAGAAAGACAAGAGGAAACAGAAATTACAGATGTAGCTATGAACTGCTTTTGCTATACAGACTAAAAGGCGATAAAAGAAAAATATTTGCATTTCTTTGGCAGAAATCTTATCAGAGAATTGCAAAAGTATTAAGTAGGCATATAAAACATGGCATTATTATGCTAGTAATATAAGGCTTAAATAAAAAACACTTTGTCTAAGAAGTCTTCTAGAGTAGTTTTAGATCTCATTTCCAGTAACGGAATCATACAAATCAGTTGATCAAAAAGCCAAAAATCTCACAGTATTTTCTTGTTCAATTTCCCCTCTCCCCCTTAATTATTTTTACCAGATGAAATACAATATTGTAAATTTTAATCTAAATATGTGACTCACATAAAATGATGAAAATAAAAAGGCAAAAATTACATGCTTGACAGGTCAGGTAATAGCTGACCCCTTGTGCTAAGCCACGTGGTCAAGGGTGCTTCCATACATGTTTGTATGTGTGTGAGCTGGATCAAGTGACAGGAGAGGACTTTGCAGTGTAAGCCCTCTTGGGGAGCAAACCTTTTTTGCCAAGTTTTGTTCTGTGTGCATCCTGCTAAGAGAGTCATCTCTCAGAGTGGCAGAGCCTGCCACCTGGGTCTTCCTGCTGGGCCTCACATCATGTACTCCTGACCAGCCCTGGCACGTGGATTCTTCAGGTATGCAGAAATCAGCAAGTTGTTCAGGCAGTGCATGTGAGACTGGACCCAAAGGGAGGAGTGCAAGCCAGAAGCCAACTGGCTTAGTGCGAGTGATGCTCACACTAATAGGGTGGGACCCACTTTGCCTGTTTGTCAACCAAACGCTGAGCTGCTGGTTTTGCCCAGTTGGTTAGACCTTTCTACTTTCAGTGCTTTATCAGGTATCTGTGAAACTACTCTCCATTTCTGTGCCTTCTCCAATGCCATAAATTTCTGTTTGGAAGGATTTTTAAAATCCATCTCTTCAGTATTTCTTACTGATCTTGAGCTATTTGAAATGCAACATTCAGCTTGAATGATCTTTTTTTTAGTTTGGTGAATACCATTTATTTAGTGAAGCTTTCTCTTTTCAGATAGTTATTTTTCTTCCAACAATGGAGAATACAATGGAGGCAAAGGCCCCATTTCTTGTAACAAAATGTTTATAGAAACAACCTACAATTTGAAAAACAGCAAAGTCTTACTACTAAACAAATATTTTTAATATTCCAGACAGAGAATAGAGAAAAAACATGAGCTACACTCAATAATTAAGGATGCTAACCATAGGCTATGCCATACTTGACTAAGCTATTATTGTCTAAAAAATGAAAACTAGATCAAAATAACCTAGGAACTTTTCAAATTAGTAAAATGAAGACTAGAAACTGGACATACAACATAAATATATTTAAAGAATAAGAGAAACCGAGGGCAAAGGTTTACAACTGAATGCAGTTAAGGTCTTGCAATAAAAATAATTTCAGAAACAAAGTGCAGTAGAGGTGACATATGGCAAGACTATAGCTTTACAACAGATCCTTTGAGCCCATCAGTTAACACACTTTAGAAATTACTGCAGCACACCTCCCAGCTTCCATTTGTTTTATGTGAAGAGAATACCCTTTGTCAGTTCTGAACCTGGTATGGCACACGGCCCTGGAATACCAGGCAAAGCTACTTGTCACTTCTTTACTCACTGTACCCTTGTTTTCACAAATAGATACGTCTGCCCCAGATGCTCTACTCTCACTTCCACAGAGGCAGGAATGGGTCTCGAAGATGATCAAAGGGTTGGAACACTTCTGCTACAAGGACAGGCTGAGAATTTTCTTCAGGTTGTTCGGTCTGAAGAAGTTAAGGTTACAGGGTTACCTTATTGTGGCCTTAAAGCACCTGAAGTGTTCTCATAAGAAATATGGGGACAGACTTCTGAGTAGGGCATGTTAAACTGAAGACTGACAGCTGAAAGAGGGTAGATTCAGATGAGACACAAGGACAAAATTTTACAGTGAGGGTGATGTAACACAGAAATAGGCTTCCTAGAGAGGTTGTAGATGCCTCATCCCTGAAAACATTCAAGGCCAGGTTGAGTGGGACTCTGAGCAACCTAATCTAGTTGAAAATGTCCCTGATTATTGCAGGGGGCTTGGACTAGAGGACCTTTAAAGCTCCCTTGCAACCCAAAGTATTCTGTGATTCTATGAAAATGTTGAATGAATGCAACCTTTTCCAGACTTGCTATGTCATCAGCTCACAGCCACCACTATTCATTTTACCTCTTTTCCTCTCCTTTTAAACAATTTCTCTCATCTTTTATTCCTCTTTCCTCTTCACATTTATTTCTTTTTCAGGTATCTCTGTGTTCTAGAATATAGAGATAGAAGGCAAATAAAAATAGAAGGTCCAGTTCATTTTATGAAAAAATTGTTTTTCTCAGCACTGAAGAAATGGGAATAGCTAGTTCTAAAATACTAGATTTATGCTAAAAAATTATACATTAATTTAAGTGTTCTATAAATTAATGAAATGGTGTGACATTAAAATTCCCAGCTCAGGTTCATTTCTGGTGTAACTCTACTTGATCCAAAATAGAGTTACAAGAATGAAAGTGACACTCTAGACTTGATTTATTTTAAGCATCTTCTGCTTAAAAAGCTACATTTTTGTTTCATAAACCTTTTCTGAACAGAATACTTTAACAAACTCCAAAAAGCTTAACTATTAGCAAGGTGAAAACTCTTTATGTCTAACAGGAATAGATATAACAGAACATCAAATTCTGTACAGAGGAGGAATTTAAAAATTAAAATACGTTGGTGTTTGTTACTGTCATAAATGCTGTTGAACTACCCAGTATTTAAATTAATAATTTAAGTGTTTGCCTAATGAACTGGACTTGATTACATTAAGACATTCTCAATTAATTCTGACAGATCATCTTCTGAATTAGAATACAGAACCAAAATGGTTTATGGATTCCTGGTCAAAGTGTTTACTGACTGAATATTTCTTCAACAATTAAAAATAGCCGTGTTCCACAGCAAAAATGCTTAAAAAGCAGTGAGTGAGAAAAACAGAAGAAATTGAAACAAAATAGGAAGCAAGGGTAGAAAATTCTCCTCTTAACCATCCTGTCAGCTGGAAATTGGCAACTACAGTAAGTAGAAACAAGAAATGACAAGTAGTGGAAGAGACATGCTACCTCTGGCAGCTATTAAAAGCACGTTAAGAGGTTAGAATTGGCTGATATATACACTTCTATAACGTCATTCAGGAAGACTGAAGTTTTGAAGAAGGACAAAAGAATAAGCTATAAACCTCTGTCAGATTACAAGAAATCAACACACAGTTTTGTCTCAAACCAACAATGTAGTGGGACATACTGAGCCTCAGAATTATACAGAGTTTTTTAAAGATTTTATTAGGCTAGCTCAACCTGTTGTTCTTATTCACTGCACTGGATTAGGCCTCTGAGATTCTTTAGCTATTTGACTGGACCTGCAAGATGTCACTTCAGACCAGTTTAGAGACTTCATTCAGGCCTTTGATTTTAAGGAATTAAAAACTTCCACTACTCATAGTTAAATTTTCATACTGTATGTTAATACTATTTTCTATTCTGTTTTATTCAGCGTATCTTTGGGCAATCTCTGTTCTTTGGACAATCAAACTACTATTTTTTCTTAGTTAAATATCAAATGTGTACAGTAGGACTGAGCTGAGGAACTATTACAAGTGGAAATAGCAAGAAGAAAAACAATTACTCATCAGTCATATCAGTGTCAGGAATGAACAAACCAGAGACAAGATAGTAGTTACGAAGGCAACTGTAAATAGCTTTGATATTCTAGAAAGTTGTTTTTTTAAATTATTCTCTAAATAATTTAGATTCAGGAAGGGTAGTTGGAGATATTTTATGGAAAATTTAAACCGTACACAGAGAAATTTATCACATTAACAGAAGTTAATTTGCCTTCTTTGTCTTAGTATTATCTTTATTACCAAGCTTAAAATTTAAGTACTGTCTGTTTTTCAGAGGGAGTAGTAATCTTTTATCTCTGGTTAGTGTTTCACAAAAGTATGCTACTGTTTATATTATGTCAATAAGGTGAGGCCTCACTAATCTTCATTGTAATTTGTCTAATTTTGATGGGGGCAAGGGGTGTGAGGGGAAGAAAGAAAAAAAATTACACCCCAATCTTATCCTATGAGAATTTTTAGGAGAAAGGGAAAATTGGTGCTAATATTAAGCCACAGCTGTCTTTCCACTACCAGACAAGTAGTTGTGTATTCACATACACATTTAAAACCTGAGATCGCGTAGGGAGGTGGGGAAGTATGCTGGAGAACTTTCTGTTCAAGAACATGCCACCTCCTACTCACATTTTCTACATCATTCATCATGCCCAGCTCTAAGCCTATTGCAGGCTTGCAAAAAAATGAAGCTCTTCTCACAGCTAATAATTTCCTTAGATATTTTCATCTGCAGATCTCTTACATCCGTGACATTCAGCCAGAGCTCTTCTCTGTCAATGCCGTGCTTTTCACGTGGATAAACATCATTCAGCATCTGCTAAACTGGGGATGGCGACTCATCCTCCAAAAGCTGACGTGTTTCACTACTGAGAGTCACGTGCATGGTCATCTCATGGGGACAGTGATTAGGCCAAATTCACCTCTGGTCTCATTTTATCTTGCCAGGGAAGCTGACACCTGGTGTCTTATCTCTGGCAGACCAAGAAAGTACAGCAGAGGGGCATCGAGAGAGATATTTGGGTACTCAAAATTCCACAGAGAATTCTACACGTGTCAGAGCAGAAAAGCTTCAAAACATAAAAGGTGCAAAACATTTGTGACTTACAGGAGGCCAGTTCAAACTTTTAGCCTCTAGGCACTCCTTTACCATTACAGGGATATTCTCAGGCTTTAACTCTTTCTGCTTGTTTGTTTGTGTAGAGGCAAATTAAGTCATACCTTGCCTTCAAGTCCAGTCTAGACTGGATGTACAGCTAATGATCATTGACACAACAAGCACAATTCGTGTGTCCTGAAGAGTTTTTGTCTGCACTCTTCTGTACAAGCATAAACATGTTGACAAGTTAGCAATAAATAGAACAAAAAATACCATTTCCCTATTTTATTTGCTTGCATTAATCTACAAAATATATATACAATCAGTTAAAATGTTCTATTAAAAAGAACTAATCCACATTGTATTAGAGAGCATCACTTTTTTTCCTATTTTTTTGTATTTCTGAATTTCATACTTGATTCTTTGACTTACAGTCAAAAACGTTATACTATTCCTTTTATATTCCCCCCTACACTACTTAGAAAAATTTGGAGATATTGTGGCATTGTCCACGAAAGAAAGAGTAACTCCTAGATGCCTAAAAACATCAGTAACTTCCTGATTTAAAAAATTGCCAAACAATTACAATTATCCACAGTAAGAATAGTCATTGAAAGTATTATAATGCAGAAACATTGATGGTTAAACCATGCGAGTAGAAATTAAATGTACAGTACTGAAAGGCAACCAATTACTTATAAGTAAAAGAAAATACTCATATTTAATCAGACAGCAAGAAATCAGTATTTCTAATAGCATAAGAAAAGCCATAAAGAACAACACAGAAAATGGAAAATCTGAATAAATTTCAAAGAGAACTTTGACATTTCTTAGGAAGTACTGTGCAGCATGACTCAAGATTTATCAGAGTGATGTCTAGTATACATTTTGGAAGAGAACAAGGCAATGTTTGATGCATCTTAATCAACGTGAAAAAAAATCAAAGAATAAGACACAACACACACATATACAGTCAAAGTTATCAATGCATGATTTCAAACTTCACGTAGCACAATTTCATTGACAGCATTCAATTTACCAGCATAAAACTAGATAATGCAGAAGTTAATCAAGAAAGTATTCTACCATAGTTTAACAGGGCCAATGATTTCCTTTTAGTTTAAATGTAAAATGAACCCTTTTTAGTGAAATTATTATTACTTTGGGATCTAACTTTGGAACCTTTCCTTTAACTGAAGACACAATAAAATGTGTCTTTCTTGCGTGAAGTGACTGTTATTTCTTGCATATGTTCCAAATTTACTTTTGAAACATGTTGCAAATGATTCATCACTATTAGTTTTATCAAATCACCACTCTTAATTTTACAGAGAATTAGCTGATGAGTAACATGAGATTACAATAATTTTTATACTACCGAGTCAATGGCAAAACTCCAACCAACTTTGAGTCAGCATTTTGCCTCTTTTTCTGTTGATTGGCTTATACCTATTTGCAGTATAAACTATTAGTTCATACAAAAGATAATATCTATTAATCACTGGATAATGTTTATGATTACAGAACTAACATTAAGCACAAGCATATAGTTTAACCTAATGTTTTCTTACTGCTTAACAATGTGAAGTATTTGGAGGCAGAGTTTGGCCAAGAAATCATAAACAGTTTAAGTAAGAGTTTCACCTTGGCTAGTCCAGGTCCAGCAGTGTGCGTGACCAGGGTTTTCAAAACACTCAATACTGGGCACTCAATAGCTTCCAGCTGCATACTTTTAAAAGTTGGAGATTAAAACAGGAAACAAATCAAAACAAGAACTCCTAATTACTGGTCACTTCAAAGTATTTGAGATGAGAACTAGTGGATGCCTTGCACTTCTAAAAGTCTTAGTTGGTCTATTTGGAGCTCAAAATACACTGGTAAAAGTATGAGAATAACTGGCAGTGCTGACGGAGCATTTTCTATATGAATGTACCAAGCAAGGTTTTCAGATAAGCAAGAACCAAGAATCAATAATAAACGAGACTTAGAATGTTCTTCTTGGACAGACTTTTTCATCCAGTTTCACATTCTGCAAAGCTCCCATATTTCAGGTGTGTAAGGAATGTAAATTCAGAGCTCTGTTGTAATCACCACAAATTATCCTCCCACATAATCAACCTATTGAAATCCTGTTAATATTCCACACTGGCACCATCATGCCTAAACCCTCTCCCATCCTACTGTTTTCCATTTCACCAATTACAGCACTATTTTCAAAAGCCAGTGCAACAATGAAAGTTAATACAAACAACTTCCAAAGAATTACAGATAAAACTGAAATGGTGGTTTTCTTTTTATATTTTGTAAATTGTATTCACTACTTTCTCCTAATTTAAAAGCTGCCCTGCAGAACCTGAGTTTAAGCCTTCAGTTATGTTTTCTTATTTGGACTCAGCTTCACACTTGTTTACAGGAAACTGTACTGTATTTCCATCTTCACTTGACTCCATTATCGGTTTAATTTATTTTCATAATGCTTTGCCAAAGCTACTATTTAACCACGACAATTTAGAAATTCTGTTTAACAGTTCCTTTCCGTTTGATATATACATAACTCAAAAGCAGAAAATGCTTGGCCATTTCTAAGCTTCCCTTAAAAATGTGATGATATCTAAACTGTATATTCTTGTATATTCTCCACTACCCACTGCCACCTACTGCAGAATTAGGAGCAATGCAAATAGACCTACTTTCGAGAAACTCTGAAGTTGAATTGTAAATATAAACTTAAATGCTTAGCGTATAATCTATGCAGATATATGCAGCGATATATATGCATTATGGACTATTTTAGACTTAAACTCAGTAGAATAGTTAGAATAACAAATGGTTAAGCAGTGTTAGCTTAAATCTAAAAGCTAAATTGTTTCTCTGAACAGGTGTCACTTTTTTCCATACATAATTAGTTGTACTGGTTCTAAAACATTTGTATAAATTATTGGGTTTTGTTTTATGTTTGTTTTTCAATTTAAAAATCCTTTGAAGTATTCAACCTTTTTGTACTTCTTTAGGGTTTCATGCATTTGATCTTTAAAATGCAATTGCAAATATGAAACCACGCCAGCTGAGACAGAGGGCTGTAGAACTGCTTCAGCCCCATCTTTTCATCAGATGAATTACTTGCTGGGACTTAATGTCAAGTGTCACAGGTTACATAAGCATATACGTCATTTTCGGTTTATTATGCATATCAAAGAAACAAAAATCAAATTTGCTAAGAGTTGAACAAGCAGCAATTTAAAATGCAATTTTTCTTTGTCAATATTCCAACGATAAGTTTTTAGAAGCATAGCAATGAATTTAGCATTTTTATCTATGGTAATAATGTAATCTTAATTTCCTTGTAATTTTTTTTTATAAAATTCTTTTAAATTGAAATTTTGGATCTCCCTAGCCCTCAAACCTAAAGTTGTGTTACATCCCATGTTTTTTACTCTTCAAAACCATGGAAAACTAATTGATTTCTAAATCAATGTTTTATATACGAGGTGTATTCTTCCAGGCACAAAGACGTGAAAGATAACTTTTCCATTTCTGGGCTTCAAGTTGGAATACATATCAGTTTTGAATTTCTGTAAATTGATTTTGTTTTTAACTGCTTCTCCACTGTAAAAAATTTAGAGGAGATTTTATTTTGTACATTCAAGGAATGATGTGTCCTACTGTTCAGACATAAAACTAGTAGGGTAATTGTCAATCAGATAAAGAGTATCTGCATTAAAGCTGGTGCTTCTGTTTAATGCCTACATGATTACACCACCAGTAATCTGGGTAAGAAATAGCCATAGACCAAAGATTCTCAACCACAAATTGATTCTAAAAAATCCCTTAATATGAAATACAAAATATGGAATCTAATAAATCTTTTAAAAATTCTTGAAGGGGTGAAAAAAGATATGTGATAAAAACCCTTTCTTAGTGTTCCTAATTTCATGGTTATTATTAATATAAGCACCTATAGGTTAAAAAGTAATAAAAATGTTTCTTATATTCTTATCTATATATATCTTATTTCTTTTATTAAAGATTTTAAAACTAATATCTATGAATTCTAGTGCAGTTTCCTCTTGGTTTGAGATTTTTGTTTGGAAAGAAGGAAAAGAAGCTGCTCTAAACACAAAATTTTCTGTTATTCAGCAATTCAGAACAGGTAAAGACTATTTAATAGATTTGAGTAATGTTAGAGTACACTAACTTGAAAGAAACAAGAACACGTACACTAAATCTTAATCCCATTGGGCTCAATGAAAACTTTCCTCTTAACATCAAAGAAATCAAGATCTGGCCTTTATGTCAACATTAACCCCTGTACCTTAGCTTTCCCACTGGACTTGGCACAAAGCAGTACATTTTCTGAATGCTGTGGTAACTGTAAACATTTTTGTGCTTCACACATGAGAAAATTGTAAGGATCTTGCATGAGGATAATTTATTTTGTTCTTACCAAAAGCATCAAAATAGTCTTCCTTTATATTTTTTACTATTAATTTGCTGTAATTTTCACAACACTTCATGTGAAGCAGAATTAATATAATACTGAGTCTAAATTTAGAGAGATATGTGACCACCATGCTCAGCTTCATGAATTTGCCATCAGGAGAAATGAGAGGTTCCCTTCTTTTTCTAGTGCACATCAATAGCAAAGAGTTATACACTCAATACAGTTATCCTATTGTTATCCATAGAATCATAGAATGACTTGGGTTGGAGGGGACCTTAAGGATCATCTAGTTTCAACCCTGTTGCCATGAGCAGGAATACATCCCACTAGACCAAGTCACTTACAACACAATCCAACCTGGCCTTGAACATTTCTGGGAATTTAACATCCACAACTTCTCTGGGCAACCTGTTCCAGTGTTTCACCACCCTCACAGTAATGAATTTATTCCTAATATCTAAACTAATCTAATCTTGTTACTGATTTGTGAAATGTGACCAGAATAGCCAGAACTCAAGACTGTCTTCCTCTTTTTTCTCTTTTCATTCATTTCTTTTCTTCCCATTTCTTCAGACTTTTGTCCCAATCCGGAAGCTAAGACTTGATTTCTAGAGACTTTGGCCTATTCCCACTCCCTGGTCAGGCTTATAATTGCATCTATTTGATTCTATTACACAGCACTATGGTAACTAAATGACTCCAAGATAAGGACTATTTCTGTCATAGGAGGAGATGAAGTAAGAATTCTTACCCTGTGAATGCGTACCTTCCTTTCTGAGGATTACTTTCTGGCTGGTTACCCTTGGAAAACATGACGTGACTAATTGTATTTGCCTAGTTGTTGCCATTGACCATGCCAAGCATTTTAGACATCCTGCACAGTCAGAGTTAGTGCTTGTGAAGAATAACTAGGTAAACTCAAAGAACACCTTTATAAGTGTGGATCAAGGACTTTCTCCCTCTCTTTTAGAATTGCCCTGGTGTCTTGCTTTCTTTCTTGCTCTTGAAACAAACACTTTGGGCGCACCCTCAGCAGGTTTTCTGACACCACCGTGTAGTGCAGTTGACACACTGGAGGGAAGGGATACCTTCCTGAGGGACCTTGACAAGGTGGAGAGGTGGGCCCATTGAACCTCAGGAAGTTCAACAAGGCCATGCACAAGCTCCTGCACCTGGGTCAGGGATATCCCAAACAAGGGTACATGCGGGGCAATGAGTGGGTTGACATCAACCCTTCAGAGAAGGATTTGGGGATACTGGTGGTTGAAAAAACATGACCTGGCAACGTGCACTTGCAGACGAGAAAATTAATTGTGTTCTGGGCTGCATCAAAATCAGTGTGGCCAACAGGCTGAGGGAAGTGATTCTGCCCCTCTACTCCGCTACGGTGAGATCCCGTCTGGAGTGCTGCATGCAGCTCTGGCGGCCTCAACAGAAGAAAGATGTAGACCTGTTGGAGTGAGTCCAGAAAATGATCAGGGGCCTGGAAGACCTCCCCTGTGAGGACAGGCTGAGAGAGTTGAGGCTGTTTAGCCTGGAGAAGGCTCTAGGATGACCTTAAAGCACCTTCCAGTACCTAAAGGGGGCCTACAGGCAAGATGGGGAGAGACTTTATAAGGGAGTGCAGCAATAGAAGAAGGAGTAATGATTTTAAACTGAAAGAGAGTGGATTTAGATTAAACATTAGAAAGAAACTCTTTATTGTGAGGATAGTAAGGCACTGGAACAGATTGCCCAGAGAGGTTGTGGATGCCCCATATGTTTAAGATTGGATGGAGCTCTGAGCAACCTGGTCTAGTAGAAGGTATCCCTGCCCACAGCAAGGTGGTTGGAACCAGATGATCTTTAAGGTCTGTTCCAACCCAAACTATTCTATGATTTTATAACTATGATTTAGATTTACTTCCTACTTCCAAGCACAATTACTGTCTGTGTCATCCATTTCTCCCCAGTTTGAATACTTAGTTCTTCTATTTTTTTCAAGCAAATAATCAGTTTGGAAAAGATTCCTACACTACCTCAAAATTGAATGTTTTTTTTTCCTGCATTTTTCTTTTAAATAAAATTTGAATCTGTATTTTACTGCCTTTTAATCATCTATGGATAGAAATGTTAAAATGAAAATTCTTGATACATACCAGTTTAATTTAGATTCAGATGAAATGAATTTTGAATTTGTACTAACAAGTCTGCAAAACTGTTTGTAACTGTTGCATAGTTTTTTTATGATCAAGATGATTACAGTATACAGAATAACATAATATATAACATACTGGCATCCTATGTCTATTCAGCTAATCTTCATCCTTTGACAGATGTTTAAACATGGTATTTTCAGAAAATAACTTAAAAAAAGATGATTCTCTTAATGAACACAAAAAAACCACGATAAAGACCTCAAAGTATATAACCTTTTAAATCATATTCTACACAAAATAATCTTAAAAATCTGTTGGAGTCTCAAATGTTCATGGATTATGCTCATAGAAGGCTTTAAATTAAAGATTAAGGTACATATACAGGAAAACAAAAAATATTAGGAAACAAGCTAATATAAACTACCAGGTCACCTCTAATAACCAGATTCTGATTCTTGTATACAAAGATTTTGGCATTCAAACTGAATTAATCTCCCACATCATTTGGAGGACTTAATCTTATATAAGATTTTATAGGTCTGGGAAGGAATTCACTGCCATACATGGCCAAGGTGTCCCTGGCCACACATGAGTGCTGCAACACTGTTCTTTTGGGAGCCTCTTTTTCAACTCCCAGAACAGCAGTCATAACTCCAGATTACCTTCTAACACGGAGTTTCTAGAAAACCACACAATAGTTAATGCCTTCCTTCTCTGCCATTCTTGTCTTGTATACTTGCCTATCTGGGACTCACACAAAAAAGCTGCTCTGCCCTGTAGGGGTAGGTTACATCTTACATCTCGTTGAGTGAGAAAATGAGAAGCTGAGTTTAGGTGGACTTGTTTGGTAAATGTTTGGGCTTGGGTTCTCCTCAGTTTCTGTAAAGCTTCCAGAAAGATAAACAAGAGTTTTATCAAAAAGCTGTGGGATTCTGTTTTCTTTTCTTTCCTTGTAAAGAACAAAACATTTTATTGAACAGTATATATATATATTTGTATATATATATATACACACACATAGTAAAAGCCCTATCTTTTGCAGTGTTGTCCTAAATACTTTTAAAGCTTTGCAATCAGGTTCTCAAGATGAAAGAGAACGTCTCATTTTAGTTTGAGGTAACCTTCTCAGCAGCAAGCATAGGGAAAACATCAAGAACAATTCTGAGTCAAGGTGCAAATATTAATAACATTCAGTTACAGCCTGGCCATTCTTCTATGATATGGAGAAATATTTTTCAGGAACTATACTGCAGCACGGTTGTTCCTACTCTTATTAATTGCCTTTTTCCATCAATGTAGAAAGCTTTCTATGTGGTAACTTTACAGGGAAATAACACTCATCTTTGTTTTAATTGGTGAAGAGAAAATTGTTACACACAAGTTACTTTTAGAGTGTGTAGTTGAATATCAGATACGGACTGTAAACAAGACTAGAAAAAGACAATTAATAGGACCATGAAAGGTAAGTAAGAGCCATTACAAACTAAAAAATAAAAAGTAAATCACAAAACCCCTAAATAAGATCTGAGTTTGACTTCTGTCTTAGTCTCTACCATGCCACTGTGCATCTGAGCCAAATATCTTTTCAGACTTAATGTAATTATCTACAAAAATACTTAATATTTCATCCTGGAGTTGTATTCTTTTAGAAGAGGATTTTCTCAACAGTCCATGTTAATAATACAGTCTACTTTCTCCCTTGTGCAATACTGGAGTTTATCAGATAAAATCAAAACTGTTGACTATGGAAATACTGAAAGATGCATTTCATAACCTAGCAACAATTTATTCCCACTAACATCTCTCAGCAAGTAAATGCTAAGTTGAATGTAGCTGCTTGGCAAAAAAAAAGATCAGAGGCATTAAAAAGGCATAAGCATACAGCTTAGTATAGAAAAATCAGAAAATTTCTAAAAACTTGGATCTGCTTTTCATTCTCCAGTGAACAGAAAAACACATACATGCATGGAAGATCATCTTTACTCCCAGGTCTCCTGCCAATCCTACAATCCATAATCCTAGTTACTTGTTCACCAAGTGCTTAAAATGTAAGCAAGCAGAATATATCATCCCCTTCACTTGAGCACCCTGGCTGTGTGTATCATGACAGCAACCCAGAGTGTGTGCATTGCTGAGACCTGAGCTTGATGAAAGTATTTCTGATCTCAGTTGTACTAATCAGGTGATAATCTTTTAACAGATGTGAGGCTATTTTCCTCAGCTAAAGAGGGATAAATCTAGATTTATCTAGTTATGGTGGCCAGCTTTAAATGGAGCTATCTACATAATTAGCAATAGCAGCAGTGAAATTGCTTGCAATTGTTCTAGCCTCTCCTTTGCATATGTATTTACTAAAATGCATACCTGAGGGACATGGCATGTTTTTAAAAAACAAGCTTCTCTTCTCAGATGAAAGGGATAGAGAACTGAAACCAATTCATGGCTTGCAATCATCATTCATCCTGGAATAAAAATGCATGTTTGCTGGTTGGCAGTACTTTGTAGTTTAAAATTCAAGAATACAGTAGATAAAGCTGACAATGAAGTAAATGTTTCCTGACAACTGGAATCTATAATACTTAAAGTATGTGTATGGTTGCAACTTCAAAAAGCGCATTGCATTAGAAACCTTACACAGTTCATATTAAAAGACGTAATCAAATGGGCCAGGAAAAAACATGGATCTCATCAGCAAGGATATTGTGCATTTAGTTTACCAAATGATCTTTTTCTAGAGGCAGATTCAAGCAAACTTGCTTGATTTCACATTGTTAGTCTTAATTACAATCTCAAATGCAGGGCACAGTTAAAGGGGGAAATGAGTGTGGAGAGTGAGGGGAGAACAGGACTAGTGCATTCAGTGTTGGATTGATTTGTAGTGCAAAGATACAAATCTCTTGGTACCTTTGCAAAGGATTTTTTGCCACTTTCAATCTTGTAGCATGCATATCAGGAGACTCTGAGAAACTAGCCAGCAGGATGAGGTTCTGGGGTAATTACAGGTCAGGAATCAGTGGCAGCCCTAACAGCTGGCTGTTGATTAAAGATGAAACTCAAGCCTTGTACAGAGGGCCTGAAAAAGAATGGTACAAGACTTCACACAGTGCTTGAGCCCTGAACAATGTAACTGCACATTTGTAAAGCCAAATACTACAACAGCAGTCTCTTTTGTAGTGCAAACCAATCATTCCTTGTACTTACAGACAATTAAAGGCCTGAACTTGATCAAGAAACTCAAACTCTTTTTTGCTTAGTAAATGTAAAAAAAAAAAAATTTCTAAGACAAAATGTTTGATCAAATGAGGAATTTGAGATGTTGCTTTTCAGAACTTTTCCAACAGAGAAATGAAAATTTTACTGCCTTTTTTCCCCCCGGCCTGTTTAATATTATAGAATTCATTTATCTTGGCATCTAGATATGGGAACCTAGCACCCTATGTTCTAATCTGTTCATCCAGGTGTCATTTTCTCTTTGAAATACATATGCAAGTTCTTCAGTTTAGAAAAAGAAAAAAATGTAAACACTTTCATTCACTCCTGATTCTACAGAATGAGCTGGAAGTGATAAAGGATACCCAAAGTATGGGGTGCCATGCAGGTACCATGAGAAGCAGCTCATAGCCTTTGTAAACATTATTCAAAAGGGTAATAACTCGCTAAGAATAACAAAGTAAATCAACAGAAGAGCCAGCAGTAGGTTTTCTATCCTATTGCCTTTTACATGAGGTCACTGCACCTCTTTATACGTCTGCCCACAAGTAACAATGGAATTGAAACTGCATATGAAAATTACAGATTACACGTAGTAATGGTTGCCATCTAAAAATCAAAGTATCAGTTCCTTTGTTACAACACCTTTCAGAGAGAACCTTTCCAAAAATATTTTATATTCTATCCAACTAGTACAAGAACCAACCAGAAATACAGCATAAGTGATAACATATATACTTTGATTTTAGAATGCATGTAGGAGACATTTTAATTTGCATGCTCTTTTGTAAAAGATTTAGGAATCAACCATACACAGTAATGACAAGGTACAGAGTCACTTTACTGTTCCAGGGATAAAACTATGCATTTGTCACTGATGGACACGAGAACATTCTGCTGAAAACTATATATATTAATGTTTTATGTGCATGGAGTCTGAGAAAGAGGGATAAAACACTGCATTAATGTTATAGATTAACTTGACAAGACAGCTGATCCCATTGTGCTCACATTAAGTGAATATGAGGTTCACTGAATGCTAACACAAGAGAAGGAATTATTTTCTGTAGAGACTGCTCAGATAAATCCTGGTCAAAGTATTATTATCCTCGCATGTGAAAGCAATCTCTTGAAATGATATACAAGTTGTATTTTCAATTTTCTTTTTCTTTTTTTTTTCCACCATTGATCTTACTAACTTGTATTTAAAGTTTACTCTTATAGACATTTTTGTAATAGCACAAACAGTAAGCAAGTAAGACTAGGGAAGTAATTGTTCCTCAGTACTTTGCCCTGGTGAGGCTGCACCTCCAGTCTTGTGTACAGTTTTGAGTTCCTCACTACAAGTAAGACATTGAGGTGCTGGAGTGAGTCCAGAGAAGGGCAATGGAGCTGGTGAAGGCTCTAGAGAGTAAGGTATATGAGGAGTGGCTGAGGGAGCTTGGAGTATTTATTCTGGAGAAAATGAAGCTCAGGAGTGACTTTATTACTCTCTCCAACTACCTGAAAGGAGGCTGTAGCCAGATGGGGATCAGCTTCTACTCCCAGGCAACTAGTG
Organism: Manacus vitellinus; assembly: GCF_001715985.3. Taxonomy (NCBI): domain Eukaryota; kingdom Metazoa; phylum Chordata; class Aves; order Passeriformes; family Pipridae; genus Manacus; species Manacus vitellinus. The sequence continues at coordinate 4,342,816 of NW_021940291.1, forward strand.
ACAGGATGAGTGGACACAGCCTCAAGCTCTGCCAGGGGAGGTTCAGGTTGAAAATCAGGAAGAATTTCATCACTGACAGAGTGGTCAAGCATTGGCATGGTTCCCAGGGAAGTGGTGGAATCACCATCCCTGGAGGTGTCCAAGAAACAACTGGACAGTGCCATGGTCTAGTGGACAGAGTGATGATCAGTCAAAGCTTGGACTTGGTGATCTTTGAGGTCTTTTCCACCCTTAATGATTCTGTGATTCTCTTCTACTCTTCATTTATGTTCTTTATCAAAATGAGAAAACCTTGTAAAAATCACAAACAAAATTATGCAAGCAAATTAAAAATTTGACTAAGTAAAATAATAAAGAAAAATCTTAAATAACTATTTTTTAACAAATTCCTATTGGGACTAGATGTGAGGACTAGCAAGGTCCTAGTAAGGAGTGGTTTTATATAATTGTTATTTTTTAACTCCTAAACTTATTAATATACATGCTTTTCATAGTCACAATGGTATGAATTATTTCCCTTTGGCTTATTGTTATCCCCTTTGGATATTAAGAACTCTTCAATCATGTATGCTTATGTTTAATTTTTCTAGTTTTTGCAATTCAGTGAGATTACAAATTATTTTGGATCTAGGAGTGAGCTATTTTTGTGATGACAAATCTATTCTTTACTAATATTTTCTTTTGATATTTCAATAATACAACATGAAAAGTAATTATCACATAACCTTAGAAACAAAAAATATTTAAAAAGGATATAATTGTAAAATTCTTCCTAAAATAGTCTTTCCATTATTCTAATTAGAAGCTTGCATAAGATACATCAGACCTAGACAGTAAAGCTCTATAGGAATAGAATCATACCTTTTCAGTGTGTTGACTAACTTAAAAAAACCCACCAAACAAAAAAACACCCCCAAAACCAACCAACCAACCACAAAAACCCCTAAAACTAAAATTAAGCACTGTGAAGGAGAACAAAAAAGGCTTTACTAATATGTTAACAGCAAAAGGAGAATCAGAGATAAGATTGGTCTGTTCCTTGATGAAGTTGGTGAGCTCACAAATAAGGACACAGACAAAGCAGAGATGTTTAATGCCTTCTTCATCTTTTTCTTCACATTTGTGTTGGGATCTGGAAACCCTGGAGCCCTGTGTTGGAAAACCATGACTGGGAAGTTGATAAGCTCTCAGACAACCCTGACTTGTTCAAGACCTGCTTCTCCAGCTGGATGCACATAAGTCTATGGGGCCCAATGAGATTCATCCCAGAGTACTGAAAGAGCTGGCAGATGTCATTGTGCAACCTCTCTCCATTATTTTTCAACTGTCTTGGGAGTCTGAAGAGGTCCCAGTCAACTGGAAGCCTGAAAATTTTGTCCCACTTTTCAACAAGAAGGAAGAATCTGATAATTACAGACCTGTCCATGCCTGGTAAAATTATGGAGAAAGTTGTTCTGGCAGTTATTGAAAAATATTTGAGACAACACAGCCATTGATGGCAGCCTGTGTTCATGAGGGGAAAGTCCTGCTTAATCAATTTAATTTCTTTTATGACAAAGTTGCCCACCTAGTTGACCAAGGAAAGTCAGTAGATGTGGCGCTTTGGGATTTCAGTAAAGCTTTTGATACTGTCTCTCAGAGTAACCTTCTGGACAAAACACCTAGCACACAGCTAGAGAAGTCCAAAATATGATGGATGAACAATTGGCTGCCAAGTCAGGCTCAAAATGTTATATTAAATGGGGTTATATCGGGCTTGCGGACAGTCACTGTGATTCCCCAGGGCTCAATTTCAGATCTAATGTTCTTGAATATTTTTTAAAATTGTCTGGATGCAGGAATTGAATGTACATTAAGTGAGTATAGCAATGATACTAAACTAGGAGGAGCTGTGGACTCCCTTTAGGGTAGAGAGAAGCCTTACAAAGAGATTTGGATAGACTAGAGAGCTGGACAAGCACTAACCATAAGAAGTTTAACAAGAGCAAGGGCTGGATTCTCCATCCAAGGTAGAGTGTAAAGACACTTTTCACTGGTGCTCAGTGACAGGGCAAGAGACAATGGGCCCACACTGAAACACAAGAGCTTCCAGTTAAACATCAGGAAGCAATTCCTTACTGTGAGGGTGACTGAGCACTAGAATAAGTTGCCAATAGAGTTTGTGAAGTCTCCACCCTTGGAAGTATCTTGACGTGGTCCTGGGAAGCCTACTCTGGGTGGGCCTGCTTGAGCAGCAGGGTTGGACAAGATAAACTCCATAAGTCCCTTCCAAACTCAACCATGACTGTGTGAGAACAGAAATGAAAACTAATGTTGTCATTCTATTAGAACTATATAGTGAAAATTTAAATCACCAACCTCATAGAAATTCACAGATTTTTTTGAGCCTTTATGGTGGAAACGATATGCAAGGTCCAATGCAAAACTTAAATGTGCAATCAAAGATGATCCCTGGCCCTAAGACAAAGGTTATCTCTGTTCAGACCCTCAGCAACAGGTTTACAGGAGTGATATTGGATAAACTGTTTAATATTTAATCTCTCCTCACAGCTTCTTATGGGCAAAGCATAGACAATTTATTGCGTTAGAGAGCAATTATAAATATTTACTGATACAAAATCAATTCTATCTACATATGCTTGGTGTATTTAAACAACAATAGAGTAATATCCCTTTTGACAATTTCAAAAGTCAAGGTCAAAATGAATATATACAAAGTGCTGGAGTAGTACCACGAAGAACACCACTGAAAATCTAGAAATGGGTCACAGTAAAATGCACTTCTCCTTAAATACCACAGTATACAACTCAGTGTATCTTTATTTCAGGTTAATAATGAAACATCTCACTTTGCTGTAGTACATGAGAAAGAGAAATGGAACAAATGGTTGCTAATGGAAGCTGCTTAAACTGTGACTCTTGACAGAGGTTATGTTCAAGAAACTACAGCTCGCAGTCTGAATCATCCTCTAGTAGTACCTACTTCTCTTCTTTGACTATGTTTACATCAAAAGTGACTAAACTCTCAAATTGTGTGTAGTTCAGTACTTAGGTAGTCATGGCTTAAGTACTTAGCACTTTCATTAAGAACAACCTAAGTGGTACCTGCTAAAGTGCTGGGACTTCTTGGGAACAGCATTTTGTGAGCTGCTTCTGCTCATGTTTCTCTTGCAGAAGCATGTGCCATGCAGGGCAGAAAGCACTAAAGCTGTGACATTCTTTCATACCTCCAGAGTCTGATATATGTATCAGAAAGGCTTATTTCTATGCATAACTCAGGTAAAACAGATACCAAATCTTAACCAACCAAAATTAATACTCTTTAAAGGGAAAATGCCACTAAGCTTACTAGAAGAGTTTTCCAAGAATCTTAGGCACAGATGTGAGCAATTTCTCCAGAAAATGAGGCTGAGGTAACTTCTTCTTGCTTGTTTTATATAATCAGGATGAAAATGTGATGCGTGCCTAATGCTCCCTCTCTTGGATATGACTTAGCAAGCTACACAAAGACAAACCAGGCAGAAGCTAAAATGGTCTCACAACAGAGAAGAAAACGAGCAGTCATAACCTTTTTATCTGCAGCTATTTCTCATGCTCCCCACCAGCTGAGGGAAGAGAGCAGATAAGGTCTTAAGTTTCACATGGGTCAGCTGCATTTTCCACAAGAAAATCTTCAGAATAATAAAAAAATCGTGGCAAATAATAGACAAATAGTACAGAACTTGATATATGAAAGTATTTATATGCAAATGAATAAATTATGGATTTATATTAGACAAAGGTTAAAAAAGGGAAAGACAAATGTCTTGACAGTCATAATTGCTATATGCAGGAAGAAAAGAGGATACTGGGTTCACTATGTAAACAAAATCATGCCTGTGCTTCTGAATGCAATTTCTACGAAAATATATCCCTACAATATGGTTTAAAAAAAAGGTCATCTTTTTATATCAACTCCTTGAAATTAATTGACATCTGCTATTCAAAACATATTTAATCTCACCTGTGTTCTGCAGAAGATAGTCCTGTTTCACTGATGGAATCTGATTTATGTGACAGGCTCAAAGGCAGCCCTGATACCTCAGCCCTTAACCTGACTCTACTGTTGTTTTGTCAGGAAGGAACTGGTTAATACCTAATCAGAAAGCCTTGTCTGCCTGAGATATTTTATCAGCCCAAAGAAAAGCTCAAACACCCAGCTGGAAAAGTACCTTACTGTTTCATGGGGATGCCCACATCTGTCCTGAAGAGGTAACGCAGTCTAGCTACCTCTAATTCCCTGACTACTCCAGAGAATGGAATACCTAGTGTTTGTCAGAATTTCATGTTATCATTCCTGACATTACACAAAATTTAAGGAAAAATTAAATGTAAGTCTAAGAAACTGATGCTTAAATACTTTATATATGAAATGCAGTTTACTAGCAGACATATTATGAAGTGAGACAAAGCTAAGACAACATGTTTGTATCAGAAGTTCCTGTCATATTTCACATTAAGAAAAGGAAAGGTACCTTAACCCAAATGTTCCCTCTAAGAAATGTAAGTTACTGTATTTCCAGTGCTGAATTTCTCCTACTGCTGAGTGGCAGGGAGGTTCTGTGTCGGGTTGTTACCTGGATCTTTTCTTGCTTGTGATGATTTCTTTGCACTATTGATGGCTGTAGTACATATGTATTAATACACAATTTTAACCACAGTTCAGCTTAACTAAGTTCGGTCTTCCTTTCCAATACACTTTGAAGTTGTCTGTAGAAATACTTTGCTAACAATTCAGCTTGATTAAACTGAATTCACACAGGGTCTGAAGATTTGCTGTTTTTTCATAAGTATTAGTCCAGTTGTGTTAGCAGTGATGCTTTCAGAGGATGTTACCATTGTGCCCCTAAACAGTAGTGCAGCAAGAAGATATACTGGTGGATGAGTCATTTTCCTGCAATGACTAAAACTTCCAAAGGGCTTCAATGAACTGGGTAATACCTGCACTGCTACTCTATGAGACATATTAGGCCTTGTTGAAAACTGCCTCAACAAGACCCTAACCTGTAAATGAGTTAGAAATGATAGCCTACAGCTAGATCAATATTCCCACTCTATCAAACAGTGCTTGCTTAAATATGTAATTGCTAGGTATGTTTTTACATTATTTAGAGCCCAAACTATCTACAATTTCTTGACGCAGGTAAGGACTTTATGGACTGGGCAATCATAAATCCCTTTCAGAATCTAGTCTTTCTATTAAATGCCCAGTGAAAATTAGGCACATAGAGATAAAAAATAGATAGATAAAAAATAGAATAGAGTGTTTGGAGCTATCTAATATGGGGAAAAAGAAAGCATATGGAATGCTTTTTCTTAACTTTTCCTGCTTTCTAAGACTTCAGCATCACTCTCAGAAACTGATGCTTATTTTCAGAAATAACCTGGGGCTAAGATTAGTACTGTAGATAAAGAGAGGGTTGGGCTAGTTTCCTAAGACTTACTGTGGGTTTGTGTTGTGGTTGGTTTTTTTTGTTTTGTTTTGTTTTTTAACAGGGTAACTATTCAATGTAATTACAGAAGTAATTTACAGACAGAAGACTTAAATCCCAGGCACCTTTCTCTCAACAATTGCATTAATCCCTGATCAAGGTGCCTTGACCCTTCGTGTCCTACCTCAGCCACTGAATTGAGAGTTCATTCCTGCAAAGTGATTTGTGTTCAAAGGGAAAGAAAAATGCTGTCATACAAAAATTGTCCTAGCATAAGAAATAGGAGATGAAGCCTCAAAGAGCTTCTGTTGGAAAAGAGAACCGAGTGTAAGCTACTCTGAGCAAGTATTCTAAACATTCTGCACTGCTGTAAAAAGAAAGGCAATATCAGCATCACTGAATTCACTTTAAAAGGAAAGAGTAAGAGTGGATCAATTCACTAAAAGAATGTATGGAGTCACCTATTTTCAGCAAAGATGAAGTCTATGATTCCAAAGGGAACTGAGATCAGCTGTAAGCCTGATTCGGGGCCTTAAAAAGTACATTTTATTTGACATTCCCCATTTAGATTCAATAGTTATAATTTATATCATTAGTTGTTTCTTTATCTATGAGATATAATTTATAACATATATTGTTTCTTTATTCATGTGTTTCCATCATAATATGCCAGCCTTTCTCATCCAGTGTGGGAATACAAGCAATCTGCTATTCTCAACACATTTTTGTGACTTTGGTCAAAGTCAGGGTATTTTATTTCCTTTAAGATGCCAGCACTAATCAGTCATTAAACAAGTTAAAACAAAAATGTTCCATGGCTTTCAGTACCAATATTAAAATAACAACTGAGGATAAAGAAGTAGCAGCTTTTTAAATTAAAATATAAAAGCCATCTGCATAAATAGGGAAAATTTGCTGCTGCTGTGAGAGTCCACTGCTCCTGGTGGAAACACTGGGAAAAAAAAATAGTCCAAAATGTTCATCTTATCTGAATTACGTTTCACTAGACACAAAATTTATTTCAACCTCCCAGGTCATTCTGGTAGAGAATTGATGATAGTCTGTGCTTAATTATAGAATATTGTCTGACCAAAATCAAATCTTTGTACGTCTCTGTTAACTAATGAGATAGAGCAGATACATTTACTTCCCTCTCTTGATTTTAGTCAGATGTTGGAATGAATTTTTAAAGCAACTGCTAAAGTAAATAGAAGTGAAGAGTTGACTGATAAGGCCAACACTGAAGGAATCTTTTAGGAATATCAACACCAGACTGGATGGAACATAATTTACAATTCTTACCCATATTTGGTATAATAACTAGTCCTTTACCTCTGTTTGAAAAAAAAGTTAAGCTCTCATCCATCTACCATTAATTTAATTGAGAAAGGAGAGAAACTGGGTTCTATGCAAAGAAATAACCTTATGAAATAGAGATCTTCAGATAGGGACACTCACTTGTCAGTACTGGCAGGGGATAGTTTAGTATGGTTAGTGACTGTTTTTTCTAATTGCAGATTGTTTCAAATATGTCTTGAGATCAAGAAGGAGTAGAACACTATGGCATGAGTCATTGCTGCTGTGCTTCTTCTGCAATTCGTTGACATTAACTTGTGACTTAGTTTTTTTATAATACCAGAATTTACTTCTTTCTGAGAAAAATGAATGCACTGCGTGGTAGCACATACTCTCCTACTGTGAGCTTTCTTCTATACTCTGAAGTTTGTCTCACTATAGATTTAAGCACTCTGCACTTTGCCCTATATTTATACAGAGAAGTAATTCTATTATAAAGTTTTGAAGGCTTAAAAAAATACTGAAGGAAAAAAATATTTTACAAAGAAAAGAAACTGTGGCGACAGTTTTCCTTCCAGAAACATCTGATAGAAAATGTGTTTATCAGCCCTAGTGTGTATTTTTAATCTAAAATAATTAAAATACAATATCAATTAAAGAAACAGATGTAGATGTGGGAAAAGAGTGTAGCATATGTTTAGAATCATATGAGCATGTTCCTATTTGTGAAAGATACTCTGTCAACATTTTTTTAAATGTAAAGCCAGCATTTCAACCACAATTATTAAATGTGGCTACAGCCAGAAAAAGTTACTAGGCAAAAGTCTTATTCAGTAGATCTGTTCTCCATATGTAGTGAGTCCAAATGTACTCACTTAAGTGATAAAAATAAATTGTTACCATTTTTTACTCCTGTTCTGTACAGCCAAATACAGCTAAGAGGAAGTAAGCTGCGTTCTATTTTAACTCCTGCACCACCAACAGATGATCTAGTTGTTGAATCTGTATTATTGATGATACCATGCAAGCCAGAAAGCACACAGCTTGACTGTGCAGGAAGACATGATGCAAAGGATGTGGTTTAATTAAGCTATGGCTTTATTAACTCATCTGGCAACACTACCCAGCAATATGTCATACAGAGCAGGTCATCATTCTTTCGCTGATTGTTCCAACCTATTTTGAAGGTTGCTGTCAACTTTCCCTCCTTTCAGACTAGTTCCAGCTGTTGCTGCATCCTCATCATCTTCGTATCTGTACCCTCAAGGGTTCTACCTGCTAAGCTGTCATATTTTGAACCTAACCCCCCGGCATAGCCCACTGGGGCCTTTAAAAAGGTAGTCAGAGCTTCCAAACCAACCATCTTGATCAACGCATGTCAAGGAGCAAGGTTTTTTTGTTCCCCCTAGACCTCATGAGAAGCACTAAACAACACATTATATACAACAGGTCGTAAAAAGGCATCCCTCAGTGATTCACTATCTCAAGAGAGCACTAGAAGAACTAAATGGGGTTTCCCACTGTCAGTATGATCAAAACTTCTTTACCTACAGATTTCAAACACTTTCAGATTTCAGTTTGCAAATGGGCACTGGAAAATAGTTTAGTTTTTCTGTGTGAAGGTGAATGAACATTAGCACAGGTTGCCAGAGAGGCTGTGGAGTCTTCACCCTTGGAGATATGTAACAGTTGTCTGGATATGGTTCTTTGCAGTCTGTCGTAGGTGACTCTGCCAGAGCATGGGGTTGGGCAAGATGACCTTTCAACCTCAACTCTTCTGTAATTCTGAGTGCAAACATGAACTGGATGTTACGTGGCAAAATGAGCACATTTCATAGGTGATCAAAGGGCAATACATGCATTGCCTCACAGACAAGCTGCGATTTTCATTTTTAAATTTTATGCTTTTCCTAGCATCTGAGAAACTCAAAATTCACACATTATCATAGCAGATTTCCTGAAGACTTATTGACCTTTTTTACAGAGAGTGAAATGCAATTGGCAACTGCCTGAAAATCTCAGGGTATAATTAGCAGCTGACCGGAAGTAATTTGACAGAATTAAAAAAAACCAAACAATCAACACCCCCCCCCCCCCAAACAAATAAAAATTCACACAGAAAATCAGAAGTCAGATCTTCTGACAATCAACTTTATGTCTCAGCCTCAAAGACTCATCTATTATGCTTGGAAACCTTTTTTTTCTTCCTTTCTACTGACTACTTGAATATATATACTGTGCATTCCATTTTTTTTTTTAATGTACATAAGAAAATATTGCAGACACAGGTTTGGTATTTGAAACCGGCATCTAGAAGCCAGCTTCACATGCAGCACTTCTGCTTCCCTCATGGCATATAAAAAGCCACAGTAGCTACAATATGCTCCTGCATGCTTAGATGGTGTGTTTAACTTGCTGTATTTTCAATGAGGTACATTTAAAAGAAGAGGATGCCTGGCACCACATGCATAATTTTGATGAATAGACAAAACATTCTCATCTAAAGTATGCTCACTTTATTAAAAAGAGTAATCTAATCTTAGCCTTTATTCTGTTAAATCAGTCATGTGTGACCCATTACTAACCCACTAACATGGAATGTAACTCGAGAGCCAAAGAATTATTCCCACCATATTGCTTATCAGAGAACTGGAAAATAGGTATATACTACATTTTCTTGTTTAATCATTCCCGTTGGTGATTTATTGGCAAAGATGCTACATTTGTGCATCTCTCTCAGCCTCTCTTCATCTGTTAATTCTAATTATCTTTTTTCTATGTTTGCATTTTCACATGCCTTATTTGTGCACAGATATACCAAACCAGCATGTCATCAAAGAAATATAAAAACTGTTTAGTGACTATCCAAGCAAAATTCTGGTACTGGAGGAAAGACTGGCACTATTTTCAGGACTAAAGCTGAGAATCAAACACTTTTTTTTTTCCTTTTTTCTGTTGCAAACAATCAATTGTCTTGAATTACTGCCCAATGGATGAATACTCTGACAAATATTCAAAACTAGCATTTTAGAATGCGCTTTTAAGTCCGTAGAAGAGAAATGTTCTAAAAGATAACTAAGACAAATCTGAGTGAAAAATACAAGTTGCTAATGTGATTTGGGAGTTTTTGTTTTTGTTTTGTTTTGGTTTTTTTTTTAATTTCAAAATATTGTTAAGACATTTACCATTGCTTCCTCTATCTTCTCCCTCTCTCAAAGAGAAAAATTTAATTTGAAATTTTGATTACTTCAGGAATGATCTTAGAAATTGCTTTTGAGCAGAGAAAGCTATGCATCTTCACACAATATAAAAGGTCAAAATAATCTACGAGTTTCTGATGAAGAGATATCATGGATTCTCACTTTAAAAAAAAAACAAACCAAACAAAACCAAACAAACAAAAAAAAAAACCCCAAACAACCAGAACCCCCCAAAAACCCCAAACTAAAACATGTTCATTTTACTATTAAATACCCAATTCTCAGAGAAAAAAGGACTGTAAAAAATGATTTTACCAAATGATTACTGTGAGCAGACAATATTTGCCAAATCAAAATGAATGATTTGTTTCTCCCCAAATGGAATTTCTTTCAAACACTAGCTAGAGAAATATTATTTCAATCCAGTAAAGCTTAAACTGTGCAAGAACCTAAAATACTGCTCATGCACAACTCTAAGAATGCCTCTACACAGTAGAAGTAAAATAAACAGGATGAAGGGGTTTCCAGGGTTCTTAGAAAGCATAAAGAGAGATGCATTACACCTTGTAGTGGAATCTTTTTTGCCGTTCTAATTTAGAGCTATAAGAGACCCTGCTATTTATTCAAAACAACTTAAAGCAACTCTAAAGGTCCCAGTGTGATGTTTTCACTTCTAATTTTCATGAAATGTTGATAAGAGTGGAATCAAACTAGTTAGTTATCAGTCTTGATGTCGGCATAATGTGACTGGAAATGTACAATTTGTAATTACTTGAAAGGAAACAAATTACCTTTAAGAGGAAAACCATAGGTAGAAATTGCAGAAATTAGATGTGTTAGGCTACTCTTAAAAAAAAAAAAGTACCTGCTATTTAACTTGCATTCTATGAGAAAGAATATGTATGCAAACCAAGGGCAAGTATGTACTAGTAGAAACATGGAGTCGATGACTGAGCAGACACTTTTAATCTGTAATTTCTATGAAATACACTAACAGCAAGGGACTTTTTTCACATGACATGTTCCATGTCTGAGTTTTAGAAACATAACAGCAGATGGAGAAACTGCCTGATGTTAAACTTTCATTTACAACCCCTCAAAATCAGAGGTTTGGAGTTTAGACTTTCAAATAGAACTCATGCAAAAGTCTCATGCAAAATCTTAGATTATTAAGCATGTGCTTAATTTTAAGCATATTTTCAGTCCATCCTAATCTGTACAGTTAACCTTTGAAGCCACGTTCTGATGGGATTGAGATCTTATGCAAGCACTAGACTTGGTGGAAATGGATACTAAGGAAGAACACAAGCCTCCAACTGTGTGTGGACTTAAATTTGTCATGAAAAGGCACAAGCATTTTTCTGGTCTAGGAGAAAGACAGGATTTTATACAATGAGTTTCTTGATTGTTGGAAATAATTTTTTCCTTAATTTTCTCTTCTACCACTACTATCTGCCTAGAAATCTTAAGATGGGGACATGGAATAAGTACATTTCTTGAAGTGAAATCATCCCAGTTATTGTGTTTTATATTAGCAGACAACCTAAGCAAGGAATCACTTGAAGTAAATTCCAGTCAGTTACTGTATATCTCTAGACTCTAAAACTAGAAAGGATCACACTGATTGTTTCATCTGACATTCTTATAAATAAACTGTGGAATTTTCCCCAGATGTGGAATTAAAATAAATAATTCTAAAAATTCAAACAAAAGCAACAGAAGAGACGAAATCCAATATAATCATCCTGAGCCAAGCTTTTTTTAATAGCTGTTCATCTTTCCCAAGGAACATGTCATTAGGAGCAGTAAAGTTATGGCTGGAGGACAATTCCTTTATAAAGTATGATGGCTGCAAGTGGAACTGAAAATGTTGAGGAGAATCCACAAGAAGATCACCGTATGAATTTTTAGTGGACGATAAAAGGAAGAGATTGTTACAAAGTACAGCAATAGTCCTCTAACCATAATGATCCCAGTCCAGCCACATGCTGTTGAACACACATGCTGCATAGACAGTTTTCACAGCATAAAATAGGATGGAAATTATGTCATATTGCTCACCTCCCCGTGACAGACTACTCACCATGATACTCTGTTTTCCATCACATATTTCATAATTTAATGGCAAAATATGGCCCTTTGCTTTCACTAAACCAAAGACTAATGACTCAAGAGGATTTTAACTGTGAAACCATCTCCTTTCCATCTCTCATTCTTTCCTTATTGATTGGAAAACTAGGTAAATTTGAATCTAAGAAATTAATTTAAAAAATAACAATAGCAGCATCATAACCCCAGGACATTTAAGAACAACCACTTCTTTTTCCATCTAAAAATACAGCTGTCCTTTATCTCTCTGAGTGAAAAAGGGACCAAAATATTGCATTATTCTTCCCTCCTTGGTATCTACATCTCTGCTGTGTATGGGCCCCGACTCCAGATTTCCACACGATGGAGTTCAGTCAAATAAAGCGTCATTGACCTTGCATTCTCAAAAGCCAAAAGGTCAAGTAGAAAAGGATCATCACCAAGAAATATAAGGTTCTGAGACAGGAAATCTGAAGCTATATTTCTTTAACCCCCAGCTTGCACCTAAACTACAAGGGAATTCTCCTTATCAAGACATAAAAAGGTTTAGTTAGGTAAATAATACGGATAATAATGATCTGCTCACAGCAGAACTCATTTGCCTATACTAATACATCACTGAAACGTTTTTATGATGGAGAAGGAATTCTTACCATTTATATTAATTACAAGGGTTAATCTATAATACCATGGCAAAGACCCTTTCAGACACAAATTCAAATCCTTTAAATATCATAGTCTCATTTCAATATTTGTGCAACAAAACATACATACATGAAGCATTCATATTTACAGACAGAATTAATGTTACTGATGGAAAAAAGAGACAGAAAATACCTCTTACCTATACCAACTCCTCTCTTAGTTTTTTTGATGGTCTTCAAGATAGATCTCTTTTTGGGAAACCGGCTACTGTTACATGATGCTATTTAAGTGAATTGTCTATCTAGCCTAGTTAATACCCACCTATTCATTTTTCTTACTTTTTAATGATAAGGGAGGTTCCTTTGTAGTGACCAGATTGGCCCCACTTTAATCATTTCCTATTGTTTCTGTAAATGGGAAGATTTAACAATTCAGTGACTATGTTGACTCATAATCGGCATGGGGGAAACAATGTTGTAACTCATCAAATGTAATCAGCTGCTAATTGAAAGGAAATGAAACTTCAAAATTATGTGTCACCTTCCAATGAGTCAGTATAACAAAGACTGTTTATACCTTCTGTGAGCCTGAAGCTCTTCACAGACTCCAAACTGTCCTCAAAGGTGGACATCAGTAGCTAGAGGATACTGCAGATATTCCTGGGAAAAGCATACAGTTTTACTAGGCAAATAATTTGACTTTCCAAAATGAACAATCACAGGAAACAGACATACCAGAAGGATGCAATTGTCCTGAATTTCAGACAAAAAGAATAGACCTCATAGGTCTCAGTAATAACATGCCACTATAAATATACATGTGTAAATGTGTATACATTTACACAAGTTATTCTGCATCTTCAAACTAATTTCTCTTAGTATAAGATCTACCTCAACATTCTTAATATCAAGGGACAGAACAGCTTCAGAACACACCATCAGCTCCACTTCTCCGTTTTTTGTGCATATACTAAGAGCTATCTCTACTCAATGGCTGAAAATCATACTGCATACCAATAGCTGGATCAATACATATACCGTAGTCTATTTTTTCTAAAACTACTGTTCTTTCTTTAGCCAGATATAAAGAAACATTTTTCAGGAATCTCTGCGAAACTCCTATATGAAAAATATGCACCTTTAACATTCATCACCTTAAGTACCAAAGGACAGCAGTTACATATAAACTTTTAGAGCCTTTTTCTTTCATTTTTCCATATTTCCTTGATTCGTGACTATTCATGCAGACTAATTTGCATTCATGAGTGAAATGTTACCGGCCATAATGTTAAAAACAACAAATTGTCATAAAGCAATGTGATCTGCTCCTCAGTTTATGATTATTTTCTACAAGAAATAAAAAAAAAAAAATCCCAAAAGAACTAATTCAGGGAGTCCTTCAATCTGTATTTCTCTACTTAGAATAAATATGACATGCAGAAATAGCAATAACGATGCTATTGCAGATGTTCTGTCCTATATCAGGTCTTGGAACCAAAGACACTCCATGTGGTAAATGTGCATGTTGCTATGTATATATGCTAAACACATATGATGTCCTCAGACTAGAATGTGATGTGAAAACTGTTGTGGGAACAAAACCAAAACTTTATGCAATTTAGCTGCAATGAAAACTACAGTAAATTATAGCCTGAACTAGAATTACTCATTGTGTCTTAGTATTAAAAGTAATCACTTTCAACTTTGGCGAAAGGGTAGATTTTGAAAATGCTGTTATATCAAATGTAGAATGCAGGGATGCTGCTGGTTCAACAGGCAAGTTTTGTGTGGAAAGTAAGAAGAGGGGTCTTCAGACACCCTAACCTATACAAGCACCTTTCTACTTTAAGTCAATTAAATTTTTTAAAAAGTGTATTCAGGAGATTTCTTTTCACTCTATCGAAGAACATATGTGCTGAAACTTCAGATGTTGCCACAAAATTAGATTTTCATCCTTTGGTCAGATCTACCCATAATTTCTTGCCTGAGTCCTTTTCAGTGGCAAATGAAAACAAAAATGTTAATTATTACATGTAAATGTCTTTTTTTTTTTTTCTTTTAAACTGTTGGCAATTTAAAGCCAGAAAAGTTAGGGGTGTATTTCTGCTAACCAAAATTCATATGCTGTGTTAACTTTTACTGCATGACTTCCTGAATTTTTTAGAAGGGGAAACTGCTTGAGACAGTGCCCATAACCACACCATTTCTGAATGAGTGAGATTCATATGCAAGTAGCTTTCTTGAGCAAAAACGAAGGCTGGTATTTTGGAAAAAGGGTAGCTGTCTTTGTGAACAAGAGAAGACACAGATATAAGAAATATTGAGAACAGGATTTCATAGGTATTTCAGCAGAAGAAAAATCCATGCAAAGTTAAATCTATAGTGATGTTAACAGTAGTGTAGTCTTCTCTCTAAAGAACACATTAAAATTTACATCATGGGTTGATGACACAGGGAGTTCAGTAGCAATGCTGGTTTAAAATCTCTGGGCTTTTTTCCTGTCTCTTGGCAAAATTTGCTGCCAGTCTCATTGTGTTGACAACTCATGGAGCTGTGCTGTGAGCATTTCATAGAAGCTGAAAAAACAACCCTCTCCCTCTTTCTTTTTCTCTGCTTTTATTTTGTTTTGTTTTGGTTTTGGCTTTGTTTTGTTGTTTTTTGTGGTGTTTATTTGGGTTTTTTGTTTGTTTGTTGTTGTTGTTGTTTTTTTGTTTTTTTTTTTATGGCTGACAAGTTATGCACTCTGACCTCCTGCAAGGGACAGAAAACAAGAAGCAAGTGCAAGACCCAAACCCATGATTCACAGTAGTGTCTTCAAACCCCAATAGATATTTAGTTCAGAGGCTGACAGACACAACATACCCTCTGCCATTTCATACAGTCAACCTGAAGAAATGGGATGATCATAGCAGATTGTATGTCAAGAAGCACAATTCTGAGAGCAAGCACATACCCAAACAAAATATGCCATCCCCTTTACTGAGCAAATATCACCCCATAGTCTCTCCACAGAAGATACAAGGGCTAGGCTTTTCCATCTGCTGCTCTTTCAAAGGGGAAAGGAAAGAATATCTGCAGCTAACCCCAGGACAAGAGGGAAGAGCCTAAAAAGGGATGGTGTGAGATGAAACATCAGGAATTTTTTTGGAGAGTCCACTAGAACGGGTGGAGGCAAAGATTCAACCAGTACAACGAGCTTCTGACAGCAGAGGTAAAAAGGCACTACTTGCACTCTTAAATTTTACAGGCGCCATCTCTCTTATTCCATGTACTCACCTGTAACCAGCTCTTGAGGAAGCTGTTTTTCTACATATGCAACAATTTTTGTGAACAACAGGTGAGAGAGAGGACCCTCTCAGACCTAAGCATTCCAAAAGAACAAGTCCCTTTGAGTTTGTATCAGAAAGTGAAAAGTAAAGAAGGGTTGTGTGCAGGATAAGAATAGAATTGTATTGCATACTAGCGATTCAAGTAGAAGCCTTTGTGACATGGTTACCAAGATCAGTCCCAGGAAATGTCTCAGCCCAACCAAAACACAGATATGACTGTATAAATTACTGTGATTAGGATTTGAATTATAATGGAAGATATCTATAATGATAATTTAATTAGGGCTCTCTGCAGAGGATACCTGATAAAAAAGTGTATTCTGGCCTGAAAAACTGAAAGTGTCGTGCTCTTGGAAGACTGTTTTAATATGCAATGAATCTTTAAGGTTGTGATCTGGAAGTAAAGCACCTTTGATGAAGATGATTGTGATAGGCTTACAAAACTGTTATATTCGAGATTGTTTAAGTCTCTTTAATTGTTCTCTACAGCCTCGGTATTAAATAATCATATAAGATTATTATTATACTCTCAGCTAAAGGTTCAAATTAGGTTAACTTTAAGTATACATTCCCTTTCCTTGTTTGTTTCTCTTTTCCTCAAAGGGTCAATTAAAACTAGAATAAAGATGTTTTAACTGTCAGAAATCAGCAACTCTATAGCTACTGGCTGCATCTTTACTTGAAAAAAAGTGGAAATCAGTTTGGTACAGAAAGTTTTCTTTTAATTAAAAGTAACTGGGAGCAACTTCAAAAGACAGTTATAGACAAAATAATCTGTCAGGAGAACACTACTTATTGGCACGCACTGGAAAAAAAAAGCCCAAGTACAAAGAGGTGCCACTATGACATATTTCAGAGGGAGGGGTTGGTTTTGTTTTAAAGTTTAAGATGTAAAAAGATTTTACTTTAAGAGTTTGAACAACATCCATCATTTAATGAGAATACAACAACAAGGTCTAAAACATAGAACAAAGAATCCATTCCTAATTAAGTTTGTAGTAGTTGATCCTATAAATTTTACACCACAAACTCATTGTTCTATAATCAGAAAGAAAACACTGTAATTTTGTTGTAGATATACTTCTTCATATCTAAAACCCAGAATGTTGCCTTTAAATTAAAAAGCCAGCTCACTGAAAAGGGAATGGTGAGCGGGACTTCCAAGATGCAGCTGAAGGCAGTCATATTAAAGGAGGGACAAAAAGGAAAAGTCTACTTTGTAGGACCCTTTGCAGGAACTAACATGCTGTGACATATTCTAGGAGATTTACTGTTTATGCAAAAGACCTATTTGCTAAATACAAATACGTTTGTCTTAATAGCTTCCATTTCTCTTAAGTGCTCCTATGTTTCAAAAGATTCTGACTAAGTAAAGGACAGAAGATTTGTTATGATGAAAGTGGTCTAGCTCATAAATGCCTTAATTAAAGGAATATGATCAACTTAGAACAGTTTGCACATAGGTATATAGTAGAGTGTTTTATTCGTTCTCCTAAGCAGCATTTTTCTAAATATAAATTAAAGCTTTTTGTGGGAAACCACAGTGTATATGTTTTGTTTACTTTGTATATTAGACTGCTGTTTGGTTTAAATTAATTTTACTAGATATCTTCTGTGTGGCACTGCATAAGTGTGCTCCTAATTTCTCATCTTTCGGTATAGCTTTCAAAAAGTAACAATGAAAGAACCTTTTTTTTTCCAATAGAAAAATTACCATAAATCAGCAAAAAGTGGCACACAGGCTAAAGGGCAGAGACAGTACCTGCAAGTTCTTTTAACAAAATTGACAGTATACTTTTCATGTCACAGTAAATTTCTACTAAGATAATTAAACTGTTATTTTTAATGTTTCTAACCAATGTATGAGAAAAATACAGACTAGACTGCTAGCCTGAAGAATAGTGTCCAGAAGCATTTTGTCACCCTTGACCTTGTCTGAAAGCTTAGTTTCCAGAGATTCCTTGTTTTCTGAGAACTTCCTAGCAAAAATGCATTAACAATGAGTTCTGGTCTGTATCATCCTGCAATACCACTTGTCTTGCACAGAAATGAAAACAAAAATGCTTACTTGCATAACCCACAATGCCATTTTCTTTTTGTTCCCATGGTCTTTGGTCTTGGTTAATATGCTTATCAAAAGAACATTGGAATGTTACCAGCTTCGCTTGAAATAAGCAATATGGCCTCTTAAAAGAATATGACTGTCCACTTCTTTGATTTAGTATTTAAAGACTCTTTTTATTTTTATTATTAAGTAGCCAACTAAAATCATAACTGACAAATCAACAGGGTAGGGCTGAGGCTATTAATGATAGTTCATCACAGGTAAATTTGGCCCAAACACTTCTTTCTGTTATTTGTGAGAATGTGTTCCAAATAAAAGCTCTCTGCGGCTTTAGACATCAACTACAATCATTTCCACTGACCTCAGAGTTTGATCCAGAGCCTGTTAAAACCATATAAGTCTGGAGGCCCTTCAGGAGCAAGTGTTCTTCATAGCAGTCTGCCCTCTTTTTAGCCACAGAATCCAAACAACATCTTTTCACATGCATTTCCTTCACAGGTAAGAATAACATGGAGGAGCAAGCCAGCACACCCAGGGAACTACTCCTCTGGTCAATTCATTTGTCTGAATTCATTTTCATCCTGTGCTCTTTCCTTCCTTCCCCTTTTCACCCCATCTTCATATGAAGTGAATGCATCCCTTGGATGTATTCATTGTATCTTTAAAGCAAAGATACAATTAATTTGAGATCATAAAGATTTCCTAAGAATTTACATAATACCTTGATCTAACATATTTTAGGGGAAAAAAAAAAAAGAGAAGAGTCCAAGATACTGCAAAGGATTTACTTAAATAATTGAAGGGTGCAGCAGTTCGTCTTGAAGCATCTGCTTTGCTACTATATAGGCCTATAAGGTTATATATAACTATATAAGGTTAATGCCATCTGTGTGGTTTGATCAACATTTAGAGAAGAGATTATTCCTTCCCTGCATCCATGTTTCTAAGAATTGGAACAATCTAGATTCTGCAGGCTTGGAATTGGAGGATATAGTCAGACTTTTCCCCGCCCTCAGAAATCATTCCAATGTAGCACTTACACCATCCTGTCCGGTATGGTAGATTTTTCTGACCTATGTTTAAGGAATAAGACATGACAGGTAGTGCATTTTTTGAGGATTATTATATGCCTTAGGTAGTGTGATAAAGCAAGAAGTTGAAGAGTTTCCTTTAAGTGTCTTTTTGCTATTATGAAATGGAATTTATAAATCAAAGGAAAGAGAGAGAGAGTGTCAGAGTCCTGCCCTTTAAGGGCATTACTGACATGGCCATGACATCAGTGACAGCCAGTGAGGAAGCTCTGACTATGTTCAGACTTTTAAAGCCATCCCATAACCACAATCAAAGGAGAATATTACCTTCAAAGTTTGCGTCAATATTGTAGTGATAATTGACAATGGACTCTCTACCCAATATTATCAATGAATCTGGATACAACTAAGAAAAGGTTTTGACTACTTTTGCTTTAATAATGAGAAGTGATCACAGTTTTAATGTCATTAATATCATGCAAATGATCTCGAATGCACAGGTAAACTACTACTAAACAGAGGATAACAGGATAAAGCATTTACTGGAGTTTCTGTTGAGGTCTTTCACAGAACTTGACCATACTTTTCTACTTTCAAGAAAATTACTGCTAGAAACATCCAAAGCAAAGGGTTGGACTAATGAATAAGCAGATAACTGTGTTTGTGTGCAGGGAACTTATTTACCTATTATTTGCTTTATTACAAAATTTCAGTTTAGTTTTCTTTTGTTTACCTGTTCAGCTACATATGTTTACGGATTTCAGTTGAGTTGTTTTTCAGATACTGTGATTATAAGTTAAAAACAAGCTAGTTTTTTTCCTGTTCACTTTTATTCGTTATCAGCAATATAACAAAATTTGAGATTTTGAATATAACAAATTCATTAATCAAATTAGAACCTGGAATACTATAATACTAAGTACTTTCTCAGATCTGTGCCCAGATGACATCATAGCCTAAATTTACCATAAAGTGTTGGTGATGGTTTTGTTGGTTTTGTGTTGGGATTTTGTTTGGTTGTTTTTTTGTTATTTGCAGCGTAGAATCAGACAAAATTTAGAAGACAAAACTGCTTCCCATTGGGTTTTCAAGCTAATACATACCCCCCTGCACTCCTGTCATTTTCCCATCACTCCTCAGTCTTTTATTGTGGAAGGTCAAACAAAACTTCTCCCTTTGGTTTATGACATATAATTTTACCATCAGGACAACCTAAAATTAAGCTTGTAGTCTGCAACCTCATTTAACCAAAATAAATTATCCTGCAATGAGCCAGCATTTCCATCAGAGTTCTATAGCCATTGTGCAGGACTTGGCCCACCACAGAGTTAGGTCATGATGAATGGTGGCCACAAACATTCTAGGAGTTCAGCATCCACAAAACCCAGCTTCACTGTGGGACAAAAATATTGTTTTCCTACAGTTGGTAGTGCTGGCTTTCACTTCTGACACTTTCCCTGAAACCTGCCCACAGGATGGATGTGTGATATCCTGTCACCAAACAGCAGCTTTACAAGAGGAGGAGCTTGATTTTCTGTAATGTACGATTAAGGAGGGCTTTCCTAAACATAATGTAGCATGTGAGAATGTAGAACAACAGGTAACATTTCAATTATATGCATGCTTCTCTTGATGAATACTATTCTACAAAGAAATTCAGCTTGTATCATGCTTCCAGTAAAGCACGAATGGAAGAGAAGAGAGCTGAAATTCTAATAACATCTTTCAAAATACAATATCTGTTTATCTGTAGACAGGCCAGAATTCTTGGCAATTTTCAGCTGTCAGAGTTTAGGAAAGAAATTGCCTCAATTTCTCATAAGTGAAGTCCCAACATTCTCTGACATTTTAGGGGGTTTTGTTTGGTTTTGTTTTCAAAAGAAGGAAACTAAAGTGAAAATGAATCTTTAGATTTCTATATGGTTCTATATTTATAATTGTTGAAATTTTTTCACTAAATTAACATGCAACAATCAAAACAAAAATCTAAGCAAGTTGAATGAGGACTCTGGTAGTTACCTGGAGCATATTCACATAATTGAAGTGCTCCAAGAGACTTCTATTATACTGTTATATCTTAAATAAAATTGTCTACTGCAGAACTTCCAAGCTAAAGTTATGCCATATCAGGTTATGTCTTATCCTTTCTTTAACCAACCTCTCTAGATATTCCTCTATTGACTGTCTCATTACACTGAAAATTATACAAGATTGACCTAAGATGATTTGGCTTAAAACAAAGAGCTACAGAATTAATTACTGGTCTACATGTATTTTAAGAGGAGAAGCATATATTGTGAGAATTATTGTGAGGCGAAGAAGAAACATGAGATAACCAGTAAAAAATGGTAACACACAAGCAAGAAAAAAAATTAAGTGGAATATAAGGAGAGTTTTCTGGGCTACCCACTTCTTCCTCCAAGCTACTACTTTGGGTGCCTCACAATTTTCTCCCAAATAAGAGAAACCTTCATGATTATTGTCTTACAGAGATTTATCACAATTCATACTGATTCTGTGCCACACAAAATTCCAGGAGGGGAACATTCATAATATTTTACTTTGAATCCATCCTGAACTAGATACAGTTTATCAGATGTTGTGAAGCGTAACCAGTCTGCTCTTTGTAAACCAAAGGGAAGCCTCCCTAAACAGGCTCCCTAAATGTTCTCCTCTCACCATTTTGCACAGGATAGTGTGTTTCAGATTAAGTCTAAGCTGCCAAATGCCAGGCCTTAGCATTTTAGATCCATACACGTGATACACAGTGTTGGAACATCTATTAACATGAACTGCATACATCAGTTGTCATTCATTTATGTAGGAAGTGGATGGATCAGAGTCTGACTCTTAGTTACTTCTTTATAGACATGAATTTTACATATTTTCAAAATGAACGTTCTTCAGCACCAATAGTGATTTAAGGACATCACCATAACACAAATTACGCATATGAAGTAAGAGCCTTAGTAGTTTGCAGTGCAACACCCACACTGCTTCACAATTCAGCAACAAATGGGTTTTGATCTAATTTTTTAATGGTCCTTTAATGATTGAGGTATCTTTTATCTGTATTTTGTTCCTTACAAATACATTACCTTTGGATTGGACAGTGTGATGAAGAATCTATTTTTTCAGGCTTTTTACTTGGATGAGAACCAGTGTATTCCTATAGAAGAGCACTGAGTAATCATGTGCAAAATAGGACCACCCAACATCTGTCTACATTCACTTGGAAGTCAGTTTTATATTCCTCTGCTAAAGAAATATTGCAGGAAATTTATACCGAATACATGGGTGGGGTGGGATAGAATCCTTCCTCTTCGCTTAATCACATTCAGGGAAGAGTGATGATCCATTTTGTCTGGTTCTCTCCATTACTCTTTCTAAAATTAACTCACATCTGACATTATAACATATGTTAAATATTATGTAAGTGGTCTGTTCTATATTTGGTTTATTCAGTCATAAATCCTGGCATGCATGCAGCACAAAAAAAGTAGCGCTTTGAGGGGAGGGGGGGAAGGCAAGAAACCCACACCAAAAACCCCCACAATCTTGTGCAGACAAAACGAAATTGGTAAAAGTTGGATTATTCCCCTTTCCTCCCGAGTTCATAAAGAAGCTGTAATAATCCACTGACATGAAAACTCACAAGACTTTATCCACTAGGGAAAATATTTTGCAGGTAAATATGTTCTTTTACTTTGAAGAAATGGAATTTTCACAGTCCAAGAGAGCTTAAGAGCTACAGTTATTTGTGCTGAAATAGGTTCCAGTCTGGCATGACCAAGGTGTGTCTATGAACATGTGAAGGTCAATACATAATGGCCACAACAATGAGTTAGAAGCTCTCTCCTTGCCTTTCTTACTGCTCTTATTTTCTACTGTTTTGTCAAGAATATAAAGATATCCCTATAACTGGGAAAATAAGGTTTTGACTGGTAGTAAAATTTGGGGTTTGAGTCAGTCTTTCGGCTTTCCCAGTATATTTCCCTGAAAGCTGTGCACTGTTTAGTACAAAATTTCCAACACTGTCTTATATCAATATTATTGGTATCATACAATTTGGTATGGCTGAAATAAGATAGAGGTACTAAATTATATATAGAACACCACTTTTATTTTGAGTCCACTGACTTTTCTTTATACCCACTGGTTTGAACTATTTAAGAGCTGAAGGATTTCATACCACAAATGCCTGCATAGCTGTAGTGAACAGAGGGTCTAACAGCTACAAAAATGCTTTGACAGTTAGAGGTAGTGTAAAAAGTGTATCTTCCCTTGTGCTCCCTAGATACTATTTTCTGAAAATAGTTTGATAGTGTCAGAGACATGACAAGTTCAGTTCTGAAGAAACTTGCTTACAGGTGTTGCCCTCAAAAGACAGACACAGACAGCTCAAGTGACGATGGTAGCAACACAAAGGTTTGGGTTTTTAAAGAAATTTCAATCAGTTGACAACGTACCTAAATATCTTCAGCAGAGAAGTTAGATTGTCCAATCCTTTTATTTCAGGAATTGTCAGGGGCAAGAACAACTCAGAAAGTGGGATACTGTCTAACAATGGCACTTTGTCCACTCACCTCTGAAGCAAGTGCCAATTATGCAGAAACACTTGCTACCCAGTTCTTCTCCTGGCAGCTCAAAAAGGCCCTGTTTCTCAGGAAGGTGTGCCTGCCATTTCCTTATACTTCTCCAGAAAACAGCATAGGTATTTCTTTGATATTTTTCAATAGCTATGGCTCTAGATTCACTCACTTTTCCAGTGCTTTCTGATGGTATGGAGGACTGATACATTTGCTTATAACTCAGGAAGATATTTTATGGACAGCAACAAGGGCAGAATATGAAGATCTGTCACATAAAATTCAGCAAGTAAAAAGTTGTAAATCATCAGGAAGGATAGCTCTGTAATTAATTCATTCCTCCTATCACAAGCCCTGAACTGAAATAGCTGTTCTTAAAAAGTGAACAAAACCACAGGTAAATAAGATTTTTTTTTATGTAGTAGAAGTTATCCAAAAATCTACATTTACATCTCCCTTATATCAAATTATTTCATAGCTATAATTATCTCCTAATTACATGTTTATTTCTGAATAGAAATAAGTCCAAGCCACATACAATTACTTCTTGGTCACTGATGCTGAAAGAAAGAGCTTTATAACATTTAAAGCCACGATGAAACTTTGCAAAAAAGCACCAAAAGATTTACTCTGACCTATGTAACAAATTGTGAGAACTTGACTACATTCAGCTGCAATTGGGGCCTGAATGGATGGTTCATATTCTAAAGTGATTCTATCATGTTGAGCTACTGAAAAAATATTGGAAAACATTACCACCATTGTTCTGAATGAGAAATATTTTGCATTCTTTTTTTACTACAATATGACAGACGATGGTCTAACATGATGGCTCAGAGAAGCAGAGATCAGATGTTAGTCAGCACAGGCTGCAGGAATGAGAATTAAGTGTGTAATAGCCTGCTTTATCTTTCTTGACAGGCAGCTGGGCCTTCAACAAATGTTATTCTCTTACCACCATACAAGACACTTCAAATACAGAATATGTAGATTTCCCAGTCCTGGTGTACTGGTTTTTATGAATTGACATTACCTAAGCTATTATGCAAGAACAAAAGCTACTCTTTAGTCACTGCTAAAAGCTAGTTTTCCATTCTCTTGTTACCCTGTTTTCTTGAGTATGCAGAACACTGACAATTATTACAAACTGACCTAACACTGATCTAGACTCTGTTGCTGCCTAGTGAGCTGAGTCAGAGAGAAGAGAGCTAATTATTACAGGAGGGAGAAGAGAAATTAAAGATATAATATTGGAAAAACAATGCTAAAGAGCAATAGCCTGAAAGAACAAGATAGACAGATACCTAGTGAAAGAAAAAAGGGATCAAGAGTCCTGCTTTGACTTAAAAATGAGTTTGCTACTGTTAAGAAATCTACTGTAGCATCTTATGAACAAATTTCATCATATCAAAGAGACTACACATTTCAGTTTTATGTATAAAAATATCTTTCTGTTCCAGAAACATTGCTGTGGAGAAAAAAAAACAAACTCTCACAAACTTGTAACTTATAATGACACAGTAACTTAAAATGACACAGTAAATTATTTCTTTTAAAGCCCTTCAAAGTATATTTAATGCACAATTTGAAGTCACAGGAGGAATTAAAAAATGAATATTTGCAATATGGAACAAATGAAAGGAATAAAATTAAGACTGGGTGGGTAGCATGAGCAGGGTGGAGTGACAATGATGAAGAATTATACAAGGAAGAAGGGAGTTGACTGGGTTCCTAAACAGTTCACATTCATATGCTTCAATATTTAGATTTCTTTCAAATGTATAGAAAATTTTTAAAGCAAGTGTAATTTTTATTGAAGAAGAGGGATGGAGAGAGCAGGAAAAGGAGTAGAAGCAGCCCTTGGGTGGATGCCACCTAAACCAGGCTTTTTAGACTTGGTTCCTTTTCATGGGAATTACCCCTCTCCCCCCTGCCCCCAACTGGCAATTAATAGGCATACATGAACACACAGACAACATGCCAACACACAGAGGATGCTGTAAAAAAGCTACAGTCATGGGTGTTATTCCAAAACATACAGAAGGGCCTTACTAATAGCTTTGTGAACAAGTTAACAAGGAGCAGAATCACAGCCTTTTTGCCAGCTATTAAACTTAAATCAACAAAGCTTCTTTAGCCCAAGCAAAATAAAATCACAATCAAAAAATAAAATCAAAAAACAGCATTATAGTTTCATCTACTCCAGGATCTCAGCTAAATCATCCTTCTACTGATTTAAGTTGCTCCTCTTTCAGTTATCAGCTACTTTAAGACATAATTGAATATCTTTATTTAAGGTTTTCTCTACACACAAAAATTGTACTGCCTCATGATTCTGGTGTAAGAAAATGGTGTAAACCCCCTCTTCCTCAACAGATAGACACACTTTCCCTGTACATATGTTTTTATCAGTCTAGCTTCATGTCAAATAGGAATGAACACCTGAATGTCAGCGGCATAATTACATTCACAGGCATGAATTATTTCATTTGCTATCACCAAAAAAAAAAATCAAACCTGAAACAATCCTACTGTAACCCTAAATAGCTATACCAGAATACAATGTACACAGACCACCTCAGGGCAGATGAAGTTATATGTATGAAGATAAGTATCCTAAAACCAACAAAATTTCATTTTCCAGAAAAAGGTTAGTTAAAAATGAAGAAAAAAATTAAATTCTGCTGAAAAATAACACAGGAAAACAACGATGCCCATTGTAACATTTTTCTCCATAGAAATCTCCTAAAACACAACTACAGAGACCAATAATCACATTGGTTATAAAATACTCAGGAAGAGGTAGATTTCACAAACCCACACCTAGAAAAAGAAATGTTATCCAATATTTGCAATGCTTTACTTATATACCACATCCCTAAAAAGTCTAATCTACTGAATAGGTGTAATTCACTGACAACAGCCCAATGCCATCTTCAGCTGAAGTCCAGCAGTTCAGAAAATATGCAAACCACATTTTTGCATTTCTCAGTAATAATTTCTAGGTAATTATGATGTTCTTGGTAGATTTCCTATTTTTACTTACATAGGAGTCTTGGAATATTGGATTCCTATAGCACAGTACAGCACACAAATCTGTTCACGTTTGATCTCCTCTTCACTTGCACAACAGAAGTTTGCTGAAAGCAGGATCAAAGATTACCCAACTTTCTTCTTTTCCTGTTTTCCCTGATGACAATTCCACACCAGCAGTTTGGTGGTTTTTTTTTTTTTTTTTTTTGTTGGGCAGCAAGTTATTTTGTGCTAGTCAACACCTGATCTGAATTTGTGTAGCTAATTAGCAAAATGCCTTCAGGTGTAGAGGAAACTAAACAACACAGGTTTTAATTTCCCAAGAATGTTAAAATTCAGGTAAATTCCAGAGAAATCAAGATCTCAGAGGCAAAGTAATCCCATTAATCCGAATCTTACTATTTTGTGTTGGCATTATTAAAATAGGCTTCATCTAACATAACTATAGTTTGCACTGGTTGAGTTTTGTTTTTCTCTACTAGAATGTGAAATATAAAGGTTAAATGAAGACAGGGGTAAGCAGTCACTTTACAGTAACATGGTCTGTGTTTATTTTTACACTCTTGTGTATTCATATTTAAAAAGCAGAAAACTGTGGATTTATTGTTTCAGTAGCTAAAACAGAATATTGAAAACTAGTTTGGTTCTGGTTATCTTGCAACAAAATCCAGTGGTTCTAAATGACCACAAGATGAAAAAAAAAACAGCTTTTACAGATATTATTCAAGTATAAACAAACACTGTAAACAGACTCAGGAAAACTGTGCTCTGAGAGGGTCTAGAAATAAATTTTTTAAAGGAAATAATTAGAAAAGCAAAATAAATTTTATTGTGTCTTTCAAGTGTGATACCTCCAGATCCCTAGTAAGCTTTAAAATCATGGCCATTGGTGGCTTGCATTCAGCATTTTTGATGTATTTCAATGAATAGTACAACCCTGTAACAGAAGCATTTCTTGTTCATATCCATTGCTACAAATAAGAAATGTTAAAATAGAAGAGAGAGGGGAAAAAGTGGATAAAATGTAAATTACATGAAATAATAAATCAAAGACCTAAAGTCTGGCATTTAGATTTCTGGTGGTCCATATGTTTTACATATTATGAAACCATCCCTATAAACAATTCTTGCTAAGGAATACAATTCACATTCTTCCTAAACCATCCTATCTCATTTGTTTACAGTTTTCTTCTCAACAGCTTCATTAAATTGAAGACAGCATGAGCAAGTTGAAACAATTCATAAAGGAAAAAAAAATCTCTATTAAATAATGTCAACATCAAAGGCAACAATAAGTAATCTCCTGCAAAGGGAAGACTGTGAAAGCATCTTTTGAGCTGGTTAAAAACTGGCAATTATCAATTTCATTTTGACATGAATGAGAGGGAGGAATGTTCTGTACATGCTTTAATCTTCTAACATACTTTATAACAAAAAAAAATTCAAAACACCTTAAGATATATTTGGTGAATATTTAACTAAGTCTGCACTAGCACAAACAAGTTTGCACCATTGGAAGCATTATTCTTAATGTGTTTGCTTTATCCTTTGGTTTTTATAGAGTGCTACTGATTTTGTTAGCAGACAATGGTCTAGTATTCATTTCGAAAAAATATGCCAGTTGGGAAGAGGCTTCCCCTGCAGGAAAATAATGCAGCATTGCAGCCTTCTCCAGGGCTGGGTCTGAGGTTCTGTTGCAAAAGACAGAGGGCAGGGCAGAGAAGCATCAGTGCCCTGCCCATGGCAGACTTCTACGGAGGAGCTCCAGCAACCAAGGAAAACAGAATAAGATAAAGAAGACAAGGAAGTCTTCACTGAAGATTACAGGAGAGTAGCACTTGGCTTATTTGTCCCCTTAGGAACACTGAAACCACCATTTCAGAAAGCAGCAGTCTTGTGCACGAGTGCAGATTTGTCTGCGCTTGTGGGCAGCTGGTCGGTCCATGTGACAAGGAGAAAACACCAGTGTATCACCTTTCCTTGTCAGTGTAAGGCCCGCTCCTCTACAGAATTTAAAAAAGTAGTCATGAAATTTCAGCTATAACCTATGCTTCACTGTTCACAATACACTACTGAAGCAGATTTATATCATGTACAAACCAGCTGATACAAATTTTTCTCATTTTTTAATCTTTCATGATTATAGCAGAGTGAAAAAGAGAGAGAAATACAAATAACTGTTTTTGCACTCAATTCTAATCACTAGTTTGTAATAATATCCCTTTTTATTTTCATTTTTTTCTTATCTACAGAAGAAGGATAATCCAAGACAAATATATTGATCATAGTTATCTAGAGGACTTTCAAGTTTCAAAAATGTTGCATTAAAATTATGGTCAAATAAGTTAAATGTTTGCAAATTTAATATAGAACAAAACAATTGTAAATAATAAAATTATTTATTTCCAATTGGGAGATGTTAAAGACCACCATATACATTGTTCATCTTTCCCAGGTTGTTTAACATAGTTTTTACCTGCTTTCAAATTGTATTAAGAGAGATTAATACTAATGGTACCAGTGTCATTCTATCTCCTCTGCAGATTCATGTTCATATAATACAAAAGATTCCCCTAGCAAATGTACTTCTGTAAAGTTGATGGGATCGGTTCAAAAATTCAAAAAATACACCAGCAATATTTAGCCTATTGGAAGTTTAGAAGAAAAGAATTTACTGTGGAAGTGGAAAAACATGGTGGTCAGCTCACAATCAGATCTGAGAAGATTCATTTAAAACAGCCTTCTTGAAGAACTCGTGTATCTAAGAGCTGCTTTCTTTTTTTTACACTTTCTCAGGTCTTTTAATAAATGATATTTTCTTTTCCTACAAGCCTCACTAAGAAAAGGTGCCAAACAAACCTTGCACCCCAGTCATTGCTTACAGAGAAATAATCTGAAATTCACTATCCTTTTCATTTGACATTCAAAATGTATGGGATTACTTCAGTCAACAAAATAACACAACAGAACTTCTTGCAGAGAATAGTCACACTTTTCTTGATCTGATATATTTTTATGAACATATAAAGGGTATTGTTTTTCAAACATCTTAGAATTTTGAGATTTTATGCTGCATTTACATAGGACTAAAATTGTTTTAGGTATTCTTTGATTAGTGATGTTTTTAAAGAAAGTAATACCTTTATAAAAACTGAGAAGATCCTCTCTCTCCATTTTTTTCTGAATCTGAAAAGTCATGCTTGTAAAAGAAAAAAGCACAAAATTGTCACTTTGCCAATCCATATTCAGAAAGGCATCTTATGTTCCCCTAATTTGTGTATATACATCCTACATATTATGCTGGGAGGTCAATCTGAATTAAAAGATGCTTCATTACATGAACTTTGTTTAATATGCCTTAAAAAATGATTTTAAGTCAAATTTGTGATCTCCATACGATCTAGGTCAAGAATCAGCAGCCACTCAACATAAACACATTAAGTTTTCAACCATTTTGTCTTTAACTCCCTCTATATAATTATCTCCTCCTTATTTCTATGCACACTAATTGATTCTCTAAGGATCTATGTTTCTATTTTATCACATAGGCAAGATAAAATGGAAAAATACAACAAATCTTTAGTTTTTCCTAGATCTTTCTCTTCCTACAGTATTCAGTGCTACTGTTTTCAAATCTCAAACCAACATTTAGAAATATTATTATTACTACCATTTATGGATCTGTAGATGTAGCCCTTCTGTTCTCCAAGTTTAGCCACTTGTGTATCAAGAGTGAATTGTTTTAAGAAAAACACTAAAACCGGCAAAAATGTACTGCAGTAGTCACAACATATGGATGAAATAACAAATGTTGGCAAGCTCAGAGTAAATAGTGATTTATTTATTTTTTTTAAGTAGTAGCTACCAGACTGAGAGAGGTAGTGTCTTTTTAGATTCCCCATTACAAAACTGTATCCTATATGTAACAAATTTATCAGTGCTCTCTCTCCCTTGTTACCAACTCTGATGTTATGTGTTCACCAGCCCCTTCATCGCTTTCCTTTGTGCAATTACTTATAGAAGTGTAGAGCTTTACATCCCATTTATATTGATGCAAATGCTTAGGATAGGTGGCTGTAAAGTTGTGTAAAATACTTTTGTCACTGTATTACCTGATCTATTCCAGAATACAAGTGAAGAATAGATTCAAGTCGGACAAAGATGCAGAGAACATAGCTCTAAATACTCTTAGTTTGAATAAAAAACACTCAAAGATGGAGGAAACACTTTTGTGGTATTTATGTTTAGTAGAGTACAGCACAGCAGGAGCACTGTAGACTCTTCCACGCTGCCTGGCCAACATGTCTGTTTCTCACTTAGGAGACTCGGAAAGTTCCATCTCTCGGGCTATTTAATCCTCAGCTTCTTTGCCAAGATCGCCAGCAAAGCTATCAATTATCACATCACAAAAAAAGAGTGAACAACCATCCTGCAGAAGCTGGCATAAAACCATCAACTCTTTTCACATACCTCTTCATAGCTATCAGATGGTAGTAGTTTTGGGTTGCTACTGAATTAAATATTTGAAGTGCTCGATTTCTGAGGAAAAAAAACACAACTTAGTCACAATGATGTCACAAGGTCTTACTAGAAGTCTATTCCATGACATTATCCAAAGCTCTGATGGTTCCCATATTTAGACATATCAATTTCTCTTCTTAATGCAGTATCCCGGTCCTTCACACTAATTTTTAGGTGGGAACCCAGTGGGTCAATGCCAGGAAGCGTGTTAATGCTTGTTCACCGGAATCCATGGTGCTGGCGAACATTTCGCTGAAACTCTACTTAAGGGTCTCAAGTGTATTTCAGCACACTCAGGGTATTAGAGCTTTATATCATTTGAAAGAATCCTTTATTTTTAGTGCTAAATCAACAAAGCTGTTAGTGTCATTTTCAGTCAGACTGTCATCTACTGGGAATTCAAAATTACACTCAGCTGCAAACTATTGACACTCCTCTTAACAAAAAAATGTTTTTAATAAATCTTTACATTAGCCTATGAGATAAAAAAATCTTTACCATGAAATATACAAGTGTATAAGTGTTTTATGGAAGTTTTATTAACTTTACAAAAGAAGAATTGGCAGTGAACCATGAACATCCTGTACTCCTAACACGTGGTTATAAATTACATGTTCTTTCCAATAACATCTGAAAAAGAGACTGTAATTTAAATTTCAAAACCACTTGGCATACCTACTATATAGTGCTGACATGAAGTAAAGGGAGGATCTGGAGAGACTCAAACAAAGAGTGAAAATATAAAGACATCCTTAGCTAAAAAGCTGCTGATGAATACAATTCCTTTCCAGCTGGACAGGGATCAAGTACTTGCTTGTCATATCATTCAATGCACTGTTCAATCAGGGATTCTTCCTTTCAACAAAAAGAAAACTTAAGTGCTGCTAATCATCCCTTGTAGAACTTTATCTTGCAGATACCTTCTTTATGTCAGGATTTCTCAATGACCATTGCCAACAGTAGAAGGATCAAAGTTGTTATTAAACAAAAATGCCTTCACTGATGGGGAAAAGCAGTTATCTTCTGTTCTCACATACAAGATTTGCAGCTACTAGCAGCTTAATGATATTTAGTGTGAAGTAAAATAAAAAAATCCATATGAAGACTCTGAAGAATATCTATAGAAAACATTTTATTTTCCATTTCCAGATGACTATGACTGCTCAATATAACCTATTTATTCTGATTTCCTGTAGGAAGATATATGCTACTTCATCCATTTAAGGGTGTACTTTAAAATCATACCACATTTAAACCTGACTTTTTTGAATAGACCTACTGTTTGTCATGCCACATAGCAAACTATTCTCTCAAAAGGTGTCATATTTTTAAGTCCTAGAAATGCCTTTAGTAATAGACAATGCATATGTTTACAAGAAATGTAAATTTTTTTCAAGCAGACTGGATAAGTAATTTCATGCAACTCATCCTCACAGTGCTGTCTGGATAAAACTGGTTTTTCTGCCTCCCAGCAGTATGTGAAAACTTGGAGAGAAGTGAGCTGCCAGTTAGTTTAGTGGCTTGAATGGAACACAAACCTATAGAGAGAAAGCCAAGCCGCAAACAATCATGCAACATCAAGATTCCTTAAGACCAGTCCTTAGCACAAAGCAAACACAAGAGCACTCTGAAAAGAGTAAGAGGAAAATTAAAAAGCCCAAAGGAAAAAAATATTAAATAAGTCTAAGAATAAAACAAACAAACAAACAAAAAAACCCCACTACTGCAATGCAGCTCTTTTGACAAAAAAAAAGGGTCACAAGACCCCCAACATTTTCTACCAGCATACTCACAAATTCTGCTGAAATTTTCGTAATTCTCAATTGCAGATCTACTTTTGCTAGAAAATGGTAAAAAGGTCAAAATGGTGAGAGAAATGACTTAATTTAGAAAACTTGAAACAGATTGGGCAGGCAACTCTTAACTTACTCCTACAGTGATGTAATATGTTCTCAGAAATGTCTAGTCTGACGTGTGAGAAAATACCAGGAGACAGGACGAGTTCATTGGATAGTTTGACTCAGGTAGAAAAGCAAATTATAGAAAGAAAATCAGTATTAACTCTGAAGAGTGTGTTGGGAAAAGTGATCAGCATGTAGCAAAACTAGTGCACCTTGCTGTGGTGGATCAGAAACATTATACTGAGAGCTGTAACGAAATTCTAATTCATAGCAAAGATTTGCAGCAATCTATATAGCAGCTATAGGAAAAGCCTGGACAGCAACTGAAAATACAGGCAATTTTTTTCGAAGTCTGTGTTTATGAGAGACCTGATGTTTATAGTCCTGCAAATAACTGATGTTTATATGGATTATTTATTTTGAAGAAGAAAAAGAAATAGCTCAATTTCAAACCGAATTTTTAGAAATGTGTGTTAATCAAAGAGTTGAGGTGTTTTTTAGTCTGTAATGTTTTGTTCAACTTCAGGATTGGATCAGTTTTGCAAAGCTATCAGGGTGATACATATTCATTTGTGCAAAAGTGCTTAGGAAAGTGAGCTCCCTCTCTCAGATCACTCACATTAAGACAGGGATTAGAGGACAAATATTAAGATGTGATTCACAAAAGAGACAAATATTAAGAAGATGTGACCCACAAAAAATTATCTAGTAACAGAAATAGTTTCTCTGATGTCTTAAGTGAATTATAGGGCCAACAGAAATAAATTGGATATTAATGGTATTTTGATATAATACAATGACATAAATTGGAACAATAACAATGAAATAAAATATATAGATATTACTCAACCAAAATGCTTTGTAATTCTGGAACACTTCAAATACATAGCTAAAAGAGAAGAAAAATGTTGGAATGTTCTCAGAATATAATTTGTCTACCTCGCTGGTTGCAGTAGTACTGCATTTTCCACCAGAGGACCTGGTAATTTTGCTTAGTAAGTATTGCTTTTTTCCAGACCACATATGCCTCTGTCTTAAAGCGTTTGTTGCAAGTTTAATTTTAAATTATTGTTAGAATAATATATGTTGTTAATGTTAGAAGGTCCAGTTATATTGCACTGGAACAATGATGTAAGATTTAAAGAAATATTTCCTAATTTATTTAACTTGCAATAAAATGATACTTGATCTGTATACAGAAGGTGATATTTCTTGATTTCCTGAAAAAATCAATCCTATGTTTCTCTCATTTCCAATATATTCAGTTAATTTACTATTTGCTTATACAGTCGTCAGGTCTGCAGAAGCAGTTTGAAAATACAAAACCAACTGGAATGGTTTTTATACAACTTTTTATACAACTGTTCCCCTTCTGAGCTGTGGTGCTAAAACAATTTTGGAACTGCTTTGAGACAGATTAGAGAATTGATCTAGATTAAAAAAAGAAAAAAAAAAGGACTGAGGTAACTGAGGACAAAAGAGGAACTATTTAAGCTAAAAGATTGAATTGGGGCTTTGCTATGACTACCATTATTCCTTTCCCTTTTTAAATCTGTCAAGAACTGCATTGAAACAATCAACATGGACAAGCTGGCAAGTGTGTCTAGTTTCCATTAGAGAGCAATGACATTTAGTCTCTGCTGGGCTGCATGGGAACAATTTGCAACTGCTTAAAGATGACAGTACATGTTGAGTTTAATCTTTATTATTATTATGGTATTTAATGTTTTATTTACTCTCTGCTCATTTTTGAGAGAAACAGAAAAATGCTAAATACATAAGTAAAATGGAACAAAGCATAACAATGATCCACTACTTGAACTCTTTGTGACAAAAGGATTCAGATGCTAAGAAACTGTCTGCCCTTCACTGAAGACCTTGGAACCTTCGACCAAATAAATTAATTTTTTCCAGTTCTGAATGAGTGATACTTGCTACAAAGTAGAACTTGCCCTTCTATGAGATGTGTTAAAGGAAAATATCATGCATATAGTGAGAAGGTTGGATTACAAGGGCATGATGTTAATCATAGCAGATCACAGTGCTATGGCATGGACAAAAATAAAAGCAGCAAAGACAAGGAGAAACATGTACACAATTTAAAATAGAACTCCTATGCTTACAGTAGGATGACACTAATGTATCAGACACAAAGAACTTCTGGTAAGTGACCTCTAACAGTTATTATATAAAACACTGTATACAGATTGTTGGTAAAGGAAGATGCTAAATAGGAAAACCAACCCTTTTTTCAAAGTCTCTGGCAAAATTACTATAACAACAGATTGGAAAGAACATGGCTAGCTTGAAGATACAAGTGATATATAAATTAGGTCTGTGCTTGGTCACATGAAACTTACCTTGCAAAAGAAAGAGAAATATCATAAAATTTTTTCTCATTAAAAAAAAAAAAAAGTGAATTGTATGGAAAGTAAACAGTCAGAAAATGCAGACACCAAAAGGTCTCTATGACCTTTGGTTTCAAATTACATATCTTCACATCTGAAAATAGCACAGTGCCTCTTAGCTATTTCACCAGAAAAAATAATTGGTAAATGACAATGGTGTAGTAATCCCACTAATGGAAACAGGGGTCTTTACAAAGTTTTGAACTAAGATGAACTAGACATTTCCTTGCTATGAAGATAATCTTGTCAACATGTGAGATTTATGACTCTTTGCTTCCTTAGACATGGACATTTCACATGTGAACAGAAAGAACGAAAATTATGTGAGACACCAAGAATCTTCTTCCAGTCTTGACCAGATGATTAAGATGACTGCAAATCTGAAGAAGAAAACATGGCACAGAATATCCATTGATACAGAAAACACAGAGGATTTACAGTACCACAAGTTAATTTCTTAAAAATGGCTAATTACTATTTTTAAGGAATAGCTAGGTAAGACTCTTGGTTAAAAATTCCTCCTCACTCAAACTCACAGTAAAATTATTGCAATGTCTTAATAGAAATATTGTAGGTGAGATTCCTTCTGATCTCCTATTTTGGCTTTTAAATATTTCTTTCTATCTTCCTTCATAGGAAGCATGTCCTGGACTTCACTATACAAATAGCAGCATCCATACACTAAATATTTAAATTTGTTATAAAATGCCAAAAATATTTAGATTCTAGTAGTATAAGTAGTCTGGACTAGAAAATTTTACTACTGTGGCCATTAGCCAGATTGTAAGAAGGTAATGACTTAAGGAAAATAATTTTTTTTCAAATCTTTCAAGGAAAGGTGAAAAATATCTTGATAGTTTAAAGCTTGGTAATATCAGTGTTCCAAAAGGAAAGTAGATAATGGGGGGGGTGGGGGGGGAATAGCTACAGCTTTTCTAGGTGGCTGGACAATACTGCTGCATAAAAATGCAGTCAAATATTCTAGAGACTGTTCATAATTATTCTGCGAGGAAGTTAATAATGTTTTCCTAAACCCCTGACTTTTTTCTCAGTGTAAGATCACAATAGAGCTCATAACAATTCCTTGTAGGAAACTGGGTAGCACATCATATATCAATGAATACTTTTAGCAGCTTCTAAGTATTTCTACTGTGTATAGACCACTCCTGGATTTCAAAAAGAGTTGGAATAAATCCCCACTTTTACAACACAGTGATAAAGAGAGGGATCTTCCAGGAATTCAATTTACAGCTATACAGAAAAACAGAAGACAGAAAAATAAGTAATCTGCATCAGGAGGAGTTGGAATCATGTCTAGAGACATGTTCTGTTAACAGTGAAAAGAATTCTTTGGCTGGTCCTGTGCAGGGCCAAGATTTGGACTCGATCCTTGTGGGTCCCTTTCAACTCAGGATATTCTCTGTTTATGAACAAAGCCAGACCTACTCATGTACTGATTACTTACCTCATTGGCATGACATGCATTTTATTTGCCCTCCATAGTATTACTGATATAAGAGCCTGTCCTCTTTCCATCTCCTTCTTATCAATAGATATGATAATTGTAATGAAAATTTTACCTCTCTTCCTAAATGGATTCAGATTTGAACATCTACAAACAGAATAAAAAAAATATTAAGAGAAGGTTTTCTTATTATAGGTACTCAAGGGACTGTGCCCAAAGACTTGAAGATATCTTTCATGTTCATCTTTTCCTATCAATAATGTGCTGAATGACATTACAATAGTAATAAATATCACCAACCTCAAATTACAGGCAAGGTTGTGCTACCAAAGAAAATCACAGACCTTAAGATTTATCACTCCTGACCATTTTAATATGAAATAATCAAAAGTATTTACAAGAGTTCAGTTTTGCTTCCAAGGTACTTTTTATTTATGATAACAGAGAATCACACACAAAAATTTCTAACATCTGTTAAATACTTTCAAACAAGTATTAGATTTGATAAAGTTTTGAATAAGCAAGAAATTTTTTTCAAAGCATTGAGAATAGTTTTTGATATAGAATAGAGAATGACAATATGGTAATTACCACCTCCTCTGAAGAATTAACTGTTTCAGGCTTTTTTTTGTCTACAATCTATGAAAATGGTTCCTTTGACTACTTTTTTTTTCGTGTGTCTCCAGCTGTACCTAGCATATTTAGAGCTTCTTATGATCTTCAACATTTATTGCAGCTGTGAGGTTATTTCTTCCCTATTCTTTCCAGGTGCTTTTATACATTTTCTGGAAAGATACTACTTTCCAGAACATTTGATATTATTTATTTTTTTGTAACCTTCCACCTCATCCTTTTTTTCCTCTGTTTATTCAAATCTGTCCACCAAATCTTTCAATAGTATCTCTATTTTGGGCACGCTTTTACATCTGACAGCGGACATTAATTCCAGAGCTTTACGAATATGTTTTTATTTACACCATGGGAGTGTAATGCCCTAGACACCTGTCATATCAAAGGAACAGCATTTGTCAGCAATAAAAGAAAACTTTCACACAATTTCACTATCTTTTCCTTGCTGAAGAAGACACAGGCAGTGAAGAGAGGAGGTAAAAAACCCTACCCTAAGCAAAACACAGCCATGACTGATATTGCTGACTTCAACACTACAGTGACATTTTAAAGCAATAAAAAATATTCTGGAAATATATATGTAGCTGAGAACCTTAGTGAGCACACTGTAATCTCGAAATGAAATTCTGTTCTTCCACATTCAACTGGAGTAATTTTATCTCATATGTGTTTTGCATAAGATGTGTCATATGTTTTAATCAGCTGAGTATTTTTTCTGTTTTTTTTTTTTAACATCATATACAATAAAATACAGAAATTAAACATTCACTACTGTAAAACAACTAGAGATATCATAATACTATGACTAATAGTATTTGTTCTCCTTAATTTAAGTCACTTCAACAACTTTATGCCATTTAATCAAGAACATCACAAAACTACTTAATTTTATTCTATTCTTAATTTTATTCTATTCTGAATTTTATTCTATTCTTAATTTTATTCTAGATCATATTAATGGAGTTGATTTTGCCATCACCTTAATGTGTGAGTCACTTTAACCACATCAGCAGACCCATGCTGTGAATCACAATTTGTAACCTTCGTTCTGGTTCCACTTGCATTAGTGTACAAACCAGCAAAAAAAGCAGCTGGTAGCTTTAATATAAGTTACTTACTAGCAGAGTGAAACTCTTATTTTTGGAGAAAAAAATGTCCAGCGAGTTTGAAAAATATTTCTTCTAAGGAGAAATATTTGCCATTAAAGGCCTGGAATGGAAACAAAAATGTTTCATCTTGCTTCCCATTATTATCTGCATATAAACTAAGTTCAGAGCCTAGATAACACTCCCTATGATTTAAGTTATGGAAAATTAATGTTCTTCATCTTGTTTCTGTCTCCTGCTACCACAACACTGTTCTGGTCTTGACAGTGTCAGAAAAGGCAAATATGCAGGGCAAGATATTTCTAAAATCCAACTATTACTATAGCAAGAGCAGGACACAGAGAGGAAGAGAGTTTCAGATAAACAGAGAACACTGAATCAAAGTTACAGATAATTCTATGTAAGTTGTAGTAAATAAGTAGCATTTGCAGCTGTATAAAGGGTCTGGTAGTAGTAGATGTTAATAAAGTGACACATTCTGGTTTTATACTAATTTTTCCTTGCAAATCTCTCCTCTTTGTTTCATAAAATGGTTGCATTTTTTCTATATATAAAAAATTATCTCATTTTAAAAATTTTAATTTATAAAAGCAATTTATATTTAAAAATGGTCACATTTTGGGGATGTATCATTGTGTTCAATAAAATCACAAGTTTGAACACAGCTGATCAAACATGAATATTTACTGAAGATAAAGAACTTCGAATAGAATAATTCAACAAGGTATAGCAGTAAAAGGAAACCAATATCTTCTAAACTTTGCTACTGTCTTATGAAAAAATAATTCCAATTGGAAAACTCTTGAGTATTGCTGAGGTAGCTCTCCCCTTAAAAATATAGGGGACATTTTAAATAAAAAATACGCCTACTAAGTTTAGACATGCAAACATACCAGTATGAAAAATGCTTTATGCATTCAGTGGTGTGAAATTAGCACTTTATGTTTGTTAAAATTATAAATATAATTTTAAAAGACTTGCCTAAAAAAACACAAGGAATACTGTCAGTTCAAAAGTGTAGCCACTTTTATTAATCTACATCCACCAAAGGCTGCTTCTTCTCCTTTTTGTGAAATAAAATATTTTCATTTCCTTTTGCTAACTTGCTAATGGCTTTCCCTAACAAGGTCTAGTTACACTGTTAGGAAGGAGAAATTGAGATATACAAATACAATATTTTTCCCCCTGTTTTTATGACAATTGCAACAGAGGGGAATGGAAAAGGAAAGAAGGGTAATATGTAAAATAAACTTTACAATGAATGACAGACCTTATGTAGTAAGACAACCTCAGTATGCTTCTGAGTATTTGGTAGGGAAACCTACAGTATATCCTACTGAGAAAAACTCATTGCTCCAGCAAGCTGAACAGAAATTCTCAAATTCTTCTGGAAGTTTACTCTAGTAGCCTCTGAAAGAAGCACTCTCCTCTATTTTCCTGGTCGTATACCATACAGGACTTCACCAGATTCATAAGAAGAAAAGACAATTTTTCTGAATCCTTTAATTGTTGCATTTTTCTTTTCTTTATAATAACTTGAAATCAGCTCTCCACTGGTGAAAAACCACATGCTATATCAGTCCAATATTTCAAACTTACAAGTAATTCAGTTAAGAAACGTAGAGAGGTAAAAGAAGACGTAGAAAAGTTGAAAGCAAAGTACCCACTTTAACTTCTGTTGAAAGCTTTAATTCCTATAGATAGCATTTCCAAAGCCTGCTGGCCATGGAAGTTGACATATGCTGCGTTCTGCAGATGTAGTTGCAGTAACACAGCTGGATATAATGTTCTCTGCATCTGGTGCACAGATGTTTGATTGTGTCCTTGGTAGTTAGCCAGATTTTGAAGGATCCATTTAGTTCTTGGAGCAATATTGAAAGAACAAGGGAATAGTCCACTGGTAGCAATAATACTTCACATTTCTCTTAACTGCCTTAACCACTCTCACATTCCTTATTAAGCTGAGTCATGGCAGTTTTCTATTACCTTTTCTGAATTCAGGATCTAGAAGAGAAAAATGAGATGGAATTAAGCAGGCAAAAAAAATAATAAAAAAAAGTTCTTTGCTATCCCAGAACTCTTGCTTTCAGCCTCTTTTCAGGAACAACTCAATCCAAACCTCCTTGGAGGTAAGGGGAAAAAAAAATTAATGAGCTCTGGAATCATCCTGAAAAATTGGGAAATCACTACTTAACCTGAGCAGTTTTGGTGGTGTTATCACTGCTCAATTCTGCCAGAAAGAATATATCCTTCTTTAAGTTATATGCTCATTTTATCCTGCATAAAAGACATTTTACCAATGTCTTCAAAATGTTTCAAACTTTGATTTCATGTTAGTTTTGGCTACAAGTTGTATTTGAGCTTTACAGTGAGCTATATGCAGCATTCCAGAAATATGTGTAGCAACATTAGAACATCAGGTACATGTCTGCTCCTACCAATAAAATTTCTTATTCTATTCCTCTCTCCAGAACTGAAGAGCATGTAAAAATGTAACAAATAAGGAATGAAAACATAGACTTTAAAAAGACACACCTGACTCTAGGAATACTTTTTATGTTTTGGATCATCCATTCTTCAGCAGGATCCATGTGATCATGTTGCCACTGCAGTAGCAACTACAGTTCATTTATTAAACAGTTCTAGTGCCAATGAACAGAATGATATAATTGTATGGATATAAATTTTATAAAAAAATATATGCACAATGAGACGAAATTCAAGGTGTAAAAATCAAAACAATTTCTTTTCATTGGGAAAAAAAAAAAAAAGCCAAAAATTACTTATTTGGCCTTTTCGTATTACAAATATTGGCAAAACTGAGATATTTCTGGTTTAGAAACATAATATTTTTATTTCAATAAAAACATAATTTTGGATGAAAAATTATCAGAGGAAATACTTTTAGCTTGCTTTTATTAATATAACTAGTCTTCTTGATTCCAGAAGTAATACTAAGATCATTAGGAATATAAAAATTACCTTGCAGTTCCCAAACTTCTTCAAGCTTCTGCCAGCTCCCTGTCTCTCACTTCATGCTGTCAACCTAGAAAGACAGTAAAAAAATCCTATTGATCAGTAACAAGTGTCAGTGAGATTTCCATGCCTTTGTTATCCATTTTGAAAGCTGCTTCCATTGCTGGCTATTGAGCTACATTGGCTGAAAAGAAGAAAGTTTGTATTTGGAGCTGTACAGCTCATGTGTCTGACCTGTCCCTTTACTACTGCCTGACCCGTATGCTGAGATAGAAACCAGATAGCTGAGTGGTTAAAGGTTTGCTGAGAAATGAATCTTGAGTTAAAAATTGTGACTTGGCTCTCATGCACGTGAGATGTATCAGTTTTGAAATTCATTCAGCCCTCAGACTTTAAGAGCAGCTGAAGAACGTTGCAGTGGTGGCTTTCATCCATAAATAAAGTTACACATTTAACAGCTGAGAAAGCATGCTAAGTGAATGCTAAACATTCAAAGGGAGAGGGAATTTTTACAGAGGGGAATCTTTTACCTCCCTTCCTGAGAACATAAGACTGGTAATAAGCTTAGAATTTATTAGAGCATAATCTAAACCCTGAACTTTTATATTCTGATGAGAAATCTTCTCCTTTCACAACAAAATCAATGACAAAATTCCATTTTTCCTTCTCTGAAGTTCCAGGCTTAGATTGCATCATCTAATTCAAACAAGTATTTACAGTCCAAACCATGAAATACAACAGATAAATCTAAGTGATGACAAGAAAGCTGCAGTAGCACTTCAACAACTTAAACATTCCCCAAATTTTACTCAACTGATTTGCAATGGTAGAAACTGAAATGCTATATATATTTCCCATTTATATATCTCCCAGAGTGAGATTTTGTCCCATTGAAGCCAATTTGAAATGTGCTATTGTTTAAACTGAAAAAAAATTTCACTGCATAGCAAAAATAATTGAGTTCACTCATTGCATAAAATTTCAGACAATATGGATGTGTTTACACTTTTTGTCTATTATTTTGTATTTTTAATTCATATAGATACTTGCAGGGATAAGCAAACAAATTACCTTCCAGAAATTAAAAAAAAATCCCATGGGTGAGTGAAAAGTGTCAAAGCAGAAGTTGGGAGAGTCTTGCCTGCTTTTGCTGCACTACTTACCTTTCTCATTTTCTCCTAAATTCTTATTTAAAAGAACAAACTAAAAATAACCACAAATGCATAGCAAATTGAAGGTTCTGTTGAAGCAGAGGGTCACTAAGGTTGTCAGCAGGACAGATTAAAACAGTTTGCATACCATATAAGACTATAAATAATTTCTCAGATGAAAAAGAGATAGCTGATGAGAAAGGTTTATAGATACATGAATTAAGAAGAGAAAGTGAAGAGGAAACAATTACCTTCTATTTCACAAAACACAAGAATGCAGGAACAGCCCAGAAAATAACCAGGCGGCAGATTTAAAATAAGTCAGGATGCATTTCCATACAGTACATAATCATGCTGCAAAACTGATTGCCATGGGATGTTATGGAGGTCAAACGGATAAACACATGCAAAAATAGATTGAACAAGTTCATGGAGGATAACTCCACTTATGAGGCAGACAGTATGTCTTGCTCAAGGCATTCCTGTATCTTTGATTGCTGCAGCTGGGAGTCTGTAATAATGAAAAGATGACTCTACAATGGTCCTTTATCTAAATATTTTGTAGGTGTCTAATATTGGCCATGCTTAGAGACTTAAGAATGGTTGTACAACCATGAATCTAATCTCTTAAAGCAGCAGACTATGGGCATAGTTTTAATTATTGCTGCCATTTCCTCAAATAAGTGACTGACAGCCTCCTCTTTCAGCCATAGCAAATTACAGAATCACAGAATATGCTGAGTTGGAAGGAACCCACAAGGACCATTGGGCCCAACCCTTAGCCCTTCACAAGACCATCCCCAAAAGTCACACCATGTGCCCGAGAGTATCATCCAAAGACTTCTTGAACTCTGTCAGGATTGGTGCTGTGACCCCTTCCCTGGGGAGACTGTTCCAGTGCCCAACCACCCTCTGGGGGAAAAACCTCTTTCTAATATCCAACCTAAACCTCCCCTGACACAACTTCAGGCCATTCCTTCAGGTTCACCTGGTCACCACAGAGCAGAGATCAGTGCCTGCCCTTCCTCTTCCCCCCATGAGGAAGTGGTAACTGCGATGAGGTCTCCCCTCAGTCTCCTCTTCTCCAGCTGAACAGACCAAGTGACCTCAGCTGCTCCTCATACAGCTTCACCTCAAGGCCCATGGCAATCCAAAATGAAAAGAGATGTCAGTATTTATGGATGGAGATGGAGTATTTATTCCATTTATATGCATACATATACAGAACACAACATATATAAAACTTCAAGTAAGTTTTTCTCCTCCAAAATCTGTTCAATTACACTAAAATGAGAAACAGCACGCTCCTCTTTTGAGCCTTTGGAGTCTACAAATCATTTGAGAGCTGTTCTTTTAAAGATATGGGAAACCTACCAAAATACCAGATGTTTAATCAATACTCTTAACATTTTGGAAGTCTAGAGTGTGGAAAGGAAATGTCAATTGAATTGCTCTGGAAAATCGGATCTTTTGATTTTCACAGTCTGCAATGCACAATATTGACAGTGAGAAAAAGTTGGCTTC
Source organism: Manacus vitellinus (assembly GCF_001715985.3). Taxonomy (NCBI): domain Eukaryota; kingdom Metazoa; phylum Chordata; class Aves; order Passeriformes; family Pipridae; genus Manacus; species Manacus vitellinus. Next base: position 4,387,244 of record NW_021940291.1, read on the forward strand.
TTTTTCAAAAATATAAATCTGTGAGCAAAACTTTCACCATCTCCATACCATAAATATATTTGCTTAAAAAAATCCAACACTATAAACAAACAAGATCTTGCAGATTTCCTTTGGAGATTTTGCCTGCATGTTATAAGATATAAAATACTCAATCTCTTATTTCTTGGATGGACACTTGATTAGAAAGGAATGTATTTTTGGCTTCTGAAGGTTAACATTAACTTTTCTCAGTTATATATCTTTACAGAAACTTACAAAATATAAGTCCTGACAGCTAATTTTGTATATATATATAAATATATATAAATGAAAATATTTTTAAAATTAAGGTTGAGAAGTCTTGTTCTGTGTTAATGCATAAACTGATATTTTGGTCAACACTAAACTGCAGTCTCATTTAATCATTAGCATTGCAATTTTTTGTGAAGACAAGTAGTTCTATTATACAAATTTTAATTAAAAATGCCTTTTAAAAATATTTTTTATGATGGACTTTAACTCCAGGATATCCTCTTATACTTACTAATAGATGTCAAATGGCAGTCTCTGATTTCAAATACGTAGAATACGTCTTTGCTGTTTCAGAGTATGTTTTTTTCGGAAATATCTCTACATCAAGAATGAAATTCAAATGTTTCCTACTCTCTAAAAACAAGTCCTGTTTTGAGCTTTTATATTCTTCCTTCTAATACTGAAGTGTCATTACTTCAGTCATTTGGTATTTTCTTCTTCCACTGATAGCATGCCAAATGATATCATACTAGATTTGTATGAAGCACTAGAAATATCTTTGTTACATCTGCATTTAATCAGCATAGGAAGTAGAAAATATATTTTTTTATTCAACACATCAAATGTCTAGAAACTAAGGTACAAATGAAGAGAACAGGTTCATTGTGTCCCCTTGCTGTGCCATTTTAACTTTTTTGTCTCATCTTTTCAATGTGTAATCCCAGTTCCAAGACATCACCATAATTACCTTAAGTAGGATAAAAGCTAGAAATGTTGATACTGAGGTTCTTTACTGGCGTCCCCTAAATAACATGAGAGCTGTCTCAAATTTCCTGATTTTACTATAAGCATGTTTGTTAGACACCCTAGAGACTGAAACAGGTTTAACACAAAAAAAATGACAATTCTTTATTTATATCTATTTATGTTTGCTTAAAAAAGAAAAAAGGTATTTTTTCCCAGTAATTTTAAGCTGTATTGTGGCTCTCACTATTTATTGGGCTTTTTTTATTTTTCTTTAAGAAATGGACTCTGAAACAGTTTAAAATATCAGCCTAATTTAGGATTGATGGGATTCCATCCAGAGGGACCTGGATAAGCTTGAGAAGTGGGCCCATGGGGATCTCAGGAGGTTTAATGAAACCAAGTGCAAGGTGCTGCACCTGGGTCAGGGTGACCCCTAGTATCAAGCCAGGCTGAGGATGAACAGATCAAGAGCAGCCCTGACAAGAAGGATTTGGGATACTGGTGTATGAGAGGCTGGACATGAGCCGGCCATGTGAGCTCACAGTCCAGAAAGCTGATTGTATCCTGGGCTGCATCAAAAGCAGCCTGGCCAGCAGGTCAAGGGAGGAGATTCTACCCCTTTCTCTGCTCTAGTGAGATCCCAGTATGAGTGCTGCATCCAGCTCTGGGATCCCTGGCACAGGAAGGACATGGACCTGTTGGAGTGAGTCCAGAGGAGGGCCATGAAGATGATTAGAGGGATGGAGCACCTCTCCTAGGAGGAAAGACTGAGAGAATTGGGATTGTTCAGACTGAAAAAGAGAAGGCTTTGGGGTGACCTATTTGAAGCCTTCCAGTACCTGAAGAGGCCTACAAGAAAGATGGAGAGAGACTATTTAAAAGAGCATGTAGTGATAGGACAAGGGGGAATGGCTTCAAACTGAGAGGTGGTTTAGATCAGATATTAGAAAAAAAAATTCTTTATTGTGAGGGAGGTGAGGCATTGGAGCAGGTTGCCCAGAGATGTTAGGGATGTCCAATCCCTGGAAGTGTTCAAGGCCAGGCTGGATAGAGCTCTGAGCAACCTGGTCTAGTGAAAGGTATTCCTACCCATGGCAGGGGTTTGGAACGAGATGATCTTTAAAGCCCCTTCCAAACCAATCATTCTACAATTTTATGAAATATAGTTAGGGCTGTGGTGCTATGCATAGCTCTTCAGAATCCTGTGATTCTATGATAATTACTACTATACAGGTATTAAGGAAGTAAAGGGTGGAGGAATCTAGTTTAAAAAAAAAATCCTATCTCTCTAGCTTTCACCTCACTGCTTACATTCAATGTTGTTTAATTCCTCTCAACAGTTGTCAAATCCCTGTAGGGTCAAAGATCCCTGTAATTCTACCACCAAGGCTCTAAAAAAGCCTTCTACTGGGCATGTTAAAGCTGTCTGCATTTTGGTAGCAACCAACACAAGAATTTCACCAAGAATCTCAGTTCTGTGCCCTTGCTCTTGTTGTCTAAGATCCTCACCCTAATTGAAAGATGCTCCTTGAATACAAAATAAGCACCCATAAAGGCTGGAAAAAAAAAACAACTTCACAACGTCTTCCAAAATTCAACTGCAGTTCCAACTGGGAGACATTTAGGTTCCAGGAGGCTAAATCTCATCATTAATCTTAGCATTTCCCAAGAGAATTAATTCTGTCCAGAACTCCTGTTAGCCATTACAAGCTTGTGTGAGTGCTTTTGCTTGAAATCTGCAACAGACTGCTTTTTATCCTGAGTTTGCTTCACTATTGTGTAGGCTGCAGCACAGCCCAAAGAGGAAAAGGCAATGTTCACCTCTATTGATAACTGCTCTCAGTTCTCTGAAGCAGCACTGCCTAACTACATGAACGACTTTGGTTCTACAGCCTTTCCCTCCATAAACCTGTCTTCCCCTAAAGACTGTGAACGCAATCATGCCTGCAAGTTAAAAAATGGGTTTTCATATCAATTGATAACCATCCACACTTTATGATTCTGGATGTTGCTGAAGTCATCAACAGTACATGTACAGTGGCCACAAACTTGCTGAGCTCCAATACCATGCTTGACTAAAAAAATCTGCAGGTTCCAGCATTTGAAAAATGAAGGAGAAAAGTTACGTCAGTTGATGCAACTACCTCGGTTTGATTTAAAAAATTCAGAAATATGCCCCCCTACATTCCTGACTCTCCTCAACACTAATTCAAACCCCCAACCCCCAAAAAACGTAAAGCAAGGAATTCATCACTGCATAGTAATTAAGAATCAGACATGCATAACTGTTGATGTCAAGACCTCAATTTACATCACAGAACCCTTCAAATTACTGCAGTAGTTCAGATGTGTGATCATTCTACTAACAAACACAAATTCAGTTCTCAAAACTTGACCTAAGCTTCTTCAAAGAAGAGCAGTCCAGGCTGCCCAAAATTTTAAAATAAGTTATCTAAATCTTGCTGTCTGCAATGTTCATGCATTGCTGAAGTGAGTAATAGTCCATGTTTTCCAGCTCCAAGCCTGCTTAACCATAATCCTTACTCTCAGTTGCAGTACTTAAATATTTAGTAGGCATTTCCCTCTTCTTAATTAGACATTGAAACCCACTCCAATCACTTTCAGTGTAACCTGCTAGAACCTCTAAAATAGAACCCCAAATCTCATCCTCAACTACAAAAACATGAGAGAGGGTTACCTTTGAAACTTATATTCAGGAGATTCTGAGTTCTAAAAGATTGGAAGCTCCATTAGAAGGGAAGGTACGGACTTGTTATAACAATAATAATAATAATAATAATGATAATAATGATAATAATAATCATTATTATTCTAAGGGCATGGTAACCCTGACCTCTTCATTTCTCATGAAGATAACCTATTCTGCCCTGTTACCAGTTTGTTTCAAGGATGCTTGACAATTTACGTTTGTATAAGAGAACTGTAAATGTACTTTACATTTGTCAGAGAACCCAGGGATTTTAAGTCCTTTTGCCAAAGGGCTATGAGTTTGCAAAGAAGAAAACTCATAATCACTTTTTACAACAGATTCTAAAGCTGATTCAGTTAACTGGCATATATGACACAGTTCTTGTATCATGTAAATCTGTCCAACCCCTTTCCAGTGTGCAGTTACTATGGCCAAGCGTAAAGAGGATCAAAGCAGACTCCCAGAATGAGCTGTGTGTTCTGATATCAAAATTCAACATATTATAATTCTACTTGGGTAACCCCAAACAGACAATCTGGTGAGCCAAGCCTGGCAGAAATACACAACAAAAACAACACCACAGTGACACTGGCATCCTTAAGTTTAAACAGATTAGTCAGACAAATGATGACAAAAGTGGTTTTCAAGACTTACAGATGGAATGTGTAAACACACAAAAAAGGCTTATTCAGTCAAGTCCATGTATTAAGTTAGTGGCCAAACCCGAAAGTTAATCCATGTTTCTTTGGTCTATATTTATAACAGATATCTAATCTAGTCTGATCCTGACAATTTAACCTAACAAATCTAATGCCCCTTTTTTTGTTTAAAGGCAGTTGTAGGTGCCTGTGGATTGAGTGAGGCAGTAGCTAAATGGGAACTTGGAATTATGAGTGATAAATTCTTTATTATTTTCCTTTATTGGGAGCCACATTCTGCCAGCATTGAGCAGTGAGAGTTAAGGAAGCACTCCTCAGTTCATACTGAACTTTGCTTCACCATAAAAGAGAGGAGGAGGTAAACTGTAATTTCATTCTCAAAGCTGGTAGCTGGAACTTAATAACTGAAACAGTGTAGTGGTTTGAATTTTGTTTTCCCCAGTGGCTAAGAAAAGTGGTAGACCCCAAGGGGTGGAAACCCCTGGAAGTTTTGAAGTTCTGCCCAATGGGCGCTCCTGCAGAAATGTAAACATATCACAAGCTCACCGGAAGAGAGGAGTTGTAGTTTTGGTTGTTGAGGAGTGGTGGCCATGTTGTGAGCCACGAGGAAGGGGCTCTGAGCCCCTTGGGCCCTCTGGGGCCTCCCAGCCCCTGGCTGGGGGGGCTGCAGGGACCTGGAACAGCATAAAGCTGGGCTAGGTGCCTGTAGTTATGCCGGGAGATGTTTTCTCCATGGGCGCAGAGCAGCAGCCGGCACTGACCAGAGAAACGGTGGCAGAGAGCCAGACAAGAGATAAGGACCTGAACTGAAGGAGCAGCAGAAGCAACATGCAGCACCAGAGAAAGGACTCCTGGAAGGAGAGCCGGGAAAAAGAGAGCCAGCAGCCTGAGAGACAGAGTTCTGGGGGTAAGACTGTACCAGCCCCCCAAAACTCCTTTGAGATCCCTCTGAGAAAGAGGGAGATGGACTCCTATTAAGGAGAAGAGTTTTAGACATGCAGCACCGGAGAGAGAGAGGAGCTAAGAAGCTCAAAAGACGTCCCGTAGCTGGACCGGGACGGCCAGAGGAATGCGGGGGGAGTTGACCTTGGCTCCCCCCTTGCACTGCTGCCACGGTGGCAGCCTGAGGCAGGGCACAGAGGCCCTGCAAGGAGCTGAGTCTCCTGGAGATACCAGACCGTCACGAAGACCCCCCTGTGTCTTCGTGATATGACGTGGTGATACGACCTTGTCTGGGGTTACGAAGCCCACGGAAGACCCCTCGGTTGGAGGCGATGGGGCCGAGAGAGGTTGGATACCTCCCTCGTGGATGCTGGCAGAAAGCCAGCTATCAGCTGCTGCATGTGGAGAAGACAGACAGACTGCTGCCTCAGAAGATGCTGCTGCTTAAGGACTGGAAGGGATCTGTCCTTCTTTCCCTCCTGGACTTTTATTTGGAGGGGAGAAGAGATCTGATCCACTGTAAATACATATGTCATGGTAGAGATAGTTGTGATCGTGTGTATAATGTGATATGGTATTTATTTGTACAGTCATTGTAATATATTTCCCTTTCCCCCACTTTGAGTCTGGTGTGTGTTGTCTGAAAAAACCCATCTCACATTAGGTTGAGATGTGGGAGGGGGGATGGAGCTAGGGAATTGGATTTTGGGGCTATCTCAAACCATGACAAACAGTGGACGCAGGACTGCACTCCTCCCTTATGCCTATGGGAGGCAATGGTTTACAGTATCCATTTCCCAGAGGAGATGAAATTTGCCACTTCAGCAATGAAGAAAAGGAGATGTGTGCACTTGATTTTGATTTCAGCTGAGAAGTGGCACCTAATGGCTCAGAGGCAATTAAGAGCATCTCTCAAACGTGACTCTTGGCTGCAACTCAGCAGCTGTTCAAAGAGTAGAACAGAGCTGAATGAAGTGGACAAACTCACCACTCACCGTGGGACCCACGCCAGTAAAAACTATAACGAGAGCTTAGGTAATCTGAATACATGATAAGTTAGACTACAAACTCTGTCTGTCTGTTGGGTTTAGCAGAGGACATAAAGTTTAAATCTCAGATCAGTACCCTAACCAAAACACCTGTTTCCTCTGGCAGCAGCACTTTGCTTTATAGTACCTTGACAACCAATCCTCAAGAGAACTCAATATGCCAACTTCATTATAAAATTGATGAATCAAAGGCATTCAGCACCTTATAGGACCTATGACTGGTAGGAAAGATTTAGACTATCTTCTTATTATCATGACAGACAAGACACTATTAAAATCACAAGGAGAAAACAGATCATCAGGCATTCAGTAATTATATAGCAACTGCAAGGCCATTTTGTTACTGTGGGATAAGCAATAGAATGCTTAATAATTTAACCAATTACCATTCATTATAATAGCCAGGTTGGCATTTGATGATTCACAGGGGTCTTACCTGCCTCTTCACGTACCCAACATTTAGTGTTGCCATAGAAATGTTGTTCACACCTCTCCAGTTCTTCTGTCAGTCTTCAGTGTAAACTCCTATTTCCAGGACTATCAAGAAAATGTTTGCAAAAAAAAGTACAAATTATATAATACCCTGCCAAAGGCCATTTTTATGGCACCTTTTGATTCTGACAGGTGTGCTATTGCCTCATCCATGGGTCCAAAATTTGTTTTCCATGTGCTATACTTATTTGACTGATATATTTAAGACATAAATGAGAAGGTATAACTATGCTGGCCACAAGCCTGAAATCTACTGTGCTTGCACCATGGTACATTAAAATGACTGAACAAAGCATTCATCATATTTTTTATTGGCTGACCTAAGCATAACGATAGTTTGCCTTTTTTTTTTTTTTCAATGGCTATAGTCATTACAGTCACATCTGGTGGATAAATATCATATTGCTGTTCTCCTATAGAAAACAGCAGTTAAAGAACATTCAGAAATCTTCGAGTGTATCTATTAAACCTAACACAATACAGCAGTGTGTTGTTTTGGGTTTTTTTGGTGTTTAAATTTTGGGTTAGATTTTGGGTTTTTTTAACTATTTTTAGTAACACAGCCACAAAAAAGGATATATGAAGCCTGAAACACAGCATTTGTACCCAGATCCATTTTCTTCAGTAGGCTTAGTATGACATTTTCACTCAGGAATAGACTTTTGAGAGAAAGAAATTATTTCAATATGGTAACCTCTTATTCCAAATGAGAAAGGCTACCTGTCATTCTTTGTAATTGTATTTACATTCTCAACTCCAATTTGCAGTCTCATCCCTTCTGTTATACTCATTTGAGCCTAAAAAGCCTGAAATCCCGGACAACATTATTTCAGGAAAATTTATGTCTGGACACTGACTTAGATATTGTGGGTCATTTGTAGTTCAAGGTCTGTTACAAACCCAAAACTCAGGGCAAATCGGTGAAAAGAATGTATAGAGGCTGAATTTACCTGGTCCTAACTTTATTAAAGAAACTGATTCAGGGCTTTGATTCAAGCCATGTGAAAGGTGTGGTAATAAAGGAATCCATTATTTCATTTAACTTTAACCTTTTAGGTAAAGTTTAAAGAAAATGGGGGCTGTGAATCCAGAGAATGAAACTAAAATAAACAACCAATAAACAAAACCACTAGCATGACACACTAAAGAGTATATTTTACTTTAACATCTAGTTACTCTAAAGAATAGCTTTTAAGATTATTCTCCAGTCTATGGAATTGCAAGAGTCAGAAGAGACAACACAGTTACTTAATCATGGCGAGATGAATTAGGTTCATGCAATCCCCCTGGTTTACATGCATTGCACAGTATCTTACCTACAAAATTTAGAGCAGCAGCTCGTATCAAAACACAGTTTTGATATAAAGAATATCAAAGGATATATAAAGAGCTAAACCTAGGTAAAAAAGGCAGTTTAAAAAGGGAGTAGGGAATGTGAAGAGGGAGATGAGAAATAAATTATTTAAAATATAGACAAGTGCAGGATCTCTCTCCCACAAGCTCATTCTGGCTTAAGAGATGCTAGCAGGTGGCAGGTATGTGACTGTGTGGTTGTCAGTCAGACCAGAACTTTTCCTAGAGTTCCTTAAATGAAGTATCTCTCGGAGGAACCATACAAAGCAATTATGGTAGGTACTTAAGCAAATGGACTGTTAATAACCAGATAGAGGTGATAAGCCTCCCAGGCCAGCTGGAGACCTGCTAGTGAAAAAGAGGAAGAAACTGAAGAGTAGAATCTCTTTTAGTATGGAAAAGGATTCTGTAAAATATTGTCTGATCACATTTGTACAAAAAAAACGAACAAACAAACAAAAAACCCCCATACCACCAAAAAAAAACCAACTCCACAAACCTGTCATCACCAAGTGATCTCATTGATGCTGAAATCTGCTGGCTATCTTCAGTCTCCTGCTTCTAAATTGGTGGCTGAAATAATTGATCAGTAATTTGTTTTGTTGTCCTAGAAGAATTGTTAAGATAATTTATTTTTTTTTTACGTTGATGATTGACACGATTTTCAAAATTTCCTCTGTTCTCCACAGTATATCCTTAGTCTTTGAGGAACTATTATTGCTCTCAAAGATTATTTCCCCAGCACAAACTTGTGGTGATCTCTCTAATGGGCCATAAATTTTCAGAAGAGGCTTTGAAGTACTAAACCTGGAAGTACTGGGAAACTTTTTCAATGTAGTCCTTAATAGCAGTGGAGAAAAGAAATGAAAAATGCAATGACATTCAAGTTCACCTCACGAAACAACAGATATTAGAAATATATTACTATGCTGTCTGGACACTTTATTGAACTACAGAAGGGACACAAGAACATCCAAGACTGGGGTACTGGATAGGAGTCAAAGCTATTATCACAATATTATTTCCTACTTGTACAGATTACTCTAAATAATCTGAATAAGATTTTTCTGGCTCAGTTTCTATTAAGTCAGACTGGGAGGATCTGGTCACCAAAAAACCCCAAAACTTCTCCAACTTCAAACTACAGGAGTCTACAGAAACATTTTCTCTTCATTGAGCAACCCAAGGACAAGCTATGGATCTTAGTAATTCTTTTACACAAGTCAAGTTCTTTCTGTGCTTGCTCCAGACTAGCCAGCTACAGTTCACATCACACTCTTTGCTCCATACTCAGTCAGTCAGCTCTGCAGACAACCTGACAAAACATATTTGAGCAACACAAAATACTTAACTAAACCCCATCCAAGAAGTGTCAGTACAAGAAGAGGCCCACTGTGTGACCTTTCAGTTGGTTTATAAAAGTATTTATTTTCTGCCCTTCATCCTCTTCCTCATTATTTCTTCATAATTCTCTCACTATGCATTCTGTATCCCTACTTAGAATAAAACAATTTTATTAAAAAAAAATGGATGGATGTTTGCTTTTTAATTCCCTGCTTCTTTCCTCCAGACATACATGTGATGGAAAGAGTGATTGCAGTTCTCACTACTGTTGCTAAATTTGGTCACATCTGATACACTTCCTAGTGGTTTCAAAACAGTAACTTTTATGCAAATATGCAATAGAAAGACTGTGGAATTTGTGACCTCATTTGGCATTTCCAGTTTTACTGTTTATTGTAAGCAATGCATTGACACTTGGACACTGCAGTATGTAGCCTCCTCCTCTACCTTCAGTTTCTGAATACAGAGAAAAAACTAGATTCAGATAATATTATCACATGTAAAAAGCCAAACATTCAAAGATAAAAACGTTAAGTACTAAAATATCTGATTTGTTTAAAAGGAAAGAGGAACAGTGTGTTGCCTTGTTCTTGAATATGGTTAAATATTTTAAGTATATCAGCTTATGATAAATAAGAAAATATTTGGTATTATGCATGCAATCAGCATGCTGAACATCAAATTAAGTAGCTGATATTTCTTTAAAGTTCCCAAAATATTGTCTCATAACAAAACATCAGGCAAATTTTATAACAGACAGAGGTATCAAGCAACACATACAGATGTTCTTTGACAAAGAGATTACAATGGAAATAGAAACAATAAATACAAAAACTGTGTATTATCCCTGAAATTTTAAAATATTGCCTGGGATTATATGGGATATGGTGAAGTTATTAGACTTTGCCCCATACAAAATTCTAACACTTTTGGGTCTTGCTGTTATATAAAAATGTCTGAAGCAACTCATGTAGTTACAGTTTTGCTTAGACTGGATGTGAGAGGGTAGGAGTGGATGGGGGAATGGGTGGGAAGAAGGGCTGAAGTTGTTACAGTGGTCAGCTGTTATGTGACAGTAAAACAAAATTCTATAGGAGACTTATACACATCAGCACAGCCCTAACTATATTTCATAGTATCGTAGGATGGTTTGTGTTGGAAGGGACCTTAAAGATCATCTTGTTACAAACCCCTCGCTGTGGGCAGTGACACCTTTCACTCTAGACCAGGCTGCTCAGAGTCCCATCCAACCTGGCCATGAACATTTCCAGGGATGGGGCATCCACAACTTCTCTGGGCAACCTGTTCCACTGTCTCACCACCCTCACAGTAAAGAATTTCTTCTAAATATCTGATCTAAACCTACTGTCTTTCAGTTTAAAGCTGTTACACCTTCTCCTATCACTATATGAACTCGTCAGAAGTCCATCCCCAGCTCTCATGTAGCCTTCCTCCAGGTACTGGAATGCTTCTATTAAGTCACCCCAGAGCCTTCTCCAGGGCTGAATTGCCCCACCTCCCTCAGCCTGTCTTTATAGCAGAAGTGCTCCAGCTCCCTGATCATCTTCACAGCCCTTCTTTGGACTCACTCCTGCAGGTCCACATAATTTTTATGTGTGGGGTCCCAGAACTCAATGCAGCACTCGAGGTGAGGTCTCACCAGAGCAGAGTAGAGGGGCAGAATCACCTCCTCTGACCTGCTGATCACACTTTTGATGCAGTCCAGGACACAGTTGGCTTTCTGGGCTGCAAAACAACTTGCCCAGGTCATGTTGAGCTTCTCATGCACCAACACCCCCAAGCCCTTCTCCTCAGGGCTGCTCTCAATCCATTCTCCACCCAGCCTGTACTTGTGCCCAACCCACATGCAGGGCCTTACACATGGCCCAGTTGAATTTCATGAGGTTTGCACAGGCCCACCTCTCAATCCTGTCAGGGTCCCTCAGGATGGTATCCCTTCCCTCCAGTGTGTCAACTGCACCGTACAACTTGGTGTCATCAGCAAACTTGCTGGGGCTGCTCTCAGTCCCACTGCCCACGTTGCTGACTAGGATGTTGAACAGCGCCGGTGCCAATACTGACCTCTGAGGAATGACACCCGTCACTGATCTCCACCTGGACACCCAACTGCCAACCCGACTCTTTGAGTGTGATCATCCAGCCAACTCCTTATCCACCAGTTGGCCAATTCATACACTTCTTTTTTCCTTTTCAGACTGGTCAGGGTTCATTGTTCAAGTAAGATGGATTTATGCCACTCCTGTTCATTTTCTTGTCCACTGGAATGGATCGCTTTTGTGCTTTCAGGTGGTTGCCTTTAATAATTTACCAATTTCTCTGCCCTGAAGGACAGCCTTCTGTGGCACCCCATGTTCTACTTCCTTAAATAACCTGAAGCATTGTGGAAACCAAGGTTTTCGTTCTGCTACTTACCTGTACCACTTCCTTCCAGATCTTAAATTCTACCATTTCCTGGTCATTGCAGCAAAGGCTGCCATTGACTGTCATCTCAACTAGTTCTTCTTTATTTATGAGTAGCAGACCTAGCAGAGCACCTCACCTAGTCAGCCTCCCCAGAAGATGTATGAAAAAAAAAATCATCTTGTACATTATTCAGTACTTTTGACTTTCTGTCTTCCTTTGAAAAGCATTAAGAAAAAAAGCATCTCATTTTTTAAAGAAGTTATTTTGTCAAAAACAGACAGTGCTTGTCTCATGTATATACTTTTCAACAATATAAACCTCTGGGTTTCCAGGGAAATATTTCATGAAGAAACCTTATTCTTTGTTTTTATTTGCATGTTGAATTGTAAGTGGATTATTTTACTTTTCCCTCTGAGGTTAGTACAAAATCAGCATCTTCAGTGGGGCTGACAAGGAACACAATAATACATATGCTTATCTTTCCCTTCCCTCAGGATCTTGATCTAAATGAAATTACAACTAGAAATTATTTGATGAAACTGACAGGACATTAGTTGCGAAAAAACTTTCACATTGTTTTTACACATCCCAAAGTAGAAATGAGTAAACAGCATTATATATACACACATATATGTATACATACACACATATATGTATATATATACAGAATGGTCTTTGGGTTTTTTTAATGAATTTGTTTGAGCCAAACTTGGCTTATTACATGTTGTTCATTCGCTAATGACCATTAAGAAGACTCAAGCATAAGCAGGCACCCACAAAGCAAAGGATCAGATTGAAGTCATCTAAATAACAGTGCTCTAATTCCAAAGATGTTCATTCACATGAAATTCTCATTTAAGCATTGATCTTACAAATAGTGTACCTAAGTTTAGATTATACAAGTTTTGACAGATTATATGGAATGCTTATAATTCATGTCCATTACTTTTCAAGGTATGCATCATTGTCAACACCTTTCTAATTAAGGATTTTTAGATTTTTGAGTCAGACTTAATGATATTAGGAATTTAAAATTTTGAACTAACTCTAATCACATCTTTTCTGTCCTTCTTATTTTGCCTTTTCTAGTATATCCTGTGTTCTAACACTTATACAAAGAAAATTTTCAAGAAATACTAATTATTTGTCTCAATAGGTCATAGAAAAAAAGAAAACTGGGCAAAAGTTTCAATAAATATTTCTGACTAATGTATACACTCCAAAACTTTTGACCTTTCTGCCGTCCTCAAACCCTAGGAACTTTCCTTTGAAAGAAGAGGCAAACAAACAGACAAAACTTCCCAAGAAATCATTGTTTTACAAGCTATTTCTTCAGCTTTTGCAGTGGACTGAAATAATATAGACTATGCATTGCACTAATATTTCTGGAGATCAGTGTTTCTGACACTGCCTTGGAGAACTATTTCTATCCATTCTGTGTTTTCTGAAGTAAACACCAAGTAGCTGCCTGTGGGAAAACTTACAGTCAGATGTTCTAGAATTGTTCTTCCAGAGTATTGTAGATCACTTTGTAAAGTAAAAGCCTGAAAATGCTAGATAATTTAAGAGGCTCAGCACTGGCCTGCTAATATGCCAGGAAGAATAAGCAATTATGGTTTTCATCTAAGCAACATATGCTGTTTGCTGTCCTGTTCTGAACAGCTGTAGGTTAGATGCTGTTAAGATTAGGCCCCTTCTCTCCTCCATATTTCAAAATTCAAATTAAACTAAAATAACAGCACCTGCTGAACAAAAACACTATTTCAAAATGTGTACTTGCACACAATTACTATGAAGAGGCTGGCCACCATTGTTACCAGTCTATTCTTTCTGAATGGAAATGGCAGAGAAGTTTTCGATGCAGCTGCAGCTCTTCAATTGTATAACTAGTGCTGGACCCAAGCCAACCCTCAAGAACTCAAGTGGCACCAAAAGATACTATATTGATTTGCAATCGAACATAATAGGCCATCAGCTTAATTATTACTGAAGTGACAAGGTTCTGGATATTTCATATTTATATTTCTGAGGCCTGTGAAAGATGAATGTAAATCTTTTAAATGCCTACATTTGCATATCTTCAGAAGGGTTGAGTGCTCTTACTGTATTCATAGCCTGTGAAAGACCTAAAGGACTGGCTATTCAACTCAGGTTGCTAGATCACACAGTCACTTACTTGCATAAGGAAACAGAGCTATAAAACTAAACACATTCCTCTGGGAAAATATCCCCAGATCTTTTGTAGACTCCAAAAAAAAAGTATGTTGATCACTAATATCATCCTTATGGACATTTTCCTTCCCCTGTTACCTTTGGAAAAAGATTGTTTGAGTGCAAGAAACTGAATTGGCATCATCTAGCACTGAGAGCATCTCCCAAAATATCTATTGCACTGAATTATGGCTTTCCACTGAGTCTCATTACAGCTTTATGACAGAAGGTCTGCAAACAGGACTCAACATTTTGAGGAACTGTTTGTTAGGGGAATGCAAGAACATTTACTGTCTGGAGAATGAGACCAAGACCCAGGATTTCAGTGCTGTCACTGGTCAGCTCTATCACACTAGTTCATCAGCTAGCCATCTCCTAGTGATATGCTTCTCTGTTTCTTAGTAGCACACATTTTTTTTGCACTCAGATCCTATAATCCTTACTCATTTAGAATCAGAAAAACTATCATTAAGACATGTTGTTTTAATTATATGAAGAACCATTTCTATTTTCATGACCCTAAAGCCATTTCTACACTTTCCCTGTGCCTATGCAGGTTCATCTATGGCTAGGTCACATTTTTTACCGAGCTCATATATACACCAAGGGTTGTTTTCTCTTATATCCATAGGCTCTGAATTGCAGTTGTCTCCAAAAACATTCTCTTTTGCTTACCACTGGCATTTGCTTTAAATTCCTGTTGCATGTGAATTGCAGTTGTCCCCAAAAACATTCTCTTTTGCTTACCACTGGCATTTGCTTTAAATTCCTGTTGCATATTGTATGTGGACAGCCAAAAAATAAAAATTGTTTCTCCCATTCCCAGGGAGATAAACAAGACATAAGTGAAAACATAGGTACAAATATGACAACACTCAATTTTTGATTTGTACAGTGGGAGAAAAGATTTGTTGTCATGCTTATACTCTGTCTCCTGCTAACACTATTCCCAAAAAATTCAGGCTTATATGTTCAAGTATCAATGCCCTCTACTGGAGGTAATATGCCTGCACTCATGATAAGCATCTTCTTTTCTAGTGCTATCTATTTGATGACTTAATCCCTACCAGAAGAGGTGGCCAACAGATGGCTGGCAAACATGTTGTCTCTGTATGCTTACTGTATCCCATAAGACAATAACTTTGTTAAACTTCTTCATATTAAAGTACTTCTGTACTTTATATTTTCAACTTCTGTTAAAAAAAAAAAAAAAAGAGTTAGGGAGCAATGTTTGCCAAATAGAAACGGAACAAATTTAGAGGAAAATACCTTTCTTCATTATCTGCTGTTGTGCTCAAATGCAACAACCTCCCTCCTCCTCACCAAATAAAAGCTCCAACAACACCCCCCTCCACTTGCCAAGCCCCCAAACTCTAATCTGTATAGTCCAGGTTTCCCAAAACAGGTAATGATGGTGTGTGCTTTGTTGTTTGGGAGTTCAGTTACGATACTTCAAGACTGTTCTGAGCAGCAGATCAGTTTGCGCATTTCCACTTGCCTGTTAATGTAAATACAAACAAGTTCATAACTGAAATCCCATAAGGAAAAAAAAAAGGAAACCAAAACAAGCTAAAAACACTAGTAAGGAATTCAGCTTTGCCATGAGCAGGTATTCACTAATTCAAAATTCCTGATGCAATGCTTACAATGGATTTGGGAAAACAGGATGAATTTTAATCATAATGCTGCAGTGTAGGATTGTCTTCCCTTTATTTTTTCCTTCCCTTTCTAGTGTACATTGATGCTATTTGATTGCTTCAACTTAATATTACAGGCAAAGCAGCTCACAATGCACTTGTAATCACTGTTCTTTATCAAAAGGATTTAAAAAACCCTACATTGTATGAATAACTTAGTCTTCATGTAAAAATGCTTAAATAAAAACAAAGCATTCCTGTGAATAAGTGTCAAGAAAGAGTGACCCCGATACAAGACTAGTTTGAAAATTTCAGCAGCTTTCCCTTTTCAAGCCCACAGAGTTACAATCTAATAACTGCTCTATAATTTGTGAAGTGAAAGTCTGTACTCCACCTCCTGGATATAGTACTGTGTTTCTGTCTCAAAGACCATAGACATATTGTGTGTTCACATGAGAATTCAATGAGATCAGAAACCACTGATCTGGGTCAGGACTGGGGTGTATTGCTAGAAAAATTTGTGGGGTTTTGTGTATCATTTGTAATACATGTAATTACTTAGGTAGAAATGTACCCGTTAATACATTAATAGAGGGTACTGAAATAATTTTTCTCACTTACTATGAAAGTAGAATGTGATTTCCCAACCAGAAACACTCCATTTTTCCTGTCCTTTTCCTGTCAATAAGAGGATGGTAATAAAAGAAAACAGTTGAATATAGTGTTTTGGAATGTGAGGTCTTTTCATGATCAGTTTTTAGCCATACATCTGAAAGACACAAGAGGGGGAGGAAGAACACAGAGAGGTTAGGAGAAAGGGAACATACAAGGTATGGACCTATTGAGGAAAAAATAGCTTTTTAAAATTGTAGGCAATGGCCTGCAACTTCATTTGGACAACCACTTGTTTCAGAATCAACAAAGTAAGGTATTTGAACATTGATGCCAAGAAAGCTGCAAAGAACAGACTTCAACAGCATCAAAGGGGCAGTCGGACTTACTACTCAGGCGCTGGCAACACTCCTGCGGGATGCTGGCAGTGGTCAGCAAAGAATCACTCATGACAGACTTCAGCTAGTGTAATCCCTGAAAAGAGGTCTGGTCTAAAACTAGATTGATAACAAATCACAGGCATTATAGTTGTGGTAAAAAAGGAAAAGAGCTGTACAGCAACCACCTGCACAAGCAATTTTGAAATGAAAGGATGCGAAGATGAAAATTGGGCCATTGTTACTAAGTAGCTGAGGATCCAGCTGAGTTTTTTGTTGTTGTTAACAGGAACAAAAGCTCACTTAAAATACAGATAGGAAGTATCCAGAAACCAATAAGAAATTATCAACATGTTTTCTATCCTATAGGGCCAAAAGGCATCTGTATGATATGAAATAAGACTGCTTTCTAATTATAGAAAAATTTCCTGGAGTAGCACAGAATAATGATTCTTCCCCTTTAAAACAAAGAAAAGGAAAAAAAAAACCACCCCACTTCCTTATTAGACTTATTATTTGTTAGTAAATAAGAGGTTGCTTCTTTAAATAATTCATCAATTCATACCTACACAGTGTTGTCTCTAAGAGATTTAGATTTTCTCCTTTTCTATTCAGAGTGACATATAATAGCTGATATGTACAGTTCAGCACAGAGAAGCATAGGTAGTGTTGTCTGTAATGGAGCTAAGCATTGTTAGAACATCAAAATACCCCAATCAGTTTTGGGATTTGGGTTAAGAATCTTCAGAATTGAAGCTTGCAATAAAATTTAAAGGTAGGATTTTTCAAGACATTGAAAGCCAAATATTGAAAAACAGAAACATGATTAATGAAACCTTTAAATATTTTATTATAAAATGAAACAAAAAATAATGGACCATCTCAAAGTTGTAATACCATCCCCTGTCTCCTCATGGAGACCAAGACCTCAGGACCAGGCTGGGTCTAGAAACAATCTCTTCATACTGCTGAGTAGTTACTCGCAGGAGTGATTTCAATAAGTCTGTGTGATTTACTTGAGACAAGGGCTCTAGAATGAACATGAAAGTTTCACAAACTGACCCTAAAATAGCCCAGCAGAAACCCTAAATTACTTTAAAACAAATTCTATATCAAACTAAGAGGTACTATGAAGTAGAGAAGAGCAGGTGTCTTCCTGGATCTCTAGATTTTATAATACAGAAGGTTTTATGTAATGCTTCTCTCTTGTTGTTTAAAACAAAGTTATCTGGTAGAAGAAGAAAACTTCTTAAATTCAAAAATATCATTAACCTCTATCATGTATGCTATAGAGGTATTTATGAACTTAATTGATACTTCTTTAAATTAAAATTATATAATTAGTATTAATCCCACTATATTTTTTTCTGTAGGATTTCTCTGAAGGTTTACAGAGTAATCATGTACTCTTCTCTGCACAAACACATGCTACAGGTAAGAAACAAAACTAAGTTAGTCCTATTCATTCTATCAGAAGGCTCTACAGTCTTCCTCCTTATATTCTCTAGGATGTATTTTCCTGACAGATCTGCACAAAGCATTGTATGTCGCTTCCCATGGCTGCTCCTCCAAAGTTACTTCAAGAAGTGCAAATTATGTAACTTCTAGCAGTATTAACTTTCCTGGATTTTTGAAAGGATAACATGAATAAACTTTTTGCTATGTTTTTTCCTGCTCTACAGAGTTGGAGTAGATAGTCTAACCATATGGGAGGTGGGCTGGGAAGAAGGACACAGAGGCATCCAGCATCCTCCCACACACACAGTATTAGTACAAAATATAGGCATGGACTCCATTCTCAGCCCTGCCACTGGCTTCCTGAACTACTATTTTTTCCTCTTTTTCTAATTTGTTAGAGGCACATGTCCATAAAGCACTTAGCACAGCAGAAACCTAGTCACGACTGAGATTTAACTGCAGTTGGAATGTTAATACTAAAAAGAAGAACAGACCACAGAGGCAAAGCCATTTGGCAGCAAAGCCAGCCAAGCCTAGGATTCACCAATAAAGGGATATTCTCTGCCTATGGAGGCAGACAGGCTAAGAGACTGTATATTTCTCAGAATCAAATACCAAATTCTTTGAAGTTTTTTCTTTCCCATGAGTACAGGAAATAAAGGAGTGGTATATTTACAAAGCAAGTAAATCTCTGAAGAGAAACTTCTGTTATCCTTCATTATTAGAATTAAACTCTGTTTAAATGAATTAATGAAGTACATAAAATTGGTTGTCATGATTTTTTCTTTCCTTCAGCACCCCAAACTTATCGATCTTAGATTCATTCCCAAATGTTGCTGACTGAAATAGGAGCTCAAACTAAATAATTGATTAAGAAATATGCACTCAGAAGAATAGTAAGCATTGCATATACTGGAGTCCCCGAAACTGGAACAGTTGTAGCCTATACTTTCCTCTGAGAACGAATATTGGTTTTGCCCTTAAAATTGTAATTTATCTTCAGTCTTCGCAGAATCACAAAATGGCTGAGTTTGGAAGGGACCTCTGGAGGTCGCTTTGTCCAACTGCCTTGCTCAAGCAGGCCCACCTAGAGTGGGCTGCCCAGGACCATATCCAGAAGTTTTTTGTATATTTCCAGGGATGAAGGAAAGACTCCACAAAGTTTCTGATCTGAACACCTAGATCAGCATTCAGTGACCCTCACTGTAGAAAAAGAGTTTCCTGATGTTTAGATGAAAACTCCCATGTTTTAGTTTGTGCCCATTTGCTCCTGTCCTGTCACTGGACACTACTGAAAAGAGCCCCTTTATGCCTTCTTTATCCCTTCAAGTATTTATATACATCGATAAGTATATAAACCTTCTCAAAATATATATAAGCATACAAGCCTTCTCTTCTCTAGCTTGAACAATCCCAGCTCTCTCAGCTTTTCCTTGAACGAGAGAGGCTCCAATCCCTTCATTATTTTATTGGCCCTTGGCCATTAGGAAACAGATCCAACTCTCTTTTGTACTGGGAAGGCCAGAACAGGACACTGTTCCAGGTGCAGCTTCACCAGTGCTGAGAAGAGGGAAAGAATCATCATCATAGACCTGCTGGCAGTACTCCACCTAATGCAGTCCAGGATACCATTTACCACAAGAGCACACTGCTGACTCAGAATGGGACCAGTGTAGATTAGTTTGCTCACTGGCTGAGCTTATGGTGCCATATATAGTCATGTGTTTTCACCTGTTTCCTTTGTTGAGTGTAAAATCTACCATAGGCTTGATTTACCTATACTCTTTCTCCCTTTATTTTTTAATTTAAACCTTTGTATACATGGAAGTTTTATATCTTCATGTATCAAAACAGAAAAAGTAACCACATTCTTAGGCCCCACAGTAGGGATGAGGGCAGTCACAAATCTATAAAAGTATTACTCTATATATGGTGTAAATATGAGTGGATAGGAATGAATACCTTGGATAAGGCTCTCTGTGATTAGTTATCTTATGTAATAACTACCATCATTGCACAATAAAGAAAAATTAGGAGGAGTAATCCTTCTGTGAATTCTGTTGCACAGGTTTAAACTACTAAGTCATAAAGAACTAAAAATTGCAGAGCATAATGTATTAGTCGCAATCATACCAGTGAAAAAAGGTAAAAATCAACTTTACATTTTCTGATTGTTCATAAAGAATATGTTCATTCTGTCCTCAAACTCTGGAACTTCTGAACTGGCATCCACTTTCATCAAACAGCCTAAAGAAGCAAATATTATACATCCCCACACAGGCCAAGTGTGTATTTGGCATATTGTCCCTTAGAATCAAAGAAAGCAAAGCCCAGACTCATCTCGTATGTTGACCTAAACGAAACTAAGGATGAAATTAAGTGGCATTATAGTATGTGGATGTGCATGCAAATAAGAGGGGAATGGATTGGACATTATCTTCTCTGTTTACTGTGTAAACCAGTATCTTCTCAGTGAACGACAAAAGTCAGAATATATGACATAAGAATGAAATTTCTTTAACTGCCCCTGCAGGATAAAGTGTAATTTAGCACTAGGAACTAATTTGCCATACTTCCTATCTTTCCTGAGGGAGAAAGGGATAATAGATTTTCTTTAACTGTCCTCTCAAGTATTGTACTGAAGACTGAAATTACCACTGAGTCTTTAAAGTATGTACTTAATGTCCTGAGAAATACATCTACAGAGAGATGATAATAAGGAATTATATATATATACCTACACACACTTATTTTATATCTGGTTCATAACATTATTAAACTTCATATAAAGCCAGTATCTAAGTTATGAACATTGAAAAAACAATGACACACGAGATCTCTTCTAATTCCGGCAGATAAGTGTATCTGAGGAGTATGTCTGAAGGAATCCATGCACAGCAGCAGAATTTCCATTTTTTTTTAACAAATACATGCATTTCCTACAAAATACCAAACATATACAGTGATAACAGTATATTTTTCATCAACTCTGCCTATACTAGGAGTCTTCCTTTGATAATACTATTCTGAATCAAAGATATGTGTAGGGAAGTTATCAGGTTTCTTTTGATATATTGAGAATTCCTGTCCATACAAATCCATTATGTAGAACTTTTTTCAACCCACATGAAAATTAAGTCCTCTCTGCAGTGACATTTTGGTTTGAATCACAGCTTCATGAAAATATTCTCATTAAATGGGTTGTAGATTCACGGGATTCTCAATATTCTCAAATGTTTTTCTCAGATCTGATACCATAGAAGGACTCTGCTTTAAGATGTCTTGGCATAAATGGGAGACTAAATTGCACTGGGCCTGATAGGGTGAAGAAGCACATACTGAGCTTGCCTGTGTATGCAGCAGCTAGGTTTCTCTTCCTGGAAGTAATTACTTAAAATGTAGATGAATCCAACCTACTTTCTCTACATTAATTAAAATGAACAGGAAATATATAAAATTAAGTCCAATATGTGCACAAATATTCAGAAAGCAAACGTAGCCTAAAGAAGAGACATGTTGCATATCATATATTCTGTTTCAGATAAAGCATCTTTCTTTTAATCCCCAAATTAGGAACATGCAGAATCATTAAAAATTTCTAGGAGATACAGATCTGCATGTGTAAAGTGCTCTAGTTTTAATAATTTCTAATAATTTGTGGGTCTTACTACTTCAACTAGAATTCCTCTACGAACCTATCCTCCAAATAAAAAAAAAAAATTAACATGTCAGAGGTATTTTAAGTGTGAACAACTTTAGATTCAGTATTTGCACAAGTCTACAGAAAAGGGAGAGCATAAGTTGAACAGCAGCATGGAGTACAAAGGAAATAAGTAAGCAAGAAAGCAGAAGAGCAACATCAAAAAAACAACATATTATTTTTTCCACCTTATTTTTGCTTGGGCCTATTCCTAACTTAGTTTTCAAGTCCTTCTTGAAGGAGAAGAACGTATTTCATATTTGTTATGTGTCCTGTAAATAGATGCCTGTTACAATATATTGTGAGTGATGTTTGTACAATGAAATTAAAAAGAAAACAAGGCTTGGATGTATCAGGATCTTAGTATTGACAGAATCCCCAATGGAAAACTAAACAAACCCATTTTTTTTTCTACCCTCTTCATAACTACCTGTGATAACTTCAGGTAACTATAGTAACTCTTGGCATTCCGGCTTTCTTGTTAGAAAAAGGCAAAAAATAATGCTTTTTGAAAAGTCTATCAGTCTTTTAAGCATTGTATAAAACCACAGAATATTTTCACTGATGCTGACAAGAGTAGAAACTAAAAAACCATGGTAAATTGCCCAAATTGACCTTAGCAAATGGGGAGAACAGTTTATGTTAAACTTACAGAGAGATTAAAACATATGGGTATGGAGATCTCTTGATCAAAAATCAGGCCAGAAAGAGAAAATCATTTTCTAGATAATATATTCTTGATCTTCAACAAGCAGCATAGAAAAGTGATCATCTATCAGTGCCTTTCAATTTTCTCTTCCTCTAGTGTTTTTTTTTAACTTTCTTGTGGCTGACTAGAACTGAGATCAGGCAGCAATATTCTAATGGTCTGAATGTATATTTTTCCTCAGATGTCAACAATTATCTAAAAGTGATGAAGAAACAAAAAGAAAAATTTTACAAGACAATAACAAGTCAAAAAGAATTCTAAGACACAGTCTGCAACAATAGGAGTCTCTGTAGACGCCTGTGATTGAGATATGTAATATGAAGTTGCCTTGGTGAAACACAAAAAAATATAACACAGTATTGTCCACATAAGCAAATGTACATTTGCAGGCATGAAAAGCTGTATTGACAATTTACAGTTGTTGAAAAAAATTCAACAACTTTCCAAGTGGACAGATCTCTAAAACAATTTCAATACAGATGTATGTGGAGAAAAAATATGAGAAATTATGATACATACTCTACAGCTCTAACAGGGGACTCTACAGGGACTAACTCCAGGCTAAGAAAACATTAATATCATTATGATCTCCTCTCTTCCAGGTGTTTCTTGGGTTAAACAGAAAAACAATAATTTTAGCAGGTCACCCCATGAGGCCTCTGCCATTTAAAAAACACCAGTCCCCACACTGATATTTTCACAAGACTCAGGTGCACATACATCTACTCACACGTCAGGTAATATGACATCCTCTGTCACAGGAGAATGGGATTACCCAGCACCTGATAGATAGAACTTACTACTAAGCCAAGGAAAAGTTATATACAACAGGAAATCTTCATTGAAGGCAACAGAATCAGAAAAGAGAGATCAGATACCTGCAAGCAGAACATTCCTAAAAGGCAAGTACAGTTGGAATGAAGAACACTGGTAAAGGTGGCGAAGCAAGCTTTAAATAGGCAACCTCGAATACTACAAGCTGTATTAACATGGTAGCAGAAGAATGGAGTAGCTTTGTGTGGTGTAATGGCAGCCTGTCTGGCTCTGGATCATATGGAATGTTTGGATCCTACTGCAGAAGTTTGGAGAAGGTTAATTCACTGTGCTCCTCATATCCTTAGCTAGACTAAGACACCACTTTAATTAAGGAAGCTGTGTCCATCTCTATTTCCTGATGTGCTGAGTTTTGTATTCTTCTTATATTCCTCAAAGGTTTTCCTTTGCTGCTGTAAGTTTTTCTTATCTGCTTTTTGTTTAACAAGCTACAGAACAAATGCAAAGATACCCATGTTATGACTAAAATTGCAAGCTTGGTTTTGCAGCAAACATACAAATGCTTAACATTCAATTTACTGAACCTTCTACAAACAATTTCATGCCTCATTTTCCAGCTCTAAGTTGCTACAATGGATGTCTTCACAAAAAAAAAAGAAGTAAAGCTCCAGTGTTAAGTATTCATTATATACACTCTCCTTCTAAATTTCTTTGACCATCACAATATTTCTTTGATGTCCCAGCATTTTTACATTTCAAAGACTAAGATAACAATGTGATTTTAAGAAGTCTGGAGGGGAATAAAAAACAGAATACACAGCTATAGTGTGCAGCAAAAAAAACTAAGACAGTTTCAGTACACTACTTCAATTGTCCTGACTTGGTTTTGATTAATGTTTGACAATTTGGGGGGTTTTGTCTTGGAAATCCCCGTTATTAGCAGAGAAAAAGCAGTGTCCTGGTAAATCAACAAATGCCTATTTTATTTTTTTTTATTCTTTTAAATCACTGGAATTGTGACACTATGAAGCAATCTTCTCACTTCACTTTGAATCCTCCACAGGCACAACGATTAAAGGAGCTCTCCTCGCTCAAGGGAGCCTCCTTTTTATATGCAGCTCACAAATGGACTTTATACAGCTGGACTGAAGACCTCAAAAAAAGAAAGCAACTGAGAACTGGAAAGATACGGAAATAAATATTGTTCAAAGAAATACATATATTGTCACTGCAGAAATCCACTTACATACATGCAGTTTATGTTGCGTATTGTCTGTCCCTAATGTATTTGCTTAAAAATTAGGATCTCTAAAAATAGACATGTTAATTTTCTGTATTGACATGCAAGTTATTTGTGTGGCTGATTTCCATATAATGGTAGTGAAACATATCTTTTAGTTAGAAAAAAATATGCCAAAATAAGTATTTTTTTCATTTGTTAGCACCTTGCTACCTACTCAAGTTATTTTTAGTTGTTCCCAACTCTGAAATCTGCTAATGAAGAAGAAAGAGTATGAAGTTTATTGAAGGTCGTATAAAATATATATGTTTATCTATTTAAGAAAAGCACCAAAACCTTTGCTTTATTTACAGACACAGAGGAACCAAAATCCCAAATCATCATATGTTAGTAATGGAATGATTTTGTCTGCTCAAAATGTATTAATTCATAATTGCAGGACACTGTTAGAACAGCAGCATATTACTATGGATGTGATACCAAACAGGTATCATCATCTAGGCCTTAAAACCTTAGGAATTGTGAGAATTTTACATGTGGTTAATGTTAAGAGATATTTGACTAAAAATGCAAATGGAAGAAAGACATCAAAACACACTGCAAGACATTACTTAAAAATGCTAATTATCTTTTGACTACAATATTCTAGATGATAGCAATTTCACAGCAGCACCCACTCCAAGGGCCATATGAGATCAAAATACAAGTATTACTATTCTCCATGTTAGAGAAGGAGTTGAAGCACATACAGACTTTTTCCTGATTCAACTCAGCAAGATCCAGATAGAGTGGCAGAGGTGATAAGGGAATCTCTCTCTACAACTTTATACCCAAAGACTTCATCTCAATGCATTCTACTTTCTCTGTATTTGAAATGTCCACAGAACTGAACTTTCACTACAGCAGTTCCTTGCCTGAAAACTGCAGAACATGGTCCAACATTTTAAGGATATTTTGAGCCATAGATTTTCTCCCTCAGATCTTGAGAAATCTGAGCTGAAGACATCTTGTTTTGTCTGCCAGAACAATATCATAACTACTTCTTGTTGAATCTTGTTCTTTTAAAATGTCTATTTCCATTTCCTTGCAATTTTCTAAAAAAGTAATTTCTTTCAGGTTGTTGTATTTTATCTCAACAATTTTCAGTAAAGTCTCTCAAGCATAAGAAGGTGGTTTTTTTACAGTATCCTGGGGGCAAGGAGGTGTGGGTGGGGAAGATGGAGAACAAATATCCCTCTCAGAACTTTGTGACTCTTTTCTGATAACCAAAATATTCAAGAATGAGTAGTTTTAAAGTCACATCTTTTTCTAGACTTACTTAATGTAGCTTCCTGCAGAAAAAACGCAGCAACCTGAACAACACATTTTGCAGAAATAATGTAGTTCTAGACGCTTCCTTGCAGTTTTCTCTTGTTCAGAGATAAATCAAATGCTCATCTTCTCTTACTCATAAAAACATACAGTGCCAGTGCTTTGGAAAAAGAATGCACAAAACCATTGTAGACTAAATCACAGAGGTCGTAAAATTACAAGAAACAGGGTCTGAATTTCTTTTGACTTTTGTGAGAAAAATATGTCAGTGAGAGGGACAAAACCCCCCAGAATTCAAGTTCTAATTAACTTGCCAAGGCCAGATTTTGGTCTTTATTATACACAATGTTTATATTTATCACCTAGGGGAATGTAAACTACATTTAAAATCTACTAAAAGCTGTTAGAAGTGGTTTTATTTTTTTCAAGTGTGTGAAAAAATCTAAAATAGTTAACGAAATATGTGTAATTTGGGAATCTTCGGCCCACAAGTCAGTATATGTTAATTGTTGCTTGATTTAAACATAGTGTATGTTGGACTTTCACTTATGTGTTACTTGCCTTTAACGTCAGAAATCTTTTACATTTCAAGATAAAGTATTAACAGTGCCAGAAGAGTCGATGTATAAATACAAGTTTAAAATCACTAATTCGAGCTGCAGTGGTTTACTTGGGTAAGCTATAATAGAAGAATGCATAAATTAGCAAAACATAATTCCTAGACTTCTGTCTATATCTGATTACTGCGTGTTTCTAGGTGTATATTCCACAGCAACATAGTTCTACTGAATAGATACCTGCCTTTATATTTGAAAAATTTTAATAGAGTAAAACAGTTTCTGTCTTTAGCTTTCAATTCAAATAAGCACTTTAATAATAGATTAAAAGTAAAAAAAAGTCAGGGGAAATATGCAGGAGAAGATCAATTAAAGTTTTATCATGACAAAACAAACTTAGGACAAAAACCCTACAGAGTAAGTTTGTAACTCAAAACAATATACTGAGAATGGCTTATGTCAACAATTTGATGTTTCAAATGCAAATGATCCCTCCTTAAAAACAGTTTCATGACAGTTCTGTATAGTAGATTAGTCCCTATGAATGTTCACTAGTTTTTGGTCCATAATCACCATTGTTAAGGACCGGGGTACAATGTTGTACTCCTGGATTTTGGAGCTCTGATGGGAGGAGAGAAGAGGAATACAAGATAACAAGGATGCATCTATTTGTGGACTGCTTTATGGCTAGTAAATAATTATATCTGATGAAAAGGACATTTTCCTCTTTTTCCTGAGCTTATTGATATAGTACACATTGGGTTAAAGTAACCCAGCTCCCACACTTTGTTACAGTAGAAATACTGACTTGTTTGGTTCAAGCTGAGAGCTTTTTTTATTACTGTTATATGACTTTATGTAAAGGGTTTGTGACATGCCACAGCAATTACAAGATGAGAGAAGATGAGACAAGATCACACTCATTAACCTTAATAGTTTCAAGCCAAAACAAAATCAAAAATTTTTAAAATTACTTGACAATATTGTGATGCGGTAATTTTGCTGTCTCTGGCACTTCTCTGCATCTGGTTTACAATTTATTTTGCATTAACCATTTTTGGCTGAAAGTTTTTGTTTAACTGTTACTTACAGCATTTTTCAGAATTCCTTGGTGTGGCATTATGTAAACATAAAGTAATACACAGCTGGTTACTTTGGAACCAGGTATAAGAAAAACATAAGCATACTAGAAATAAATGCAAGCAATAAACCAATAAGACACCTCCCACACTTCTTGGTTTGGTCATCATCCTCCCCAACTAACAGTGGGAAACAGAACTCAATCTCACGGTGTTATGGAGCACAGAATTTACAGTCCTTAAAAGCCACACCAAACCATCCTGGCCCCCCTGAGAAACAAACCACTCTGACAAGTATGATATAAGGAACAACACTTGCCTCACTTTCTACTCCAGAGAACTCTACCACCTCCTAAGCAGTCAAGAGCTACACATTCAGCACTCTTTTTGATCCATTGCACTCCACACACATGTAATCACCACGCATCCTGACACAGGGTTGGCAGGAGGTACCGAAGGTAAAAAAAATATGGAAGAGATTAACTGAAAATTTTGAAGTTAAAACCTTTTAACCTCTCCTGCCCTCCCAACAGCTGCCTCTGTGCCATCTATGACTATTTGGGGAATATTGTATTGATATAATGATTCTGTTTGACTGAAAATTCTGTGTTGTCTGAAAGTTTTGTCCTTGCCTTGACTAAAGAACCTATGAGATGCTTTGTAGAAATGACGAGAAGTGTTGTAAGGCAAAAACATGTTTTATCTGCACAATGAACTCATCCATACCAGGTTGCTGCAGATACTGTGGCAGAGACAAAGAGTTTCTTTACTTCTTGGAATATTTGGGAGTAAATCCTGCAGATGTTTCTGTCTAGCTGTTTCCTGTACATCTCAATGTACAGACATTATTTAATCAGCTTTACCTAGGAGAATGAAGGCTCCAAAGGTAATCTAAGTGTTCCTCAAACAATGATTTAGGAAAATAAAAAACCAGGAAGTACTCTCCCGTCGTCAAAGCTATGTATTCCCTTCGAACCTATTTGCAATGTTCTGATACAAAAACCTTGCATTTTTGACCATGAAAAGGAATAGTTCTTGTGGACATTTTAAATATCCATACTTCATAATTATATTAACAGTAACAACAATAATAATAAGGTTACATATGAGAAATGAAGATTATAGGGATCTAAATTCTGTTCTGAAGCTCACAGTAACTCTTTGGTTGGTGGGGTGGTTGTTCTCTGCAGTAGAAATATGGGAGAATCCTTGTACTTTGAATTGGCTATAAATATCTGTATTACCTTTTATCTGATAAAATATAACAAATACACAAGTCCTATTGGCTACTGGCATGAGCAACAGATACCTAGGACTTCAAGGTGATTACAAATGTGGAATTCTCCTCTTCTTGCTACAGCAGGTGATCAATCTGAGTTACAAACACCATTATGTGCTTGCTAAGCATTATTTAGCCATGATTATCTTTCTGATGCATGCAAGGCTGTATTTCCCATATGTACCTAAAGTACTGATAGCTGATCTTCACCTGACAATTTGTTCTGTTAAGAAACGGAAAATAAGTAGCACCAAGCTTAACAGTCTTATCCTGGATTTCTAACTTCTATCTCCTCCAAGATGCACAAGTGGTGATGATGATGTTCATAGCCTTAAAACAAGAACCCCTTTTAACATCTCTCTGTCGATGAGTGCCTTATCGTTCCGCTTATTGAAACTGTTAACAGATTCCTTCTGTATTATTTGTTGTAAAATGTTTCAGGAAACAAAGTAGAAGCATGTCTGAAGTTTTCTAATCATATCTGTGGCACATTATCCCAAATCAGCTTATCAACCACACTGTAAATAAGTTTTGATATGATACTTTCTATATCAACATATCTAAATGAGTGAGTTTTAATGAACACTGTTAATTCATCCTTTGGAATCCTGAACAAGAGCATGCACTGAGCTATTCTGTCAGTCCTTTAATATGGGTCAGAACTGCTGACATATTCTTAGCCTAGTTTTTGTGTTTCATGCAGAACCATGACATTTCCTTCTCCTGTCCTGAAAGAAGTGGTCTGTTTGATACCAAGAGAGGGAAACCACTAAGACTTAAAAAAAAGAATGTGTGAAATATATTGGAAAAGTAAATTTGCTGACACAACACAGAGAATCCCTCTCAGTGGAGTTTAGTTCACAATTTCATAGGTGTTTTCTGTTAAATATATGCAGAGCCTTAAAAATACAAGTTTTTTTCTTTTCTATTTTTTCTTTTTCTATTCTTCCAACCACACAAAATGAATTTGAACTAATATCTTTCCCATTTCTTTATTAATTTGTTCAACCTATAGTTCTTTCTCATTTCACTTAGGCTCTTGGTACATAGATCCATTCTAAATGTTTTCACAGCTGCTCAGAATGTGTTGATTCTTAGTGTCAACTCATTCACTCAAGTTAACATAATCATTCCTTTTAATGAAACAGTTAACAGGAGACTGACAACTATCATTTTACTGATGGGGTCCGATAGTGGGGAGAGGTGACAGTGGTGTAATTACCAGGGCTGACACACTTTGTTCACTTTTTCCCACATTTTTAGGCAGATGAGGCAGTACTGTGCAATGTCAACAATCAAAATGGAAATGCAGGCAGTGTGAAGACCCGGGTGAGTAATTACCAGGGGCTGCAGACCTGTGACTATTCCCAGTGTGGCAGGGCTGACAAGGTGCAGATTGTTTTTTATCCCCTAGTGTGAATCTGGCTGTCTTGCTGTTGATAGATCCAGGTGGTGGTATTAATTAATACACCAGCAGGAGCTGGTTCAGCTCTTGACAATGCATTATCCTTACTGAAAAGAGAAGGAGGCAGTGTCGCTGAGAAAAAGTCATTCTTATTGACTTCTTTCTATTAAGGTTGAAAAATATATTACAGCTTGAGAAGTAAGAATTTATCATGAAAGATGACTTATACTAGCAGAACTAGTCTTACTGTATTTCTGTCTTTGAAAGTTGGATGCAGGCAGGGCTGCATTATTTAATGAAATCGCACTCAGAAATGTCAATTCCACTTAGGTTGTTCATATAAGAAACATTCAGCCGACTGTGTGTTCAAGGAGTGTATGTAGACACTAGGCTTGTATTGTTCTGTTTAAAATTTTTAGACCTGTGAACTTTACATCATCAGTTTCCTGCCATTTGACTTGCAAATAAATTCCAGAGGAAAATACTCCTACTAAATGGCAATTAACTGAAATGCAGACTCAGATTGTGGGTGTAGTTAGCACTCTGGATGTCATCTAAATGTACAGTCACAGCTGTCATTGTTCTAATCACCTGTAAACTATTAGTGTTCCCACTACTTAGACCATTTGCTATTTTACATTCAAAATTTAAATTAAAATATATGTAACAATATATGCTCCACTCGGATGGCAAACTGTTTTAGCAAGACTATTTCTTGTGGTAAAAATTATAAGCCCAAATCCTGGTTTTGATAGTGACTTTACATTTTTTTAGGTGTCTAGTAAATCAAATGTATTTTACGGCATAGGCATGTGCAATCCTCCATCTTTAGCTGGGGTACACGAAGGGGTAAAAACTTCAGTCCTCAGCTGCTTAACACACTCTCAGGTGTGTAATATCTCTGTCCCCTCTGGTCCAACAGTGGCTTACTCCTGGGAACACTCAATAATCAGTTTCAGCCAATATGAGTGAACCTGGCAAAATCTTATTTTTTAAGTTTTTAAAATACATTCATTTATTTTTAACTTCACAGCAGGTTGGTAATGCTGGCAAGATGATAAAGTAATGCTAATGATGAGCCTCAGAGGTATGTTTTAGGTGAAGTTAAAAAGAAAACATAGCTGTGATCTTAAATTTATAAAGTTGTTTTTGAAAACAGGTCACGAGCTACTAATTCATTGGGTGCTTCTTAAAAGTTTATAGTTTAAGTAATAACTACTCATGTGAGCATACTTTGTTAATACCATACTTGTAGTATAAAGTATGGAATGTTAAACTCTTTTTAATAACATGAATAATTCTCTTACATTCAAATTTCAGTGTCCAAGTCAAGAACTTCAAAAGTATGGGGGAAAAATTGCTTGAAATGTAAAACTTTCAAAATATTACACATGGATCAGCATATACACACCTGAAAATGCATGTCTTAAAACACGCACAAAAACTCACAAAAAACCCCCCTACCTACAATGCATATACCCAAGTGGTATTATCCAAAACTGACACACAAATTTATTGCTGCTATGTCACACATACAAACCCAATTTTACTGCACTAACACCCAATATTAAACTTCACCCCTCAAAATTTTACACTCTATTGAAAGGAAATAATAGTGTTAAAGAAAAGCTAATCCTGTGATCTTTTCACATTTGGCTGCAGATGTTATACTGTATTCAAGGGAAATATTTGCCTGCCTACCTTCTTGCTCACTCAGATAGACACACTGGGTTAGACACACTGCAGTCCCCTTGAATAAAATACCCTGTTTAATTGAATGCCTGACACTCAGGATTGAACTGCTGAGACAAGCCTGCACATGCAGTAGTCAGAGGAAATATTAAAAATAGACTCTAACAAATAGCAGAAAAGCAACATACAACAAAAAAAGCTGATAATCACTGTTGAGAACTTCTGGTGATGGATATGAAAGCGTACTGGAAAAAATGCAAATGAAATCTATGCAGGAATGCAAAGAAAGAAAAATAATTTTACACCTACAGGCTGTAATAAGATCTCTGATTGTTGGTATCACACCTGTAGACCTCTGAACTAGCATGGCAGAAATACAGGGGCCTGACTCATTTACTGCAATAAACAGCTTGCTGACTGATGAGAAACAAAGTAATTTGTATCTTCTATTTAAAAGTCCAGTAAGATGAAAGGCAATTAGGCACCCTCTGCTATGAGGTGGCAGTGCAGTCCCTTGTGAGATGCTGATGCCCACAGCTTCATGGATTTCAGCAGAAAAACTGCGTCTATATGATTATTATCAGATATATCCCTGAAACAAACTTCTGTGGCATCTTGAAACATCAGTCTCCTGTGCTGTGCATTCCACAACAAATATGAAATAATGCAGGCCACATAATCTTACAGTGAAAGAGGCAGAGCTACTGTATAGGTACTGTAGAAGTAACAGGGGCAAGGATATACATGTAGACATTAACTTAAGGTACTTAACGCTTGTGAGTTCACAGAAATTTATCTGTCTGTCACAACTAAAGAGGTGACAGAATCTAACATACTATGCAAGTTTTAAAATGACATATTTGAAACATAGGTTTCTTTCTGTGTTTTTCATGAGAGCATCCATCTCTAACACCTTATTTTCACTTTTTTTTTTTTTCTGTAAAAAGTGAGTATAGGCACACCTACCTGAAAGCCTACCTTGCCAATACTTCCAAAGCTAGTTTCCATGAAATGCATCCCAGAAGTGGAGAACTGTATCTTTATAAAGACTGCCAATTTTGTTTCTGTGGTTTATACCCTTCATGGTTACTCTCAGCTTTCTGGTTTACAAGGTAAAAATCAGTACGAAAAAGCTAATATTTACAACATGCAATGATTTCCATTTGATTTTAAAGGCTCATTTGGGGATGGTAAATGTATTTGCCTGCATCCAATGATTTATCAGAAGAATTAGCTAATTTTCTTCTGAATCCAAAACAATGCATTTTGCAGCTCAGTTAAACAGCTGCTGTTTGGACAAAGCAAAATCTTTCACATGGTGATTCAACTACATATTTTCCAAGTCCTAATGCTGATTTCACCACATAAACATTTGAATTCCAAGTTTCTCAAAATTTGGGTTTCATCCTATTCTTCAAATTTCTCAATATCTTTAGAACTTCACAGTCTCTTGAAACTCAGAACTTAACTTTGGCCAATGAGAGACTGAAAACACTGGTGTGGTGAGTTAAGCTCGAAAACTTGAATGTAAAGTAAGAAGGGTCATCTAATTCCTAGCTTTCAGATCAAGCAAACCAGAACCACAAAGAATTACAAATTTCCAAATCTGACTATAGTGGAACTATTGATTTTCTAGGAAAGGCATATGGACATGATTATGAGCTAGGGAACTGTGCCTCACCGACGTCTGACAAAGATCACAGCCCTAATAATCATAATCAGAAAAATCTATTGAGAAGAAAACTACAATGATTTAGTAATTAAAGGCAAGAATTGAGGTCTCTGAAAGAGATTTAAGAGGTACCACTTTTATTTCTTCAGCTTCAACCTAGCACAGCCTTAAACAACCAAAGACGTGGATTGAAGTATCTCAGACTGCAAAAGTAATCACCTTAAGTTGTCTCACTTTCCAGAGCAAGTGCCTCTCATCATTTTTCTTCTTGTGAAAGGAAGGTGTGTCCCACTACAACTGAGAAAAAGTGCAGGCCCTAACCCTAAAGTTGGCACTGTATTTAATGGACAGATGCAACTCATTTCAACCACAACTGAAGTATCAAAGCCCTGAAGGAGCAGCAAAATCTTAGACTTGTTAATTCTCTGCTCTGTCTTTGAAATTTTGAATCTCACTCTGGTTTTCTTATACATTACACTAAAATATCTAAACTTCTAACTGAAGGCTCAACACGAGGGAGCAAAGTACCTAAGCTTGAGTACTGCATTGAGCTTAAACTTAATGTCTTCATAGATTGGGCTAAAATTATCCACATGAAAAATATAACTTGGAATTCATGTACCTATTGTATACTGATAGGAAACTAATGTGCTTAAATAATGAATGCCTGGGAATCACTTTGAGAACCTCCAAATAAAAAAAAAATAGACTAATCTAAAAGTCTCTGATTAATTAGAGACTTCATATAAACTTTAGAAGTCATTAGTAATGTGAACTTAGAAACCTACACATAGTAAACAGTCAAGAAACCCATTTTTGAACAAAGATGACCAAAGATAACCACTAAAATCTAAAAGAGATTGAAGTTTAAAAGACTTTAGGTACTTAAAAAAAAAAACAAAACCTTGAAAGACTTTAAAAGACTAAAACACATTAAATGTCTAAAGTGTGGGAATTAGCCTAGGTTACTTTATAAAAAATCTTAGTTGCTCAATTTTTACATTTCATTTTCTGTACATATGAATCTGTAGGCAAGATTCTGATATCCTTTTTGAAAACCTGGATGGCAATGAAAAATAAACCTATATTCTGCTTTGAACATAGGACAATTTCCTTCCCACAAAACTTTTTCTGATGCATCATTATTTCTACCAGTACAAAACCTGGTAGAAATCATGAGTTATTGAGCTCCTCTGAAATCTCTATTTGAAAAAAGTCTTCCATCCTTCACACTAACATTTATCATAGAAGTGTCAAGTATGGGCTGCAAACATGGAAGACAAGACCAAGTTTAAAGCATTGTCTTAAAGCAGGAAGAAGAAATTGTGAATGCTAATAATATTTTGATTACAGTTTAATTTATATGGTCTTAAATGAACATTAATAATGCATTTTTAACAGAGGAATAAAATAAAATTATTTATTAAGAATCTATGAGTGTATAACATGCAATTCTGTAAAACTGTGATTAATTCATGTTCAAGCAAACCTTCAAACTGAAATGGTCTCTGGCCCATACACATATTTTGTCCACACTTTATGGATTTTCTTAAACCTTTGTCTCCATGCTTCGTGATCCATCTACATGAAATTCTTCTGAATAGACCATTATGATTTGTTAATAATCAATTGACAGTGAAAAGGGGAAAGACCCAGTCTAGGCTTAAGTATGTTCATTGTACTCATACAGTTTCTTCCCCTGCCCCACAGTGAATTCACACAAAAAGACTATTTTGTGTGAATCAACAGGTAAATCACTCTTTGTTAGTATAATCACACAACAATATCTACTTTGAGAGTTTTCAGATAAAAGGTTTTTGCATTCTTAGATACCCCTTGCTGAAGTTTAGTTTTCTTATAACTTAGGGTTTCATTTCTTCAGATATAACACAGAATTTCCCAGCAAAATTGAGAAATCATACTCAGAGTCACCCTCTCCCCCCCCATTATATTATATACCATATATTAAAAGACATGTGACTTAACATTATCCTGCAAGCTCAGATCACTTTTTTCTGTAGAGGAAAATATAACACAATAACTGTTACACATGGACACATTAGTAGTCTCTTTTAATTAGATGCTAATTAATGACTCACTGGCTTTAATCATATCAGTCTGGTAATACTATTTATGCCACACAGAATAATGATCTACTTTATAAGAAATCAACGTGGCACATGTTGACATAGGAACGCATCCAGCCATAATTCACTCTGTGTAAACATATCCACCCATACTTGGATTCTGAGCAATTCAGAAAAGATACACTAACTTAGCTGACAAGCATGAAAAGAGAGAGGAAGGAAAGAGAGGAAGTAAGGAGCGAAAGAATGGAAGCAAAGAAAAATATATAATTATTTCCCAAAATATCAGCACTGTTTTATAATATGTGTCCATAGATATAGTTTACATTCAAATGATAATTATTTATAGTTGATCCATGCTAACAGAGTTAAAAGACAGAGATTCATGTGTTTAATTTTCATGAAAAGATGTTTGGGTACTACAGCAGAAAACTTAGATAACTGACTATAGATGAAGGTGATTTTGAAATTATCATTCTACTGGAGGAATAATAGTATTTCAAAGTGGTCACAGAGCATGTCAGCTGCACTGAGACTCTAACAAAGTCCGAGTACCAGGGGAAATCAGATGGATATAAAGTATATTTCACTCTGAAATAGCCTATGAGTATTTCAGTTTAAGATCTGGACTTCTGTTTTCTAAACATACCAAAATGACCAATGGTTGCTCCTCCAGATACAGTTCTACAGGAAAAAAAAACCAAACCACATCGCAGTTGCATGAGAAACCGATGTTAGGACAGATTCTAACCATACAGGTATTGAATAAAATTGTAATCTAAATCTGGAACTGTAAGCTGTTCTGAGCTCTTTAGTTTGATGTCATTTTATTAAGTTAGTTAGAATACTCTGCAAATTAAATCTCTGTCTACTAAGCCTGAAAAATAAAAAACAACAAAAAAACCCAACAAAAATACCACCCACAGCAAACCAAAAAGCAAGCAAGGAACATATATTGTGTTTTTCCTTGGGTTCAAACAACAAGAGGTATTCCTGCCATACCTACACCAACTGAGTTCTGAAGAATCAAAGTTTTCCCTCCTAAATACATTGGCGCTTTTATATAATTACAGCGCAGTATACACAGTGTTTCATGTCTGTTGTTGTCAGGTTAGTTCTTATTGCATTATACCATATAACTTAATGTACCTTAATATACAAAGTGCACTGAGTGATACATTTTAAAATGGTGTGTAATTTTAGTTGACAGCATAGAGTAGGCTTCACAGATAGAAAAAAAACCAAACATTTTTCATTCTAGTTATGTTCCTGGACAAACTGCAAACTTTGAAAGTGTCACAACCATAAATCTTTGGCTATTGGATACACTTTTTTATTCAATTGTCAATGCAAAGGAGCACAGACTATCTCCATTACCAGGAAAATTTAGTACCTTGTACACAGAACCAATTGCCATGCAAGTGAATGGACAACCTCTTACACATAATTTGCTTCATAGCCAAAATCCTGTTAAGTATAGTGTGGTTTTTCAAAATTAAAAGTAATCATGAACAGCTATATAAAATATACTCCACATACTGAAATATATTAAACACAATATTGTGAGAAAACAGTGATATGTGTTAGTCACTGCTTTTAATTTCCCTTTCAGCTGAAACAGAGAACATAACTGGACTATAGGAACACATATTTTTAGACAGACAACTGACTTATGTAGATACACTATATACATTCTCAACAATTTTACCATGGTTAAAAGGTATTTATATTCTGATGTGGCTAAAATTGGACATGTCAACACTAATGCATTTTTCTAGGAGAATCACTACTTTCACCATAATTTCCATGGAAAATTTGTGTGCACATGCAGTAATAGACACATTTATAACATCAAAAGGATTCAATTTTCTTTTCAATCATACTACAGTATGAATAGCTTTTCCTATTGAATTTAACAATAAGGCACATTACCACAGTCTAAAGGATGGGGTACTTCTGCTTGCTCATATGAAAGTATGTCAAACAATATATATCCCACAATAGTTCTAGGTTAACTGCTCCTTTATATAGGTTTGTTTCTAACACATTTGTGTCAGCAGATTTTTTTAAATATTATTATTATTTATATTTGAAAGAAGAGCAGCATTTCAATCTCTGTTTAACTCTCCATAATATTAAAAATATTTAAATATTTCTTAAATGTGTGGAGTGACTTCGTATAAAAAAATTACTTTGCATTAAAAAATCAACTGGAAATACATACTTGAATGTATAGGTTTGGATTTGTAGCACCGATAGTCATTTTACCCACTCACGGGCATCATTGTCTCTCTCACTGCAAGTCATGAGAGAGAAAGGGAAGATTTTACCTGTGAGTTATTGTCTCAATTCTGCATCCTTGTATACGGCAAGGAAGAAAATAAAACCCAAATTGAGACCCAATACGGCTTTGTTTGAACTCCACATTTATTTTGCTGTCATGAAAGAGGATTCTTTCAGAGCCTTTAAGTCAATGAAAACACACAGACTTGTGCAAGTCCAACTCTGATAGTCTGAACTGCCACAAAGTGTTATATTGCACATTTCATGGTTTTAAGAAAAAACAGGTAAATCCATAAAAGACTACAAATTTCTCTATTAATCAACAATAATAACTAACATGCTTTTAAGATTCATATTTAAACTTATTTATTTTACAGCCTGTATAAGCAGGAACATGTAACAGGACTGTAAATCCCTTTGGAAGAAGTCCTCTTCCCAAACAAGTGTTGGTCATGCCCAGAAAGGGACTGGTATTTGCAAATTTAAGAGCTAAGGAAGACATTTTACTAAAACATTAAGTGGATACCCGCTGAGCATCCAGATGTGATTAGACTTAATTCCTCTTTCCATTTTCTGTTGTTAATTCACTCACTGTTTATGAGTAAAAAACTGTCCTGCAAAATACAATGCTAATTTATCTCCTTTCTATTGCTGCTTTATTCTTTATTAGGGCGGAGCATTGCTCTGATGGGATCCAAAGGAACAAACTGCCAAAAGCCTGTGGCTTAGAAAATCCCAAAGTCCTTTCAGTCACTTAGACAAATATTCATCTTTGTGAACCATGAGATTTTGTTGATTTTTTTTTCCTGCATGTTTGAAATAATTTTTTAGAAATCCTTCTTCAGCAGGTTTTTCAGACTCCCGTTATTATAAAATGGCAAGGTTTGACACAAATTGTTTAGCCAAAACTAGCCAAGTTCCCTTAGAGTTAACCTAGTATTTAAGATTCTCACTGAGACATTCACCCTGTACCACAATTCTAGCTATAACTGCATTCTTCCAGTTTCATACTTGAGTAAGTCTGGATGGAGACAATGGTAAACTATACATTTGAATCTGAAGCCAAAAAGGACCTCAGAGGTCTCTTGCAGTTACTACTCTTTGGTATGAAAAAAGAGATGTGAACCATTCAGCACAGGAAAGCCTGCATCAACTAAGAGCAACACCACTGAGTAACACAATTCAACTATATTTCTCTTCACTCTCACTGACCATTTCTTACCACCATCATACTCCACCATTCTTGCAGTCCCCACGTTACAGTATCCATCTTCCTTCATTTCCCTCTCTGCAGATATCTCAGGATATCACTATATCAAGCTTCACATTTCCTACCACTCACCCTTAGAAGGGGCAATTGCATTAACACAGCATGGACACATCTGTGACTGATCTCAGCAGTCCGTAGACTTTTGGTCACTTATTCCAGAAGGAGAAATCTGGGGACCAAACTTTGTGGAACTCAGCTGAATTTCTTCACCTGAAGTTCCTAATCTTAATGCTTGTTTTACTTTAGCTGTTCTTTGTTTCGCATTAGTGTTTGTTATTCAAATGAATATTAGTTCTTAGATCCAGTCTGATTATTTAAGAAGCAATCCAACCTTGCAGCACAAATATTTCATGCTTTCAGTTCTGACAGTTAGTAAATTACTTAGGGAAAAAAAAAAAAAAACCTGAACAAAACCAACCACCAAACCAAACAGCCCAAAAATCCTGAAGAGAATAAAAGTACAGCAAATTCCTTCCAATAAAAAAGATAACTAGCAAATGTTTATTAAACAGTCAACCTAAACGCAAACATTTGTGGAATTAAACATATATACAATTCAATTTTTTTCTGTGTATGTGTTTTCTTGGAAGACTTGTATCACAGCTGTTCTCTGAAGGTTTCTGTGGGGAAGAATCCGCTTTTGAGATCACAGCACGCAGATGGAAGGACTCTCTTCATGGTTGAGAGATTATCTGCCATTTCCCTGAGATTTTAGTATGTAGGGACATTAGATTCATAAAGCAAAAAAGGTAACTGACAAACTACTGCTAGAAGTGCAAAAATTCCTAAAGATGACAGGAGGCACATTTCCTAAGGGCAGGGAGAGTAAAAGTGCAAAAACAGCATAGACAAGGGACCAACAAAAGGCACACGCCTCATCCAGTTTCTACAGCTCAGCACTCCTTCTTCCTTCCACCCAGTTGCAATGAGTACCTAATACAGCAAAGAAACTAATCTCAGTCCTGAATGCATCAGAATCCTAGAGAAACAACTAAAGAAAAAGCTAAAGGCCACAACCTCTAATGAGAGTTTTAATCTCCCGAGTACCACAGGTTCTTTAGTTTCATCAGTCAAGCCTGAATTCCTGAAGCATGTAACTTGTGTTGGAATTATTCTTACCTTCTGTGCTACTCATTGCCAGACTATGCTAGGATGATTTTAGCCATTTTTTTTAACTTACTTTTGCAAGGGGGGCAGGGGAGGGAGGAAGAAAGAAAGAAGCTAAAATCTGTGCAGTGCTTTGTATTTGTTTATGGTTATTTTTGTTTATTTGTTTGTTTTCCTACATTGGCTCTCCCAAAGGTGTCCTTTTTCTTATGATCTTTTCTTTGTAGGCACTTCAGTTCTACTGCTGTTTGGTATTCACAAGATACAGCCATAATATGGCCCTTTACAATGAATCATATAATATAAATCTCTTGTTTAGTAAATTGTTGTAGAAGCAGATTATTTTCTTGTTTCTGTGACTCTGCTGAGTCAGATTAAAATCTGACAGCATTCAATGCACATTCAAGCACAAGACATGGGTGTACAATATGCCTAGCACACAAACCAAAATTCTATGAAAAATGAGATCAAATCTCCTTGTTAAGCTGAAGGTAAGTTTTATTTAACACTCAAGAATTGTGCTAACTTTTCCTGAAGTAGAAAGACATTAACAAAACCAACAATATTTAGAACAGATCAATCTGTATTTTTATTCATTTTTAAACAGCAGTAGAAAACCTAAATGTTCCTCCCCTGCACACTAAGTCAACAAATCAATTCCCTATAACTTTAAGTCATAATCATATAGCAGAGATATCTGTTTATGATGGTGTTTAGTAAAGAAATAGAGTGAGATATATGGTCAAGGTGATATTCTTGTCTGGCCACTGGTGAATAAACACATGGCATTGAAAATTTGGACATTTCATCAAATATTCTTTCTGATTAAGAATGCATTTAAAGAAAGAAATAATGTCAGAGGAATATACAGCAAAAGACAAACTAGATATGTGAAAACCTTTAACAACCTGAATAAAATATTGTAGATTTTACCTGGAAAACAAGTACCTATCAATCATTCACAAAGAGGAAAACTTGGAAAAATAAATTATGGGACTCCTGAAAAACCTGGTTTGTTTTTCAATGAATTCAAGTTGACTTTATTTTCAGTATTAAAAAAAAAAAAACAAAAAACAAAACAACAAAACAGGCCTCAATTTGGAACTTTGGCAGGCTGTTATTCTTAGAAATATCCTATTTGGGACAAAGCTATAAGTTGTCTCACATTTAACTTAGAGTATATGGTATCATTTTCAGAGACTGAACACCGTAATTCCCTTCAGATTTCCTCTGTGACCCCAGCTTCCCAAATGTGATAGGTTCCATTATAACAAGTACGAAGCTGAGGAAAAGATCTTTATAGGAGTCAAATAGAGTATATGAACCTCAAACTTGGACTTCATCATCCTTACAGCTATCCTGATTATGATTAACATTAAGTTTTCCCTTTTCTCTATCCTCCCTTCTGAGGGAGGATCTCTGTTGAGACAAAAAACAGAGATAAAAAAATAATGGGTTGTTGTTTTTTGTTTGTTTGTTTGTTTGTTTTGTTTTGGGTTTTTTTTCCAATATATATACCCACTTTTAATAACTAGTTTCTCCTGCCTTTTGGAAGAGTGAAATTATGTAATTAGTATTACTGTTGTTACATTTCTACTTTTGGGATATGTAGAATGATGAAAGGGGATGTACAAACCTAAATGTGGATTAAATAGTATTCAAATCTTGCCAAGGTGTAGTCACCTTGAAAGATGTTCACAGATAAATGTTCACAGATGCTCAGCTAAATGCTATAGCACACAATCTATATAAAAAAAGACATATTTCCA
Source organism: Manacus vitellinus (assembly GCF_001715985.3). Taxonomy (NCBI): domain Eukaryota; kingdom Metazoa; phylum Chordata; class Aves; order Passeriformes; family Pipridae; genus Manacus; species Manacus vitellinus. The sequence goes on from NW_021940291.1 coordinate 4,429,424, forward strand.
AAACTGCACTAAAAAGAGCCAGTAGTTAAAGTTTTGTAAAAATTAAGTTAAACAATAAGATTTCTCTGTTCCTGTGTTCCTCTTATTTGCAAATACAGATTATCCACATTATGGAGTGAAAGAAATTTTTTATCCTCTTTAAAACAAAATTAATTTTTTTTTTATTTTAATGTTGCAAACTACAATTTAATTTGGAAGGAAAAGAGTTTACATTTCGGTCAGCAAATTTAGTAAGATGCTATGTCTTATATGACTCTTTTTCTCATTTGTTACTAGAATAACCATTACAATTATACCATTTTCCAAAGCTATCACCACTTCTATAAATCAGGAACATCAATAATTTAAACAACCTTTGCCAGGATGATCCTCCAAAGAAGTTCTCTATGATTTGAAGAAAAGGAAAGAGACCAATAAGGTGTTCTGATCGTGCACAAAGCACAGGATCTTTGTGACTACTGAATTCAGTAGCAAAAACAATGGTGTTCACATTTAAGTCCCTGAACAAAGGGCTGAACTTGAGCCTTATGGTATCTTTAGAGAGAACACTGTAAATCGCTAAGTGAGCTTTTAAATAATTTAAAATGCCATTGCAAGGATGACAATGGAATTCTTTTTTCTTCTTTTATCGCTATGTTGTACAAAATTGGGCATACAAATCACACTCACACAATCCCAAATCTGAACTCCACTTCTTTTCATGTACAAGTCCCATTAATAGCAGACGAGAGAAAAGAGAGCAATGGGGAGGAGAAGGGAACGCACACAATTTATGCCCTGTCTACAAACAATTGCATTTGCTTCACATGGAATTGTTGGTGCAATAGTATTCAGGAAGTGAAAACATAAGATACAGTTAGCCATTGGGCAAATCTTCAGCTCGTCTGTCTGTGACAAAATGATGACACTCTTAAGGAGAATCTGCGAATTTGTTTCCTGACAAAGAGATAAGAGTCTAGAGCATATCTATGGGGAGAGAAAGAGCATAGAGAGGCAAGAAAAAAACCTGTTCAATCCAGCTCCCATGGAAATGCTTATTGAAGAGCTATTTAGGAAAGACTTAAAGCTTCAAAAAATTTGGATCCTCTAAGAAAATAGATTCAGTCTAGGGAGAATTTGTAGCAGTGAAAATGCTATAGTTTTTCTTCAGTTGAAATAAAACAGTTTCTTTTCCTGTAGAGTTCAGAAGGAACCATATTTATCCCTAACTTCACCATTTGTTCTCTCTCCCAAAGCAGTGCTCTCCTATATGGATTACAGAGATGATGCAGGTAAAAGAAGGGCAGGGGTGTGGGAAGAGGGAGAGGGCAAGTAGTGAAAATACATCTTTAAACTTAGATCATGCCGTGCTGAAAATTGGAGCGGGGACATATTCTAGCATGTGAAGTGCTTTCTTGTTTGATTTATGTGGATGTAGAGTTATAACAAGAAATAGAATAAAATGTAAAATTATTTAAACATGTAAAGCACAATTTCCTTTTCCACAGGAGAGTCATCTTTCGGAAAATGAGAAGGAATTAATAAGAAAAATTACAGTTGAATGAAGCAAGAGGGTCGAGAGACTTTTTTTTAATTCATTTTCCAAGTCCCACAGCAGAGAAACGAGAAAGCTCTTTATTTTTAATTTGGAGGTTCTTACAGCATAATCCTCGCCAAGGCCAGTTGCTCGCTGCTGACTCGGCAAGTCTCCCTTCCCGCTGCTGGGGCGGGAGTGATCAATGGAATTGACAAATGCCACTGACTGCCGAGTCAGCCCTGCGGAGCTTTGGCTCAGGGAAATCTGCGCACGGAAGAGTCAAAGGCGGAAAACCAGAAATAAAACCCACCGAGACAGAGGCGTCTGTGCAGAAGGAGGCAAAGAACAGAAGGTGAAGGCAATGAAGGACACAAAGGGGGCAAATGGGTGGGTGGGAAAATGTAAGGCGTTTTATTGTCTATAATTTATGGGCTGTTAAAACTATTGAAGCACGTGATGGTTCAGCACTGAGAGAGAGATTAAGAGGACGAAGGGACAGATCACAGTATAAAGAGAAAAACTGCTTGCTTATGAAGTTCTCTGCACAAAGGAGTGACCATGTAAGACAAAGGATGTAAGAGATGCTCCTCCTGCCAACAGTCTTTACAGAGTCTCAAGCTGGCTGGAGCAGATAAGAGTTCAGACTTCCAAGTGCTGGACATCTAACTTGAGCCCAAGACTCTCTAAGAATTAAGTGAAATGGGCCCAGTTTCATCCTAGAAATTTATGCTGATGGACTGAAGCGAGTTTATTTGTCATTTAGGAATCAGAGATGTTGTTTTAGTACTGAGGCTGCTAGACAAAATGATAGTGAAAAAGAAAGATCATTATAAGTAATCTTGGTATCAATGCTGTGTTACAATTTGCAGCATTCACCAACAAAATTAACAAATCTTGCTTTTACTAACTTCCTCGTAGTGGGCTTCTATAAGAAGCACCTGCCCAAACCTTATATAAAAAGAGACATATTTCCAAAACTGGACTAAGAATAACCAATAGCAAAAGTTTCTTCTAGTTTTTGCAGCAACTTTGACAGCAAAGATAGCAGACCTTAGTTCTGTGTCAACTGAAATTTTCCTTTTAAAAGTGATTGTCGCATTTTCCTGATAAAGGATAGAGCAGTGACCAAATGAGTTGGAAAGATGCCTGTTGTGATTTTAAATAAAATTTAATCTGACCACAGAATCATAGAATGATAAAATATCCTGAATTGGAAGGGACCACAACGATCACTGAAGTCCTGAACTTCTGGTCCTGCAGAGGACAGCCCCAAAAATCATATAATGTGTCTGAGAGTGCTGTTCAAACTCTTCTTGAACTCAGGCTTGGTGCTGTGACTACTTCCGTGGGGAGTCTGTTCCAGTGCCCAAACACACTCTGGGGCAAGAACCTTTTTCTGATATTTAACCTAAACCTTCCCTGACACCATATCCTGCCATTCCCTTGGGTCCTGTCATTGGTCACAACAAAGAGATCAGTGCTTGCCCCTCCTCCTTCCTTCATGAGGAAGTTGTAACTGCAGTGAGGTCTCTCTTCAGTCTTCTCCAAGCTGAACAGACCAAGTGCCTTCAGCCACTCCTCATTGGCTTCCCCTCAAGGCCCTTCACTGTCTTCATTGTCCTCCTTTGAATGTTCTCTAATGGCTTAATATCTTTTTCCATATAGTGGTGCCCCAAACTGCCACAGTATTCCAGGTGAGGCCGCCCCAGTACAGAGCAGAGTGGGACAATCCCCTCCCTCAACCAGTTGGCAATGCTTTGCCTGATGCCTCCCAGGACAGGGTTTGCCCTCCTGGCTGCCAGGGCACTGCTGAGTCATGTCCAACTTGCCATTGACCAAGACTAGGTTCTTCAACACACAGCCTCATGCTCCCAAGTACATCAAACTAAATTCCCAGACCTACACCTGGATTTGAGGCTCAGAACAACTGTCACAGAGTTGTCCTAAATAATTTTTGAAGACTAAAACCATCATTTCCTGTGTGACCTTTATTTTAAAAAAAAAAAAAAGATGATTGGTGATAAAATTTCAACACGTTTTACATGATCTTTTAAAAAACCAATCCTTTGAAGACTGGCTTGGCTCTGCTTTCCACCATTTATTATTATTCAACAGTTGGTCTGTACATTACAAAGAAGCTTTGCTAAGAAAAGTCCTGGCATTGTCTTTCTAATATTTTTTCTTCCAGGTCAAATGCATTTTTTAAAAGTAAATTTTAGAAACTGCTAGAAGCTTATGACAATATTTTGGAGTTTTAAATCTTTTAAACTCAGGTAACAAATACCAAAAAACACATTCAGATTGTTGAAACAGATGGAAAGCTTAAATATTTATAAGATATCTTAACCATGTATCCACCTATAAAACATTACACCTAATCTGTTTCTAGCCAGAAAAAATGGGAAATAATGTGGCAGCGACAGCAATAGCAATCTGCTCTTTGAAAGTACATGGATTACAGTAGAGGATTACAGAGAAATCAGTCAGATGTTAACATCAAGGGAGGTCACAGAAGAAGGTTTCTGCTGTGGTGATATATTTGAATGGTAACATAGCAAAAGACAGTAATAAAAATGGCAAAGTGGCAACCAACAATACATAAAACAATATAACGTGACTTGTTTAGTGCTCTATTTCAACACCTGTTTATGATAGCTGGTTTTAAGACTTGTTGTGGAGTCTCTACTTTTTTTCTCCCAATGTTCTCAGCTGCAGCTAAGAAAACTCTACTTTTAAAGTGGCTTAATTATTAAAAATTTATTAAAGAAAAAATAATAAACAGCAATAACAACAAAAAAACATTTTAGGTCTATATGTTTGAATATGTTTGATATAGAGAGAAGAAGGAAGTGTTAAGAATTTTTAAGGTGAAGAGTATGTAGATTCTTCCCCTTTCTAACTATACTCTTTCTTTTTTTCTTTAAAATTGTGATGCATGCCAAAATTACAAAACACAGTGAAATCAAAAAGTACAATAAGTTAAATTATCTATCTCAGAAAAATCTCAGGCATAAAAGTAAGGATTAAAAAAACCCCACCAAACCAACAAGATTATTCATCACACATTAAACCCCACATGTTCAGAGCCCAGGGCTAATAGCAAGGTAACTAATTGTCTTCCTCAGGTGATCTGCTCCTCAAATTCTACCCCACTATGAGGAAGAGATTTATGTCTCAGACTCATTTTTTCATCCTTCCTTTGTGACAAAAAGAAAATGAAATATTCAAACTGGTGTATCAGAGAATTTTTACTAGAGTAAAAAAATATAACCAACATTTATGTAGCTCATTACAGCCTTTAGTAAATGCCTTTTTTTTTCCCTCCCACACTATTGAAGAGATTATAATGGCCACAATTTGTGTGAGAAATGAAAAGTCTAGATGTTTCATAGAAAAATCTTCATCCTTTCTTATCTTGTTTTTGAAGATAGCTTTGGTCTTCTTACCTTCTCACAAGTGTTGGGTTATTAAAAGTCTTCTAAAATCCTTACAGTCAAGAAAAAAAATTCAGATACTTATGCTCAAAATTGCATGAAGAAATATGTGATGTCCCCAGCAGTGTCGAATCATAGGACTTGATTTTTATTAGTTTTCAATCTCAGGTTGATATGTTTCTGATTAATGAAGCATTTGTTCTGCATCACAAAACAAGTGAAGAATACCCTTCTGATGCCAACAACTTGCGTCTAAGAATTAATTACTATGTGACCTTCAATCAAGCTCCTGTTTTAGGACTAGAAGCACCTATTTTTAATGTGAAGGAAGTTTAAAAGTGAGAGAATGTATCTTTGAAATGGCATGCTTTGTAGTCACAAAGTCCCCTGCATTTAACGGTCTGATTTTAAAAATTATATCACAAGCATCAACATAGCTCTAACACACAAACATAACTGATTTATAAAATGCTGAGAACATATAAAAACTCCAGATAAGATCAAAGCACAGCTCTTCTGACCAGCTATTCTGTAACTATAGTCAAAGAGAGCAATATAAAGCATGTATTAACAATATAAACTAATCCTCATCGCACATGGGCTTTCATTGCCACAGAGAAGTCTAAGTATCATGGTCGATAAGGACTACAGAAGAATAAACTTTCTGTTATATGCTTTGATTGCAAATTCTGACCTCCAATAAAGCAAAGTCAGTCTAAAAATAAAAATTAGAAAAAAAACCCAAAAAACAAAACAAGAGTCCATGATGGGCAAGGTTTCAAGGTTTCCGTGGAACTCTGTCAGTACTACATATATCCTTCCCAGGAATATAAAACAACACTCTGAAACTACATTGCTCAGAAAAAGCCAATAGTTTCCTAGAATAAATAACAAGGAAAACTCGCAGTAAACCCCTGTTTCAAAAGATATTTGAATGCTGTTCTAGAACTCAGAACACAGACACCATCAAGATGGGTCTGACTTCTGATTCACCTAGACTTCACTTTCAACGTTGCTTAGTTTTGAACTAGAGAGAATTTTGTAAACTAAACAAATCTTTTATTACCTCCCGGTACAAGGCCCTTTGAAAAACATTTCCCGGAATTTGAAATACCACAGTTGATATAATTTCTAAAACAGCTCATTCCTAATGGAACTTGAAACATAAACAACACTGTTTTGTAATCTGTCACAGTATTCTCTCCTGTGACTGCTACTGTGTGTGTCAGCTGACGATACCAGAGAACACATAGGAAATAGAGAATCGCATCTTTGAACAACAGTGACACAAAACACAAAACATGCAGTGGATTTAGTAGAGTCATATTCTCATAGAAAGTTGGAAAATAAGCCACAGTTACCAACTCTCAATAGCATTTGATAGAGTAGTGAAGTAATAGTGCTCTCTTAGTGCAAATAATATGGGAAATAACTATAAGAAGAGTTTTTGTTTCCTATTACTAGTCACAGTACTTGCCAACTGATTTATTTTCATTCCCACTTACTCCCTCCTGGTTTATCTGTATATAAAGTGGTTAACACTATGCATAGAGCTTTTTTGTAGCTTAAGTGCATGTCTGCCAGTTCCAGAAACTTACCTCCCATTGCAGAAACCTCACACAGCAAGAAAACACAGCAAAATGATTTAGGACCCAAGTCAACAAAACATGTGTATGTCATTATGACCCACCCAGCCCATTCACCACAGCTGCAGGGTCAAGAACAGATGGAAAGGACAGGGAATAGAGGACACTGGGAAAAGCAAGGAAATACAATCAGGCCAGAGAAGTTCGCTGCAGCCTTTGGAGTTCTGTTACCTGGATCCAGGCAACCGTCTCAGCTTCACCCTTGATCTTGACAATCACTGACACTTAGACAAATTTGCAGTAAGTTGTAAACTGAAACAGTGTCACACTTAAGCTTCACTACAAAAAAACTAATAATATGTAAAACTAGGTTGTTTCATAGAATCAAAAAATGGCCTATTTTGTAAGGGGACTTAACAAGCATCAAATTCCAAGCCCCTGCTGTGGGCAGGGACAGCTTTCACTAGACCAGGTTGCTCAGAGCTCCATCTAACCTGGTCTTAAACATTTCCAGGAATAGGACATCTACATCTTCTCTGGGTAACCTGTTCCGGTACCTCACCACCCTCACAGTAAAGAATCTCTTCCTAACATCTAATACAAACCTACTCTCCTTGTCCTGTCACTATATACTCTAGTAAATAGCCTCTCTGCATCTTTCTTGTAGGCTCCCTTCAAGTATTGGAAGGAAAAAACCTGGAAAACTCCAAAGAAACCTGTACCCCTCCTGCCTCTGGGTCATCCCAGGACCCAGCCAAAGGCATTGCCAGGAACTCAGCCAGAGAGCTTCTCCCTAGAGAGTAGAAGCAGTAGCACTGAGGCTGTCCTGGCTCACAGGTCCTCCAGTGTGGGCACTACTGGGAACCCCAGCGTGGACAGCAGGCTGTGGTTAAAACCTGTCACTATGAGCTCCTGCTATGACTTTGTTCTGCAACTTTGTCATGGTAGAGTGACAAAGCCTGGAAATTATCTGGAGATTAGCTCAGCTAGTTAGAGCACAGTGCTAATAATGCCAGGGTTGTGAGCTTGATCCCCACAGGGGATAATCACTTACCAGTTGGACTTGATGATCCTTGTGGGTCCCTTCCAACTCAGAATATTCTGTGAAATAAATTGAACAAGACAGATAATGGTTCTGTGTTTAAATGGCACTTGCAGCTATTGTTCAATCTAACCTGCAGAAGTTTGCAAACTCTTTTACTTAGAGACTAATCCAGGAAACAGTCTTTGGATAAATGACGATAGAGAAATTAATTTGGGAAAAAAAAGATGTTTTATGAGGAGATAGTTTAGTAATTTAATATATCTCCCCCACATTTGTTTGTCTTGAAAATAAGGTCACGTTTTCATTGCCTCTACAACTGCAAGCTCCTATGCAGACAGTTTCAATGTACTTGAGTGTCACACCTCTGAGTTTGCCTTCTTCTTCAAGTAGGTTCCACAATCACAGCTATTTTTCTGTTCATACTCTGGCCTACTCTGTGCTTGTTAACAGTTATTTTCAGATACAACTCCTGAAGAACAAATAATTTAAACAATGGGAGCAAGCACCATGCCACAAAGAATTCCACACGTAGAACAGAATGAACGGCACAAAGAAAATGCAATTTGAGCGTCCACTCTGCCTTATTCAAAATCACAGCTTTGACTCCTTTTGTCACTCTTGTTTGGTTCACTGTCATCATCCCTGCAAGAGTTTGGCAACTAGAATCTGACAGAAGCTGACAGTAATGCAGTCACCCTTTGCTTTTCTTACAGCGGCAGCTGTCAGAAGCTATACCACATTAAGCCAAAGTACTAGTCATCATGAAGCTTTTCCAATATTAAAATTTAAGACTATACCTTTGGAGAGTTTAAAGTAAGTTAGGATTGTCATTTCATGATAGATACAGAGATAGATGGATAAAGGAATGGATGAGTAAGACAGAGAACAAGTGTTATAGCATTATATGAACAGGTCATTTTGAAAACCCAACTTTTGCATTCTTGCTGTACAAATTCCAGAAATAACAGGAATATTGCACAGAATAGCATTCCAGGTATCATTTACTGAGTACATTAATAATATTAAGGAACTTCCTCACCTTTCTCAGTAGATAATAGATTAAAAACTCCACCATTCTTATGTGAGTATTGTTACACTATTTCTCATTCTTTCACATCTTTTTGGGGAATTGATGTTTTTAGGGCAGTTCTGTCCTGTCCAGGCCAGTTTCTCTCTCATATATAGCCTGAAACTACAACATGCCCTCTTGTAGAAACACATACCTTTTGGAATGGTAGGTGGTCATAGGACAAGTTAACCCAAAACCAGCAACTAAAACCAGCAACATAAAAAAAACTCAATGGAGGTAAAAAAAAAAATGCTTTCCAGGTGTGAAAATGTATTTTTTTCAGGAAGTCCTAATAACAGGGTTGAAGAAAAAGCTAAATCTCATCCTCTCAGGCTAAATATATAGATATATATATATTTTAACAACTCTCATCATATTAGGGCTTAAAGACCAATATTAAGGAAGCCAGAAGGGCAGGATATGTAAAGTAGTGGGAAGAGACAGAGTGAAAGACTTCCCATATTTAAAATATTGCAAAGACTAAAGGGATAAACCATTTTCCATGGTCCTCACAAAAGCAATAAGTGTCACTAAGTATAAATTGCAGCAAAAAGGATTTAGATTAGCCATTAGCAAAAAGCTTTTTGGCAATAGGACAAACAGAGACTGCAATAGTTGAAAACTTAAAATGTGGGGCAGCCTAGCAAATATACAGCCCAACTGGGGCGGGGACAGCCAGCTAAGCTAAAGGGCCTCCTGAAACCCTGCCAGCTCAGTTGTCTCTGAATTTTTTATATTCCTCTAAGATTGTGTCAACTACAGCAATTTTAGGAGCAATTTATTTAGAATGAAAATATTGTACCCTTGTATAAAAGTTTGGACCTCTGTTTTGAGAGGGTACAGCGAGACGTACTCATGAAAAAAGGACAATTTCATACTGATGAAATACTCTGGTAAGAAAGAATTAGGCATGAATTTAAATAAAATTTTTGGTGTGATTAATTTGGAATGAGTTGGAACTACATTTGAACTATTCAGAAATAATTTCTCATACATATCAACATTCCCTATGAATGGCTCAGCTGACACTTGTAGAAACAGCGATTAGCACAATATAAATAGCACCAATTTATGCATTTTACACAATGCTCTGCATTCCAGCATCTAGAAATTTCCTACATTTTCTGGATGGCTATCTTTGTTTTAACATACTTTCTCTCTGTCTAGTCCTTGAAACTTATTATAGCAAAATCTTTTAATAGAGACAGCATAGAAGCAAAATGTACTTTTAAAAGGAGAAAATACCTCAGACTATATAGAGAGTTACCCGAGATTTTTGTCTTTTAAAGAAATATATTTTGATGGTGGATAACCTACTTCTAAAAGCTCCACCATGTAAGCTCCAAAAGAATTTGCTTTTTTCTAAACTTAGTCTGATCTATTAAAAGTACAGTTTTGTGCTGTGGTGTACTCTACAGTATCCATGCATATCAAGGAATGGTGACAAGATATAGAGGGACAGTAAGACTATTAAATATCCATCATGTCACTCTGGATCAGGCTTAATGCAATCAGAAACACATGACTACATCAACTTATCTCCTTTGATCAAATGTGATTAAGTAAGTCATTAATTTTCAAGACAAATAAAAAATGCAAGATCATTTTATTATAAATGTAAATGCCTGTCTTCTTAAATGATTTTTCTAAAGGAAGCCCTTCTAATACAGAACTTTGTATACTTCAGAGAACAGTTGTTTTAACATTGGTTTTAATTTTAATGAAACATTATGTATTTGTATGCATGTCTTCTTTCCTTTTTTCTCACACTGCTCATGTTGTCAAGCAAAATTTGTGCATCAGCTTGATCAAGATAATTTCATTATACCATTGTTACCATTATGACTTGGGCAATTAGTAGTTTATAAGAATAAATTTATAGCAATCAGTGATTGAGGCACATTTGCAGTAGTCAGGGTGTAATAAAGCCCAATCAATTTCTTTCATTTAATATGTAGGCTGTGACCCCAGTTTTGATGAGAACTCTTAGCTATTTCATCTTTAAATAAAAAAGAATGTCTGCAAGCAATTATAGTGGTGTGTTAATTGGATATTCCTTTTTATCTTTTATACTACAGAATGCATTGCTAACGAAATCCTTGTTTTCTCTCTCATTCCCTTTCTCTCTCCCTCTCTGTAATGAACTGATATTGACTTGGTGTATTTTGCTGAGACAATGGGCCAGATTTTGATTTTCAGTAGCACTGGTGTAAATCTGGAGTGACTTCTCTAAATTAGATAGAATTACTGAGATTTCTATGCACAAACTGAAATCAAAACCCACTCCTCTTTTTTTTCAGTTTTTGTTGCCAGTAGCAGAGGACCTGATTCAGAGCTGAGTGCTACTGGAAGCGATGATCAGTCACTGTCTTATATATGAACTGAAGTATCAACTGGATTGCAGTATTCAAAGGGATGATTCCTAAGCTTAAAGCATTGGGAAGGCTTAGTCTTTGCCTAAGGTACTTTGGTGCATTAATTCCATGCTGATTTGAGGTATCTGATGATAGATGAAAGTAATACACACTACATGAAGAAATGAGACTCCAACCTAGATTTAATCAGCATTACACAGGCCAAGTTGTACTTGTTTCATGTTCCATGAAATCACCCATTGACCTGTACAGGTCCATCATTTGGGTAACAAGTTTCTACACAGGACCAATAAGGGAATGAGAGTTCAGATAACAGGTTTTGTGTGTGCAGTATGTACATATTGGAACAGTTAACCAAGATTTTTTTCATATTTATTTCCCCTGCAGCAGAGTTTGCTACACACTGCATAATTTCAGCATTTCCTTGGTTTTATGTTAGTATTTTGAAGATTCCCCATCACACTATAAGGAAAATTACAATTTATTTTTTTTAATATCTTCTGGGACTTAACCTCTAGTATTTGGAACTAACTGTGTTCTGCAACAGAATTCTGGATTAAAAAACCCTTGCATTTTATACTTTAACAGCTGTACAACTTACTTTGAAAATGTCTTCTTTATCTATCTTGTATATATCAATAATTATGCAAGAAAGATATGTTGCAAGCAACAAAAATGTTATCATTCTTCAGTGTTAAATTTTCATGTCCTGTGACATTTCAATTAAGGCAAAATCACTTGCATGAAATTTCTCATTTATGCCATAAGTCTAAAAGACCTTCAAAACACTTATAGCACTACCTGATCATATTTAAGTGTCTCTTGATCTATTCAAATGCTTTATTCATGATTTATCAATACTTGTGATAGTTTACTACCTGCAAGCTTTATTTCTAGTGTAATTGCAATAGATATTTTACTTGATGTTTTCTGAGGCTGAGGCAATGGAAACCTGAAATCTTTAGTCCTTAATCAAGCAAAAATCCTACTGAAATTAATAGGAATCTTACTTGCATGTAAACTCAGTGGAGACTGAAGGGTTTTACACTGCTTTGTGCATAAGAAAACTTAGCCCCTCCAAACATGTTTGAATTTATTATGGGGAGAAAGATTAATAAAAGACAGAAATAAGGAGGTCCTCAAAACCTTGAGGCAAACAGTACTAAGGAACCTGACTCAGATGAACAGAGAGCAAGCAAAAAATCAGGCAGAAATGCATGGTAGGGGAGGGTTTCTGCGCACTACTTAGAAGTATCTTGTTGGGGAAAGTTTAAAAGCAAGGCAGTCAACAATTTTTGTATATATATATATATATATGCATACACTATGTATAGCCTAAAACAAAGTACTTATATGAAAGAAGAAACTGATGAAACACTGTGACCAAGATGACAAAATGTGTTTCATGTGGAAGGATGCCTTAATGTTAAACCTGCCTTCAACTGATCACGTTGAAGTGGTAGAGAAAACATACATTTTTCTTTGCATGCTATAGGTTGGAAGTCAGCTTTTCAGAGTTTAGCAATAACCATAATTAGAATTTCTAATACTTGAAGAGGTTTGTGTAGAAATTCACTTATGCCAGGAGTTTCTTACATAGCTTTAAATGCTTCAGAAGAATACACAAGTGTACTCGAGCTTGCATCTAATGCTTGGGGATACTGTGATAACGTTCAGTATCTTTAACTTACCAGTTTTATCATGTTCCTTGGTTATTCACAGTCTTAGAAGCATGGGCGAGTGTCAGATAGAAGGGTAATATTTCTTTTTGATAGGGCAATGGACATGGTCAAGGAAGAATTTCAGCTCTCAATTCTGACATGGCTTTCCTCTGAGTCTTTTATAAAATTGCTTAGTTGTCCCAGGCCCCAGTTTCTCTTCTGCAAAATAGCACTTCCTAAGGAAACACTTAATGTTTGCCTCGTTCAGAGGTTGTAAATTATTTTTGCAACTACAGCCCCAAATTAAAAAAGCATATAGCAATATCATTTGGAACTGTTAAAAATATAAAAAACTGTAAATACGTCATATTATTAATGAGCAAAGAGCAGTATTTTCACATTGTAGCGCCTTCTTTCTATTTTTCCAATCACAGTGATAGATTTTTAGAACCAAATCTTGCTCTCTAGCTTTAAGATGGCCTTTAATTGCTACCCTTCCTTAATTCAGTCTTTAGTATTTAATTTTCATTATTTTTTAAATACCTTTTTTATATACCTTAATCAATAACACCAATATGTAAGTATTGGGACGCAGACATAATGACAAAACAAATATTCAAAGCTAAAAAACCTGTGAATTGTTTTTCAGTCAGTCTTTTCAGGCAACACACACTTGTCATCCGGGTGTGGTGGGTTGACCTCTGTTGGATGTCAGGTGCTCAGCAAAGCTGCTCTGTCACTCCCTCTCCTCAGCTGGACAGGGAGAGAAAATATAATGGAAGGCTCGTGGGTCCAGATAAGGCAACAGGGAGGATCACTCACCAGTTACTGTCACAGGCTAAACAGACTCGACTTGGGGAAGTTAATTTCATCTGTTACCAATTAAATCAGAGTATGACAATAAGGAATAAAACCAAATCTTAAAAAGACCTTCTCTCCACCATTCCCTTCTTCCTGGGCTTAACTTTATTCCCAATTTCCCTACCTCCTTCCCCCCCCAGCAGCTCAGGGGGTATTGCATATTGAGGTTGTGTTGAGTTCATCACACGTTGTCTCTGGTTCGTCCTTCCTTCTCAGAGGGAGGACTCCTCACATTCTTCCCCTACTTCAGCATGGGGTACTTCCCATGAGAGACAGTTCTTCAGAAAGTTCTCCAGTTTGAGTCCTTCCCACATGATGAAAGTTTTCACAAGCTGGTCCAGGTGGGTCCCTTCCATGGGGTGCAATCCTTCAGGAACAGCATGGTCCAGTGTGGGTACCCTATAGTGTCCCAGCTCCTGCCACCAAACCTGCTCCAGTGTGATTGCTTTCTCCATGGGTCCACAGGTTCTGCCGGGAGCCTGCTCCAGCACGGATTTCCCACAGGATCATAGCTTCCTTTAGGCACATCCACCTGCTCTGACATGGAGTACTCCATGGGCTGCAGGTGGATCTCTGCACCACTGTGGACCTCCACAGGCTGCAGGGGAATCTCAGCTCTGGCATCTGGAGCACCTCCTCCTCCTTCTCTGACCTTGGTGCCTACAGGGCTGTTTCTCTCACATATTCTCACTCCTCTCTTCTCTGACTGCATTTGCTCCTGCACAATAACTTTTTCCCCTCTTAAATACATTATCCCAGAGGTGCTAGCACTGTCACTGATGGGCTTGGCCTTGGCCAGCAGCTGGTCTGTCCTGGAGCCAGCTGGCATTGGCTCTCTTGGACATGGTGGAAGCTTCTGGCAGCTTCTCACAGAAGCCACCCCTGCAGTGCTCCTGCTACCAAAACCTTGCCATGCAAACCCAATGCTCAGAGTTGCAGGGTAAACTGGGATGGATCAGTAGGTTATGTGACAACATTCCCATCTCCAGCTGGTGTAGGTAGACAAGTTTTGATATGCAATCCTTATTTCTACTACAACATGCACGCTTCTGCAGCTCTGACCGATGCCAGCAGAAGACAACTGACAGGACCAATAGCAATTACCCCCGGGTCACAATATTTTAGTGCTTAACTTTTGAGCATGAAATACAATGACAAATAACAGGTTATGCATGACAGAGGCAACCAGCTGAACCAAAAAATTTCCTATTTTGGCCCACAGTGGGACTGGGTGCATGATTTTTCCTAACTATTTTCATAGCAAACAGGTAGTCTGCCTTAGTTATCTCAAAGGTTGACTTGGGAAGCAAACTCTAAGCATATTTCAGACTAAAATACTTCTTCAGGATTTCTGCTAACTTCTATGATAGACTATTATCTGAACACCTTCTCAAGCCTTAGGTGTACGTATAAACACAAATGGCCTTGTCAAAACTGATCAAATTTTCCAGGACTTGATATGCATATATCAAGTATGCATATCTGGACTCTGTATATGCATATGGAAAAAAAAACAACCAAAGGAAAGCACGTTTGTGAATGTGCTCTGGACTCTGTGTAACGTGTATGAAAAAATCCAGAGGAAAGCACATGTACATATGTGCACTCGTGCCCACACAGACATCTGAGGAAAAATGTACATCTATGAAAGTGCCAGTGTCTCCCTGACAAACAGCAAGCTTATGGAAAAAACAACAAGAAAACAACAGGAACTTCCCTGACTTGTGAACACGGAAGAGGGTTATGATTAAAAACAAAAAATCAGGTGCACCAACCAGTTTTCTGGTGATTTTGATAAACTGTAAAAGATATTTTTCAACATCAGTGAAGTACTTCTTAATTTTGTTTAACTGAAAAGCACCTAAGATATATTTGTTGTGTAGATCTAACCTAGTCAAGTATGATCACAATTATGAAGTAACTAGTTAAATACCCAAAGGGTTTACAATATACAACAAATGTTTCAGAAGGTGCGCTGACTTTGCAGGTTTTTTGATATCACATTCTCTTACATGGCAGTGCTGACAAATATGGAAAGAAAAATATTAGTCTTTCTTTTTCTCCCTGTGGGTAAAACATTGCAATGTAACCATATCATTTTCCATCACATGAAAAAAAATCTTATGACAACAACTTTACATCACATATAGAAAAGAACTACTGACTCTTAAAATA
Organism: Manacus vitellinus; assembly: GCF_001715985.3. Lineage (NCBI taxonomy): Eukaryota > Metazoa > Chordata > Aves > Passeriformes > Pipridae > Manacus > Manacus vitellinus. Next base: position 4,445,146 of record NW_021940291.1, read on the forward strand.
AAGGTAAAAATATTTATTGGTTTTCTACTTAAGATGTTTTAACTCGGTGGGTTATTTCTACAGAAATTGAAAAGGAAAGTATGAAAATTCCTTGGCTTGTCTCAAATTTTATACCAGCATACTGAATTGGAAATGTGTTTAAAAGTGGAGTTTAAATAATATCTCCTCTTGGTGTTATCCAGTTGCCAGAGTTTATTGATTTGAATGATACTTGTTAGCAAGATGGGGGAAAAAAGGGTCTTCTTGTTGTCACAGTTGTTTTGTGCAGCTATTGATGTGATGAAACAATTTAATTTGTGGAATACTGTAAAGCAGCAGCTGCCTAATGGAAATGAAATACTTTAAGAAATTGCATGCATAAAAGCTTCTAGGTGTTTAAACCTTTGGTCAAATGAGACAATTTATAATGTTAACAAACTTAATTCCAGAACAAGTTGTATCACAATTGGACCTGTCACTATACTACAAGTAACTGTCCCTTATGATTCATTATGACCCACCCTGCTTGACATGTGGACTGAGTGCAAACAGAGTGTGGAGACTGAGTCGGGAGAGGGGAGATAACAGAGATAAATCTAAATTCATTCTGGAAGCAGTCACACTCAATGACATATTCACTGACTTCTTCAACAGCTCATTTGATAATGTTCTTTCTGCACTATTCATTTTTCTGAAAGATGAAAGCTGGCTGAAGATCTCATCTGCTCACTGATGCAGGGAAAAGATTTGAAATTAGCACAAAAATAAAAAAAGGGAGGGGTGGGGTGGTGTGGAAAGCAAGCACTTTCTGATTAACAGTTTTTTGGTCCTGACAGGGAAGGCTAAACACACTGCCTTTTCAGGTCACCTTTAATTAGATATGCATTATAATTCTACAATATGTCAATGGGCTGACTCTGTCTGGCAGAACTGTGCTTAGAGAAGGGGGAATACATTAATCACAATAATTAATTGCTTGAAGAATGGAAACATTGTTTTCTGTCTCAGCTTGTAACATGATACATATTTGTATAAATTTTTTATTACTGTTCTACAAAGCTTCAATCCAGAAGCTTACGTGATTGTAAGAAGAGTGCAAAAACGATCAGTAATTCTTGGCCGTTTATAAATTTGTGGTTTGAGTTTCCTTTATTTTTTCTTTTTTTTAAAATGAGGAAGTAAGTGGAGGAGGAGACAATGCTAATTGCATTAGCCAGCCAGAATGTTATATAGTTCATTACTGGAAATGAGAATTAAAACACCAGCTAACTGCTTTTCTCCACTGGTACTGAAAATATACTACACCTGCTTCTGCTGATTTGCCCAACTTGTTAATTATCCAGAAAAATCTGGGTCGGTATTTTATGACCAAATTAGTTACCAGCTAAAGATTACAACTTGCTTGCCAAAAGGAAATTAAGAAGTGTCATCCTGGGGGGAGGGGAAGGGGAGGGGAAGGACAAAAATAAAAATATGATACTTGCGTGTTATTTTGGGGATTTGTTTTTAGAAAACACTTAAAAAAATGCTTTCCATTAAATTACCTCTAATTTTTCATTGAGAATTTATAATGCCTCTCAATATTTCATAATTGTCAAGAAAGTTTACTTGACAATTACCAGTTCAGAGAAGTGCCCGGTAGCCTGCTTTGCATGAACATTGACAGGCACAATATATGTATCTGTAACCACACAAGCACTGCATCAGCACTTTTGTATCTACTCTTGGACAGTGGACACAGAGACAAACTTCTCCAAGCCCATTCCTTCACTCTTTTTCATCTACTTCATTGCAATACATGCGTGAACATGCACATTTTTGTGCCTTCATGTTCCTATCAACATTAGCTAAAACAAAACAAAACAAAAGTGGCAGAGCCACAGGGAGCCAAATTCTTACAGATACACAATGCCTAACTCTTGGATTAGTCAAATACTCATTTGCTTATTCAGCACTCCATACTCTAGGCCACCATTCAGATGCTGTCTTTGCCTGCCCTTACTGCTCATATGACTCATTGGTTTTCCCTGATCACATCAACAATCTTTCCTGAATAAATTAATCAATCCTCTCTCCATCCAATAACCCTTTTTATTTTCCAGATTAATAATCTCTCTTATCAAACATCCGTTTTTCTCACATTCATAACAGATGGGACAAGACAGGACATGAGAGGGGTATGTGAAGGGAATTCAGTGAATCACATGCCAAAATGTATCCATCAAACCTGCTTCTTATTTAAATCAGGGGAGAAGAATAAGATAGAAACAACTACAGTTATATTCACAAATCTTTTTGACATTTTCTAAATGTACTAAACTCCCTTGAAAATAAAAAAGACAACTGCAAAAATTGCAGGTACAATTTAAGAGCCTTCTAAAATATTTGTCCTTAACACGGTAATCTACATTTTTGCTCCTTTTTTCAGTTTAGATTATTATCTCTTTGAAATTATGACAGAAAATTATACACCATAATATCATTAATACTAGTACTAATCCTTTATCTGCAATGCAAAAATCAAATAAATAGCCCTCAGAATAAATACAATCAAAGATAGAAAGAAGCTGGCACATTAGATCGTTGATGGAATAAGTAAATACACACGAAAAAAGTAAAACTTTCTGTAAACCTTATACAAGAAAAAATACCAAAAAACCCCAGAACATGATCCATAAAATTCCACCCCTCCAGAAAGACATATATTTATGTACAAAAAAAAAGAGGAATTAGAGTACATTTCTATTCAAAACAATAAGAAAGTAATGTTTCAATTAGATTCCAGATATGTCCAAAATTTCATAAACCAGCCATTCTAACAGAATGGAAGACAATTATATTTTTCCTCTCAAAACAGATAACAATATTATGCAAGACCAGCACAGGCTGTTAATCAGCAGTGACTCTGTGCAAGACTTAAACTGAACAGTGAGACTGCCAGTCATTTAAGTCTTTTTTATTAATGTAGCACATTTCCAACCATATGAAATAATTTTTTCTTTTAACAAATTTAGGGCTTTCCTTTCTATGTTGTCTGCCACCTTATGTTCTCTCATTTTACACATGGAAAATGAGCTTTAAGTATTGTCAAATGAATTACTACTGTTCTGCATTCATTTTTATGGATATAAAGAACTTGCAATACAGTGGAGATTCAGAATCAGAAGTTGGTAGATACTTCAGAATTCATGACATATTCCAAAGGGAATCACTATGAATATTTTTTATACGTGATTGTGAGACTGAATCTGCATTAGTTTGGTCTCCTATGTGTTGCCTAGAAGGCTGTGAAAGGGAAAGTTTTTCTGATCTAAGGGAAGAGCAAAACATCCAAACAAAAATTTCTATTGCAGCAGTTATTAATTTCAGAAAGGAAAGCTGTGTAAAAGTGAGCAAGTTTGCTAAAAGGAGATCTTATTTAAATGACAGTAAAAAATTTTAAGGATGTTTGGAAATCTATTTATTGAGGTAACATCGTCAAAGACTTTTAAGGGGAAAAAGGAAATTTATAATAGTCTAACATATACAGAAATTCCTAGAATGGTCAAACACATGAAAATAGGAAATAATGCATGTAAGCTATGAAAATTGTTAATAGAATTATTTTAAATTCCTCACAAACAAAATATAATTAAATATCCTTTAGGACTTATATATGAGAAGTGTAACAAGTCCAGTTAAGAAATATTAGGCTAGAGCAACAGAGTTAAAGTTTAAACCAAAATGCAAAAGGAGGGAGCTGGAGAAGTTACTCTAAAGGTGGAAGAGGATTTGTCTGATATGGAAAAGCCAGTAGGAGGGGTAATGGGAAAAAAATCATGAAATGAACAACAACAAATTGTTCTGAACAGGCAGAATTCATCCAAGAGTTCTAAAGAAATAGAAGTATGAATTTAATATATTTTGGTGGTTAACATAAATAAGACCAGATAACAAAGAGATGAAGGGTAATAAAGGTGAAGCAAATTCTCCATAAAAGTTCCAGGAGATTCTAGGGAGCTAAAGAGCAGTAAATCTGATTTCTACAGCAGACATATTGGTGGAGATATAACAAAGAATTGAACAGGGAGACAAGCAGGTAAATAAGATATAGTGGGCAATAGTTCAGACATTTCTGTAGTCAAGTCAAATCTCACAAATCTATTAGGTTTTTGAAGGAGTCAATGAATGTGTTGATAGGAGTAATCCAGTTGATATATACTCTACACCTGAATTTCTCATAACCTTATGGCAAAAGTGCTCACCAAAGGCTCTTTCTTAAAGGTGCTTCTTAAGAGGAAAATGTTAATTAGTGGACAGTAGTTATTTAGGTATCTATACATTTCAGAGACTGTGAAAGACAGAACTTAATAGCCAGTTTTCACAATGTACAAGAGTTAACAGTGGAATCTTATGGTGATGTATGCTTCCCTAATGCAGTCCTGAAAGACCTGGAAAGGGTCTGAGAAGTCAGATATTTTCTGACACAAAGAATTACTCAAAATATAATAACAAAAAAAAAAAGGAGAAAGAAAGAAAAAGGTGATAGTAAAAAGCTGCACAAGTATCTCAAAATATTGAGTGACTGCATGATAAACTGCTTGATAGAATTCAATTAGATAAATTCCAAGTGATACATACAGTACATGCAGAGAGATTTTTCAAAAAAAGCCTAACTGTGCCTACCCAGTGATTGATGCTAATTTACCTATAAGCAGTTGTGAAAGAGATCTTGAAGTCATTACAGATCTTACAAAGATACTTCTATGAAAATGTCAGCTCTGTTCAGCAGCAGCTAAAAAGACAAATAGAACATTAGAAATTATTTGGAAAGCAATAAGAGCTTAGGAGAGAAAGTCTTATCGGTATTAAAGAAATCCATGGCATTCTGGTCACCCCATCTCAAGCAGGATACATCAGAACTAAACATGATGTAAGAAGGACAAGAGAATGATCAGACATTATTTCCATTTGAAAAGAAATTAAATGGACTAGTTTTCAAGGAAATGGCTAAGAGGCAATACCATAGACACATATAAGTATGAATGATATGCAAAAAGGAATTGGAAACTATCACTCAATAAGAAGTATACAATGGAATTTTCAGCTATAAATTTTAAACAAATACAAGTTAGCACTTTTTTTATAGAACATGCAATTAAACCTGGAAAGTCATCACCAAAGGATATTGAAAAATAAAATGGTTTGAAAGGCTATTAGGAAAATTCATGAAAGGAGCATTTATTAAATGGTATTAAACAAAAACATACAGCTAGAATACTGAGCTCCTCTGCAGGTTACCAGAAGCCTTGAGGGAAAAATGGGGAGTTATCACTATCACTTCCTCTGTCCTTAGAGGCACCTCTGCCAGATCATCCCTGTTCTGCATATGGACAATGCCAAATCCAGGAAGGAATGGAGAAGATGGAAGAAAACTAAAACTTAACACGACCAACTTTTTGAATGAAATAAATGCTTCCTGGAGCCACGACTGTCCACCAAAAGTGTAATTTACAACAAGACTGAAGTGTTATCTTAGGTATGTCACAAAAAGCCAGGGACTAATAACCACTCATTAAACTTCATTCCTTATCTTTACTCATGTTGGTAAGTTATTGATGCAGTAATTAGGGATAAAATTGCCAGATTATAACCTAAGTTTATATTCTTGCAAGTATATGGAGGATGAATGAAGAAAAATATGATAGTCATAACCTAAATTTGCTATATTATATTCAGATTCTGTGTTCGTAAATCATTCCTAGTGATTTGGGAATTATATATTTCCTGAAAGCACTATAAGGTGAAAAATGGATAGAAATATTCTTTGACATACTCAGTTATCAGATTTACAGATGAAATGAGCTTGGAAAAAAGGAGGTAGAGCAAAGAAGATAGTAACAACAGAACTGTTTTACTTCGTGTAATTTTACTTAAGCATTCTTAATATAATCTAAAATTCAAGCCATGGTCTTTAAAATAGAACTAAAACTCATTCTCCCCTCTTCCTCCAGGCATTCCTATAAAAAATAATAAATATAAATTTACCAAACATTACAAGATACTGTGTAAATTACCATCAAATGTGCAAAGCCTTTCTTCCATGCCTCAGATAGATACACTGTATGCTGTTCACTCACTGGCATGCTCAATTCTATACATATATCAACATGCATTAAATGAGCTCTGAAGAATTCTCCTGTCTTTAAAATGAGCAGGAAAGCTTTGAGGTTTGTTCCACAAAGTATTGAACTATTAGTTTTATCAGCTACAACTGATGTGTCAAAAAATAATTCTATTCAAATGAAGAGTCAGCCAAGCTTCATATTAGGCTTGGACATACATTTTTGTCATTAAGTGTTTGGCTATTAATCATAGCAGCATCTCAGGCTAACAAAGAAGTATATTTCTTTATTCTCTTCTGGATGAAAGCTATTTGTACAAAAACAAAGGGTAACTAGAAAGTCTCTAATAATCTAAATAGAGAAAAAATATCAAGGTGATACAACACTGCAAACTCATGTTTCCCAACACTATGCAACCCAGCAAACTTCCTTGCTCAGAAGGCTTAAAACTACAGAAAAGCTGCTAGGTTTAAAAGTAATCATGAAATTCTGCAATTTGTATCCATGCACCAAAACATGTTGTATATTTTATTTTATTTTAAACGTGTATACAACTTCTCAGGAATGTTCAGGAAAATATAGTGCTGTGATCAGTAATAATGCAGCAGAGCAAGCTGAAAGACAAAGCAGGGAAAACTTCCAGAAGTTCTTTAGTCTAGGGTCATGCATGTGGGCAGCAAACTTCTAACACTCTGAAACCTTGTACACTTCAGTACATCAGTGGGAAAGCAGCACCTGGCACATCCAAGCCGGATGTTACAGAACACATCAGCCTTACAGACTCTGTTATGAGTCTCCTAAAAATTTTCTTTACAAGGCAAACAGCTGAGGATCTGTTTTAGGGAAAGGATATCATCTGCATGGAACAAATAAAGAATATTTATTCTTTATATAGCTAATAGTTATCCTTAAAAATGAACCTTTCAGGAGGTGTGTTATTTCTTAAAATCTCTAAACACAGTAAGGTTATGTTGTTAAAAGATGGCTACAGACTTGTTTCTGCTTAAATATTTAGAGCAAGTCAGTAGGATAGACTGCAAAATGCAAAATAAATTGTAAAGGTGTGGCTAAGAGCACTTTGCAGAGTGCCTAAAGTAGTTAGGAACCAAACTCCCAGCAAAAAGATAATTTTTAAGTTGTTAAACCATAACCACCACAAAAGAGTATCTGGAAAGGGTACTTGGACCAAACATGAAAAACAACAGTATCTGAAAAGAATTGCTCACTGGTGAAGTGTATACTTATCAGTCCTACTATACAGCTTTTTCGATAATTTAGAAAGTAAGTTTGCCTTTAAACAATATTTTCAATACATAGTTTGTATGAAGTTCTTTCATGCTCTTTCCCCAGAAAGGAGATTCAGAAGGTTTTTTTTAGGAAAATGTGACCATTTCATGCCCTTTAAAAGCAGTATAATAATGTAAACAAAATATCACTCATATATTAAGAAAAATAATTGCTGAGCCACTTCCTGCTAAATTAAAGAGAAGCAACTTTGAGTTGAAGATGGTTTTTTGTTCTGATTTAAGCTCTCCTACACCAAAGCACGTTAGCTTTGCAATACATTTCAGCTTTCTTGTATTTTATCTGTCCTGAAGATATTTCTATTACGTTTCTGTGTCTCGTAGAATGAGAGGAATAAGAGAATGCATACCTTGGAATATGTAGTTGCATTTTCAAGTTCTATGCACATAAAAAAAGGAAAGTATCTGCCTGCTTATTTTAAGAATTTGATAGAAAAATCATCATCAATTTGAGTAAATAGCACACATTTTTCATACATGGTGTTTCTTATTTGCAGTATACCTCATATGCTACTTGTAGAGAAATAAATGAAATATAAAAATACAGTCTCAGTGCAATAGGCCTTAATTATTAGTCACTTTTGCCCAACAGTAAAGGAATTGCCAGCTAATAAATGATACCAGGAGACGGACCGAGATGGTTCTGCAATTTTCTAGTTCTGTCAGTCAAAAACAAAAATAGCTGCCATACACATTTATTAAGCCATATATGATGCTTAAGGAAGCAGGAATGAAGTGCAAGAATTGTTTTTTCTATTACAATTTCAGAATTTCAGAAAGAAAAAGAAGGTTTTAAAGATCATATTTCTGCGGCATCTACTTTCCCCTATTTCCATACATTTTACCTTTCTAATCTGTGAAACACAAGAGAAAAAAATCCAATTTCCATGTTGCTCAGTGCTACAGATGCTGCTGCTATGGAAACTACCCTTCATGTGCCAGAAATGAAGACATACTGTTGATGTACAGTTACTGCAATGCAAAGCAGCATTACTTTTTAATTTTTCCATTAGAAGTCTAATATAAATGCCTAAAACATTGCTTCAATGCATTATGCATTCTTCTACTTCTAGTGAACTCTATAACACTTTTGACTACTGAATGTTGTAAGAGATTTCCATGGAGCTGTCACCTTATTGTCTGAGGCATACAAAAGAACATTGTGTAGTGTAAGTTGGAAAACATAGGGCTCTATAATAGCCTGCTTGTTTATAAAACTGAAATGATGACATTTATCTAATAACAGCTCTACCTAGAATCTATGTATACTTGAAAAGTAATGTAGGGAATATTAAATGTCAGTGTTATGATCATAAACAACATCTACCCTGGTATGAAGCTCAGGGTTAGAGGGAAAGTGACCTCCCCAAAATTATATCCACAATCCGTTTATATTTAGGGTTTACTGGCACTCTGGATTCTCTTTCTCCTCTTCTTTAAAGGTTACCATTCATGTCTCTGCTGTAACTTTCTATCAATTTGGTTTTACCTCTCTAACTCATACTATGGTAAAATTATAAGATAAGTCCCCGAATGAAGTGGGCCCTCAGCTATTGGCTATGTAGATTCAACTGAGAAATATTTCTATTATTAGTACTGCTTATTACTGCCACATTTTTAACTGTTTAGAGTTGAAGCCATGCTTTTGTTCTGTTTCCATGCAGCATCTTCCTAAACCATTACCACAACCTACAGTTGTCACTTCTAGACACCAATTCAATGAAAATAATATTTAAAAAAAAAAAAGCAGCCCCAATGGGCCACAAGGAGTCTTATTTATTGAGGAACTGTTGAAATGTTAAAGAAACAAAAATATAACACAGAGACAAAAAGAATTCCCATGATGACTCTAGCCACGGGTATTTCTGCTTCATTTTTTTCTATGTTCATGAAGAAAAAAAATTTCTTAGCTGTTTTCAGCTGCAGTTTGAAGAAAAGAGATAGAAATTTGAATGAAAATAACTCATATTTTAATAAAAATTCCAAATTTTCTAACTAGTTAGTGCTTCTAGAGAGGTCCTGATTCAGGCTTTTGATTTGTGTTTTTAGGAACACCCACAATTCCACTGGTGAAGGACTGTGTGCTCCTCACCTCTGAACAATTACCCCAATGAAATCAAGGGTTGAACATCCAAAAATGACAGGCATATTACTGGGGCTACTGGTTCTCAACCATCTAAGTGTCACAATGTCCATACCACAGCTTCTCTGATTTAACTTCCAAAAGTGGAACCATGAGGAAGTCCTCTGATACGTGAATAGCAGAGGAATAATTTTAACACTGGAGTAAAGGCAGAAAAAGGACACTGGCTGCACTGGATGGGCTACTGTTACTAACTGCAGTCACCTACTGAAAGTGGAGATAAGACATCAGAGAGCAAGTGCTGTGCATAACGAAGTCAAATGAGCTGGGAAAGACTATAAGAGTTCTTGTTCTCAACAGCACTCCCACACAACAGTCTCCAAGGGCTTTGTATTACTTAAATTCCAACAATGAAAAGCATGAGTGAAAAAATGGATTTTGTTCACAGAGCTAACTCGGAAGATAGCAGAGTTTCCCTAATCCCAGTCACACAAAGGTAAATCATTCCTGTGTCTGGTCTTTTGTTTCCCAGGGTGGGTTAGCAGTCTCAGTCTTTATCCTTCTCCTGAAGACAGGTCCAAGTGTTGAAGGCTTAACAAACACAAACATGAACCTCTTTTTCCACTCTTCAGCCACCTCATTGAACAGCATATATGTGCCATCCTTTTCTAAACTTAAACCCATCATGCAATATGTAGAAGCATTTCAAAATTTTAGACCATCACTCTACAGAGGTTATCAGGAAACAGAAATAAAGAACCTTGCAAGAAGCATGTCAATGAGCATACATGAAGAAATTGCCAGCACCGCGTCTTGATCCTGTTTTCTCAGCCTCATTCAACAATCCAAAAGGATGAAGGTATCTAAACTACAGTTTAACCCATGTTAAGTAGAGAGTAAAACTTCGTTAATACTTGGAGCACTCTAAATCAATATTTAGACATTTTATTATTTTGTTCATTTTACTTGAATACATTAGTAAAGCCTGACAGAACTACTAGGACTCCCTGTGATTAACATACTTGAATCAGCAAAAGGTGGCAATTAAATAAAAATCTACTTGTTTTTCTGGTCTATTATAAAAATTTGCATAATTCAGCAATTATTTTATCATTTTGGATGTATATTAAATGTGGTTTTCTGCTTTTTAATTGTAAGCTATATTCTACATATTTTAAATCTAGTTGCCTTTTGGAGATATTTTGAATCAAATATAAAAATATTTTTGGTTGCCTTAAATCTGTAAAATTTTTGCCTCTTCTGTCACCAAAAGGTACTAATGTATCAAAGATCATTAAATGTGATTTGTGATTTTCTCACTAAAAACATATTTATTTACAGATTATATTGTAAATTACAGCTTTTGGGAGGTTAATTATTTTTTCAGTAGCTCAAAAATATTTAGCTAACTGCACACTCTGTCAGATAATGAGACTTCCCTCTGTATAAAATTTTAGTGCATTTTACAAAACTAAAGCCATACCAAGAATTTCTGCTGTATAAATATAGATTATCAAGAAGATCTCAACACAAGGATATCAGTAGAAGTTCACTTCAGAGAATTTTGGATCAGAACAATGTAACTTTAGTTTTAACTTTAATATCAAAATACTGAATGTACAGTCAGAAGAGTGTCCATCACAATCCTAATATATTTACCATCTTTGTTCTCTTGCTGTAAGAATTTATTTTAATCAGAGAGTGCTGAATCAGGTAGTGCATTGAACAAAGTTCATCTTTTGTCTAACCACAGAGCCCTTCTTGCTTTTCTATTCTGTTCACTCAGGTTACTATAGCCTATCATAATCTTTAGTTTAATTTGTGTTTTCAAAGTGAAAAAATTAATTACAGAGAGACTGTATGTAAAATACAACAAGCCGTTGTTTATAATAAAGTATTTCTAAATGTATTTTTAACCATTACTTTTACTGTGGCTCAGAAGATGAATGCCTAAACAGTCACATTCCAAATTAGCCTTAAGATCAAAAGCAAAAGAGTTTTTTAGTCTCAGTATTGCTGCAAAAGCAGGTACATGCATGTTGATGAGATTTCTAAACATGAATGGACTCATTTGAACCCTAAATGGTCATGTTGGCATTAAAAACATAATGATGAGATAGGGAAACTGATCTATCCATCCCACAGAGAGGTCAGAGGAAGTACACAGTGAGCTTTGTGGTGTGCACACAGCATTCCCCCTGTTAGGTTGGTGTTAGGTTAGGCAGGGAATCTGAATTCCCTTGAATGGAATAAAGCCAAAAGTCATGGTGTGGGAGCAAACCTAACATGTTCCTGGCACTAAAGGGTATTGTAACTATAGAAATTCATGTATAACACATACTGCATGTGACACTAAATGAAACTGTCATGCTGAGTTACCCATAACTGTCCTAGGAGTTGTTGAAAATATACTCTTCAATTGCCTGAAAGAATAAAAAAGAACACCAGAAAGTTATACAGTGGGTTCCAACCATGCAAATGCCCTTTTCTTTCAGTTTCTAAGATCCATACTGAGCTTAAAGCACAGGTGGAAATGAGTCATACTCCATAAAGAATATCACAAAGAAGAGAGGAGGGTAAAAGACACAATCACTCTATCCTTCCCACAAATTAACTCCCGATTTTCCAGAAACAAATGTCAGGAAACACAGGTTTTAGGAGAGATAAGAGAAAGGAAACTTAGTTTTTTCAGTCCAAATCTATGTAATTTTGACCATTGTTTGAACAACGATGGCTTCCTTTAGTTTATATGCATACACCAGATCCCTACATAGAGAAAGACTCCTAAGTAATTCCACAGCTGATGATTCAATGGCGTAGGCTTTTCTATTATGCTACTGGACTAATAGACTTCTGTGGGCAGGACTGCATGGTCTAATAAGTTTGCTGAAGAAATCTTGTCCTCTTGGGCTCTGTCCCATTTTGGAATTTCATTGCTTGGCATTAAATTTTACCTCCGTGCAAAAAAGATGTAATATTGGACTTTGTTACCTGCAAGGCTATGAAAGTAATATGTGTCTGACTTGTTCATCAATAAATACCCTCAACTGTTGAAAAGATCATTATCACAATGCCATGGTTATATTTAGGCTCTGTATCTGTGTTTTTGAGAATAAGCTCATGTCTTGACAACTCTGTAAGAAAGGGTGACAATATAAGCATGAGACTATCAAACTGAAATAAAGATCAGTCTTATGAATGGAGTTAAATATTTATAAGTAAAGCTGAAACAAATTAATTTTAGAATTATTGATATAAAAATGTCAAACTTTAATCTGGTCAGACTAGAACATAATAATGCAATTCTCAAAAAAAAGAGAAACCTTCCAAGGGATATAGAAGATGAACATAGGAAAAACATCTATAATACCCACAAACTAGTAAATATATGATTAGATTTCAATGAAAGATCTCCCACTAACTTCAGCAGATAATACAAACATAGTTTGAAGTCTAAGAAACCTCACCCAAAGAAGACAGAAGTGATCTTGGTTTTTTTCATGACATTTTTACAAGGCTTGGGTAAACTAGAACCACTCAGCTTCAAAAATGTTCCAGAAAGATATGCAGTAAACTTTTCCAAGGAATAATGATATATCCATTTGTCTCTTCTACTGGATGTAAGAGCTGTTCCAGAAGGTTAGGAAAGAAGTTCAGTAATTTGAAACATAAATTAATTTCCTCTGAAATTAACTAGCAGGAAAAAAACCCAACTCCAAAAAACACCAAACCAAAAAAATAACCCCACCCAAACCACTTTAAAAATACTGTATTGTAAGGAAATCTGTTATAGTTTGGTCTTTGTGAATTTGATATGTTATTTATGTAAAATAAAGGAACTTTTGGATATGCGTCACAGTCTTAACTGTTCAAGTACAGATGTACACTTTCAGCTGCATCTTATTATAAAGAAACAAGTTTACCACTTTGTTAAACTAGGAAACCTAGGCTGAAATAGGTCATGGACTTTCCAGTAACTATGCCTGAAGTTCCGTTAAATGTGAAAACATAAGAATTTAACAGTTCCTTTCCAGTTGGTAAAAGTTGTTGGGGTTTTGATTATTTTTTGTTGTTGTTGTGTTTTTTGGGTGTTTTTCTCTCTTAATAATGAAGCAAAAAACCCTACAAAAATTCTTAAGCATATTCTCTATGTAGAGAAAAGTATAATCCCGACGATGATTAATTGATGCTATGGACGAGAAAGCATCTAAAGCTCAGAGGACTATGGTGGTGAAACTACAGTTCATTTAAAAAATAAATAAATAATGAGACTTCATTAGCTTACACTGAAGTGGAGAAACTTAAAAATCTTCTCTAAGTTAAAAGCTGTAACAAAGAAAGCAGAGGAAGCAAAGAAACAAAAGAGCAAAGGAAATAGAAGAGTGTCTTATGAAATTAAGCAGTGGGGTTTTTTTACTTCTCCCTGTCTTTGACAACGGAGGAAGTCAATGAAAATGATAGACTGATGTTCAAGAAATATAACTTGATTATTCTAGCAGCAGTGAAAGGGAAATGCTGCAAATAATTCATCAGAATACCAGAGAATCAAAAAGGAAAAAAAAAAAAGAAAAAAGAAAAAAAGCCCATGACAATATACTGTATATTCTGGCATGATAAGTTGCTTCACACAGCAGATAATTTATCCAAGCTGTGTGATACATCTCATTAAAGGAGCAACCACCAAAAGTAACTTCTGATTTGCTATGTTGCTCAATCTATCAAAAACTAGTCTCTTCATACTTGTAATGCTGGCACTAAGAAAAGGGTTGAAATATGTCACCTTATTTTGAAATACCTTATAGCAAAATAATATATTCCACATAACAAAGTACTTTGTTTACTGAATGACACTATGTTAACTACACTCAGTGTAAAATGCTGCAGTAAACAAGGTTACTTTCCATTGATTTTTAGTGCACAGTGATGGGTGCATGCTAGTCCAATGCTTCTTATCTGACATGGTAGATAAATTGACAAAAATCTTTAGGATGCCTGATTAACGTGATAGATTAGAAAGTATACCACAACTGAGAATTAAGACGTAATAGTACAACTTTACTAAGGTTTAAGAAATGGGAGGAGAGGAGCTGAACAAATAGATTGATTATAGTTCATGCAGCCCTACATTTTATTTTCTATTTCTATACGCAGAAGATGAAAGGAAAGAAAAGCATTTTGCTTACCAAATTGGTAGAGTTTATTTCTTGGAAATAGAAGTTGTGTGTCAAACTACTGCTACTGAACTATATGACCTTATACAAATTTTGATAAAAGTTAGCAAAAAACTGTTCATTAGGAAAGTTATTGCCATTCTGAATCTACAGAGAGTAATAAAACTTATATTACAAAACTATGAATGTAAAAAATTAAGAGCCATAACCATATGAGCTTGTAAACAGTGCAAAATGAAAAGCAGCCCATTAACAGGAATCTCAGTGAGGTGTCCAGATCTTAAGGGTTTACAGCTACAGATTTTCTTTTCATAAAAAAATAAGATAAAAATCATTACCTCAGTCAAAAATTGTATTTATGCTGTCATCACAGATGTGACTGCTTCCTGGGTAAACATAGCAGGTATGCTAACTTGTAAGCTTGTTTGAGTGGCTGATAACAACACAGCTACAGCCCCAGAAACCAGGAAGCTGAAGGATTATCTAGTGGTACACCTGTGGTGGTTTCAAGGTGTTTGCTGTTTGAACCAGCTAGCCCACGTTTGTATGACTTAGGCCAGAGCTTCAGGATTATCATTTCATTTGTTCCCTCTTGAAATTTTTGCCTCTAGTCTTACAGTCTTAAAATGAGCCCTGCCACTTAGTAAGGTTTGTTATACTGTTTAAAAAGGAACAAGCCATAGATAAGATGTAATTTAGAAAGAAATTTTTAATAACCTCTCAGCTGTTAATTGCTGCTTCCCAAAAGAGACCAGAGACAAGAGCGTATGTGTATGAATGTTCCTCCTCCCCTCCATTCCCGGGAAAAAAGCTGACACACGTCCCAGCTGGTTAGTTGCCATTGCCAAGAACATCAAAGAGGAAATGCACTTGCACAAACAGCTTAGATGGCACCAGACAGCTGGGGGTTGGCTCTTCCTTTTCCTTCCATTTCTGGTAGCTGTGCTCACCTCCAAGGAACAGAAGTTAGAAGGAGAACTACAGTAGACTTTTACTTCATTTGGTCTGTTAATACCAATTCACATCTCTGATGCTCCCAAAAGGCAACTAGGGTTAGATAGGTATCTTCCACCTGTTTGTGCCTGAAAAAAAGCCTGTTGACTTGGCAAACTAAAATAAGGCTTAACACATTAATGTAAATGCATTCTCTGATTGCATAAAGCATGTTTTTGACTAGAGCAGAAATATTTTAGAAAAGTTACTGTGCAGTAGCAAATTTTAAGCTAGATTTAAATTAAAGTTTAAGTTGCATTTAGAAAATGAGGCCTCCCAACAAAAAAATCCACTCTTCCCTTCCAACCATGTCCTTCATGATAAAGATGAGGGACCTGTCCTCTTTTAAAATAAACTTGTATTCCCGTAGCTACTACCATTTCTCTTCCCCCATCAGACTTTGTTTTAATCAAATGACCGGTTCACAGTATCTAAAAGTTTCTCTCCCCCGGTTCTAGCCCATGTTTTAGGCTGTTTCCTCTAGTTTAAACTGTTCTTATCAGTGTCTCTGATGACTTCTCAATAGTCAAAATTTATCCCACATTTTACTTGTCAGACCTTCTCCAGTAGCTAAAAGCCTTACTTTGAACAACAGAATTACAAAAGTCAGTGTCATAAAGTCATCACACATGCAGAACAATGCTTTTAATGACAATTCTGTTTCAGGCAACATTTTAGAAGATGCTCAGCATATCCAAGGGGACTCTTAATCCTCCTCATAAACACCTTTCAATATATCCTTCATGGATCACTATGTTATCCTCCCTATCGCTGCAGTCAACATAGATCAGCCAGCATGGATCTCCAGTTTCACATTTTTGTAGGTCCATCTGCATAACTAATGCCTAAATATTTCACATTCTTTTTCTACAACACCACGAAGGAAGTAATCTCTAATCCATCTACTCAGGTAAAATGATTGCTCTCATTGGTCTTGACTGCCAGGATATGACTGCAACAAGATTTGACTGCTATACTTTTTGACATCTTAAACAAAAAACATGTCTTCTTTCATCAGTTCAAGAAGTGGCTACAAATGTTATCCTAGTATATGTGCTTAAATTAGATCATCTCCAACATTTTCCATCTCACTACCAATTTGCTCCTCTCTACTGTGTCAAAGAGGAGCTATTCTCATATTTACAAAGACACCATTGCCATCTCTGATTGAGTACAAAGTTGTTATCTCCCATCACTTAAATCTTTAAAGTCTCTTTATCCCTTTCTGGATTAGAATAGCAGCAACACTTAAAACTGTGACAGTCATTTCTAGAGTGCTCATCTGAAATGCAGGCAGATGTCCCAGAGAACATATTTGCAAAATGATTAGCTCTGGAAGATTTGAGAAGCAAAAATGTCTGGTATATGATCTGGAAGTCTGTACGTTACAGAGACAGCCAAAACTCTGGGACAAAACAATGACATACAGAGATAGAAAAAAAAAACGGGGATCTTGGTTCTGAAACTTGAAAAACATCAATAAACAAAGGAAAACAGTTCAAAGTTACCAACATTACAAATATTTTCATAAGGAGCAGCTGGTAGTAGAGTTGACAAAGTACACAGAAGAAAGAGAGATTCATGAAAGCTGATGAACAGAGACGAAGAGTAAGAGATAACTGAGAAGGAAGGCAGGAATATGCTAAGGTACGAAAGGACATTGACAATATGGGTCAAAGAAATGTGATATCCTGGAAAGGAGAAGTCAGACTGAAAATTACCACTGTCAAATGGGAAATCAGTTCTTCAGGAAAATATGGCATGTTTTAAAAAAATGGGAGTATCAGATAGTCTGACAATCAGAATGCAGTGAAATCATACCAAAACTTTTGAAAGATAATGAGGAACCAAAGAGTGATCATCAGAAGGAGTTAGGGAGGAAGAAAATTGGAAAAGTAATCGGCAGGGTTAGAAGTGCACCATCCATTAATGCAAGCTTTAAAAAATTTACAAATAAGAATTCTTTCTTTTCAGTTCAGATCCCACCATTTCTCTGCAGATAGAAAATAAATATCCTGGAGCCAAGAAGGCATGATTCCTGTGTTTCTCTGTGCCCGACAGTCCAATGTTCCCACAATGAAACTTGACTGATCATAGAGAATGGTGCTGGTGTGACAAGAATACAGTTTCATAAAGATGAGATTGTCCCTTCAGAGAGGGATATCACTAACTTGCACAGTTAAATTGCCTGAAGACTGAAGCAGAGTTTTTGTTTCACAATTTTTTTGTAGATTGAGATTCTAATAAATTTACTACTCAACTGCTTGACTAGTAGTGGGCAATATTTTAAACTCTGCACTCATACTAAGTATTTTACATTAATTGAGTTTCAGTAAGTTTTTATAAAATGTTTTGTTCTGCTCAAGAACATTAATTCTATATTCTATGCTTCATAGCTGTCTTAATTTTCTTAAACATAACAGCAACTTCAATAGCATTTTCCTGATAAACTGACCTGTAATGAAAAGAAATCTGTGTAAGTAAGTAAACCAGATAAACACAGCAAGAATATCCCACTTTTTATGGTATATTTAACTTGCCATATATTACACAGCTTTTTTGTTAAGAACTAATGTCTTTAAATCACATTGTTTATTACAGAATAACGTATTCTTTACAGCTTTTAATTAGAAATTAAGGAAGGATAATGGATGACATTGCACCATTTAAAAAAAAAAGACAGAGGGAAGGTGAGAATTATATTGCTATTAACATATGTAGCAAAAATATCCATTTCACAGCGTCACCCAGATTAGAAAATGCCTCCAAGACCACTAAGTCCAATTTTTGACCAGTCACCACCTTGTCAACTAGACCATGGCACTGAGTGTCATGTCAAGTAATTTCTTGAACACTTCCAGGGATGGTGACTCCACCACCTCCCTGGACAGCCTATTCCAACATCTAATTTCTGTGAAGAAATTCTTCCTGAGTTCCAGCCTGAACCTCCCCTGACATATCTTGAGGCCTTTTCTTATTGCTCGTTGCCTGACAGAAGAGATTGACCCCCATCTTGCTACAACCTCTTTTCAGGCAGTTGTAGAGAGCAATAAGGTCTCACATTGAGCCTCATTTTCTCCAGGCTAAACAATCCCAGCTCCTGCAGCCACTTCTCAAATGACTGACTCTCTAGAGAGTAACTGTCACAAGTTAAAGATTGAGTTTAAAAGGCAAATGACGACATTATCAACTTTATCTGAATCTATAAGCCAGCAGGCTGGAGTGAATGACTGCAACTCCACAAAGAATATAACACTTGGTTCTGCAAAAAGCTATATATTTCATTGATTTACAATTGCTTATTTAGATTTGGATATATGTATAAAATTAGGTAGAATAGTTATTATATTTATTGTGTATTATAGCCATTGGTAACAAGCAAGACTATCAGCTTAGAAACTATTTTGTAACCCAAAGATATTTAGCTAGTTTTCACTTCCATTGTAGTAGGAAAAAAAAATAAAAAGAAAAAAAAAGGAAGAAATTTGTTCTTTTTTTCCAGGAACCTCAAGGGAGAAAGATAGTGCATTGTTGCTTAGAATATGGCTTTTAAAATTCACTATGACTGCTGTATATTATGATTGGCTCAGGCATTTGAACCAGCATACAATGAATACAGTTGTAATTTTTGCAGTCAAAGAGCAATGAATGTTCCATGTTATTTTGCTTGTTGCCTATATGTAGAGAGCAATTTGTGTGGAGAACATTACTGTATCTGTCATGTTCCATCTAAAAGCACTGATGCAGAACTGCTTGAAGACAGCAGCACTGTAGTATTGATGCTCATGGCAGAAGAGATTTAGATACCATGAAAAGCTAATGGTGTTAACTAAAGAATTCTTCAATTCACTTCAGCTGAGAGGGAACATTTACAGGAGGATTAGTTTAAGAATAAATGACAAAAATTCAACACACTGAAATCGTGGAAAGTGCATATTGTAGCAATTATGGAGACTTTTTGATACAGTACTTACGAGCCAAATTATGGCTGTGTTGTATATTGCTCTACAGCAGAGATAACTACCTTTACATAGGATGACTTCTTATTTTAAGGACTGTTATAAAATTATCTTTGTTCTTTAAACAAACATACTGCACCTGTACACAGAAATACACTCAGTTCCTTTTTTAGACTATACACTTCTTACTCATCCAAAGTTTCTCTCCTCCCCATTGATTTATCTTCTAAATTTCTCCTCTGAGGTGGGAAATGGGTAAAACTGAATTAATTTTGCCTTCTCTTCTTTGGACTAGAGAGTAATGACTCAATAAGGAGTGACAATTCTGCTATGGTAAAGTTTATATGGGATCTGGGCAAGAATGTTAACCATTCAGAGATACTCTGAAGTGGTCTGCTGTCAGAAGTGTTTTAAAAGATGATAAAGAAAAGATGGAAGGAATTTTCTACTCTGTCCTGCACTGGCAGGAAACCTGAACTTGGACAGTGAGGGTCAGTTAGGAGTGAAATGCCAGGGTCACAACAGCATCCACGGGACTGGCCCTATTGTATCACAGCGACCTGCATTCTCTCATCACGTCAGTTTTAGGAAGGAAAAAAGTTTTGACTCTGTGTTGAGTAGAACTGTCATCAATTCACAAATAAGTACCGCCTAAGAAACCAGGGTTAATTAAGGACTTGGAACTAAAATATCCTGTTTCTTAACAGAGTCATCTTAAGATAGTGTTCCTGCTCTGCTTTTCTTTGGAAGTATAATGAAACTTGACACATATTTATTATGACATATATATGTATGCATGTAGATATTAACATACATATAAAGTTAGCCAAACTCCAAAATATCAGAATGAACAGAATAAGAAAAAGAGCAATAACTCTTACCATGAGACAGAGTACTCTCTCTAGGTCCTACATTTGAAATACTGAGGATATTTTCTCCCAGCTATAGCAACTAGTTCCCATTAAAGTGAAGCTATTCTCTTTCAAATATCATCATGGGGTTATATATATCTGCTATTCAGTTATAGCTCAAATTTGCTCAGTTTACAAGTGAAAAACATGGCTGATTCTATGATTTGGCAGCAGCAAACCTCAGCTTGGGACTACAAAACCAATCTACACTTTTTTTTTTCCTTCAGTTGTAATTGTGTTCCTTCAAATTTTTCTGTTCTTTTTGTGACTTTCATTTTTAAGACAGTCAACAATTATTCAGATGCTGTACTAGGACCAGGTTTTTTATATATACAATACAATTCTCAGGCTATTGTTCCATATACTGTATGGTGAATAAAAATATACTTACACAAATAAATATTATCTGTTTTAGATACATCTTATGGTTGCAATTACTGTCTTAAGTATTTGCGCATAAGATTAGCTGCCTACTTTCTATGCCTAGTTTATCTTCTACAGTTCCTTTATTTATTTCAGAGTTCTCAGTAACACTCCTAAAAATTATCTATTAATCTCCAAAACTTTATTTTACTTTTGTTCTCATTATGTGATAAAATTGCAACATCTTTGGAAAGACATTTATTTTTTTATGTCTATATAAAACCTAACACAAAGGAACTATGAGCTTTGTTTGAAGCATCTAAACAAAAAGACAACAGAAATGTGAGAGGATTTTATGCTTTTGGCAAAAAAAAAGATGGAGGAAAAATAATGTGCAAATGTGCTGTGTGGCAGTTCCTTCAAGTAATTAGATGATTCTGCGAATGGTGCCTTTGAATAAAAACAAACAGGAATTTTTTGTATCATCTGTCTGATTTTTGTGACAAATTATCTCCTTGCAAACATTTTTGAGTATTTATTTGGGATGCTCTATGTTGATTAATATTTTTCATTCCATTTGTGTAAAAATATCAATTAATATTTCATACTTTCTTCTGATTTTTTACTTCTTTGAACTTATTTTTAGATATTTGCCTATTCTCTCATGTGTCTTATCAAATAATTGCATTCAGCAATCATACCTTGTGAACTTCAACATAAAGCCATGTTCAACCCAATTATATTTCCTGTAAAAATACTACTTTCTGAACAGTTCTTTGCAGGTAGTTTTAACCACGAAACACCACCAACGATTGCAGTCTGCTACTGCCAACTACAATGACATGAAAAAATTTAAAGAAGAATCAGTATTAGATCAATTTAAGAAAGGCACTCTGTGTAAAAGGCACCCACCAGGGGTTGACTAGCACTTTAAGTACTGTAGTTGAGCATGGAGCATTTAAATCTATTTTCTTTTGACCTATAAAGACTTCTAAGTGAAGACAAAAAAAAAATTTCAACAGGTACAATCTTTATACATTAATTTTCTGATGCACCAAGTCTTTCTAGGGGACATCAGGGCAAATATTTCAAGCTAATGGAGGGCATACTGTGGTGATTTGCATCATCTGACACACACTGAGGACAAGTAGTCATAGGATAACATTTCCTAGAACTTACTCTAGTTAGGAAAAATATTCAATTTAGCTCTTTTGAAATCCATCACAAAGATGCACAGCAAAATATATAAATAGCCAGGCTAATAGACATGCTGGCATGGAAACATCTGTACAGAAGACTGTTCCATTTAATAATAATTTGTCAAGATAATTGTGTCAAATGTGGTACAACCACAGATGAAGTCAATGTTAGAAAGATTTCAGTCTTTTTTATCAGAATATTATTAGCCCTTAGACATTTGTTACTTTTATTTCTGAAGCAGAAGAGAACATTCTTGTTTTGTCCTGTCCTGTTTTGGCACTCTCCTTGAAATTAATATGAAAAAAACTGTCAAATACTTTGCTCAGAATTCCTTAAAAGACAAATCATACTATTCAGGATAACATAAAGAAAACATATTGAAAAAAATGAAAAATTCCATCAAATAAAAAGCATATCCAACTAAAGAAAACTTTCTGGTTTTATTTATTACCCTCTGAAAGCAGATTTAGAAAATAGCAGACGTATGGCTGGAATTTTTAACTAGTTAAATCCTTGGAAGGATTGCTCATAGGTACAGTAACAGTGCTGGACAAAAGAAGCAGAAAATGTTCACTGTGATCCTTACCAGGGTGAGATCCTGCATCCAGCTACTCAGGAGGATCTCCAGAGCTTGGTATCATTTGCCAGTAGCCAAGCAGCAGCACACCTCACTTCAGCCTGACATGAGTCTAACGTGTATGACACTACTCATTCCCTGCACTTAAACATTTTACTGCATCAGTGGTTTGATTTGATAGCAAGATGCAAATGTTTCAGTGTTTCATCTTAAATGGGACCAGAAACAAAGAAACTGGTGAATCTCTGTGAATATTTGCTTGCACTTAACCTGATTTTTTCGGTGTATAATTAAATTGTTAGGGCTACAAGTTTTATAGCTCTATAATAAACATTTCTTACAGACCATACTGGAAAGTAAATCACATCTGATAATAAAATCTGAATTTTACAGTAAAAAACCCTAGATCCTTCCAAAACTGAATTACTCAAAAGGCTAACATCAGGTCATTAGTAGTACATTTTTAAGTAAATCATTAACTTCTACACTGCATGTACTGATGCTCGAATTTTGTGCTTGCTGTGTGCACTTATTAGATTACAAATTTAACTCCTCATAGCATAAAAATTATGAGGAGGTTTTTGTAAACACCTAGGAGCTATGTCTGTTTCTGTGATGGGGGTATGGTTATAGAAAGCTTGTTTTTTTCTTTCTATTCCATAAATTCTTTTTTGTCTATTCAGACTAGAAATGGAGCAATTGGGAGAAAAGAGAGGTGTAGAACAATAAGGGAAGATACTAAAAAATTATTATACTGGGCAAAATTAGCTTGGCCAGAAAATATTGTCCCATACTGAGTACTAGAAACTTCGCTAACAGGAGTTCACTGTGTTTGCCGGGTACTGTCATTCTGGGCAAGTCAGTGCTGCAATGTATTTTCCAGCAGTTATCAAGGTGGTAGAATTAAATTGGACAGAGTAAAGGAATGCAACTTGCAAGAGGCAACACTAATAGGGAAAAGGATGACAGACAAAAACCCCAGCTTTCCAACACTATTATGTAAATGATGTCTTGCATTTCTCTAGGTAAATCATTATGAATAAGGACTATGTCCTTTCTAGAGAAGCTTTTGGTGCATGTGTTTAAAAGCTTCACTGAACTTTTTCTACATCTGCAGATAAATCATACTGACATATTTCTCATATTTTTCTGTTTCTCTTACCTTTATATAAATGTATCACCAGATACAGGTAATTAATGCATCTCTTAAGAATTATTCATTCTGACAAACAGCACAAAAGCTCTCACAAACATTCACGATAAAAAAGCACTGACCAGTGCTAACATTTCACTTCATAGGACCTCTGCATTCTAGAGCAGGACATTCAAAGCAGTGCTTAGTCAAAAAAAAAAAAAAAAAGTCAGTGGCACTTAGGTAACTTGGAAAAAAGTATTTAAACATTACACTGACTTCAGCAGAGAGATTACCTTGACTTTCTGTCACTGAAACATAACTTAATGAATATGCTTAATCTGCGTTCTTCATCACACGCACACAAAGCACTATTCCAGTTCTTCAGCTGGGCAAGACAGAAAAACAAGCTGTTAGACTTACAGCACAAAATCCAAGGCACAAACGTGTTTTCTGAGCCATCTCTGAGTAGTATAGGTCTGGCTTGCAAATCATTGCTCTCACTCTGAGACCCCTGCGCTGCTGTAGCTTGACATCTGATGAGCCTGTCACTCAACACCACACGATAAACAGCTCCCCAGCACTCTCTACAAAAGGTTGTCTCTAAAACAAATGGAAACTAAAACTGACTCTGGAACCAGACAAACCTGAAGAGCCCAGCTCAAGAGCACACAGAGAACAATATGAATTGCCAGATTATTTGAATAATAGCAAAATTGAAACTGCCTTGGGTACATCCAAGCACAGCTGCAATAACTAACTTATTACTGTCTTTTCATTGGCAACCACATCTAAACAATCTGCCAAAGAAACTTTAACAGCTTCTCTTGTCATAAATGTTTCAGCTGAAAGATATACAACCTTGTAAGCCAGGTGGTGAGATGTAAAAGAGGCTAGATCCTGCATGAGATGTTTGGGTTTTTGGGGATTTTTTTCAGGCTATACAGAGAAACTCGTATCATTGGTTGATTTCAAAAACTCTCAAAAGCCTTGAAGGCACGTATATTAATATCAGGAAAGGTATTTGTTTCAGACTCACTTGCGAAACTTTTTTTAAGAAACTACCCCAAGAATTTAATGTATCAGAGTAATTCAGTGAATATGAGTGAAATTAATATTTTGACTGGATGTGTTATTAAGCATGTATGGAAAAGATACCTTCCAATGTCCAATAGGAGCTTTGAAAACATTATAAAATTATTATAATTATAATTCCATCCCGCTTTCAGCATGCAGGTCCAAATAAATAAGTCAAAAAAAGCTTTCTGGCTTTTTCTCCAGTTGATTTCACCAAAATTACAATGAGACAAAGAAAGGTATAAATGAAGTAATAGCATCACTGCAGCTAAACTCAGAACTAGTGACAAAAGCAAAATGAGAATAATTTGTTCCTGATGGCAATTTTACTCACTATGGCAATGCCTAAGAACCTCTACAGACTAAATGGTAATCCCAAAAGTTGGACTCAACTAATAAAGAAGGAAAAAGGCTGTCAAAAACCCTACAGTCTCAATAGGTAAGAACAACTTATGGCTAGAGAGAAGGGTACAATACCAGGTCTTGTGGCAAATGCCATGCCTAAGCCCAAGATGGAATTGAAATTTTTAGGGTTCCTGTGTTCATGCATATATAACAAAAGTCAAAGGAAAAGAAACACTGCAGTAATGAGAAGAGAGAGAAGGTATACAAATTAATAGACTCAGTGAAAAACATTCTTCTGTTTCTGATATACTATATAGAGACCAACCTAACCTATTCAGTTTTAAACTAGAATATGAAAAGATCTTCAGCCTTGTGGCAGGTGACAGCACATAGCACCAGTAGGCAAATACTGTGTTCAGTACCTAATTTAAACTGCAAGCTTGAAGGAAAGTACATACAAAAGTAGAGAAGAGGCAAAGGCTATTAAGGAGAAAAGAAAAAAAACAAACCCACCCTGTTTTCTTTAAAATACCAGTTTTGATGCCATGCTCTGTCTCTCTGGCCTGCCACACTGAGTCTTGACTCGCTGCTTTTTCTGTCTTTGTCGAAGCACGTGACATAACCTTTCAAAGTCCATAGTCCTTGAGAAGCTGCTAGAAGCTTCCTTCATGTCCGATAGAGCCAGTGCCAGCCAGCCCCAAGACAGACATATTGCTGGCCAAGGCTGGGACAATCAGAAATGGTGATAACACGTCTGTGAAAACATATCTAAGAAGGAAAAAAAAAAAAATTATTGAGCAGATGTCCTTGCGGCCAGGGAAGAACTGAGTGAAAATAGGTGAGAGGAACAACTATGCAGACACCAAGGTCAGGGAAGAAGGAGGTGGGGGAGGTGCTCCAGGTGCCAGAGCTGAGACTCCCCTGAAGCCTGTGATGAGGAAAATGGTGAGGCAGTTGTGTCCCTGCAGCCCATGGACGACCAGGGTGGGTGCAGAGATCCACCTGCAACCAGTGGAGGAGCCCACACCGGAGCATGCGGATGGCCCAAGAGGGCTAAGAACCTGTGAGAAACCAGTACTGGAGCAGGGTCCTGGCAGGGACCTCTAGACCCACGGAGAGAGGAGCCTGTGCTGGAGAACAGGGACTTTTGACCCTGTGGGGGACCCATGTCGGAGCAGGCTGTGCCTGAAGAACTGCACCCCGTGGAAGAGTGACCCACATTGCAACACTTCATGGAGAACTGTTGGGTCCGGCATGGACTCAGGTTGGAGAAGTTCAAGGGGGACTGTCTGGTGTGGGAGGGACCCCACGGGGAGCAGGGGAAGGACTCCTCTCTCTGAGCAGCAGCAGAAACAAACTGTGATGAACTGACCATAATCCCCATTCCTCTTGCACTGCTGGAGGGGAGGAGGTAGAGCTCAGGAAGGAGCACGGAGTGGGGGTAAGGTGTTTTTGAGATTGGTTTTACTTCTCATTATCCTGCTCTGATTTTGTTAGTAATAAATTCATTTAGTATTTCCAATTCGAGTCTGTTTTGCCCATGCTGGTATTTAGTGAATAATCTCTCCCAGACTGTATCTCAACTCAGGAACCTTTGTTATATTTTCTCTTCCCTGTCCAGCTGAGAAGGGGAGTGATGGAGCGGTTTGGTGGGTGTCTGGCATCCAGCCAGGGTCAACCCACTACACTTACTCATGCTGAGTGACAGCTGTCTACATTTTGGACTCTCTGGGGCATGTTGCCAGACTGCATTTGAATTTGTCCGTGGGCTTGGAAGCACATAATGTACGTTCTCTGTAGCTGCATCCAGCCTGTAGTGCAAAGAAGTTCTACAGTGCACCAAGTCCCAGGGAGGTGGTAAAGCACACGGGGACCTTTCCCTGTCCATGTACTTACACTTTTTCCTCCAGAGGGGACCTAATGACTATGGAAACAGTGCTCTCTAGGGTCCCTTCTGCAAACACTGGCCTTATTCAGAAAAAGATATGCAAAGAAGCACTGAAAAATATTGGAAAGTTTGATATATCAGAAAGAATAAGAGCAAACTTTTTTGTATTTTACCTTTTTCCTGCAAATTCTTTTATATTTTCAAGTCTTTTCACCTTAAAGCAAATACACACAAGACAGTAAAGATAAGTTTACTTTGGCTAAGTTTTTACTAAGGTCTTAACATAATATTAAAATGCATGGTTTGTTTTTCAGTGGTATGTGCAGGGCAAGAACACATTTTGTAATACATCACAGACATCTTAAATCAATGTGACACATTTAAGTTAATTCTGTTCCTTCTATCAGCACAATATCACTAGCTCTAGGTTGCTCTTATTAGCCATTTCCCCATTTCCCGCTTCTGATCCCCAGGGAAAAATTAACAAACCAGTTTGTTTAAACTCTTCTTGAAATATTAGCTCTCCTGTTAACCCAATTGACTTTGAAAATTCATTTGGAAAACAGAAAACACAGCATACATCTAGATGACTATACACTATTGTAACACACACATATTAGCTACTCCTTCTATATTGCTTAAGGGACCAAGAGTACATTTCTCTTTTATGGAAAATTCTACCTACCATTAGAAGTAGCAAAAAATAAATACACTAAACATCATATAATTCCCAAGGCAAACATTAATCAGATATGAGAAATATTATGATACAGGTATTTCAGCCCTCTTTTCCTTATGGGACTCATAAGGTAAATAATCTAAGCCATTGGACTGATTGTAGAAAACATTTAAACTTGTGATGTCAAGATATTAATGATTTGTGCAGCCAGATATTAATTTTCCAGCACTGTTAATTCATGTGATTAGTTTTTTGCTGTCTACATAGAGGTTGAAATGATGGTACCTTTTAAAGATGAAACTTAGCATTTCAGTGAGTAATGTAAAAGTGGTCTTTTACTGAGAGTTACATCAGGACTGTAACTTATCCAGCAGCTATACAGCACTATTTTCTTAGTTTATCTGGACATTTCAAACATTTTTCTACATAGAGGACATTCTAAAGAGAAAATCTATTGGATACCATAAGCATCCAAATATAAATTACTTTTGTCCTAACTATTGAAAATTTCAGTCAGGAAATTCCACTAATATCAACTAAAGCTTTTTTGCCCAAAACCACTTTTATACGTTTTGACTTATATTTATTTTCCCATATATTTAAGTGATCTTTCCCAAGGGAAATGTTTAATTTGTTTATATTAAAAATATTAATTTTTGATATTTAGAAAGATTTAGTCTGAAATATCTGAGCATATGTTATCATGTAAATTTTTTTTCAGTTATCTTGAAAACTTTCCACCCATAAAGATTAATCATACTCAAAATTTTCCAGTGTAATACAAGATACACAAATCTAAATAGCAGGGATTTTTCAAATAGCATTCAATGAAAAGCAGCTGTCCTTAAATGAGATATATGTAAATATAGTAAATTAATTTAATATTTTGATTCTTGCTATATACCATAAAATATTGTAGCATAATAAAAGTTAGGCACAACTGAAAAATACATACAGAGGAGAAAATTTTGTTTTCAAAAATGTAGCCTTTTTTCTACATGAAATCCTCAGATAATGAAAAGTTCTGAAACATTAAATGTTTAATTTGGTTTTGCTCCAAATCAGAAAAAAAAAATTAAAATGTTTTGTAATGCAAAATAGACATCTCTAGCTTTTATCCACTCCACTCATTAACTTTTGTCAAATCAGTGCTATTCATTATGGGTGAGTTTCTTTGTGAAATAGAAAATAAAACTAAAAAGTCCATAACTCTGATCTTCAAGTTGTTCAATTGCTCAATTTTGTGAAGAACCAGTACTTTTTTTTTTTCTTTTGGTTTTGTTCTTGTCTTAGTTTTAGACATCTGGCTGGTTTCTATTTTCCAGTGGGCATTTTCTTTAATGTTTGGGATTTACAAAGAGACTTCACCAATTATCCAAGAACTAGCATTAGGTGTGATTAACTCCTATTCAAACATTGCATCTTAACTCATAGCTAATTTTGAAAAAAAAAAAAAAAAAATACTTTTTGTTCCTGGCCACCACTCCTTATTTCCACCTTCTCTCCCTGCATTTTCTGGACAACCACCCTTACACCTCAAAGAGGAGGTCATTTTGATAATCATCCACTTCAACAGCTGGCTCACTCGAAGTGACCCGCCTGAATACATCTTCCTTTTCAAAACACTTTTCACCTATGGCTTTTCCAGTTTTGATCCAGGCTGCATAAGATTTTGTCCCAGATGCACCGCTACATGAAAATTCTATTTGAAATCTGTAAAATGAACATTCAGTACAGCCAGAACAGCTCTGTATTTACAGAAGACTAATACATCTAAACAGGATACCCTTAGTGAAAAAGATGAAAATCTGTTGGTTATGGACAACTTAAGATGAAGCTTATTCTATTTATTCAAGTAGAAAATATAATGCGAACTAAATTTAGTTCACAAAGACATTTGGTTTTGCAACCCTTTAATTTTAATCGTTCATATTGATTTGTTAAAACTCAAGACATTTACATGATATTCACATATTTTCATCTTTGTTTACGTGGAAATTTTCATATACAAGACAAGGGCATATGAGAATGTATAGCTGAAATGCATAACAACACAGATTTTGAGCCTTTTCCTCTTTCAGGAATTGCAAGCTGCAGAGAGTGTCACGTAAAAGATATAATTAAAACAATGTAACTTTCAAAGTCAGTGTATATACTTGGAGTCTGTATGTGCTGTGCTTTACATGCTTACACAAAACCAATTTAATGTATGGAAAGATTTGAATTTTAGGTATTGACAGCATTCAAGATTGTTACTAAACTTTGTAACTAAACTGTGATTAAAAACACTGGATAAGTGAGGCCACAAGACAAAGATGTGGAGTAGAAATACATTGTTGGAGTAACATTTGAAGCCTATATTTGCCATTTGACTCACCCACAGTTTTCTGAGTGTGGATCAGATTTGCAGTATCCTTTTCTACTCAGTTGATAGGAGTATTTAAATCGTAATGAAAATTTATTTATGAAAATATTGAATGAACTATAAAACCCCCAAATTTTGGGTAATAACTGCCCTAAAGTTCAACATTGTTATTTTAGGCAATATTATTACCTTATAATAAGGTCTCCTGTTTCCTAAGTATAACTAATATACCTGAATTCCTAGACATAAGGCCTTGTGTTCAGCTGTGTTAAACACACATAGGCCAAATGAACTCACTTAGCAAGACTACTCAGACTAGATTGTAAAGCAGATTTATCTGTGCTATGATTTAATATTCCATTTCATTCAGCTGTGAAATTCTCAAGGATTTTTTCTTCCAGTCAATGATACAAACCAAGAAATTGTGATGCATCTTTTCCCCACAGGAAACAAATTTAGACAATGGCAATCCACCCTTGCAATTTTCAGATCTATTAGCCAGTCTGCATTTATTTAAGACTTCCTGAACCCTAAACACACAAAAAAACAAAAATGCAAGATTAATATGCTTTTCATATTAATATGCTTTTCATATTTTCAATCTTTTGCCATAACACTTACATTGGGAACCATACAGATTCTATCACCCTGCTAAATATTAATTAAAATACATAATTTTTTAATTACATACTGATTGGACCCCAAATGTCCAATGCAAACTGGGATAATTTGTTAATTGATACATATTTAATTTTATCTCTATGGTTTCTGTTTCACCATTACCTTAACAATGTCATTTTACATCTTGGCTTTTTCTCACCTAGCCTTAGCCTTTTTGTTTCCCCAAGTTTGGTCTCCTCTTCCCAATATTTCTTCCACTGCATGTACTTCATTCATCTGATTCAAACTGTCTCTTTCACCTCTCATAGTCTTCACACTGATTTTATTCTTGCTGTCTTAGAAAGCAAACCTCTGGCACTGACATGATATTATATAAAGATTTTATACAGAAAGAAAAATCTACAGCAACAAAAGTTCAGTTCTTAATACAACGTTTCTGTCTGCACTTCAGTTCTTGTTGTCAACGTTATGACCACAGTAGCACCAATGCAGCAATTAAGGAGGCAGCCTGTAAAAAAACAAAGTAACATTGCACTAGCAACAGGTCTGGAGTGGGTAATGTCTGTTCTTATGTTTTTATTATAATTCTGACAGCCTGTGGGCTATTTTTTTAAACATAAATTCCTTAGTATACCCCTAAGGAAAATAGAGAAACAGTAATAATACACCAGTAGGTAACGTGACTACAATTTACAAAGTGAGATGCAATTTCCAGTATTTTCCTCTTTACCACAATTTCTTATTTAAAAAACAAAACAAAACGAAACAAAAATCTTATCTCGGAATGAAAAGCAAAGAACAGCCTTCAGTGTTGTGTTTTGAACCTTTATCTGGAAAGTTTTATTGTGGTCACTTCCTTTTCTCTCTTTCACAACAAACGAAGAGCTAATCACCAAAAAGAATAGAAAACAAAGCGAAAAACAATCGCAAAATTAAAGCCCACAAATAAGCAGCAGTTCAAAGCATACAAAGATCTTTACTATGAGAATAGTGAGGCACTGCAACAGGTTGCCCAGAGAAGTTGCAGATGCCTCATCCCTGGAGGTGTTTAAGGCCAGGTTGGATGGAGAAACCTGGTCTAGTGGAAGGTGCCTGTGCCTGTAGCAGGGGGATTGGAACTAGATTATTTTTGAGGTCCCTTCCAGCCCTAACCATTCTGTGGTTCTATGATGAGTCTATGGTCATATAGACTGACAAAATCAGTCAACACTGGAAAGCTGAGCTGTAAAGAAAAACCTTATCCAAATTTTATGCTGGTACTATTAAATACAGAAAGAAAGAATCTGAAACAAATTCTCAAGCTACACTGAAAACTTAAGTGTCATAAATACTATACCTATGTTAAATTTCACACTGAGTAGCTCTGGTTGGCCAGTAGAATCAAAGAGAAACAACCCATTTTACAACAAATACTTATTAAAGAATGGTTTCTAAATTTCTTCATATGAAGACCCTGGGTCTTTACTTCTCTTATAAACATACCTACACAACACATATAAAAGGTTCATTCGATTCATAAGAACTAGACAGACTATAAACACGTGTAGAACTTGGCTGAGTGGTTGCAATTACTTTGTGAGACAGAAGTGAATTTGAAGCGAATGCCTGAAAGCCATATTATAGATGTCAGTTATTATAATTAATACAAATTCTCTAAATATTGAAAAGGTAGCTGTAATGAAAGAGTAGGTAGACCATAGACTTTAATGTAAGGGTAATAGTTATATGAAACTCACCCTGTACCTAGCTTCAGAATGAAGCCACTGACATTACTTTTCACTCTTTCTGCTGTATGTTAAATATATTAAGTCAGGTAACTCACATTGTTCATTGGAAGTTTAACTGCATTTATTTAAAACCAAACTATCCATATGCACTCAATAGAAAAAGTACTGCAAGTTATAATATAAAACCCAGGGCCTGATCTTGTATTAGAATAAAGAAAAGTAAAACCTAGCTGTAAAGAGTGATCATGTTTTGCTTGGTGCCACTAAAATTAACCCCACAGTTTCTATGGTTTCACCGCTACATGAAAGAAAATCTTTCTACTAAATTAGCCACTGTACACCTGAAATTTATGTTTTGACACAGAGACTATAAAATAGAGGTAAAATAAGATGTTCAGCTACCACTCTCCCACGACTGTTTATCAAATTTTTTTGATTGAGGTTTTCTGTTTTATAAGGCAGAGCGCTGTGAATATGTTCTTATGTTCTGCAGCCAACCATAAAGAAATCATATCTCTTACATATCTCTTACCTTCTGATGATCTTGTTCATCAGTTTACTTTAGAGATATTTTCAAACCCACAATTTGCTAGCTGGTTTGAAATTTTCCGTAATGAATTCTCCATCTCTAGTTCAAAGCAAATCCAGTACTCAGGATTAGGGAGGGAATGATTTGACTAGTGTGTGAGCAAGGAAATTATTTCTTTTCTAAAAGTTTAACCTTGCACTTTCAATTTAACATTATTTAGACTAAATCTTCAGCATGAAATATAAGGATTTCACAACCAGCCAAACCACTCAGAATACAGCTTTAGCACTGAAAAATCCTCCTGTACTTCATTAGTCTTTTAGGTGCCTGGATCCATTGTGTGACCAAAGAAGAGGCTATGCAACATAACACAGGGGGTTTGGGACCTTTATCAGGAGCAATTGAAAAGTTATGTGAAAGGATTGTAGTGTTCTGACACTGGAGAGTATTAATACAATGGGTCATCTGGCTATTGCATAACCCTCTGTGTTGGCCACACAGAGGGGAATAATGCAAAATTAGTAAAATCTCACCTTTTGTCTCACCTGAAACTATGGGTTCCCTCATGTCAACTAACATACTGTAAGATGATATAATCAAAGACATAAAACTACCTTTCCTCAGCAGTACACTGGTGCAGTGAAAGCATTTTGAGCACTACAGCATGGTTCACGTTCAGAAGAGGAGGGAAAAAGAAAAGTAGAGTAGGTATAATCTTCTGCTTATTCTTGAGGCACAATAGGAGGCATACATTTCTTCTGTGATAAAATATCCATGAACCATGTTATTCTGCATTAGAGTCAGATAAAACACTGTAACAACTTTTCAGGAGGTATTCGTTGAAACCTAAAGAAGAATTCATTTCAGATAAGCTCATGCTGCTTTTGTGTTCCCTTCTCTTAATCATTAGAGTGATTTTACCTAATTTAAATGGGACATCACAGAAAGATTTTAGGAGTCTTGAATGCTTGTGTACCTGCATGTCACCATACATGAAAGGAAACTTAAGGGAGGAAAAAAACCTCACTAATAACCCAACAGAGAGGTAAATTGAAAGAATCATGCCAAGATCTGACTTCACAGCAGTAAGACAATGCATCTCATCATTTAATGAGAACAAAATGAGAGAATATTGAACTCTTGGCCCAACTAATGTTTTGAAGGGTAGGAAAACTTAGAATAATTTCTAAGGCAAGAAATACACGAGCCACAAGTGGTAGAGCATCATATTAGTCTCCATTTTTGTTCTGAAAATCACATGCTACTTGTTCCTACTACTGCTTTCTGCTTATGAAAGAATGTTTTATGCAGAGTAACTTAGTTAGGTTCTTTTTAATGTAAGTGTGACAGTTATGACAGTCAATGTGAAGTAATATGCACAGCTCAAAGCAATGTAGAGTGGAAACAACTTGCAACAACATCCTTTGAGATAAGGTCAGAGTAGTAGGGAGGGTGGCTGACCAGCAGCATCAGTTTTATGAGAATATTTGAATACCTATTCTGTTGCTTTCATAGAGTACATCATACATCAGTCTCATGTAAATTGAGAATATACAAAACAAGAGGTCCAAACTCACTAATCACTTTTGGTAATACTGGCTCCAAGTTTATGAAACTGGTCACCTGTGATAAATTTTAATTGATATTGGTTTGACCATGATCTGGCATCCAATACTAAAGAACATACCATAGAGAGAGAGCAAGCTAGCATACAGCTGAAAATTTGCAGAATTCTTTTCATAGTATTAACATTGCCTCAAAATATAACAATCAACTCAGAAATAAATCATTTTGCTCAATTGAAATGGCAAATTATATTCTAATATTAAACAACTACTTCTTTACAATCAAGAAAGAGGAAGGACACAAAACATGAAAAAATCACTTGCTTTCCAACATTGCCACAGTCTGGAATTCTACCAACTTTCTTGCTCAGTTACAAATGGGAATGATCCCCTCATGATTTTAAATGGTACAACCTCAGTGGAACTGAAAGAGTCCACCGGGTTTACACTGTGGCAGAAATTATGATACTGAACCTGCAAGATGTATGCATTACTTAGTTAAAGCATAAAGCACAGTATATAAATCTCTGCTGACTCAAAAGCCAACATACTGTGTTCCTTGGCATTCCCAATGCTGCACAGGGACTACAGAATTAGCTCTTCTCATCAGCAACTGTCACTTGTTGCAAGCAATGCAGAGCACATGCAGTTATGAAAAAGAATTGGCTTCCACTTGGGTTTCTTTTCAGATTATCACATTGATAAAATTTTCTGTTAAAATATTGGATTATGATAATGTCAAAGAACCTATTCTGAAAACACAGCAAGTTTGTATGCCTAAATTTATGGGAGAGTTAGCTGCTATCTACATGACAGAGACTCAGGGAGTCTCTGTTATTAAGGACTAGGAGTAGCAGGGCACTCTGTTAATGCAGTGGCCATCCAGAATCCCAAGCCTACCTGGGTGTTTCCAGCCAGCACTTCAAGCTCTAGCATTGTTCTATGTTATGAACATAATGTAAATGCTCAGTTATGTACCCCAAGTTCCATAAAATACTTGAGCAAGAGCTTAGACCTTCACAGAAATATTATATCTCATAAGATAAGCATTTATTTATGCCCACAGCTGGACCTTCAGATGAACCCTGAAAGGGAAGTTTCAAGTAATTTCAATGTTCTCACACAGTACAGCTGAGTGGACAGTCTCAGCTGTCCCAGATAATCTTTTTTCCTTCTTACTTGGTATTTTCCCCAATAAAACTTCATTTAACTACAAACTGAGGAACTGGCACAATTTAAAGATTTCCTGATTTAATTTAAAGATTTCCAGGTTGGTTTTAGTTTTTACATTGGTTTTTTTTGTTTGGTTTTTTTTTGTTTGTTTGTTTGTTTGTTTGTTTTGTTGTTGTTTTTTTGTTGTTTTTTTTTTTGTACTTACACATATTAGTCAAACTTAGGAGGTAAATCAGAGTATAAACCGCAATTTTCTTAAAATACGACAAAAAACCTGACAAAACATTTTGTTGACAAAAGACATGGATATAAATGATTTTTTAAAAATTACTTTGAGCTCAGTTTTCTCCCATGAAGTCAATTTTGCTATTATCAGGTTCACTGTTAACTTCAGTAAGGGCAAGAACATGATCCTTTATGTGTAAGTGATACCAATGAGGTTTGCCATCACAGGATTACACACAAAAATAGTTGTAGAAGACATTAAATAATGCAGTAGTAACACTATCATATATTGATTTGGGATAAAGAATTTTTTTGGGGGGAGAAAAAGGCTATCTTAAAAGATGAGATGAAACTAGAAAAACAGTATGATATACATTCTAAAAACATATACTTTGCCATGCAATTTTCTAAATGTAAGCCCAAATGCTTTGTCTTTGGGCTTAATTTTAGCTCCATTCTACTACAGGTAAGTCTTCTGCAAATTCTAGCCTGAGGGTATACTTTTTTTCCTTTGTGTTTAATGCTGTTTGAAGTTGCCTGAGTGGAACTTGTGAAATTCCCAGCATCACAAGAGAGGTTTGTGTTTTCCATTTAACCCCTGAGTTCTAACTTCTGTTCACAAATTGTCTGAGCAATATGCTACATGCAGCATTTTCCACACGCTGATACGGATGTCGGGCTCCATTCAAATGAAAGCAGAACATGTTTATTTAAATATTGATTTCACTTAGACATCAATAATTTTGCTATAAAAGCTGCACCTGAATGTCTTGGAAAGTGAGGAGGATCTAGGTAAAACTTGAAATACTTTTTTTTTTCAGTAAGAACATAAGTTCAATGTGAGTAAGAAAAACAGACCAACAATGAATGCAGCAACAATCATAGGAAGAACAGATTTAAATTACATGGGTAGTTATCTGGCAAAAGCTACAGTGGTTTATTTTTATAGACAAAGTAAAAGCCTTATATAAACAGAAGAGGAACTGAAAGTACTAGCTTTAAGGCTTTATTCAAAGAACTTACACCTGAAGTTAATATATTTTTAGAACTGATAAAACAAATGTAATTTAGAGTGCTCAGTGTGCTAAATCTACTTGGCATGCTCTACAGCTTCCTCTTTGCTGCTGTAAGATTCGCTGCCTATAGCTTTTGGCAGTCCCAACAGAGCCAGCTCTTTCCACTAACAAAATACAAAATGCAAAATTAATAAAAGGACCCTTTGAAACTGACAAAAGTGCCTCAGGCAAACTATCTGCCCAGCAGCTGGTTAAAATTTAATCAGTTATTTTTTTCCAGGCCTGTGTATCTTTTGTATGGAGCTCCCCAGATTGAGTGTGGTCAAAGTTTGTTAAAAAGAAAGAATAGATAAGTCTCTCTCTTTCAGCAAATTAGCTGCAAAGCTAGTTTATTGCTGGGTTTTATTGACAAATTAAACTAATTGTTTTGGTCTCCCCGGAAGCATCTAAAAGATCTATTGACAGATTTTATCTAAATATAAGAAAATTAATACATAAAGCCTGATTTGGATTATGGTGAAACTGTGATGCTTTTTATCGTGTACTATTACTTTAAACCTTTAAATAATTTTTGTGGAGGTGGGTTTCAGCAGCTGTGCTGATTTTAAGTGTTAACACTATCTGTTACAGATGAGGAACATAGATTCACTGAGTAGTCAGATGCAAAATATAGGGTTGCTCTTCAGTTCATTTAGTTTTCATACTCAAAGATTGTTTCCAAGCATTCAAGTGAAAAGGAGGCATTTTTATGAACCACAGAGTACTTTAACAGCAGACTTGCATATGTAGATTTGCTTCCTTTCTAGTATTGGTCTCATCTTTGAAATCTTAGGTTAGACCTTCAAAAGTAACCACATGCAAAAAGTGTTTTTCATAGTTTAGGTAAACTTTAATTCCAGGAATACATTTCCATGTACTAGACTGAGGATATAAAAATTTACCTCTGATTAAATATAACTTTTAGCTGCAAAAATTGTAGCAGATGGCATTTTTTAAGAACTTCCAATAAGCTCACAGGCTCTATTAGCATATGCTTTATCATGACACTCAGGAACTGTAGGCTTAGAAAAGGACTCTGTTGCATTTCATTTATTATGGTCACACCATCAGAGTGGAAGTTTCCCCAGAATGCCTAAAATAGGGACAGAAAGGCTGTTCCAGGAAACAAATAAGTGAGCATGGGAAGCATGAGGATATTTGTTAGATGAATTTACATATCAGCAAAAGGATGAACTTTAAAGATTAACTCTGGTTATAAAAGATGGGTTTTTTTTTAATTCAGTGGTACCATTAACACATATAACCAGATGCAAGACATAAGCTACATCTTTTTTATTTAATACATCTTCACTTGAATTACAGTTGGAAGCCTACCCAAAACACGGATTTAATGGTAATTTTACTTTGGTATACTACCTGCTGGCAAAGCAGGCATGGACTTATATTAACAATTCATAATGTCGTGGTGGTGTCAAGTCATTTTTACAGAGCAGAGTAAGGAAGTTTATTGTGACTTAAAACTCCAGTGTAAAATTGATTTCATGAAATCTAATGTCCCACAACCTCTCTGCAGCTATATTATGACATCCCTCTATGCCCAGCCAGCCTCCCCTGATTTACAGATGCCCACATGCAGGTACAAAGTACACAGATTATCTGCTGCCCAGATCAGTCACTTCTGTCCAATAAGTTTTATGTATTTGCATTCTGCAATGCCTTATTTTTCGTAGATTTTCATTTCCAGAAATAAAAAAAATGTATAAAATCACTCAAGTCTGTCAAAATAGCTGAACAACTTGGTATTCAGTAAATTAATGGTACAGACAGCTACCTTATTAAAGTTACCTCACTAGTATATGTTTATCCTAATGTTTTTGCAGCGGTAACTAATAAGTTGATTCAGTAACATTGTGCTGTGTAAGACACTGCCTCAGGCTCTGCAACAAGCCCTGAAAGCCCAAGGCAGGCCCCAAATACATGGACACATAAACAGATTCAGTTGCAGGTGGAAATGCTTTCAAGCTATTTACCTTGAGCATATCATATGTCTCTCCCTAAATAACCAGGATAATATGGCCAATAAAACCTCCAAGCAGAGCCTACTTACAGGCAAGGATTTTGACAAATGATTTTCTTCATAATCTTAGTGTCTATTCTTTATTGATATGGCTCTCTACTTATTTTTAATAAAACCAAATGTCATTAATTGCAAATTGCAAAGTTTTCTCTTCATTCTTTAAATGTAACAATGTAAACCCAAGAATATAAACACTGAAGGGTTGTAAGAAGAGTTATATAAATCTGCATTTAACTGATGGAAATAAACCAAAACTGCAAACTCTACGTTTTAGTTGAATATTCATTGGGAGAAATAAATTCTTTTTATCATAACAATTCTGTTTTGTTTATCGATCCTGGTATACTCTCTAGTATTTTATACTATGACGTTACTCACTCTTCCATTACCATTCTATTATTAATAAAACAAAATGGTGTTGCATTACCAGCAAGCATCCACCTCTGTAATATATATCCTCTAATGCTTATGAAGTCTTGATGATATCTAATTGAGGACAAACTCTGGGCCTTCTGTGCTGCAACAAATGGATGACCAGAATTCTGTACCTTGTTTTTGCTTAGCTCAGGAAATTGTGTTAACAGCTCTGATATAAACACCTACCTCCACCTCTGTTTGGGTTCATTGTTATTTTACATACCCTACAGGCCAAGGGACTGCCCACAGCAAATTGTTCTTCTGTTTCTGTAGCTCAGCCAGGTGTATTCTGTTGCCTTTTTGAGATTCACTGATTAACCGATTTACAAATAATAATCGTCTAGCAGTAATCATTGTGAAATCAATGCAAGGTTATCAAGTTTCACATGTATATATTTTTAAAAATGACTGAAAAGAGCTGTAAAACATTTACAAACAACAATGACAAGAGACCTATTCAGGCAGAAGTGCAAAATAGACAGTGTTATTCAAATAGTTCACTTGTAGTTTCTACATATTTCTCATAGATTATGAACTCTGGAATTCCTCAGAAAGCTCAACAGTTCCCCAAGAAAATTATGGAGCAAATCATGACCAAAAACTGCTTCAGAAAGAAATGACATCTGGAGGTAAGTATAAGAAGTGTATATATATATATATATATATATATATAATATATATTATATATATATATATATATATATGTAAGGTTACTTTAGGGCCAATGCAAGGTCAAATACATATCTGTTCTTTGACATCTCATGAAATCCACAGGCTAAAAGTGGTTTCATCAGCATACAGAAAGAAAAGTTGGATAAATTATTCTTAGGAGATAGTAAAAGGGACATCCTCCTCATAGATCAGCATTTGGAAAATTCATCTGACATGCAAAGTATCCTGGTTCAAATGCCTTTTCAGGTTCTGAGGATAGATCTTGTCTGGATAGACATCAGGAGATGAAAGAAACAAGTTCGTTTCCCTCTCTATATAATTATGTGAAATATAACAAGTTATAAACCAGTGAATGGGAGAATTCCCAACTAGAAAATCCTTTTTTCAGATTAACTGCTAGCACAGGATCTTGCACAGGGAGTGCTCTTGAGATAAAAGGGAAGAAGCATCATGTTCCTCTCACATTTGCACTGTGCAAGCCCCAGGTCTGTATGAGTCTTGAATAAATCCTTACCTTAATTGGACCCCTCAGGAAAGAAGGTAGAAGATCACTTTACTGTGAATTGTAATAGGATCTGTGAAAAGATCTGTAAGAGATGTTGGCAGTCTTTATGTGTTCTTGATGGCCCACAGAGACCCAGCTAACTATTTCAGTTTGGCATTCTAGTCTTTTACCAGAGAATGCCTTACTGTCCAATTGTCTTCTCTACTGCACTCAGACTTCCCAGAGTTTTATGGATTCCATTTTTTTTTTATGGTACTAACACCTAGGACATACCTAAGGGTATTGTAACTTTGCTTGAAAAAACACCTTTACAAACCTAGCTATCTGTTCAGAGATCTCAAGACTCAGATAACTTTTAGCATCATCCAAAACCAGACATGCCAGGGAGAGGAGGTACCTATGTTTTGGTTCCAAGAATCTACACTCCAGTTTCAACACCACAGTAACCAGTGCATCCATCACGTGATCTTGTTTGTGCTTACTACAGAAAATGCATTCCTTGGTTCTTGTAGGATATGAGCAGGGCTGCTAAAATGAGCTGCAGTGAAAAAAGCAGAGCAAGGCCACAGTTTCATCTCTATGAGTAACATGACCTTAACTTGTACGAGTAGTTCTAACTTATAAGATGGAAATAATGAAGAAGACATCAGATATTCTACCCAGAAGTACCAAAACACATTCACCCTCTAAAAACTAATTTCTCTTTTCTTTCTTTTACAAAATGAGATACCAGTTATGGTGGGTGGAAAGTCTCTCTCTGCTGGTAGTAAACTTTCTCTCTCTTCTGGGCTCCTGAAGAAACTATTCCTACACTACAAATTTTACCTTAGCCTCTTCAGATGTTTTCCTTGCTTTCCAGCATAAACAAGGAGGAAAACACCCAGAGCTACACACAGTTCTCATTGGGAGGTCTAGGAAGGGGCTTTGTGCTATGTAGGAGAATTTAAACAGGAATCCCATTTCTGATAATTATCAAAGAACAGCCACTCATTCTTAAAAAACCTGTGGGAACCCTTCTAAAGTAACCAAGCCTCATTGTTTGGCACTCATTGATCTCCCTCTTTAAACTAATAAAAAAATACCTATATGAAAACTATAGTAAATGATAATAGACATATCGTCAAACAGCACTAAGTAGTTACATACCAGTAGTAGAATAACTCAGACACGTATCAAGACAGTAAGAAAAAAAAAGCTCAGTTTTACCCACTATCCCTATCCATTTCATTTTTTACCCAAGGTAATCAAGTCTGGGAGGTAAAAGATATAATGTTCATCTAAGAGTTGAGTAGACTGAGAAAAATATTACTAAAATGCTTAAAAGTATAACGATAGCCTTGATGACTGAACTATTCTTCAATATACAAGAAAGGTTTAAAACCTGGTGGTCAACCTTCTCTAGGATCACCAGGTTTAATGATAAGATAATTAAGAAAAAGAATGTTAGGTTACCAAGGACGATTAATATGATCTGTGATTATTTGAGGAAGGTGAAGATTTGAACGACACACATGAAATATATAAAATGAGTGTCTGATTAGGAAGAAAATTATGTAATAAAGTACTTCCAGAAGAATAATAATAAAAGTAAAGACAGAATATAGATATGCTGGAAGTAAGTTATACATGCTGGAAGCTCATTTACAAATTAGACCAAAGCTGACAGCTCAAATCTGAACTTTTCAGACCTTTGGAGTGTACAAGGAGCACAGGCTCAGATTCAGTTTACTATCCTGAATTCAGTAATCCACTACTTGTTACAAGTACCTGACCCATTGGTGATGGAATACCCTGAAATCAGAGGCATGGTTTTCCTATACACTTTAGCAAGAACAGTGAGTAAAAAAAGGCAGTAATTCTCACATCCTCAGCATCTGTTAATTTTTATGAAAATTCATTTCTCATTTACAGAGGGTCAGATTCCATCACCATTAATATTGACAGAGTTTGAACTGTTTTCTCAGTAATGCTATTAAAAGTAGTAGGGATGTGTAAAGGGCAGTAGTCACTTTGGATTAAAGTGACAACATCTGAAATTAAAGGGGGAGAGAATTTTAGGCTCTCATTACCCATCACCTTTAATTAAGGAGATTCTGTAAAGGTATGTCTAAAGTCAGTTCTTAATGTAAATACTCTGCAAACCCAGTTGATTCCTATGAACAAACCCACTATATAGAAGAGACAGTACATTTTACAGAGTTACAGCATCACACACCCTGTTTGGTATTTCGCTTGGGTTTTATATTGTATGTATAAATAGCTGAGACACTTGTATTAATATATCAGCTAAAATTAGTAATATGGTAATTTAAATGCAGGGA
The DNA here is from genome assembly GCF_001715985.3 of Manacus vitellinus. Lineage (NCBI taxonomy): Eukaryota > Metazoa > Chordata > Aves > Passeriformes > Pipridae > Manacus > Manacus vitellinus. The sequence continues at coordinate 4,488,124 of NW_021940291.1, forward strand.
GAATTTAAATAAAAATCAAAGAATATAAAATAGCCTTAATCTTTATACTGCAGCAGCTTTATCCAAGCTCGTCTCGGTAGGCATCGTGACATTGCCTAAGAGTTGTATACAGCACACATAGCAAACTCCTGGAGCTTTTATTTTGCCAGAAACCACAGACATTTGTTTTTATTAGCATATCTGAGGTATACTAACTTTGTGCCTGTAGTGTGAAAAAGACAGGTATTTAAGTAACCATCTAAAAGTATAATTAAGGACAATTTGCATATCTTTCATGGTTCTGTCTTTTGTAAAAAGGATGAAGCAACAGTGATTGTATGAATTTCTATCCATTACTCTGCTTTCTGATACTAGGCTTTAAATAATCAAATTGAAAGTGGATATTTGGGTCTGCCAAATATGTTCAGAGAAAAAATAAAAGAAGAGGGTCAAGACACTTGAGTTCTATGCATAGTTTATGTCCAAATAACATTTCTGAAAGAGCTTCATTTACAAAAGTTCCACATCTGTAAATTTAGGGGGGGAAATACTTTCTTCCCATTTCCCTCCCAAATTCCACCAATTTTCCACTTTTGAACCCATTTCCTGCCACATAAATTGTTTTGGTCTATTATCATGCCTTGATTAAGCCATAAAGCACTGAACTACAGCCAGCAGGAGGTAGGTAGCACAGCAGCACCACCAGATTACTGACTTCTGAGCCAGTCTGTTGTGTTTGCTGGAGAACTTATGTTAGGAAAAACGACTTGGATCTACTTCAATGCGTAGCCAAATGCCAGGATGAACCATTTCCCTTGCAAGAATAAATTTCCAAGCTAATGTCTAGGCATTGGGAAAGGCTACATGCACCTTTAGCAGTGGTACACTTTCAGCTGTGGTTTTGAAGGAGTATGATATACATGGCAGTTTGGTGATAGGAAAGCAAACATTTGAGACCATACAGATGAACTTTTACAAAATACCTAATACTTTCAACACCAGCTCAGCAATCACTTAAGAAAAAAAACCATATGAAAATCTAAAAATGCATTATGTGATTATCAGATCATTATACTGGCTGACAGTGCAAGATCAACAGCTTTCCTGTCTGAAAACAGAAAACACTGTAAATGTTCTCCCTAGGACCCCAGATCTTTTTTCAGATACTTCTTCAGCACATCTGGTCAGTGAAAGTCTCTGATAGAGAAAAGAGTTTGACCAGCTGTGCTTTGAGCTTCCTGGAAAAGGTTTTGAGACGCAAAGACATCTGTTAGAGGGAGGGACACAAAACTGGCCACATAGTTTTTGTCTGAACCATCAAATAGCACATGGCAAGATTCAGAAATCAGTGGTCTCCTGGGAAATTTACTATAGATCTTAATCCATGAGTCAGGAATGTTTAAAAAGGTTTAATTGGAACTGTTTTCATGCAAAAATTATGTTTGGGGCAAAATCATTTTAACAACTTACTATTTCCTATAGAAAATATGCAAACTTAATTTGGAGAGGTGGAGTGTATTCCACAATAAAAATCTACATAAATATTTTAAATTTCTAAAGTCACATTTTAGAATGAACACATTTGGAGCAGAAGTAATGGAAATGAAAGAAAATTATTTTGTCCTGAAGTTGAATGATAATAAATTGCAAAACAAAAACATTAAAGTCACTAGAAAGTATTAAGTCAGAAATCATAGTTATTTGAAAGTTACATAGATGGGGATGGCATAAGAACTTAACAATGAAAATGCTAGATATGTACTTCTCAAAAGTGACTGTAATCTCTTCCTTTTGATTTTTTTGACTGGTTGTTATTGCTGTTCTCTTGGGTTTTTTTCTCTTTTATTGTTCTATTTCAACAACTGAACCAGTATTATCCACTAGAAACCATTAGATACCTAATGTGAGTGGCTTACAAACATTTTCATGCTTTCTACAGTACACCTTAAAGCTTCTGATAACATTAGTAGTATGCAGTTTAGAGGTTTTCCTTATTTATTAATTCAAACAGGTGTGAAGTGTTCATCTGAGTTGATTCATTTCTTCATTGATCTTTCATTCTAGGTGTCCATTAAAATCTAGATTTCAGATAAAGTGATAAAATGGAACACAGACTATGCAAATATTAGAGGATTTGATGGACTACCCTCTGATTTTCATGGCTAGACATTTACTTTTACTTACCTGGTTCATGTTGCTCTCCAGCATAACAATGTACCTGAAAAAGCAAAAAGTAACATTTTTGATTACAAAGCAAAGACAGTCACAAATACATTGCCTGGGGAAAGTGTTATCATGTGAAAGACCAGGTTTCACAGTAAGATTTTTCCTGGATGGATATTTTCCTTAATGTCTATCAAATAATGGTATATTTTGACTAATAGACAAGAACATCTGGAAATCTCAAAGCTCAAGACAACCTTGTTTCCTTGACTTGTATCTTTTATGACTTCAAAATGACTAGTTTGCGGCTCTTAAAAGGTTGTTCTCCTTTCACTCAAAATATTAAAAATATTTAATGAGTCCTATGAAAAGCAACGAGTTGTTCAAAAGCAAAATCAGGAGTAAATCAGTGGTATGCAGCTTTTGATAAAACCTTCTCTGGAAGCTACTGTATCTTGACCTACAGTAAAAGACTTTTGCCTACAGTCCAAGCTAATGTTACAAATGTAAGGAAGGACATCAACATGTAAACTAATTATGTTTCACACAACTTTTTGAAAATCAGGCACCAATTTTACAGACAATTATACTGAGGTACAGTAAGAACAACGGTCAAGTGTGGCAGAGAAGGATATACTAATAGGAGAGATGACTAGAATATACTAGAAATTTAATCATATAAGCTTCTTTAGAAGTCACTTCTGACGGGTAATATCTCAAGATTTTACTCTGGATTTGTACCTGTAAACAGTATGATTAGTTGATAATTTAGAAAGGCAGCAAAGACATAAGAATGTACATGAAACTATACTTGGACCAAATAAGAAACAACACGGTGGATATGGCAAGTTTTCCCAAGAAAATAGCCTTCAATGTTATGGCTGGAATATTTTAAAGGTTTTTTGTCCTAAAAGTAAAACCTCATCTCCTCTGATCAAAACAAGTATATGTTTTAGATTGTATATACACATTTACAATATTTAAAACATAATTATATTTATATTAAAGAAGGCACTTTACAAAATGTAAGCATCATTTTTAATAGATTTCAGTGATTTGTAAACCTCAGTTTCACTATGGATACTTTCCTATGGGATCTCTTGTTTTTCCTCTAGTCTTTGAATCTTTTAAAGCCTCTCTCATTATTTTTGTTGTCTGAAGTTGGGCAATAATGTTACTGTGATTAATTAAGCAAAAAGACATGGAAATGGGGGTGTGGTAATCATCAGATAATAAAGCCCTCTGGGTCTTGCAATGCATGAGGTGCAGCCAGGACCCCTTTATCCCCAGAGGTCTGATTATCTCCAGGAAAACTACACCTCCCTGTTCTTGCTGTATGGCTATTATGAAATATCTCTACATTTTATAGATAAAGTAAATTACTTTAATCACTGAAAATTGCCAGTGTTGTGAGGTTTCAGCTGTGAGGTTCACAGAGCTTAATCTGCCCATTTCAAGTCTGAAATAACCAATAATTGTTCTAATAAAAGCATCAGTAAATCATTATTTAAATGCTGGGATCATCCCCTCAGAGTGGCAAAGGCACCTTCTGTATGTTTGATGACATGGGGTGCTCGTTTAACCATAACCCTGGAAGTGCAAGCCATGAGGGAAATACTCTACCAGGGCTATTTAGTGTGTTTAATCAATGTTTTGTTAGCGCATCAAATTATTTTCTGTCATTCTGCAAAGTCCTAGGTCAGCAAACAATAACATCTGCCCAACATCTGAAAAATCTCTTTGGAAAAATTCCAAAAGTCTTCAATCTGTCACACTTCCAATCAAGCATTTTTCAGAAAATCTTCAGTGGCTTTTGTTCAAAGGCAAAATATATTTTCGCATTCCTAAATCATTGGAACGCACAAGAAGCATGTTTACTAATTGCAAATATGATGGGGATGTCAGTGACAACTCTATCCTGCCCTCCACATGCTCTGGAATTGTGAACACAGGGCTTTGGCAGAAACCACGGTCCATCAAAACACACATCATCCTTACAGCTGCCAGCCCTGGGACTATGATATTCTCACTTTTGCTTTCCATGGATGAGCACAGAAGTAGGAATTTCAGAATTACATCACAACTGATTAAAGAGTCAGTGACTGACAAAAATATCACCATTTGGAGCGTTCCTTTCCGGAAGGGTATTTCCAGAAACAAAAATTAGTTACACTGGTAGGTTATCCTTAAGTGTCATATTACAGTAATATACTTAAAACACATTAACTATTTGGAAAGGTTTGTAAGCCAGTACATGGGACTATAGATTTTCAGCAGCCTACTTCCAAGAGGCTTTCAGTGACCTAATGCACTAGGAGGAAGACACTATAGGATACAGACATATAGCCAAAAAGTATTCCTGATTATGTATTTAGAAAGATGATCTATGTCTGAACTGTGTAAAGAGAGGAATTAAAAACACTTTTTGCCAAGCAATGTTCACATACACATACAAGCTGAAGACTAGTCACCCAAGAAAGCAGCTAGTATTTATTGGACTAACATATGATACAGTTTCCACTGGCATGTTAATCTGGAGAAGGTTTACCTAGAAACAGAGAACAATATCCACAGGAGAGATGAAAAAACAGAACTAGGAGGCAGAGGAATGTTGGTCCTAATCCCATTTATTCTATTTTTTTTAAAAGAAATATTAAAAAGTTGACACATTTCTCATGACAGCAAAGTAATTTTATTTCAGAAGGAAAGTGTGTGCTATCAGTAATTCTCCAGAGAAATCTGAGATTATTGTGCCAGAGGCAATTAACCCTGAGTTATAAAAACTTCTAGCAGCCTCAAATGACAACCTGATAGAAGAGGAGATATTTCCAAGGGAAAATAGTGACTTGCAAACAAGATATCTTTTGCTTCTGTTCTGGCTTTCAACCCAAGCTTTTAAGCTTCTTGCAGTAATTTGTTTACCAAGTTGACTAATGAGAAGAATTAATCAGAAGAGTTTTCATAGGAGAAATATGACCAGTAATGTGAGCAAGAATTGTATAATACAGAAGACCAATGTCATCTGCTTCTGGAAGAATTCCAAATTGAAAGACTGAATATTTTTACAAGTTACAGCGCAGGAGATGAGGGGGAATGCTCTGTGGAAAGCTGCACTTAACAAAAGTAATTGGTAAAAAACCAAATGAGAATATCAGTCCTAGCAATGAAGATGAGAAAATTTAAGACTAGACTTTTTCACTCCTTAAGTCATATAAAGAACGAGCTGGTGAAGTGAGTGAAAGGACAGGTGTCAGAAAAACATACGAAAAATAAGAAAAATATCAAGATTATATATTTTGATAACTAATTAATTAGTGTTGAAAATCTATTGCATTTTTTAAATTCAAAAGTAAATGTTAAAATCTCAGTACTGTGTCCTGGTTTCATCTGGGATAGAGTTACTTTTCTTCCCAGTAGCTGGTACAGTGCCGTGTTTTGGATTATTGTACAAGAACAATGTTAATATACTGATACTTTAGTTGTTGATCAGCAGAGTTTACCCTAAGACTTTTCAGCTTATACTGCCCTACCAGTGTGGAGGCTGGGGGACATGAGGAGCTGGGAGGGAGAACAGAGAGCACAGCCTACCCAAACTAGCCAAAGGGGTACTCCATGCTGTCATGGTCAGTGCATAAACCAGGGGGAAAGATGGTCAGGGACCACTGCTCAGAGACTGGCAGGGCATCTGTTGGTGGATGGTGAGCAATTGCACAGTGCATCACTTGGCTTTTATTCTAATTATTTTATTCTAATTATTTAATCATTATTATTATTATTTTGATTCCCTTTCCTTCCTTTTCTCTCTCCTATTAAATTATCTTTATCTTAAACCATTAATTTTACTTTTTTTCCACACAGTTCCTTCTCCCATCCCACCGGGTGAGTGGGGAATGAGCAAATGGCTGTGTTGCTTAGCAGCCTGCTGAGTTGAACCACAACAGTTCTTCCAGCAGAAGAGTTGCATGCTTTGGTGAACAACAAAGTATTAAACTTGAGGAGGCACAGGGAAGGAAGGCACTATTCACAAGAGGATAGTATCCCAAGGAATACACGTCAATTCCTATAACAGAACAACTAGAAATAATCAGAAAAGGTTAAAGGGGCATATTGAGACTTTGCTTCCTACAAGATTTCTGGACAATTGTTATTGTCAACCAGGTCCAAGAGAAGTAGGGAACCAACTCCACACAGAAAGGAACATCCTTTGAAGCTATGAACAGAAGGGAAATTTGCAGCTGGATAATCCTCAAACTACAGGACCTAAATACAAGGAATGAGATTCATGGTTGGAAGTTGTCAGTGTTCCACTGAAAAATAATAGAGCCAGAAAGTATTTTCCAATGTTTTCCTGAAGTGTTTCTCTAAATATGTTTGTTTCTCAAGATAAAAAAAATAAATGTGACACTTCCCATAAATTGCTAGCTTTTTTTTTTAATTTTTGATGGAAGTAGCTTCTATTAAGGTTTTGCTACTAGTACTAAAATAATGAAAGCTCTATTCTCCAGTTTTCTGTATTTAAACATCAAAATTATAAGTAGCAAAGCAAAAGCATACTGAAATATTCCATTCTGCAAATACTGAAATACTTTCTTAGCTCTACTCTTCTTTGGGGGTAGATGGGCAACTTGATGATAGGGTGTGTGTGCATATGTGCCAAACCTGAAATGCCATTAAAAATACCATATAATCAAAACTGAGATTTGTTATTGATATCAGTGGAATCAAGCAACTACGAAACCATGAAAACTGAAGTTTTCAGGAAAGCTCAAGTCTAATCTGAAAGAAGCAATAAGAAATAATTTTATTACTTTAAGAGAAGATAGTCCTGGTCATCTCTGATACATCCAAAATAGACCAGAACTACTATACAAAGAAATGCTGGATACTAGGTAAACTCCTAGCCTAATACGGAAATTGAACTCATGTAACATTCATGCAGAAATATTTTACGTAGCTACAGTAAATATGATCAAAGCCTTTAATTGTAAAACAGGCTGAAGCTTCTTGTGAAGAATTTCGGGTAATAAGCAAATATGAAAGCCAACTTGGGGGTTACCAAAAAGGGTGAACATCCTTTGAGGTACCAAAATTAAAGCCTCTTGTGCTTCAAAATCTATAATATTTAGAAATAAAACAGAGATCTTTGAAAGCATGAAAATCCTGAGGCTTCAGGAATATCTTATTTAGGTTGAATAATATATTAATAAAATGGGAGAAGGCATTATGAACACAGTCTAACAAGGAAACACAGAGTAATGTCTCAACATGCTTTTTGTCTAAACTTTATAGAAAATTAGATTAATAATGCATGAGTTGCTTTAAGTTAAGGTTACTTTCTCACCCACCCCCTCATTTATTTTCCTTTGGAAAGCAGTCTACCTCCACATACAAAATTAGACTTTTTCCTTTCATTCAATGTGGCTATAGACCTCTCAAATGCACACAATTAAGTCACTTCTATCAAGCTAAGCAGAGCACTTCTGTTGACATGGGTATTCTTTTTCTGACTGCAAAATATACAATCTAAAGAGAAGCTCAACTAAATTATACAACTATTTTTACTGCATCACCCATTGCCTCAAAGATGCTATTAATGTAATTTATGATAAGTTGTGACACTTATCAAATCTCCAGGGAAAACCAGCACGTTTGGAAACAAACCTCATGTTTGCTGTGATGGAGAAGAGTAAGATCTGGTCTAGAGAACTTTTCCATCATTCTGCCATTCTTTCTTTGTGGAAAGAGGAACAAGCTTACAAAAGGATCAGTCTTTCAACTAAGAGTCGGGTCATTTGAATTTTATATTTTCAGCTCCTGTAGGTTTGTGACACAAAACACTTTTTCTTTATTCTTGTCACAACTTGATTAGGGAAAAAAGGCTTTTTTTGGCTGGCTTACTCCCTCCCTCTCTTTTTTTTCTCCATAATTTTTCCCTCATTTTTTTTCTGAAGAGAAACAGGTCACAATACAACTCTCCCAGAAGTCACCACACCTCCACCTACTCCTCTCATCAGTCAATGAGAAGACTAAACTATATGCAGTTCATGTCTTCCCTCATGAAGCACGAGCCATTTTTGGCATTTGTTCCCTTTAAATGCAATTAAAGTAGAGGTAGTAGATGAGATAAAGACAATCATTGCTAGCAGAGTACAACTGTGTGGACAACAGTGACTTCCTGAGCACAGCTGACTCATGGAATATCAGAAAGCCAAACACATATTGTGATGTTTCTTTAAAGGGCAAATTATCATCAAAAGAAAGCTGTGAAATTGATGCCATCACTTCTGAAATATAAATAGGGGAGAAAGGAAAAGGGGAAGATTTCTCCCATAAAATCACAAACCTCATTAACGGAACAAGAACAGAACCTTTTTGTTGATAAATTCTCACAACCATCAAGTCAGACAATTGCAGGGATGAAAAGGACCTCAGTAGATCACTTTGTCTAAGACCACGATCTGCAGCAAAGTCATCTGTACTTAACTAAACACTTACCAGTGAAAGTTAACAGTTCTTTAAAATCTCCAGCTGCATTTCTTCCTTTCGGAAAACTTATTTACCTGCTTATGTATCTTTACAGTGATTTTTTTTCTGAATGGAGACATTCTCTTTCTATAAACTAAGATAATTTTCTCTTTTCCTTCACCTGACAGTTAAGGGGAAAAATTCAGCATGCTCCTGACAACTGTTTAGACACTGAAATGCTACTGCCAAGACTGTTCTGTTTTTCAACAACAGAAGATAAAATCAGTTCTTTCAGCCACTTATTTAAGCTTTAAATTCTTTTACAGGAATGTGTTTTATCACTCAAAACTGGTAAATATAGTGTAAATTAATATGTCCTTAATGAAGCTACATATATGTGTGTGCAAAATTTTTGCATATATTTTTGACTGCAAAATTACAGCCAAAGGACTTTTTACTTTGTCATTACAGCCACTGTGAACTTTTGCATTGCCATCATTAGGAATTCCATTAATCTAAAGAGAGAAAACAGAGTGCAAAACCAGCATGATCTTTATGAATAACAGCGCAGGGGGAAATTCTGGACAAATCTATTTTTGCAAGACACACCCTTTCCTTAACTTCAGAGAGAAGTTGCAGGATTTGACTGTAAAAGAACTCACTAATCACGTACACTAATATTTTAAGAGGTCATTATCTGGCACACAGGCAATATTAATAAAAAGATATATAATTCAGTTTTCCTTTACTCGTAATTAATAATTTCATTACCAAAGCTTTCACAAATTGAGAGAGCCAGCAACAAGAATCATTTTCTGCAGATTATAAAAGTTAATTTCCAATACATTATGTATATCATTCTTTAAATGTCACATCCAAATGCATTTTTTGTGACTGATCTTAATTTTGCATATGCTTTTAAAGGCGTATTCATTAAAAAGTAATCTCAGTAAATTGACGTCAGGACCATATTTCATTTTGTCAATCAAATTCCTGAAACATTTTCAGACAACTTCTTGCACATCAGTAACTATACCTGGGAAATGATTGTTTCACTCACACTTAAAATACATCCTGAAACATAAAAAAAATATTAGGAACTTACTAGGGAGGGATTCTTCACTTAAAGTAAAAATGGAGAATGCTGCTGCACTGCACTGAATTTTCTAAGCTGCCTTTGCCAAAACCTGAGTTCCAGGTGAATCTCTTCATCAGCCTACACTTGGTGACAAGACCAGGTTTTCAGGACCGTTCTTTGTGAGTTGCCAAAGTAAACTACCTTCTCTGCATATACATAAACATTTCTGATTCATTTCTGATTTCAAATTAGACTAAAAATTCAACGAAGTGCAGGTTTTGCTTTAATTTACTGTGAATTTCATAATGTAATAACATCAGAGGAGTTAATGTACAGCTCTATTAATTGAAAGTAGAGCTTCGGGGGTTGATGGAGCTCTTTGGTTCTTTTCCTCATTTCTTTGTAGAGAATGAACTTTGAATTTTATATTTTCAGCTCCTGTAGGTTTGTGACACAAAACACTTTTTCCTTATTCTTGTCACAACTTGATTAGGGGAAAAAGGCTTTTTTTGGCTGGCTTACTCCCTCTCTTTTTTTTTACATATAATGACTCAGATCAGCTAGTCAGACTGACTACACTTACAGTGTCACAGCTTTCAGGCTGACATTTATATTCATTTTAATACCTCCTTCTTGCTAATAAAGAAAATTGGGAAATAAAATATTCATACAAAATGTGTATCTGACCTGTTGGTTGTGCAGAGAGATATTAAAAAAAAATGTGGGAGGAAGGATATAATCAAAACTGAATCCCATTTTAAACAGTTTCCCATCAAGATTTGGAGGAATACTGGAAATCATTTTAGATAGATCCAATGTCAACTGAAATCAACCGAAATACTAAAGGTTATTTTCCTTACCTTGTGTTGTATTGCCTGGTAACTGAAGAAAGATAGTAAGTGGTAATTCCTTCTTCTACCCATCACAATAATTCATAAAATTAGATAGGACTAAGAAGCACCATATTGCCTTTTACATATCATAGAGAAACCACCTGAGGTTCACTGAGATACATGAGCATACGCCTGTACACCAGGTATACCTGAGTGCACACCACTGCTGTATGCAGGTAGGAAGTATTTTGGATCTGTCCTTCACACATCCACATGTAAATAAGTATAAATGTAGGTCTTGCTGGAAAGAAAAAAAAAAAAAGAACAAAGCCTGGAATAAATATCAGAATGTCTATTATAACACAGCCCAGTGTTAACTGCACTGTGACAAATTCTCAGTGGCTGGGGGCAGAACACAGCCTACCACACTCCTGCAGCAGCTGATCAGACTGTGAAATATGAACAATACAAAAACAGGCACTCCACAGCCTGAAACACCTCTGCACCCCATTCTCTCTTTACATAATCTCTTTACATATCCTCTTTACATATCCTTCCAAATACTTTCTGCAGGGTAATAAAATCCAGCAACAGAATTGGGGGCAGAACTTTTCTCCTAGGAAATATCTCATGTCATGTAAAGCTAGATAGAAGATACCAGTCTTTGAAATCATAGACTGACTTCCTATCAAGGCTTGCAATCCATTATAAAACTGCTAATATGATTTTGACATCTTGCAGCTTAATCTTAAAATCAGATGGAAGTACGGGAACAGCTCCTGTAGCCTAAAAGAGCAAACTGAGACCACTGCTGCAATGAAGCTACAAAGAGATATAACTTGATAAAACAGACAGATATAAGGTTGAATCAAGTTTTATATATTTTGATAAGGGGCATGCCCAGTTAAAGAAATAATTTCTTTTACATATTTTCCTCAAGCTTAATAAAATTTATTTCCTAAGATTAAGATGTTGCTTAATCCAGGAGAGGAATTCAGTTTCCCCCATTTAAAAAAAATCAGACCCAGAAAATATCCCTTTCTCTCCACCCTACAAATACACAGACACACTCTCCTACAGAAACACATATAAGTTCATATAAATCCCCAAAATTTGCACCAAATCTGTCCATGTTTCTTCATTTCCTCTAAGTACAGAGGAGGGTCATGAAATCTGGCTGCTAAAATCTCTACCTACCATACAAACAACAGAGAAGAGGTCTAAGAAAGAGGTAAGTAACATACTGGTCATTGGGTAAAATTAAGGTATTTTAATCCTGTATTCCAAATTCTACAGTTAAAACACTGCAGAAGTTTTCCAGATGATTTTTTGGTCTCATCTAAGTCACAGAAGAACGTAACAAGTCATTAGGCCTTCGTGTTTTGGGCTCTATGGTTTTTCTCTTGGTTTTATTAAAAGTTCTGTCCCAACATTCTGGGACAAATGTTGTAACTTCCTGGAAAAGTTTATCACATTTTAATTTTCCTTCAAGACAGAAAGTATTAAAGTCTACCTGCATACCTAACCACATTTTGTACCAAAGATATATGGCTCCTCAGGAAATCCTCCTGACTGAGGTAGAAAAAGAATACTCTAAAAACTAGATTTGTTGTCTGTTAACACCCTATTTTATATTCAATTTTCTTTTGTCACATTCCAAGAAAGCAATTATTTTTGCATGTACAGACACAATGCTCTTTCTGAAGGGTACGGTTTCATATCTTTGTCCATCCCTTTTGATTTATTGCCTCAGTGTCAAAATACGATGACTGCGCCAGCATTTTCAAACATAAAAAGGGTATTTGCTCCACAGAACACAAATGTTAGTTCAAAGAAAATCTTTTCTTGCATTTATGCTTTGAGAAAACAGATTTTAAAATTTTAGAGACCTGCTTAAATTTGGTTTTTTGTCAGTGTCTGCCCATCTGACATTTACCTCATTAGCTCCTGAAGGGCAGCAACATAGAAAAACCACCATCATGCTCTGCAGATTAGCAAAGTGTGAATCTAAAATATATATATATAGATATATAATAAACAGAGATTATAATTTGGTAAATCATCTAAAGTATAAAGATGTAGACAAAACTGATGTAAACTCACAAGTACTGGGACCCACCAGAAGTGCCCAGAGCTTTCTGTTCTGGCTGGAATTCCTTACAGAAGTGATGTTGGCAGGTGCACACAGAAATGCCATAAGAACATTTTTGCAACTCTTGGCTTTTTTTTTGTCTCACCAACTGTTATTAATTTTTACTGAGACAGAGCCACAGTTTATTTTTGCTATTGGAGTGGTGATCTGCTAACAAGCATCACAGTTCCCCTCTTCAGTTTTGTTTGCTCAAGATGTTTATACTTTTTGTTTGTAAACACAGCAATGTTAACGGAATTTTCCCATATTCTGTGCTTAGTTTTTGAAGCAAGAAAAAACTCTTCTACAAGCATGGATGAAAACATTTTTCTTCTGTTTCTGTGGGATCAGAATTTATTCACATTTGCTACATTAAGAAATTTGAATGAAATACTTCTATTTTCAGCTGAAATCCACTACTGCTGTATATAACAAATTTTTTGAACTAAATGAAAAAAACATTAATAAAATATAATTAATTATTCCAGACTGGCAAGTGCTCTTTAACTCTTCACAGAAGAGAATAACAGCTGTGAATATCAAGCAGAACTCACTCATTGAAAATGCCCCACATTTTACAGAGTTTACAGTAAAAAGTGCTGGGAGTGTACAGGAGCAGGGGGAGACCACTCAAAAATTTACCAAATCCAAAAAATGTTTTATCTTACTGCAAGATCTTTGAATTCCATCTGCATCACTGCCCTTCAGAAAGGCTTTTTTTGAAGTGCATTACACATACGAAGGGCTTCATCAGTGAACACTATGGGTTAGTGCTTTTTAGTTTTCACATGTGAATAACAGGTCCTACATGCATCATCACACACCCTTGTAATGTACCCATGCTGAAAACACTCAGGGTTTGTGTTCTTAACCCTGTGATTTGAGAACAATAACTGTTAATGCAACTCAGTTAACTGTATTGCTTTTAATTGAAGATAATCTTGATTACAGCCAAAGGGCACTATTAATACTCTGAAGAAATGACTAAGACTTTAGCATTTGAATGTTGTAGAGAAAATAGAACTAATTAGCGCTAATTTAATTCTAAGATTAAAGAAAAATCATTTTTTAAATTTTTAATTTAAGATAAACTATTTTACTCAGAACAAAGAAAGAATAATAAGTACTTTTTCCAACTGAAAGGCATTTTTTACTTTTGCATTATTTCATTAATATGGGAATATGGGAATCATGACCCCATTAAAGATCAAATAATAAGCATTTAATTATTGACAGCAAATAAATTTTTAATAAAGATACAAGAGTTTTGCTGTATAAAAGAAAGAAAACAAAGTACCTCTGACCCAGAAATTCTTAGAGGATCTCACACCACTATATAATCTATAACCTAATTTTAAAAGGATAGGTTCACAAAGGGACATGTCATTTTTCTTTCTTCTGTACCACAGAATGAGGTACTGTGAGTATAATGTCTGTGAAAATGCTCCCCAGAAGTACCCCAGTTCTATCTTAATCATGCACTTAAACTAAATAATACATTGAATATGTCATAACCAGGAGGACAGTCATGATAAAAAGTGATTTAACCCCTTTTTACTCTACAAAATAATACTTTCTTTTCTTTACCTTGGGACTAGTTGTCATTTATAATTTCTGACCAAGGGAGACATAATGGATTTACAATGAAACCCTGATGCTTTTCCAAGGAACATGAAGATGCAGAAAATAAGCACCCATTACATTAGCAGACAAAAAGATGTTTTCACTGGAACTCTGAACCTCATTCTGATGCTGGCAAATAAATGGACTGTTTGCAGGTTCTGAAAGCATCGTTTCTGCCTAATCACAATTCTTCAAGGTAAAAATAAAATGAACTTTTTCTGAACCTTCTAATGCATCACATAAAAAAGGATTCAATATGACTTTTTCCAGCTTTACATTCATATTCAGAAGGGGTCCAAATCCAAGAGCCCCAATCCAACCAGTCACTACCAAATATTCAGAATAGTTTCCTAAATGAAAAGGAAGATCTACACGACACAAGGGGAAAAAAAGAAAAAGAAAGAAAGAGAAAAGGAATTGGGAACTTATTACTGTAAGAAAATCTTTTTAACTCTTTTCCCAAATTACTTCTTTTGCCACCTGTAAGTCTCATCAGAACATCACATCAAGGAGGAAAAAAAGAATCTTAAAAATATAAATAGTAGAAGAAAAAGAAGACCTGTCAAAAGACAAAATATTTACTAAATTATAGAATCTATTTAGTCTTTTTATAGTTTAAGTGAAATAGCATATTCCTGACAGATGAGCAAATTTCAAAAGATTATATGTTGAGATTCAGTTTGAATATCCCACGTACTAGCTGAGTTTCGCAAATTTGCAGAAGTGGGTTGAAGTTCTCCCATGCACTGCTTTTCTTCAGATTCTCCAGATTTTCAGAACCAACATAATATATAAATAGGGAGAAATGAGTCACATGAACATTAAAAAAAAAATAACTCCTCAAAAATTCAGTCTAAGTTAGTTTAAGAAGCATATGATCTGAGATATTAGGAAGAAATTCTTCACTGTGAGGGTGGTAAGACACTGGCACAGGCTGCCCAGAGAAGTTGTGGATGCCCCATCCCTGGAAGTGTTTAAGGGCAGGTTGAATGGGGCTCTGAGCCACCTGACTGAGTGGGAGATGTCCCTGCCCATGGCAGAGGGGTTGGAACAAGATGAGCTTTAAGGTCCCTTCCAACCCAGGCCATTCTATGATTCCATGATCTAGGAGGTCTCTTAGTTGTCCCAGCCCCATACTGCTGGTAGGAAAGTAGTAGCAGTCACATGCAGGTAGTCATGGAAACACTCTTCATTTTGTGTCTAGCACTTAGATGGTGGCAATGCGAAGTAATACCCCTCATTAATCTGCATGTCATAAACGAAGTAAAAAATCTGCAAAAGAAAGTACTTCTTATACAATGCATTTCTCATACAGTACCTACAAACTTCTGCATGTATAATGGTCAGATTTACAGTAGCATGGCCAGGACAAACTTGTTCTCAGCCTACCTGCCAACAGAAACACCAAAATGGTGGAATTACCAATACCACTTTCAAGGATATCCAGAACATTCATGAATAAAAGTAAACATTTTGGAAGCAATATGACTGCTTGAGAAAACCAGACATAAAACTGGAAATGGTTTAGCCTGGCTCTCCCTATTGTAAAATTATGGCAGTTCTTGTGAAACATCTGGTGCAGGCCACTGCAGGCCGCTCAAGGACAAGGTAATTGCTACTCTGTGATTTGGACCAAGCCTGAAGGGCCATTTAAAGATAATTTTTAGGGTGAGTTTTCTCAATCTCCTAGACCAGGCGAACTGCAGCTTGGCAATATCCGCTTTATCGGGAACAAAATTAAGCCCCTAGTAATCACTTTTGAAAACCCTTCATAATGAAAATTTTAGAACAACATTGTTATCATCTACTACTGTTGCAAAAATCACTTTGATTTTCATGGTTCTTCTAATACAGTATGGATTTCTGTAGTATAAAATATAGTGTATGATGCCTTTGGCTGCTTTGTCTTTGATGCAAATGCAGTCTGTGCATATTTACAGTAACAAGATTGTTATGCAGGCAGCCTCTCAGCCTGTTTGCCAGGGCATGCACATTGACAAAGCCTCTCCAGTACTAAGGCTTCCCAGTAATGCTAGAATTAAGAAAAATCATGGATCCAAAGTAAAACAGCATTAAACTGAACATCTATGGATGATTTCAGGCTACTTAAAGCAAATATTCAAAGGTAATGTAGATGGGAGGAAGTCAAAGTCTACCCGGGTATGCATATGGAACACAAAAATTTTTTACCTGCAAAACATTATAAGAAGTTTTCATTAGTTGAACAGTCCACATAGATGAGAAGCACCACTACTCGGAGCCTCTTCAGAACATGACCTGACTGCTGCCAAACACCAGAGAGAAAGAAGTTGTTGCGTGGATCAATATATAGCCCTAAGAGCCTCAAAGTTGTGGGATGTTTCACATCCAGACCTAGGCATGTTAAAATGCATAGGTAATGGGGGTAATGGAAAACAGAAAGCTTCCATGTTTGATGGTAGGCTCATAGCCCTAAAAATGAAGGCACCAACTAGAAATAGTCAATTTTTCAAAATAACCACCATAGATGTTTTAGCATTAATGGAACATTTAAGATTCTTTTCCCCCAAAAGGGTGCAAACACTCAAAAATACTGATCCAAAGTCATATCCAGTGCTAATCAGTGGAAGACTTTGGGCTGCAGTAGATTGGATATACATTTACTTTAAGAATAAAGACTAGAGAGGCAATCAGATATACAATAAGCCTAAGGATTTATTTATACATCTATTTAATAGGATATTTTTGGAACCAGCCCAGGATTATTTTAGTCATACCCATTTAGCACCAGTATAGTGTTAGAGCCTGACCTGACCCGAGGTTTTGTTGTATTTTAATCCTAGCTGGCAAGTAAGCACCATGCAGCCACTTGCTCACTCCTCTTTCCATTTTTCCCCCAAGGTGGGAAGGAGAGGAGGATCAAAAGGAGGTGAAACCTGTGGGTTGAGATAAGAACAGTACAACAACAACAACAAAAGGAAAAAGATAAAGAGGAATAAAACCCAAGAAAGACAAGTGATGCCCAACGCAATTGTTCACCACCTGTTGCCTGATGCTTATCCCATCCGTACCTGAACAGTGACTGATGCCTCCTGTCCAGCTACCCCAGGTTATTTATTGAGCATGACCTTCTAGGGTGTGGCAATGTATGGAATATCCCTGTGGCCACTTTGGGTCAGCTCTCCTGGCCATCCTCCTTCCCAGCTTCTTCCCACACATCAGTGTGTGTCATTTTCATGCTAAACCCATAACACAGCACCATACCAGCTGCAAAGTAGAAAATTGACTCTATCCTGGCTGAAACTAAGACAGTGTGTTGTGCTCTCAATAATGCAGTGTGTCAGTCTCAAAAACACCACATGGAAGAAAAGTCCATGCATAAAATACTTATTTACCAATGTTATTGTTACTAAGACCACAAATACATATATGTTACCTTTTCATAGAAAAGTATTCATGCCAAATTCTGACAGTACTGCTAAAAAAATTACCCCTCATTTGCCTACCTTAACATTTGACAAAAAAAAAAAAAAAAAAAAAAAAAAAAGAAAAATGGTCAATGTTACTGTCTTGCAAAACTCAGTGAAGCAAAAAAAACCAGACCTGGTCCAAGCATATTTGATTTCTCCTCACAGCTCTATGTAGATTCTTTCCTTCTAGTCACATTTTGCCTGCGATATATAGCTTCTCAAAACCATTTACTGAATCTGGATTAATTTCAAATACAAATGAGGCCCTCTTAGCTCTGAAAGTTTCTCAACAATGTAAGAGATCATCTAGAAAACACAGTTGGTAACTTCATCGCCACAGTTTTATGCTACATTCTATCCATTTACAACTAGTATTCAGCAACACAAACAAGGGCAATGCATTCGTCAGACACCTCCACGTTACAGCTTTTGGGGATAAACAGTACATAGTTAACTGTTCAGCTCAGGCTCATCTGAATTTGCCAACTTGATGGAGAAGGCAGAAGACATCAAAAACATCTCATGGTGGATGCAAGAAAAGCAGTGTGCTAACCAGCCTCTAACACAGGTCTTTCCAGTAAAGTGAATAATCTGACTAAAAATCAAGGTTTTACCCATAGCTAGACAAACACTGAATGAAAATGGGAACTTTGGAGGTGATATTAACATGTTTTGAATATTTCTTAATGTTAGCAGTTGATTTTTTAAAGCAGAATCTTGCTAAATTCTGTAATTCATTGACACTTATTATCAAGGAATTCTGCCAGGGGGACCAAGTGTAAGTATTTCTTCTTATCAGTTTTGAGTTAGCCTCCTTTTTATTCTGTTGTATATTTTCTTGTTTTAGCATTAAGAGAAAGAGTGAATAGTGCTCCTGATCTACCTTCTCTATAAGAATAATTTTCTTCTCATCCCTTCATCATATCTCTTTTTTATTCATTATGTTCTGAATGAAAAGGCTTAGTATTTTCCATCTCTTTTCATATTATTCTTGTTCCATAACCCAAATTATTCTTGTTTTTCCTTTCAACATCCTGTTTGTTTCTTCCATATCTTTTGAAGCTTCTGTGCAAGTAGAACAGAATTTTTATTCTAGAAAAAAAAATAACAGATTTTCCTTGAAGGTATTAGACTAGGTGTTTTTTTTTTAATCACCAACCGGGTTCTTTACATAAGCTACTGTATTCTGCTTCCCAGTGAACAAAATCCTTCAACAAGTCCACTGGTCTCCAATACTGCCCTTCAAGAAACCATATAAACCAACTTTTTATTGCACTCCAAGCCCTTTTTTTCTTAAAATGATCAAATAATCACAGAGTAAGAAGTTAACTAGAGCAAGGAAAATGCTTGACCAATACCTTCAGCAAACAATCAATTTCTATTTGTATACAGGTTAGAGTTTGAAGTACTGATACCAAACATTTGTCAAGTCCTATGAATAATTTTGGGGCGGGGTTATAATTTTTTCAAGGAGTCTGTGTCAGCCATGAATAAACTTTGCTATTTCAAGTAGGATGATATGTAGTTGGCTTGGGACCGGGTGGTAGACTCTCGGTTTTCTTCAGGAAAAAAAAGAACTATTTAGGAATGTTAATCTAATAACATGATGCACCCCTTACTTCTGTCTGATGGTTTAATTATTAGTAACTCAGTGCAGCTCATTAGGGACCTATTGTGCTGCTGTTGGCAAAACAGAAATGTCACTGCATGTTAAATAATTAAAAATAGTAAAACAAACATTATCTTTTGAGTCCTGGATTTATAAATTGCTGTTAAGCTTGCAACCCTTTAATCGATAACTAGTTATCTATTTTGTTTTAGCTAATAATGAGTATAAACTCTATCTTGCCACTCTAATTATGATTTGGTGATTTCCCCTTCCTACAATAACTATAGATATTTTGTTTCATCTTGGTTTTACAACACAGTATACCAGTGAGCAACAGCTTATGCATCCAACAAGTTCTCCAGCAGTACTAGGTTATGTTTCCCCAAGTTAATCACTGGGGTTTTTTCCCTTTTCTCAAGTGTGAAGTATTTCTATGGGATCAAATCCTATACTCCTTACTAAGCAGAACTGTACATGCCATGCCTTGGTCCTGCAGCACAGAAACTGGTTCAGATTCAGTCCCAAGCAAATTATAAACTTGCAAACTTTCGGGTAGAAGCTGCAGGGAGAAGTTATTGAACTGTCTTATGTTGCTTATGTGAAATAAAGTAATGGTCTTGCTGGGTCCAACTTCCCCAGACTTTCAGAGCATTAGTTCCTACTCATTAGCAGTGGGACTCTGGTTTTAAAGTTACTCTGTGCACTGTCCTTAGTTCCTACAGCCCAAATTGTCACACCACATATCATGTATTTTTTATTTTACCATTGTTGAGCTCTGGTACTGCAAAGACTGAAGAAAGGTACAGTTTGACTTTGCTAACAGGCAGATTTTTTTAGGCTGCAATAATCACAGTAGGAATTATTTTGTAACTGAATATTGTCATTCTGATTTTTCATCTTTTTGGTTCTATTATGTTATGGCAGTCCTGTCAAGAAGTTTTGCCAGCCTCACTCAGAAGCAGAGAGAGTGCATAATGAAAAATAAAAGGTAAAGTACATCTAACTTTTAAAAATGATTACTGCTGACATGAAAGAAGTGCCAAGTAGAGAATAATACCTCAGCTTGTGACTTTGTCACAACTTGGGAGAAACTTTAAGAACCATTAAGACAGTCACTTTCATATTACAATTTCAAAACAGAGTTGGGCATGTGTGGGCTGGATTTTGAAAGGAAGCAAACCATTAAATCAACATGCAGGCATTTATATTGCCATATTGGCAATGCTCACATCTTAAAGCCAGAGCTAAAGCACCACTTACCCTCTTCCTTCACAACTGCCTTTAACCAAATCAGGCAGAATGCTGCCATCCAACAGCTAATGCCCATGCAGAATAATTATGCAAATTCTTGGAAATAGGGTACTTAAATTAGCCTGAGGAGCATCTGCCTTACCTGTTGGGTCTTGTTGTAGTTGTGTACAGAAAGCTCTTACAATTCAGTTCCCTTTCAGCAAAAGGTGGGTTAACTGTGGTAAGAAAAGGCAGATGTGATCACAGGGACAAAGCAGTACACGCATGGGAAGAGAAAAAAGCATTTCAGATACTAATATGAGGGCTAGTAAATGCCTGACCCAAATTTAGCAGCTCTCTCCAGGAGAGTTTAATGACAGAGAACAACAAAGAAAAACCAGAAAAACGTAAGTTTTGTGGAAGAAAATGCATTCTCCCTGCACTTATTAGTTTAAGGACAAAGTAACTTAATACCAAAGAGTGATGAAAATTATTTCTTGAAATAATCCACTGCAAGCTAGTCTTCACAGCTGCTTCTACACTTTGTGCTTCTTAATTTTCCTCTAAGACTCTTACAACCATGATTTCTGAATTTCAGCAGACACAAAGCACCATCCATTTACCTCAAAGCATGTGATACTAATAGGTAACACACAACTACAAGCAGACCACTCCCAGCCTTAGCTGACTACGTATTATAGTGCATTTTGTTGCATACTATCTCAGACTAACCAGTTTTGCATTGGCAGTACTTGAGTCTAGCTTGCACACAATGATTATGTGTATAACTATTACAACCAGTGAACACACGAAGACAAATGTTTCATATTAAAAGGGAAAAACTCAAGTAAAGCCTAAACCCAAATGCCAATAGGTACATTTATTTTCTTCAAGAAAAAAAGACCACAAGAAGCCAAAGAAAAACAACAACCCAACATGCACTAAAAAGACCATCAAATTTGAGAGTGGTGGTGAAACGTACTTCAGCACTGGCACTTACATGATCTATATGATGCATAGCAATAGTATAGGTCCCTAACTGTGGCAAAGAAAAGCAAAGTAATTTCTTATGCCTGGTTTTCAACATGCAACTAAAACTGACAGGTCTCTCTTTTCCATTTTACATAAAGGCTAAGTGGATAATAAATTCACCTTCAATCATTTTTTCTTCAAGGCAAAGTTTGCTTCTTGCTTGTTTGTTTGTTTCTGTGTAGGTACATAGACCCACAGCACACAGCACAGACAGCTAAGGACTCTAAATACTACCAGAAAGCAAACTCTACTTTTCAAAAAAACCCCAAGAGTAAGTGGGAAAGAAGGAACACCACAGGGAAGACAGGGTAAATGGCCTCTCTCATGCAGGACTCTAAATGAAAGTAAACAGTAGCTTATACAGGTGGGAAATGAGCAAGGACAAGGGAAAAATCAGGTTGAAATTGTGTGTCAACTCCCAAGCAGTAGTCAAAACTTTAGCAGAGAGGAAATTCTGAAAAAAAAAAAAAAAAAGTGTTACATAGGCATTTCATAATTTCTTCAACATCTTAGTCCCGTGTGTTCTTCTGGGCTGGTGCAATCTGCATATTTGCAATCTGAATGAACTATTTTTAGAAGACCAACCAGATTGCTATCTGCAGAGTAAACATCAGTTGGAGTCCAAGATCTAAGCCAAAGCAATTCATTCACTGTTCACTTGACAGAACACCACAATGCCAACAGGAGAATCTTTTCCTCCTGTTTGTGATGTGGGAGCTTTCAGTGGGCTTTTAGGCAATCTTCTCTTTCATAGGCTCCAGCTGGTAGTTCGTGTCTTCCTTATCCCTTCTATTTCCTAGACTCAGCCACACTCTCTCCCCAGGTGCACATTATTCCCCACAAATTCCTCTTTTTGTATTTGCTGATCATCCTTGAGCAAATTGTTTCTTTGCTTGTAGATATTTGCATTTGTAACATGTTTGGTTTAGTGCCAAAATAAGAAAAGAGCTATGGAAACAAGAGAATCTGAAAAGAGACAGGTATTAACTTCTCAACATGAATAAAACTAACTACAGATCCAAATGTGTTTTCAGACATAAGTAATTTCAAAACAAAGTTAAAGGAGATTAGTATTTGGGGAATTTTAGCCATATATTTGTGTATATGTGCATATTGATACACAGACATATGTTACTAAGGCTAGAAAATTCAAAGTATAAAATAATACTTGAAATTCTTTCAAGTTTAAGAAGTGAAAAACACACTGCTCAGGTACTTAGGAAACCTCAATTTACTCACCAGAAAGTAACCATGCAAATTTGAAAAGCATCTCATGGGCACACAATAAAAGGTCAAATTAGAGCGATTTTTAAAAACGTATTCTTTTCCCTGACAGGACTAAAGTTCTAATGAACAACACCTACAGTCAAAAATTTTTGTGGATTTAGACTACAGATTATTGCTCTTTCCTGAGTCTCGCAGTGTTGGAGTGCAGTTGTATGTGAAAAACTAACTATAGAAAGTGTTTTCTGGCTATGGTGGACCATCAAACCACATGAGTGCTGGGCAGATGTCACCAGACAGTGGTGTTAATCAGCCTTCTGACTTCTTTTTTATTCAAAAATGAAAATACAAATGAGATTTCTCCGGGGGAAAAAATGCTTTCACCCTTGGTCTGTTTGAACACACAGATGTGTGAAAACCAGGGGAAGGTCAACTGTGCTAGATGAGCTCCTGAGACAGAGAAGCTTTCTCTCCAGTGAGGTCTGAGAGTTTTGGAGGAAAGGAGCTATGCTTACACCTACCCCTGGTGCTGGGGCACAAGTATAAACACAACAAGTTTATTTTGCAATATAAATATAATTTGGATATTTTTTTCATTCAATGTTAATCTCTAATTCTAGAAACTGCTAGAGGGGAAACAATATCATTGGCAGTAAGACAGTACTGGCAAAAGAAAAGCAAATCTTTTTTTTTATGTGATTGACTGCATTATGGTGCTAAGGAGACATAATATTGATAAGAAAACAGAAGGGAGAATATGACATCTATCTCAAGTTGTTGCTGTAATTAATGGCCCAAAATACTAAGCAGTAGTCAGAGTTTGTTAATTTTCTCTCTCACAGTTTTTTCTTCCTTGAATCTATACATTTTTCTACATTATGTTACTTATTGAAAGGTTGTTCTATGCCTGGTTTTCCAACTTCTATTGTTAATTCAAAAGTCTGGCAACACTTACAAAACTTCCAGTTTTGTGATTCTCTTGGTAAGAAGAAAAGGGTATTAGCTTTGCAAACAGTCTTGAAAGGGGAAAAAAAAATCAATACTTAACAATGTCTTTTCTTCTACAGACAATGTAGAAGAATCCATGTTTGCACATACCTGGACTTCAAGAAGAAATAAGGCTTCAAGGTGAACATTTTTATAAAGTAATTTTTTCACATGCTTAAAACTGCTATTTCATAAATATTTTTTTTACATGTTTAAAACTGCTATTCCATTTTCTTGTGTTCATTTGCCATAAATAGAGTCATCTCTACACAGGCAACTGCCCAGAGTTGCTGACTGCTAAAGACAGCCACACAGCCTTTGCTTCATTTTTTTTCTGCCTATGCCACAGCCCTGCAAAACCAGAGTCTTACTGGTGCTGCCCCTGAAGGAAAGCCAAAGGCAAGGCGGGCA
This sequence comes from Manacus vitellinus, assembly GCF_001715985.3. Lineage (NCBI taxonomy): Eukaryota > Metazoa > Chordata > Aves > Passeriformes > Pipridae > Manacus > Manacus vitellinus. The sequence continues at coordinate 4,512,338 of NW_021940291.1, forward strand.
GCAGGAACTGTCTGTTAGCAGGCAGTGCATTAATAGGCTGCAGACAAAGAATGCAAAGTCATTGGAATTTTCTACAGAATGAAAATAAAACCTATTTAACCACTAATCCATGGGCTACGGACTTTCATTTTTTTCTATATATGTTTCCCTGGATTTCAGAAAAGCAATTCATTGAATGAATTGAATTTTCTTAGCCACGACATTTTACCAATTTCTGTACTTATTTTAATATCTATGATAAAGTGGATCCTAAATGCTTATGCAGTTACTAATTACTAGACTTTTGTTTTTTCAAAACTAGATTCGCGATAGCCCCCATTAAAATTTTGCTTTGGGATACTGTTATACCTGCTCTTACTTAAATATTTCACTTCCAATTTTTACTCAATGAAAACTGCTCATGATATCATCTCTTCATCTTTATTCAGAGGTGTCATTATATAGGTACAATGGGGACTCTACAGCTATATTTCCTAAATATACACAGCTTTAAGAGTTTCTGGTGGTATCTGGGATATAGAGGACCGCTATGGACAATAATGAGTTCCCATTTAATTAAGAATAATTTAATTAAGCTATTCTCAAGTTAGCATACAGTCACGTCTCCTTACAGAAACAGTGTTCAAGAGTGGTTTTTTAGCTCCACACTTCATCAGGGGTTAACTAAAACCAGAGTTAAGATACAGTAAAATAAAGCAAAATACTTAAGAGCAAAGCCCAGCTCACTGAATGTCTCTTCATAGGCAGGTAATCCAAGCTAGTGATGTATTTAAGCAGTGAACAACATCACAAATGAATACAAGTAAAGCAGCACAAACACAGAAAAATAGAAATCTATAAGGTTAAGATAAACGTAAGCCTGTGTTAAAACTACTTCAGCATTTAGGTTTCATTCTGTGCCAGAAATTCTGGCACTAGACTGTAGCCTCAAATGGCATGTTCCTGCTCTGTTTTAAACAGCTAGGCATAAGTATTCAACCATTTGAAGGGAAAAGTAAAATATGCAACTCCAATTAATGTTAATGGAAGCTGTATGTTTGTTCAGCTACACACAATGCTAAAAATGTACTTCTTGGCCCATAGATTTAAAGTAACAAAAAAAAAAAATTCTGAAATTTAAAGGCAAAAATGTTCAAGTTTCAGATATTTTCACTGAGTGCAAAAAAAGAAAAAAGAAAAAAGAATATTATAGTGCAGTTGTTACAGGCAGTATAAATGGCTACATAAAGACAAATCAGGCCTGCAGTAAAAGATCTGAACACAAAATAATCATTGATGTGTCAAGTCTCTTACAGTGATATATAAAACGAATCAAGGCATTTGCATGGATAGAATATAGTGGACGTAACTCACAGCTAAATCTTGCAACTTGCAACCAGCAGTTATTTCAAAACTTTCCAACTGCTCTGCATCATCTAAGCAACAGTATCACTCTAAAGAGAGAATCTGAAACCATCTGTGTTTGTTAATATGGCCTTAAGTGTTAAATTTGCTGTTGCTGTCTTGAGCTATGTCAAGACTGTTTAAATAAAAGCTGTGACTTGCTAAATCCTGTCCTTAGCTAATTAAAACCACGGGTTTGAAGTATGTTGCTTAATACATTCCCTTTACTTACTGTTCACTGTCGATGCACTTACTAAAGAATTGCACAACACAGGACACATATTCAGGGCTGCAAATGCAACAAAAAAGGAAATGAAAATGTGAATTTTAGAGAATGCTTTGAGTACAAAAAATATCAAATATACTACTGTGTTTAAAGAGAGGAGGGGCTTTATAAAAGTGAATAAAAATGTTGATTTATAAAGAATTATATTTTTAATAGTTAAAATTAATAATATAAATCATATAAATTCAAATTATCATCTGAGAGATATGCTTTATAAGAAACTCTTGTCAGATGATTGACAAAATAAAACAATTAGAATTAAGAAAAAAATTGTAAACTCTATTCTAGGGGGAATTCAAGTCACTTGTTATTTAAGGCACAAAGCAACTTCTTAATATGACAAATCTTTTCCTCCAATTAAGGTTTGAAATAATCCAGAAACAGCACTATGGCTGTGTGCTCCCTTCCACCTTCAGTGGACACATTGTCACTCAACTATTTTAGTTATGGGCTGGTTGCAATGAGAATTGGTTTATTAGGGTGAGGAAAATGTTTTCCTAAAGTCCAGTGCATGCAAAAAGAGCCAATAACTTTTAGTGCAACCAGTGCAAGATACTATTCGTAGAGGTGATCCTGCATGCAAAGCTCATGTACCAGAAACTTCCAAGCACTAATTAAGTTTATATCTGGAGGCCAGCTTCATCATTCTGATTCCTCTCTGTCCATCAGTCAGCTTTCTTATGCAGCTGTAGCAAATTACAGCTGCCAAAGCATTATCTATCAGTTATTGAAGAATGCCTAATGATTGTGCATCAGAGTAAAGCTTCTAAGTCAAAAGAGATAAAAAACATGTTCTGGTTCTGTCCAAGTACACAGTACTTTGACAGGAACCACATATAACATGCAGACATAATGTGCAGGAGGGAAACAAATATACTGGGTTGTACTCATATGAGCCAGGGACTTCTTAATGCTAAAAGTTTTCACCTTCCCAGAGGCAATGGATTCTTGGCTCATCCAAAATACCTGAGACAATTATCAGTCACAATCCGTGTCCCTGAAGCTTTTTCTTTAGCAAGAAGCAGCTTGTGCAACCAAGTAGCATTCTATTTCTGTAGCAAATATTAGGAATGGATGTAATACTTCATATCTTAGCAAAAATGTGGTATAATAGTTATAACAGGGCTACTGGAAGGAGCCCCAGCTCTCTTTGGATTGCCTGTGTGATCTCTAAGCAATATCTTTAACCCCTTTTTCTCTCTCTTTTTCTCTTCTTTTCTATGCTGCCTTATCTATTTGCAAATTGAAAATTTTAAATTGCAAATTTTTAAAGTCAAAGATAGGTTTGTATTGTGAAATAGTCTAAGTGCACAAGGACTTAACCAGAGGCTCAGCTGCAAAATAAATGAGTAGTAAATAGCATTCATTGAGAGTAATCAAACTGTGAAGTAAGAACAGTATTCTTCAGTCTGTGACATTAAGGTCAAAGGAATATTTCTCCATCCTAAAGTAGATATCAGGAAGATCATCACTGCCACTGAATGGATACAGGGATTGCAGGGATCTAGACATCATTGCCAATCATCCTCAAAAGGGAAAATGAAATAAAAAAAGGGAGGGGGAAAGAAAAAAGGAAGATTTTGTAAACTTTTAAAAAAATCTCGTTTGCAGAAAACCTAAGTTCTGTATTTAAGACCTAAGTTAAGAAAATTACATCTGCTTTGCAACAGTGTGATCAAGAATAAGTTATGAACTGTAGTTCAGTCTGTTTCTGAGCTGCACTACAATACACAGAGGATGTAACACAAAACCTGGCCCAATCTTTTGCAATACAGTAACATGTCTATTATATTCTACAACTTCATTAATGTTAATAAAGTCAATCAACGTTTCAGAAAATAATGAAAGTCAATCATGCTTCTTATTCACGACCTCTTAAGGAACATACCAATGAGAGCCTCACAGCTCGAGAAGGACACATTTAAAGTAATTGTTTGCAGACAACCTGGACAATTTCATATATATTTTTAAAGAGGCAATTCATGACATAGTAGGCCACTTAAGAGTCACAGACCTATCATGGCATCTTTAACACGTACTTAGTTTCTTAGGCCAAATTCGCAGCACTGTGCCTGTCTATACATCCACCAATGCTACTGGAATTACATCTCCTTGCAACAGGATTAAATTGGAGCTCACATGACTGTGATAAGTTAAACATTGCTAAAGTCAGGCTGCTCACAAGGGGAAGAACACAGCCTTTTGCTAAGACATAGATCTTCCATAGTTTATTTATCATTAACAGAAAGTGCTTTATAGCACTGCATAGAGGTTGCCATAAAACAACATTTTAAGGCTCTCTCAACCATATTTCAGCCATAAATGTCCTATAGATACAGGAAGGAAAACTACCAAGGTTCAATATTATCATCTTTATTACAGATGACCTCACTATTGTGTTCTCTATAAAGAAAAAATATTAAACATTAACATAGTCTGAATCCTAAATTGATACAGGTTTACTACTCATATCTAGATCTAAATGGCCTTACTTCCAGAGTAATTATTTTTCTACGAAAATATTGTTGACAGCCTCATTAACAGTGATCAGACCAGAATAAATGTTACCTCTTCTACTAAAAATGCGACTTCTCTGGCAGAGTGTGCCATATATTAGTACATATCCATCAGCAATTCAGTTTTCAGTGAAGTTTTATAATGAATGGTATATTAAAATCCAAGACACAAATTAATGAAAATTCTGTCATTGCACTACGTGTTACAAAGCTTAAAGAGCTGAAACAGC